>NC_050580.1:137490371-138133632 GCF_011100635.1 Trichosurus vulpecula | reverse complement strand
CTTGGACATTTAAAACCGGATGTTTTAATAAAGCACTTTTCATAGATATCTCAAACTCAGCATATCAAAAAGAGAACCCATTATCTTCTCCCAAAAATGTATTTCACTTTAAAACTTCCTTATTTCACTTGAAAGTGCAACCATTCTGCCTACTTCCCAAGTTCATAATCTTGATGCTATCTCTGATTCCTTACTCTCTTCATCCCACTTATCCAATCATTTGCTAAAACTTGCTGTTTCTGTTTTCACGATGTCTCTCATGCCTATCCCCTTCTCTCTTTTTGCCACCACCTTAGTTCAAGCCTTCATCATCTCTCAGTTAAGCTCTATTATGGCCTCCTAATTAGTCTCCCTACTTCAAAACTTTCCCCACTCCAGTCCAACTTCCACACAGCTGCCAAAGTTATTTTTCCTTAACCAGTGACTGTTTAATTGTGTTACTCTCCTACTTAGTAAATGCTAGTGACTCCCTATTGCCTATAGGAATATATAAACCCAGCTTTTAAGGCTAGTTTATATAAATACAAACTAAATAATAAAATTATATAAAATATAATATGTAATATAATATAATATATATAATTATAATAAAAATAAAATAAAAATATAAACTAGCTTTTAAAGCCCTTCATAATCAGACTACTTTTCCAGCCTCCTTTTTGTTATTCTATGATCTAGCCAAACTAGCTTTCTCTCTGTTCCTCATACACAACTCTCCATTTTCTATTTCTGTGTTTTACCCTGGACATCCTCTTATCCATATAATAGTGATGATAATTAACATGTATATGGCCCTTATTATGTGCCAGGTAGTGGGCTAAGGACTTTACGATTATTATCTCATTTTATGCTCCTGGGAGGCAGGTGCTATTAATACCCCCATTTTACTGATAAGGAAACTGAGGGTAAGTAACTTGCCCTGAGTCGCACAGCTAGTAAGTGTCTGAGGTTAGATTTGAACTCAGATCTTCCTAATACCAAGCCCACTGCAACACCTGACAATGTGTTCCCTTTTCTACTTTAACCTCAGAGATTCTTCCTCTTCCTTCAAGATGCAGATTGTGTTTGTATTTGTATCCTCAGCACCAAAGACAGTGTCTGGCATACAGTAAGCACTTAATAAATGCTTGTTCATTCAATCATAGTGCTTGTTATAAGTAACCGTACTTATGAGTCATTTAGTATTGGTCCACACCTGCAAATTCATTGGTGTTGGGATCTCTTCATGAGAAAATTCCCTCAATCAATGCAGATTGGTAAACTATTCTGAAACTTTATGATCTCAGAAAATGGGCGAGGACAGTGAGCAATTAAATGTCATGCAGAGTCACACAGCCAGCATGTGTTAGAAGCGAGACTTCACCCCAGGTCCTAACTCTGACACTGGTCTATCAGGCACCCAAGTCACCTGCCCCTCAGTACATGTGATACATGTAGTCTATCTGCTCATCCCCCAAAGTATGTTTCTGACATTTGTCATTGATGATTTCTAAAGAAAACGTACTTGATGGCTCATCTTTCAGTGTTTTAAAATAAAACATAATTCAAAGTAGTGTCTTTCTGAGATACCTTCTTCTCTCCTCTGACACTTCCACCATCCTGGTGCAGGCCTTCATTACCTCATTCCTGGACTATTTGCATAGTTGGATGGTTGGACCCCTACTTCAAATCTCTTCCCATTCCAGTATATCCTCTACTCACCTGTCATGTTGATCTTCCTAAAGTTCAGGGCAGGCCATGTTGCACTCTACACATACATACATTCAATAAACTTCAGTGAATCCCTATTACCTCTAGGATACATTATAAAATCTTCCATTTGCCTTGAAAAGCCTTTCATAACCTAGCAGCCCTCCTACCTTTTCTTATTCCTTACTTATTCTTTACTCACTTATTCCTTACTCACTTCCATGTACTCTGAAGTCCAGTGATATTGGCTTCCTTGTTGTTCCTCACAGAAGACACTCCATGTCCTGACTGTGGGTATTTTCAGTGGCTGTCCTCCATGCCTAGAATTCTCTCCCTCCTCATCTCTACCTCCAGTATTCCCTGGCTTTCTTTAAGTTTCAGCTAAAGTTGAGCTTTCTGAAATAGAGCTTTCCCAGTCCTACTTACTGCTAATGTATTCCCTCCACCACCACCCCCAAGATAATCCCAAATTTATTTTGTTTATACAGTTGTTTGCATGTTGTCTCCCCCATGAGACTGTGAGCTCTCAAAAACAGGAACGGTCCTTTACCTTTCTTTATATTTCCAATATTTAACTAAGTATCTGGCACATATTAGGTGCTTGCTTAGTAAATGCTGGTTGCATTGATTTCACTAAGTGAAAGGCTGTATATGTAGGGAGTGCTGTTTTTCAGCACAAACAAAACCACGCTCTATGCAGTCAGATGGTGCCAGGGAAACACTTCTGAGCTAGGGAGAAGTGATATGGAAGTCAATCTGTGGCTAGACAAAT
The DNA here is from genome assembly GCF_011100635.1 of Trichosurus vulpecula. Lineage (NCBI taxonomy): Eukaryota > Metazoa > Chordata > Mammalia > Diprotodontia > Phalangeridae > Trichosurus > Trichosurus vulpecula. Next base: position 138,131,171 of record NC_050580.1, on the reverse strand, counting down.
CCTGCTCCAGTCACTAAGGGTAGAGGAAGTCATTATCTACTAGGAATAGAGTTTTGGGGAAAAGGTTGTTATTAGTGACCCTCCAGACATCAAAGAAAGAACCAGATCTCTGGGGTCAGATCCCTGGATCATGTTGTATTTGTTCTTAGTTTTTTGTTTCTGTTTGTTTTGCTGTAACCCTTGGCAAAATAATAATAAAACTAGCCTGTGTTTTAATTTGCCCATCTGAAAAAAAGGCAAAAGGATTTTTCCTCTATTCCACAAGAACTGTTATGAGGATAAATGAGATAATATAAAGAATGAACTTTGAACTCAGATCACAGATGATTTCAAATCTCACCATTATTTTTGTACTGTGTTCTGGAAATAGCAACAGATCCAACCAGATAAGGCTAATTTTATATTTAATGCTGTGAGGAAGAAGAAAAAATTAGAAATGAAAGCTGAATTGGATATTAAATGTATTTGAATATTCCAGTAATAGAAAATTCTTCTGAATTCAAGTTAGTACAAGGTCTAATATTCTCCTTCTTAAAAAATCCATATGAGTCTCATGAACAAGATAAATAATAGGGAATTTTGTTTGTTTAGAAAATTGGCTGTGATGGGATAATTGGATCTGCTGCCAAAGAAGATCGCTGTGGAATATGTAATGGAGATGGAAAAACCTGCAAGGTTGTAAAGGGAGATTTCAACCATACCAAGGGAATGGGTGAGTAGAGATTCTGAAAAGCCTTCCTTTGCCTAATTGTCCTCTTTTCCCAAAACCAACTTACTGATTATTTTCCCTAAGTCTCGTAGTCAAGTAATTCATAATATCTAGCTAAGCCCATACATCAATCTTAAGATTCATGAAAGGCAGAGAAAATAAGTTATTTCTTTAAGTCTTCAGAATTTGCCTATAAAAGGAATTTAGTCACCTCCACCCAATTAATGGTACATGAATCATTGTTATGGCCCTTTCCTTAATGACCTCAAAACTATTCCCTTCCAGTTTAATGTCACATCATCATTTATGTTAAAAGGATAAGAAAGAGAAAGATAATTTTTCCCCAATTACTTTAACTTAGAGGTGAGAATGCTTTATCATTTCTAAGTTTGATTTAAGTAAAAATTTGATAGTATTTACATGAATTTGTAAAAACACTATGATACTTCAGGTTTCAAAGTATTCTCATATTTCCCTGTTGAGCAAAATTACAAAATAAATTGCCCTGTCTCCCAATTTCCCAAATAGTACAAATTATACCAACATAGTACTTTAGAACATTTCAAAATATGATTTACATTTCTTTTATTTTTTTTCTACTTTGACAATCATGCTTATTTATATTCAAATGAAGGTGATGCTTTTCTGATTCTGGAAAAGATTTAAGAAAAGGGTTGACAAAGGGAAATTATGAAAAAGTATGAAAATTCCTTTAAACCAGGGGTTCTAAACCTTTGTTTTTGCCATGGTCCCCCTTGGCAGTCTGGTAAAGCCTATGGACTCCTTCTTGGAATAATGTTTTAAATGCATAAAGTAAAAATTCTTAAATTACAAAAGAAACCAATTGTTTTTGAAATACAGTTATCAAGACCAAAAACAAAAGGCCACAGATCCCCACTTAAGAACCCTGATTTAAACCACTAGAATCCTCACCCCAGCTCTGTTACTCTATGCTGAGAAGCGAAAAGTGGAGGTTGGGGAAAATACAGCAATTATCAATTTTGAAAACTGGGATTATGGTCATTATACACTTTCTAAAGAGTATGTAAAATGACCATAGATTCCCCCCACCCCTGTATACTTTGTGGTTTGTAAGGGTTTTACTGCCAATATGTTATCAGTTCCCCTGAATAACCAAGAGAATAATTTCTTTACTGGGAGGAAGAGAGGAGAAATTATATACAGTCTACATAAGGACTGTTCTAAACTGAATATAGGAGATTGAATCACTAGCTCAGTTCATTGGAACAAAGCATTGATTACAATGTACTTTAAAAATACGTAATGCAGAACAATGCAAAACAAAATACATAACGATAAAGTATAATTTAACAAATAAATTCTTCTGTTTTAATTATGTTTAGTAAAACATAATATAACAAAAAACCATAAATTCTCTCACCTAAGACCCATTAACGAGAATACGTTGGCTTTTGTTATTTAATGTACACTATTTCAGATCCTTGCCTTGATGTCCACGTGACCTCTTTCTCCTTCATTACATACTATTCTGAGATGCCAGCTAACACCTATCACCACATGTGAAGTGTACACGGAATCTGTAGCCTCCACAGCCATTTCCCAGGATTAGACTTCTTGGTTGCATCATTTGAATCTCCAGCTGGTAACCAGACAGAAGTGGTGCATGGTTTTGCCTGTGAGCCTGTCACCACCCCTTGACTCTTGTGCTCAATGTGGCTTCCAGCTGTTAATTCAAGAACTAGCTTAGCAAACCTATGAAAAAGATAAGCATATGTTTACTCTGCTAGGATGCATATGTTCTGTCTGTTATGCTGAAGAGTTGCCAAATGTCACACCTTTATTTTAAAACAAAAAAAAACCTGTTTAAACCATTATACCTAGGAATTACAATAAGCATACGCTTATGTTAATAGAGATGTTTAAAATAAGACACACTAACCTATTGATACTTAAAATACATAGATACATAGTATGATGGTATTCTAGGACTGGAAAAGACCCCAGCTTTCATCTAGTTTCATTCCTACCTGAAATAGGAATCCCCAACAAGTGACCATCCACTTAACCACTCCAAACCTCCACTTGATGATCTCTAGTAAGAGGGAACCCACTACCTACTTAGCAGCTCATTCCATTTTTAGATATACCTAATTTTAAAGAAATGTGTCATTTAAAACATACATATATGTATTTAATATTACTGTACAAAAATTGATCATTATTAAATCCAGAATTGACAGTTATACCTTTTTTTTTAATAGAAGGCCACTGCTACTGCCTTCCCTCTGGGATTATCTCCCATTTTTACTGTATATGTTTTGCATGTTGTATCCCCTGTTAAAATGTGAGCACTTAAGGGCAGAAACTGAGTGGTTTAAAAACTTCTTGGAAAATCCAATATCAATTATTTCCTGGTGGTAACAAATGGCAGTCTTGTAAATATAGTAGTGGCTTCTGAAGTCTACACAAATTATTTTCAGTAGAAAGATGATTTGCTATTTACTTAACCGTATCACATAGAAAGAGAGGTAGCAAAAAGAGGTGTTCCGCTCTCCTAAGGGTTGATTCCAAAGAACAATATGATACCACACAAATGAGAAAAAGTTAATGGAAGAGTCCATGGCACCAATTCATAATGACATAATACTTATTTGAGTTGTTTCCACTCATCTCATCCAAAGTGTTAGATACTAAAAACTCCTGGAATTTTACCTTCTAAAATGTCTATAGTTCATTTTGATAAATTGAGGGTAATAGAAATTGTTCCATCACAGCATAATGATAGATTGGATGGTATCTGAAGTTGGCTTCATTATAATTGTATTACTTGCCACTCTATGCATTATTTCTCTATCAGCTGAATTAAAAAAGTACATCCTTAGCAGGTATCGGCTATAAAAGGCATTGACTTATGCAACCTAACCTTTTTTTTTTCTTCTAGTATATATCCATAAGAATACGCAGACTTTGAGCTAAATTGAAGCTACTGACATTTGAATTTAGTAAATTGGTAATCACATTATAGTTGATGCTTGCACACCAACTACCTCCATACAGAGAATCGAATTTTTCTGGCTTTGAATGTTCAGTGCTCATGGACTTAGTCAGTATTAATGAAATATAAAAATAGCTTACATTTAAATGGCAGCTTAAGGTTTGAAAAGATTATTACACAGATTATTTCAGTTGATCTTCACAACAATCCTATGAGGTAGGTGCTGTTGCTATCCTCATTTTAGAGATATCTGCATTCAAAAACTTTCAGATATTTATAAACTTTATATAAATGAAGACTACTTTAGTAAATTCTTTTCTTTATTAAAAATTTGACTTGTGTTAGCAGTGATATGCCTATTTCAGTTTCTATGCATAGACATATGTGATTATTTTGTCAGCAGCTATGAAATAATAAGAAATTGATGTTTATGCATTGCTAGAAGTCATAGATATCCTTGTATTCCTGTGATTTAAAACCATAAAGTTAATTCCTCATAACATGTAACACAACCCATTTCTGTTTCTTAGTCACCAATAATATTTGTAAGAAGGTGTCCACGTGTGTGATGACAAAGGCAAAGGCTGTTCCCAAGTGTTTTTCATGTAAGATGTTTGAATGCTGTGCATAGTTCATAGTGGAGACATCTTTGGTGTTTGTTTTCTCTCTATGCTTGCCTTCTGAGTGGATTTGGTGGAATGACTGAGTCATATATGAAGCCATTGATAAGCATAAGGGCCATTTACTATTGACTATAATCTTTTTAGCAGGAACAACCCCTGCATAGATAAAGCACTTCTACTCATACAATGATCTAGCCAATTGGGTTCTTTGTATGACATGTACTTAAGCACATAAATATTTAAACTACTTGGAATTGGTTTAAGGTCCAGGTCTCTCTCAAAATTTTCTATTACTGATCAACATGTTTTCCACCATTTTAATTAGATGTAAAAATTGGAACTTGAAAGAATCAAAAAGAAAACTATAGGAGACATTAAAGCTAACAAAATTTATCTGAGCAAACTTGAGAAATGGATATGAATCAAAAGCAGTCCAATATATTTATGTATGTCCAAATTTAATTTGAACTATTTTATTCATTCATTCAGTAATAATTTCTTAGAAATCAAAATTCTAACAAGTGAAAATTCAATATCTATTCTTTTTAAAGTCATCTCATGTCCCAAGAATTTTTATTCACTAGGTTCTCCCCTAATAATACCAAACCATTGATAGATTTAATACCAATTTTTTTTGCCAGTGAAGAGTGCCCAGCCCAATTACTTTATTTATGTTGCTTACCAATTTGATAGTACTAATTGGAATATACTTAAAATGGTATATTTTAATCAAAGATTCATAAATTTGTTTAGATTCATAATTTATGTTTAAAGGAAGGACTTTATACTCTCTTTTAAAGAAAGTAACTTCTGACTTTTTTAGATTATTTAATTATTTACATCTATTTTATGTCATTATTAAGAGATAAATTGAAAAAGATCAATGATCAGTCTACAATTTAAACCTGGTACATAAATAACACGTGTAAAACATTGCATTAACCTTCACTGTGACAAGCAAAGTGCCACAACATTCCCAATAATTTCTTCAGTATATGACCTATAGAATTTAATTCTGTAATAATTATTTTTCCATAAATACCCTCCAGAAAGGGAAATTGTATTCATTCAAGCTGTACTACCTTCTACTTAAAATAAATAAATATCAAGAATATTTTCTTGAGAGATTATTTTGGCCGTGCCCAAAAGAATCTTTAAAGATTAGAAAGGAAATATAACTTTGGGGATCTTTTGGGGAAATCTTAGTGGGGAACAACTAAGAATGAAAATAAAAGGGTATGAACAATAGCAAAAGGCTTTGAAGTTTATCCATGGCTTCTCAATGAAATCAGTTAATCATTTTCCTCCAACCTGATTTCCCATGCTTAAAGGAAGAGACCACGATAGAAGATTCTCCAGATTTGAAAATAATAGCTCTTACAAATGAATGAGGCTGATAATTTAATGAACCATTTGATATTTGTCAAATCAGAATCATCACTTTTAAATTTAATGGTCTGTGATGCTGTGGTTTCTAATATGATATTCCATGGGACATCTACTTAGAGGGATTCTGGGAGACTTGTGGATTTGGTGATGGGCACTTTATACCTCTAAAGGACTTTTAAAATTCCAACACAAGCTGAGAGTGATCATTCTACAAAGGATAACACTTTGGGACATGTGGGAGCTGTTGGAAAGGAAGTTAAATGTGATTTCATTGTACCTGCCCATGATCTGACTGTGAACATCAGCTCTCAAATGATTTTGGAAACTTTCTCTGTTTTTTTTTTCTCTTGTAAAAAGAAAAAAGTTCATTTAGAAAAACAGATTAGCAGATTCATTAGATTTTACTACAAAAACCTTTCTTGCCATTTTCAACCCTCTATAATTCAGAGAGTAATTATCCAAGTTGAGAACTCTACATATTCCTTTTATCTTCCACTTCCTCATGTTGCCAGAGTTTGAGCCATTTCACTAGTCATCAGTGCCGCCATTGTGGGGGGGGGGGTGAGAAGGGAAATGGAGAGAAAGCAAAATTCAAATATATCAGTTTTAATATCTATGAACAGCCCTCATAAAATAGGTAGGAGAGGAAGCAAAAAATCATTAACCTTAATTTTACTGATGAAATTGAAGTTTGGAAGTTATCTGTGGTTAACAATTACTCAAGCACATCTCTCATTAACTGTGGAATGTAGGAAGTTGGCACAGTTAAATCTAGACTCCACCCTGCATTTAAAATTTTGTGCCCTAGTAGTACTGAAGCTAGCTGTGCTATAGTCCCAAAAGAGACCCTTCCATTATTGGTTTGCCTCTGCACTCAGAAGATAATTCATTGCAGCCAGATCTTGTTTCTTGGTTCATAGTATAAACAAAGATGCAGGAAGACATGAAAAAAGTACTCATCTACCCGACTGTGGAAAGGCTTTGTAGTTCTAGTTCTCATTTCATATGTCCAGCATTTACTTGAATTGTAACTTCAGAATCCAATGGAATGAGGTTCTAAAATAAGGAAGATTTGTGAAGAACTGTATGCTTTTGGGGCCTTAAAGTTCTGGTCCTTTGAAGAAATGCCTGTAACATGATGCAAGTAAAGGCTACCCTTGCTCACTTGCTGAAAGAGTCCTACTCCAAAATTAAATGTTAACAGACCAGATTTTACACAACCATTCCAATGATGTAACAGCATGATAGAGCCTGGAATTACTGCTCAAAACAGAATCAGCCAGCTTTGTTTTAGGAGACATTATAGACACCGAGTCATCCTGTGTAGCCTATATAAAACTCATCAGAAACAATATGCCTCGAAGTGGTAAGAGTATGAGCACCAAGCATCATTGCTAGACAACCTTTTTTGATTTTAGAAATTCTTTGGATGTCAATATTATACAAGTATTAAAGGTCAGACAGAAACATTTACAAAGATGCAACATTCAACAGACATTATAGGTACAGGGCCTGACACCTAGCAGATGCTTAATAAGATAATAAGATAAGCTCATTCACTTAATGATGAATTTAGTAACAGTTAAACACTTAAAAACTGCAATAGCCACCGAAGGAAATGCGAAGATCGTTAAAACACACTCCTTATTCTCAAGGAGATTGTAGTCGAGTCAGGGTGATTATGTGTGTATGTGTGTGTATATATATGTATATATATATATACATGTGTATATATGTATTGTATACATCATACACACATATAAATATATATACATATATACTATAATACAAAATATGCAAATATTTAAGAGACCAGTGTGGAAATTTCCTCTACTGTTGCAGATCACATCCTATCTATAATTTAGGAGATAATTTCTGGGAGTTTCTTGAGGCACATAGAGGCTTATTAGCTTGCCTGGGGTCACTGAGGTAGTAAATCTAAGAGGCAGGATTTGAACCCCTCACTCTTCCTGCCTAGAGGCCTAGCACTCTCTATTATACTATGTTGCTTCTGTAACACAAAACAATGTGCCAAATGCATAAACAAGATGTTGAATAGTTCACCTGGGTCCAGGTCTCTTTTTGTGATGAAGGTGAAGATACAGGGCATGTCCATTAAGATTAACAAGTAAAGTATGCAGGAGTTTGTATATGTCTCTGACCCTTCTCTTCTATCCCTTTGGAAACAGTTCAAACCCATGGAAATAGATAACCATTTAATGCAATTAAGGGGAACAGTTAATAGCCAGTGGTGAAGAAGCCTAGGGGCCATCAATCTGGCTTAGAATTCCTATCAGAAACTGAATCTGGTCTGAGACCAAACTAAACACTCATCACAGTTAATACTCCATTAACAGTCAAAGACTGCTTTTTACCATTTAAAAACTATCTAATATCTTAGGAAGTGTTTCTTTTCAGTGTCTTCTTTCACTGCTTTGCAACTGGAGCCCTAGCAGGATCTCAGCAGTTGTAAGAAGAACTCCTTGCTCCTTTCTTAATGGATAAGGATATTCATTACATCACTAAATCTGTACTGCTTTTGAGCACATCTGCTTTAGTGATTAATTAACAAATTAAAACATATCACCTGATACCAGATGAACTTGGACCTTTGGTGTAGTGTGAGTGGCTTCGTAACCAGGGTAAAATAATTTTATTTCAAGACACTTTTGGTAATGATCACAAAATTATTCATTTTGCTTTTATGTTTCAGTGTCTAATTAGTAAACTGGAGGAATGGTTGCATAATAGTGCATGACTTGCAGCCAGAGGAAGTACAGACTTAAAATACATTGTTATCTGGTAGCTTAGTATCTCTTAAAAAAAGAAAACCAACTCCATACCATGTCGAAGGTTATTCTTTGCATGAAGTTATCATTATGAAAAATCTTCAAATTCTAATATTTGCACATGAAATACAAATGCAAAGTATACAACTTTTTAAAGTTCTAGGATACATGGAACTTTTTTATTTGCCATTATCAACAAATATCTTATCACTCTGGAGGAAGAAAAAAAGCCAACCTCCATATGAGACATTTAATTGCTTGTGTGGTATCCCAAATAAAGACAAAGCAAATCTGAGGTGATAAAGGTTTGAATCAGCAACAAAACAGAAGTGCTATTGAAAGATGGAAGAAAAAGACAAAGGGAATGCCTAATTCGTTATTAGGAAATAAAGGTAAAGATTCAAGCAGGTCAGAGTCCAAGGAATAAGGAAGAAAACATCTTTCCTTTTCATTTATTTTTTTACTGTGTTTATTGATGCCTTTTGTCTTACAGTCATTTCCCACTCACTCCCTCCAGATTAAACCCTCCCTTATAACAAAGAAACACAATTTAACATTAGATATAGAAACCTTCTCTGAAAATATTGGATCTTTTGTTTTTCTTTGCCATGAGAGAAGGAGTGATGTTTTGTTATCTCTTCTCTTGGACCTTCATTGTTTTTTTTTTTCATTACTTAGATTTCAACTTCTTTTTAGTGATCAAAACAACATTTATGTTGTTTTAGTCATCAGGTACATTATTATCTTGGTTCTACTTCTCTCTGCATGATTTCATACAAATCTTCCCATGTTTCTGTGAATCCCTTATATCTGTCATTTCTTGCCACAAACTAATATATTTATACACCCAATGCTCAAGTGGAGCCATGATTCATCAATGCAGAAGTTCCCTCCAATGATGCAAGTCATAAGCTATCCATGCCTGACCATCTTGTATATCTCTTGTCCATGTCCTCCCCAAAGTTCACCAACATACTGGAGGCCTTCTTCACTTTCTCCTGACATCACAAGTGCACCAGCAAGACTTTCTGTTGCCTGTCATCCTTCACTCTTACGTGATCAACCCAATCTTCTCTTTCTCTCATACAATCCTTTGCTGACATCCTTTATTTCTCAGCTTCTTTGCAGTTCTAGCTGGAGATACCTTACAACCTCCTCATAACTACCATATGTCTTTCCATTGTCTACCATGTGATGCGCATCTTTAAGCCTTGAAGGACAATGGTGTTGTAGATCTCACTGCTGTTTAGCAATACTTGTAAAATGGTTGCATTGAAAAAAGCTGGGAAAGCTTTGTGGCAGTAAAAGTGCTTTACAGTTTTCTGGATTGCTTTCTTTCTTGTTTCCAACTCTGGACCCAGCCTTTTGTACATCTGTATTATATGTTCCAGACAGATATTATTAAACAAGTCATTAAACATTTGGATGCAGGTGGAATGTGGGTATCAGAAATTGTTCATCTTTTTGGTCTTCCGTGAATGGATGGCAAAAGGCAAAAGGAAGTAGACATATTAATGTATATTTGTCATTAGGAAATAAAGGTAAATATTCAAGCAAGTCAAAGGCCAACTCCTTTGAGTGATTACATATTTCTTCCAAGAAACTCTGCAATATCTTGGGAGCAATCAGCGCAATGTTATTCATGAATAGCAGAACCTGAAAAGCCTCAACATCTATGGGGAAATCAATCCTCAACCAGGAATTTGTGCTGGATCTCCTCTATCACAATGTCAGACATTTTGGGCAAGTATACAACTTCCTGCTTTATAATTTCCCTGATATCTGTTATCAGAAGTCAGTAAACAGGATTATTACTGTTGATGTGTGATGTGTCTTTCAAGGAATCTTAAATAATCTTGATACATAGATGGAAGACAGCTTGTCATAAAAAAATCAAAACCAAACTTGTAAGCTGGTGATTAGTTCTACCAAGTCAAATGCTTTGTTGTACAGTAAATCATAAACTAAATGGAATCTTATATTCCTTATATCTTTCAGTTAATTGTGATATGTAAAGATGTGATCCACTGTTGAATATCATTTGAAAAAGTCTGCTTGTTGCCTACTAATACCCACATTAAGGATGCCCTTAATTTATGTATAGATGACTTCCGTAAAGATTTTGTATAGATGGGAGAGGAGACATGTAGGTAAATAGTTGTTTTCTGTCACTTTTTTTAATCAGTTAAAGTTCAAGATTTTTTACTCACCTTTGGTATCTTTTCCTCTTTCAGCTGCCTTGTAAAATCTGTCCATCAATGTCTTATTTATCAGTTATATCCAGAATGGTTTACCTCTATGTATGCTTGATCCAATCTGGCTACTTTTCTCATCTTTGTTCTCTATAGTGCCATTACTACTTCTGTAAGTACCTCAAGGACTATGTTATTAGGGTCCAAATGTGGAGGATTCATTGTCCTTGAAAAAACTACTATTTTTTTTGCAAATCTTTTCCATTTTTCTATTGTTGGTAGTCTTTTAATTTTTATCCTTTAATTTACACTGGTTCATCTTCTGGATGGAATTAGCATAATTAGTATCAAGGTCACTTCTGTTGTCCACTTCCTGTTTTTTATTTTCAGTAGCTTGTTAAATAATTCAGGATCATCTTCTTAAGTGTACATAGATTTTTCTTTTTGCTATTTTATATTCTTTTTTATAAATTCTAATCTTAACTTTGAAGAGCTTTGCGCAGACAGTTGATATAAGTATAACTCTTCTCCTGTCTGTTAAAATATAGTAAATTTCATTCTTACAAATCTGTTTCATGCATGCCATTTTCAGTAGAATTTGTCAGCTCTTTAAGACAGTAAAGAAAATGTTCCTGATCTAGAGAGACTTCTGTATGATCTACAAGTGTTTGGTCCAACATTGACTCTTCCCATTTCTTGTGATCTTTGCCAGTTTGCATAGTTTGAGGTGAAACCTCAAAGTTATTTTAATTTGCCTTTCACTTACTTTTAGTGATCTGTGGCATGTTTTTGCATTGTCACTTACAGTTTGCAAATCATCTACTGAAAGCTTTTTTTACATCCTTTTGCCATCTAGCTATTAGGAAGTGGTTCTTAGTGTTAAATATTTGTGTCAGTTTTGGATATCATCTTTGTATGGGTAATATTTAATATAAATATTATCCCCACTCTACTTTTTATCTTTTAATTCTTTCATTAATTTTGTCTGTATAAAAGCTTTTAAATTATATGTAGGTAAAAAGCATGTTTTATCTTTTTTTATGATCTGCTCTATTCCTTGTTAGGCTAAGAATTCTCCCTTTACCTATGATCTCATTCCTTGCCAATTTTTTTTTATTGTATTACCTTTTATATTCAGATTAAATATCCATTTTGAGACTATTATGGTATATGTTGTAATCCATCTAATCCTAACTTCTGGCAAGCTATTTTCCACTTCTCCACGACTTTTTGTCAAAAAAGAATTTCTTTCCTGAGTAATTTGTGTTTTTGCCCTATTGCTTTTGATTGATTCTGTTAGCTCTTTTAATATTCCCAAATATTTTGTTGGCCTTTTTGGCCATGGTAGTACATTGGGTTAATGTATTGAACAAACAGGATGTGATGCACCCCAAATCCCTTTCCTGGGTCATAACAGATTGAGTAGAGTCTGCCATCTAATTTACATAAAGAAATATTTTTAATATCTGTAAAAAAATTTTGGGAACTTTACTCAATAATAGTCTGTGTTTAAATAAATATCAAACCTGCTTTTAGCTGAAGATAATTTCTTAATTCCCTTTACTGAAGCTATAGTCTATCCATTTTACTGTGTATTAAACCAGCAGAGTTACTGCAAGAATGAAAGTTTTTCACATTTCCAGATGATTTAGAAGATTCAGCAAAAGCTCAAAATGAAATAAAGAGTGAATGAAATACTTAGTGGGAAATGGGAGGATGTGGGATCATATGTCATCAGTTACAAAAGATTTCTTCAATTATTAGCAACATAAGACTACCATGTACATTCCAAAATTATAGTCTGGCTATCCTGATTTGGGATTTCAGCATGCTTTGAAAACCCAGCAGAAAAGTAGTGGAGTTGGTTTTTGGTAGGAGATACTGAGTGACCAGGAGCCTGTGACAATGTTTGGAAATGTTTCATCTGTGCATTCTTTTGTTACAGGCTATATTGAAGCTGCTATAATTCCTGCTGGAGCCCGTCGGATTCGAGTGGTTGAAGACAAACCTGCCCACAGTTTTTTGGGTAAAGAAATCGTTTGATTTTTAGTTAATGTAATGAGAAAGTTTAACTTTGATCACTCAGACTAGTTGAACTAACTTGGTTCAATATTGTTTCCCTTGAGTTACATCTAATCGTCCAGATCATATTTTTTAAAACATATTGTCTGAAAGAATCACACAATAATGTAAACATTGTTCACCTGTAATCACCTCTAAAACTGAAAAAAACCGTTGCAGAAAAGTTTAAGATGTAATGATTAATCTAGGCAAGATTTCCTTTGCTTAAAATCCATATGGGTAGCCAAACCTCAAAGCAACTTTTGCCCCATCAATTGTGTCCCATGTCATTGACTCACTAGACTCTTTCTGGCTCATGGTTAATCTCTTCTACTGATCAAAAAACTTTTCCAAATCTATTTGAAATCCTGATGAAAACCATAATTGACCGATAGCTGTCATTATAGGTTCGTAGACTTAGGGAAGGAAGGGTCTTTAGAAACTTCTGAGTCCAGTTCCCTCATTTTGCAGAAGAAAATGAATCCTAGAAAATTTGTGACATTTCCAGGGTGGCATAGCTAATAAATGACTGATGTAGTATATGGACCTAGTTCTTTCTGACTACAAGTTCAATGCCCTATCCACCATAACATCCTGCCTCCACATCATCACTGATAATAAAAGTAATTTTCATAAAAATAAGTAAAGCATTTTTTAAGCACTTACTATGTTCCTGACACTGTACTAAGCAACTAGAATACAAATATAAGCCAGAAAGACTGTCCTCACCCTCAGGGAGTTTCCAGTCTGATGAGGGGAGATAACAAAAGGGAGCTGGAAAGTTGAGGGGAGGAAAAGGTTCTTGTCCGAGGCAAGGTGGATAAGTCTGGGAGTTGAGTGGGAGAGAAATGAGCATGGATGGCCTAGGCAGATTCTAAAATGGTGGTCCTCAACAGGAACTCACCAATCAAAAGAAAGGGCTGCAGAGAAAGTGGCTTCTCCAAAGTGAAAAGGCTGCTGGGGTAGAGGTGCAAAAGTCTAGAGAGTCAGAAGTGGAACCAGGAGAGAAGTGCTTACAGTTCTGCTTCATTCTTTATTTCATTGCTCTCTTTCTTCTAGTTTCATTTCTAAAAACTCAAGATCATGTGACTTTAGTCTCATGTCAAACTTTCTGCAGACTTTTTTCCACTCCATTTGTCTTCACTGTTTTGTAAGATTATGCTGGCCCACCATTCTCTGTAATTTTGTGTAAATGAATTTACATTCTAAATTGCTTTTGCCCTTGGCTATTATGTCCCTCCCCTTGGCAAGAAGACTGAGTTTTTGCTAGTTCAGGCAGCTGCTGAACTCCTTTGGCCTTTTTCTTGCAGTGACTGCTTTAAATTGCTTAAACTTGCTTCCTATTTTTTTGTTATGAAACAGCTTGTTTGAATAGGGCTATGTGGAATATCTTCTCATTTTAATTTTATTTTGGTATTGATTTGATCTCTGCTCTAAAGAATGTATCATCTGATTATATAAAGACAGCTGATTCAAAAATGACTCCCACATCAGCAACCAGTGATCTGCTAACATAAAGTAAATATTATCTATGTCAATGCTGTTCAGTATCCGGTATCTTCCAACTCTTATAGAAGACTGCATTTGTGGCATATAAGCACTAGGCTTCTGGGTTGCATCAATAGCTTATTTAAATATATCTGAGGGTGTAACTATTGCCCTTGTACCCTCATGATATTATTTGGTATGGATCTTTATTGTAATGAATCAATGATTTGATTACACAAGGAATGACTCCTACATTAGTTACCAGTGTTACTATATGTTATGTTAACATTTTTTGTAACATCAGTGCTTGCTACTTCTAGTACCTTCTGACATTTTTCTTAAAATGTTTCTGCTGTGTAAACATGAGAAATATGCAGTTTAAAAGTCACTGGGCTCTTTCATTTCTCATTTCTGCATCATGTTTTCTAACTTATTTGTGGGATGCTCTACTCTGTTCACCTTTGCATTGATATCACTGAATATTAAGCTATCTGTTGACTCAGTTTAGAGAATCTTATTGCATTCTCCATAGAATTTCTTTATGCTTCCATCCTCTGCAACAGATGTTGTTATGTAAGCTATTAATTGTCTTCATGATGGCCTTTTTTGTGTATGTTTTATTCCTCTCAAATTATCTTGTATTTCTCTGTGTCTATTTTGTAAAATCCTCAATAGAATATAAGCTCCTTGAGGGCAAGGAGTATTTCATTTTTGCCTTTGTATTCTTAGAGCCTGGCACAGTGCCTTGCTTCAAAAGGTACTGAAAAAATGTTTCTTGAATTTGAATGGAATCACAAGCACAAGGTGAGTTAGTTGGCTGTATCAATTCAGGTATTCAGCAAACATTTATTATGTGCAAGGCTTTGTGCTATGCGTCTCATAATATGTGATGAAATCCACCCTTATAATGATTTTATTTACCTTCTCCAAAGAAAATTTGTGATAGAACTCTCTATTTAACTGTGTCATCCTTATATCTTCCACTTTCATTTATATCAACAATATAAATGTGGCTGGAATTCAGTTTCTCCAATATATCAACTCTCTGATCTGTGGAAAATAACTTTACATTCAGAACAGTTAAATGAATGTTTATTGATGGTCTATACATAAGCATTATGGAGATGACTTCCCTTAATCCATTAATAGAATTTTTCCCCACTTTCTTTTTCCATTTAGAATCAGACTTATTGCCTTCCACTACAATTAGATAGGTAGGCAATCTCTGAACCACGCCTCTGCCTTACCTCTACCATGTCTCTGCTTTTCAGATTATCTTGCACATAAAACAGTAACAAGTTCAAACCTACAAGGGCAGGAGGTGATGCATACTTCAAAAATCAATAACGTGCCCCTTGTCTCATTGGGTTACAACCTAGCAAATCCTCTGAATTGAAAAGGAGTATACCATGTATACTTCTATTTGTCTGTTCTTTCTCTAGAGATGGAGGGCATAGATCCTTCATAGATCCTTTGTAGTTGATTTGAATATTTATAATTACTCAGAATAACTTGGTCATTTACAGTTATTCTTCAAACAATATTGCAGTTACTGTATACAACATTCTCTTGGTTCTGCTCATTTCACTCCATTATTTCATGCAAGTTCATGTTTTTTTTTCTAAAATTAACCTGCTCATCATTTCTTACAGCATATCAGTATTCCATCACAATCGTATACCACAAGTTCTTTAGCCATTCCTCAATTTATGAGCATCCCCTCAATTTCTAGGTCTTTGCCACCACAAAGGGAGTTGCAATAAATATTTTAGAACATATAGGTTATTTTCTTTTTCCCTGATTACCTTGGACAATAGACCTAATAGTAGTATTGCTAGGTCAAAGGATATACACAGTTTTGTAACTCTTTGGGCATAATTCCAGATTGCACTCCAAAATGATTGGGTCAGTTCACAGTTCCACCAATAGTATATTAGTGTCCCACTTTCTCCACATCCCCTCCAACATTTGTCATTTTGCCATTCTATCATTTTAGCCAATCTGATAGGTCTGAGGCAATATCTCAAAGTTGTTTAAATTTTTATTTCTCTAATAAATAATGAAGTATAATATTTTTTCATATGAATAGTTTTCATAAATAGCTTTGGTTTCTTCATCCAAAAACTGCCTGTTCATATCCTTTGACCATTTATCAATTGAGAATGACTCATAGGGTCAGGTAGGTGTCACAGTGAATAGATCACCAGCCTTGGAGTCAGGAGGACCTGAGTTCAAATGTGACCTCAGACACTTGACACACTTACTAGCTGTGTGACCTTGGGCAAGTCACTTAACCGCAATTGCCTTGCCTTCCCCCCTCCAAAAAGAAAAGAGAGAGAATAACTCATATTCTTATAAATTTGATAAAACTCTCTATATATTTGAGATATGAGACCTTTACCTGAGAAACTATAAAACAATTTTTTCCCAATTTTATGCTTTCTTTCTAATCTTGGGTACATTGGTTTTATTTGCACAAAAAAACTTTAATCAAAATTATCCATTTTATGTCTCACAATGCTGTCTCTTGTTTATTCGTAAATTCTTCTCCCATCCATAAGTCTGATAGATAATATACACTATGTTCTTCTAATTTACCTATGGCATCTCCCTTTACTTCTAGGTCCTGTATCCATTTTGACCTTATCTGTAAATAATGTAAGATATTGGTACTTCTGCTTATTTCTACCACTTATTCTCAATACAGCATTTTATTGAGGATATTTTAGCATAGACTATGAAAGTAGAAAGCAGTTATTGTTTGAGGCTACCTTCTCCAAATTATAGGTTAAGTGGAACTTTGGGGTATTATGTATTATGATGAAACATGTTATTAGTTACTGTTTGCTTTTCTTTAGCCTATCCTATGAAACATGGCCACACCTACGTATATAATGTTTGGTCTAGTAATGTACCTGGAAAACAATAAAAGCCGCTTTTCTTGACCTATAGAAAACTTCATTTTCCAGAAACTAGCTTTTTTCTGCTTAACTAGGTGGGCTTTGATCAGAGTATTTATGAAGGAGACATAGCCTTTATCTACCTATGAGGTAGGTAGATGATAATTATGGTTCTCTCCAGAGTTTGTCTTGTTTAGGAACTGGAAAAGCATTTGAGAAAGCCAGAGGCCTTCTTTGTACTTTTGCCAACTTTCCTAGGGTGATATTTGAATCCTTTGTCTTACTCCTCAGCATTTCATTCCTGTAAGAAAAGGGACATTTCACAAAGATTAATTTTGTGGGCAATCAAATAAAATACAGTCCTTGGCTGTGCAGTATAGGAGAACCAGTTTCATGATTTTTCCATTCCATTCATATTCTGTAGCCTGAAGGTCCAAGAAAGCATGATAGCCAGGGAGTCCGTGAACTTGGATGAGGGGGCAAAAATTACATCTTTATTTTCAATAACCTCTAACTGAAATTTCACATTTCTTTCAATTATCTAAAAACTTTATTCTCCAGACTGCCAAAGTTGCCCATGACACCAAAAAGGATTAAAAGCCCCTGCTCTAAAGGGAATAAAAATTAACCTTAGGCCTTTTTACCATTGCTCAAGACCACTCTTCTTTGCTCTAAGAAGAGGATCTTGTGTGAAATCTGTCAGTTATCCAGTTGTGTGGGCTACTGGGAACCAAATCTCTCATTCCAAACTGACAGGATTATTACAGCCATCTCAACAAAGGGCACAATTGAAGTTGGTCTATGTATTCATTATGTTTCTAAAGTTAGTTCAAACAGTTCTGTTTCCAGTCGGGGCTGGGTGCTTTGGAAGTTGAAACATTTTTTTCACTTGCTGGGAGCAACTCCTGAAGATTTTACTCCACCTACGTTCAACCCAAGCAGGCTGGCTGGCTGGCCGGCTAGTTTCACGGCTCAAAACCACCTGGAACAGGAAATGCCTCGGCAGCTTGTGTCCATACGCTGAGAAGAGAGTTGGAAGTGCTCTGAGTGGAAATAAAATGTACTGACTCAATGCCAGTATTAGAAGTAGGTTGATTGTGGGTCAAGTCTTCTAGTCTGTCCAGAGGGAAGAGAAATGAACAAAAACTTCACCTACTGTACAATTCAGAGCCAGAGGAGAGAAATGTGAGCAGAGTCAAACACCTGATACCTGCCTCTGGCCGCATATACAAAGGAGCCTTGACTCCCAATGGGGAAATCTAGCCTGCTAATTCCTCCTAATGGCTTCCAGGCTTTCTGCTGAAGTACCTGAAAATAAAGTGAATATGTGGTACATGAGTGTATCCAAAAGAAAAAATGAGGTAGGGCAAATACATAACAAAGGACACCAAGCTCAAAGATATTCAGGAACAATAGGGAAATCATGAACATGTAGTTAGGTTAAATCTGTTCTACCTTGACGCCTATACCTAAGTTGTCCTCTAACTCATCCAGTGGACTCTATTTGCCAGTTGAGAGTCCCTACCTAGGGTTAGGTTCTCTTACAATTTTTTAAAACCCAAATGAATAGCCCAGGCAAAATTCATGAGTCAAAAACTTTAGAATCAGCAAATTAGTACTCAAGTAGGAACAGAAACAAGTAGGTTTAGAATCCTCTGTGCTCCCCAAAGCAAATCCTCTTTGTATTTGGCAGCCATACAGCACTTTGAAGTTTTGAAAGCTTAGATTTCAAGAATGAGCTAACTAATATCCAAATCATTCTGGATTAAGATGATTATAATAACAATGCACCCTTCTCTCCCTCGGATAAAAAAGAAAGAGGTGGGGGAGGGTAGAGGATCTTAGATAACATAGGGAGTGGGGGACTGTATAGCAGAAAGCAAGCACAAGGGTAACGAACAATATTGTACTGAATGATTAGATCACTCCTTCCTTAATGTCTTTTTTGCCTTAATTTAACATTTATCTATTACTTGCTCCTACTATATAACTATAGGAAAGAAGAACCTAGATCATTGTAAAAAAAATCTTAGTTACTTTTGCCAACTTATCATTTTAATAAAAAAGCATTTGGGAGTAAATTTTTATTGGTATCAGGATTGGGGGGTAGGGGCAGCAGTGGTTAGAGAAAATTTAGCACTCTCATTTTTAAAAAATATTTTTATTCTGAATTTAATAAATACTGATTAAAATGAACATCTCTATATGCCAAATAAAGCAGACAGTAAGGATTTACTGAAACTGCCAATCTCTAATACATGTTGCTTGCTTTTCTTTAAGTATATGATATATTCAATATATTACTTTCAAAGCCATCCTGCTTTGAGTTTCCTGGTTTTCCATCTGAATATCCTTCTGTTTGCTTCTATGCATTTTACAAAATGCTTCAATGACCCTCTTTTCTTTTCTTCTTTTTTTTTAAACAAAACTATTGCTATTCCCTTTGCCCCCTCCAAAAAATTCCTTCTCTTCGTTGGAAAAAAAAAAGCAAGCAAAATTCTTGTAACAAATATACACAACCAGAATAAATCCACACTTTGGCTAAATCCAAAAACATATGCTTCATTCTGCACCTTAAGAACATAACTTCTCCATAAGAATGTGGGTAGCATGATTCATTTTCAATGTGTTCTTATTTCCTTTATCAAATTTCTTGTCTCTCAGAATTCCAATCCCCTCGTTTTACAGGTGAAGAAACTGAGATCCCTAGAAGTTAAGTACGTGACTTGTCCTAAGATAACAGAGGGATTAATCATCGCAGGTAGCCAAATTAGTGGCAAGCATTTGGAGCTGAGATATAAACCTAGTCCCTTATACTAAAAATTCAGTGCTCTTTCCTTCTCCAACTTTTTGGTTTCAGCTTCACCAGGGGCCAGATAATAACATAGTATCTTGGAAATTGGAGATATCCAATCACTAACTGTCTCTTCAAATAACACAGTTAAATTGTTCTGTTGAAATGCACCTGTCCTCTGCACTAGAACAACTGACATCGCTATGTCTTCTATTCTTCCCATCCAAGCTACTGCTGCTGACTCTCCTTGGTATAACCTTCAAAGGATACAGAATCCCATTGTCAATGTAGAAAATGTACAGCTGCCCTGCTTTAGGAATGTAGGAACAAGGCACCTGATTGACTGTGGAAATCAGAAGGTGATGTGTAGATTTGAGTACAGATGACTGCCTGCTCCTCCTTTTCAGCCTTTTTCAGTTTTACATAAACTTCTCCATACCCAGCAAGAAGTCAAAAATAAGAGATCATTATGCAGATTTCACTTTCTTCACTATTTCCTATTATTCTAACATTCACAAGGAAAAGGTAATAAGTAAAACACCAAAAGAAACCACAGCAAGTCTAGTAAACCACTTATTGCAGATTTCTACATTTAGACCTACTGCTTTCATATTCAAGTTAATAATGAACTTTTGCTTTCACCAGAAAAGGAATCAAGGCAATCTGGACATTGCCTTACAGGAAAGTAAGATACTGGAATTCTGAATAAAATCTAGATTCATCCTACATAGACCATAGCCATCAGTTAACTCCTTTTGACTATAAATCAAAGAAAATCTGTGAACTTTCCTATACTCTGAGAGGATCTTATATGAAGTCTGCCTGCATCAAGGTCAATTGTGAGCTGCTGGAAACCAATACTAGCTCTATATTGAGTCAGAATCAATAAACATTGATTAAGTACCTACTGTGTGTCAGGCACTATGCTAAGCACTGGAATTATTATGCTAAGAGTGGATTATTTCAGTCATTTTAACAAAGGGCACAAGTGAAGTAAAACCAAAATAAGGAGGGAGTTTAAACCTTTGCCAAGGAAACCCTATGGAGAAGTCCATGGGGTCATGAAGAATCAAACAACTGAATGACATAAAGAGGGTTTAGAAATCAGCATTCTGCTCTTTGGAAGTGTTAGACACCTATACTTTTTTTTAAATAAAATTTTATTGATATCTTTTTTACATTGCTTTGATTTCCCCTTGTATCTTCTCACTCTTCCCTCACAGAGAGCCAACCCTTAGAACAATTTAAAAAAAGATAAAGAATAAAGGAAAAAATCCAGCAAAGTCGATTAATGTATTTTACACGCAATGTTTCTTAAGTATGAACCACCACATACATACATACATACACACTCACACACACCTACTACTACTTCTGCAAAAGAAATGAAGTGACTTCTCCTATCTTTTTACTGGGGCCAGGCTTATTCTTTAAAATTCTGCACATTCATGTTTGACTGTTTGGTGGTTTACATTGTATATCTTGTTTTCCATACTACACTTACTTTGCTTCGCATCAGTCTTTGTAAGTCATTTCATGCTTCTCTGTATTCATCCTGTTCATGGTTTCTTATGGCATAGTAATATTCGATTACACTTATGCTACCTTGCAATGTTACATGTCTGCCACATTAATGTTTTAATTTAGCCATTGCACGAATAACGAGCATTGTCTTTGTTGCCTGTTTTTTGCTATCATAAAGAGTGCTGATATAAATATTTGGGTCTATATGGACTGGTCCCCTATTCTTTCCTATGCCTTTGTGGTTGCCATACACTGTCAAGTGCAGAAATTGTTGTTGTCATGAGCAAACAAACCATTCTGGGGAAATTGACTGACCTCTTCAATGGAGTAGCCAAGTAGAAATTTTAAAGGTCTCTTCACTTCTTATGGAAGGTCCCCATAGGCACTTGTGATTACTACAAGTGTTACTTGGTCATTCAAAGTTTATTTACTGTGGGGCTAGTTCTGGACAAGGTCTGTGCTTACAACTGCTTCCCCACTCAAATTATAATCTTGAGGTTTCACCAACTAGGCAATATTAGGCCTGTTCAATATTCTGATGGGAAACCTCCAAGGAAAAAAACAAATTACTTCAGAAATAATGTTAGTACTTCAGTATACCCTCCTTCTTATTCAACAACTGTAGCATCTGCTTTGGCAGTAAGTACCTCCTGGAATATTTCTTTACCAGAACCTAGTTGGCAACATCATAAATTTAATTGGCTAGCTTTCATATTTTATATTGAATTCTCTCTGTCCTGTCTTCTGTATCTTCACCTCATTCCTATTACTAAATGTCATTCTCCCTTATTTACCCTTATGATGAATATCTACTCTTTAATATTTACGCCTTGATTCATTCTTTAGGTATATGGTCAGAATATTTTGTAGTGGTAATAGAAAGGATATCTGTTTGACATGCTAGTTAAATTCTGTCTTAGGTGTTTTGTTGTATTTCACCTATGTAAAATTCTCCCATTATTTTTATTGTCGAAGGTGGGACTGTAAGAAGTATTTCCATATTTGTTTTCATAATGATCATCAGGTATACCTCTTCTGTTCCTCCTCTAATTCTTCCTGTTTCAACCCTTCCAGAGAACCTATGGAATGGGGAAGGGGTTAGATGGGAGCAGGTAATTCAGTAACTCACTTTAAGGCCTACAAAGTGAGCAAGGTAAATCCTTAAGTAGTAAGAAAAGGTAAAAAAGAAATATGATTAATGCCATTGGTAATTACTAGGTCTAATACAGAAATATAGGAAATAGTTAAGGAAATATATGCAAATTTAAATATTCCTCCCTACTGAGAAACAAGGTGATTTTAAAGAGCAAATATGGTATAATGATCCAGACATTTAGAAAGCTGGAATTTCTGTTGAGCCTCTAATCACCTGTGGTATTTCTTCCCTCTTTTCCCCCCATTAGAATCAGATTTATCATTGCCATCCATTACAATTAGATAGGTAGGTAATCTTCAAAAGGTATATATATATGAGCACTAGTCCATAGCGTTGACTCTACCATGTCCTTCTTTTAATGGTATTTATTATTTCACCCATAACATAGCAACAACTTTAAACATACAACTTATAATTTTGTAATGTCTATGGATTTATTGATATTGGATGATTTTTATTATGTTTATAATGATAAGAAAGACAATAATAATGTAAATCAACTATATCTATGAAATGCAGATATGGGGCAACTCCATTTTTAATAAATAACTGTTCACTAGTAATCATCATAGAGATAAAAAGGACTTTAGAGGTCATTTACTCCAACTCTTTAATTTTAGAGGCGAGGAAACTCAAGCTCAGAAAGGAAGTCACTTGCCTAAGGTTATCCAGGTAGTATGTAGCAGAGTCAGGCCCATATCTTCTAACCTCAAATCAGATGTTCCTCCCACTGTACAACGCTATAAAAGAGATTCTTCTTTAAGTATAGGTTGTACCATATAGTCTCCCAGGTCTCTTTTGTTACCTCTAGAATTGTTACCATGCTACTTATAAACAGTCCAATAACTTCATAAAATAAAATCAAGTCATGTGCAATATTGGAAGCTACAGAATTTCATCAGTTTGGGCCTTCTTCCACCATTTGACTAAACTATCTATGTCTTTTCCTTTGCATTTATCCATGCCCTTCTACAAATCTTATATGTGTACGAAGCCCTTCACTAATTCTTTTAAAATTATATGGATGCCCCTGAAATAGTGGGTCTCTCCAATTCTTATCTCTCTCCTTGATTACATGACCAGGCTACCTCCTTTTTCATTTATAAACATGAACTTATATAGTCTACCAAAGATTATTTAAATATGGGAGCTGGTACAAAAGGCTGAATATAAAATTATGGTTTAAAAATGTCTATCAGAAAGTCTATAACTTAATACTTATTGAATTAATATAATGTCTGATGGGAGCCTGAAAGATCAGTGAGATTGCTAGTTTTCATAATTTGAAAGTATACTTTAAAATACTAACAGCAAATGAATAAGATGCAATGATTAAATTTTGTAGGCTAAGAAATCAAGCTTTTAAACTGGAAAACAGACCAAAAGACAAGTTATCCTTGGAATAAGGAAACCCAACACCTCTCAAAACCAGTCTACCCAAGGTTTATATTAGAAGAGCAGTTTTGATACATGTGCATGGAACATGAGAACCCGTGGAGATTGTGGCTGAGAATTTGGTTACTGTGAGAACAAGCTTCACATTTTGACACCTTTACATTCATCACAAAAACATTTAATAACAAAAACCAACACCCTGATCCAGAGAACCTGAGAATTAGAAAATGAAACATGAGGGCACCCAGTGATGAAGAGCTCATGTCCCATGCCCCATAGATCAAGTCACATAGTATTTCTTGATATCCCAACATCATGCCTTTCAGTGGCCGGGGAGCTTTGCACATATCGTATAGTTTTTAAAAAGGAAATGGATAAAATTCCAAACACCAGAGCTTCTAAATATTAGTTTTCAACACCTTCGTTGCTGACTTTGTTTCCATCTTGTTATCCACATGGTGTTGTTTTAAGAGTTTTCTACATTGCATGCTTATGTATCCTGTCGGAGATGAGACACAGAAACATTAGGCCCCAAACTTTTAAAACTCCATTGTGATCCATGCTTTAAGCATTCAGTAGAATCCTTAATTATTACATTGCTATGCACTTTATGCAAAAAAATTTGGATTTAAAACTCCAACTTTAGTCAGTCCAAGGTAGGAAACAAATTACAATTTCCTCAACTTCTACCTGCAAAATATTCTAGATCTAGTGAATTTCATGTCCATCTTCTTTTTAGACAATACCTCATTGAAGACAAATACTTTGATAACTAAGAGATGTGAAATTATCTATGAATTTAGGGAATGTATCCACCATTAAATCTATTTCCTGGATTTCCCTTCTTCCATCCAACCCCCATTCTATAATGGGGGGTATGTGGTCAAACAATCATTTATGAGCAGTGGTTTTAGTTGATTATGAATTCAGTGAGTCAACAGTATGTTATGGTTCCTCAAAAATAATGTAGTCTTAAATTGCATTAATAGGAGTATAGTCACCAGAGCAAGAAAGATTATAATCCTACTGTATTCCGTGCTAATCAGACTACACCTGCAGAATTATGTTCAATTCTAGGTGCCATATTTTGAGAGTTCTAGACAAACTGAACTGTCTCCAGAGGAGGATGACCAGGATGGGAAGAAAGAAGGAAGGGAGGAAAGAAAGAATAGAGGAAGGAAGAGAAGGAGGAAAGAGAGGAAGGGGAGGGAAAAAATTTGGCATATAAGAAATAAATAAGAAGGGACAATTGGAGTTGATTAGTTTGAAGATGGAAAAAGGTAGAGTATGACTCCAAAGGGCAGAACTAGGACCAATGGCTGCAAAGTTACAAAAGCAGATTTTGGCTTAATGTAAAGAATGGTTTCCTTACAATTCGAACTATACAAAATGGAATGCACTTCCTTTCTCAAAAAGAGAGCTCCTCTTCACTGGCATTCATGCAATACTTGGCTGATAACCTGCTTTGGTATGATATAGAAGGAATTCATTCATCGAGCAAGGGCCTAGATAATCTCTGAGATCTTTTCCAAATCTGTGGTTTGTCAGCCCTAATGGAAGTCTACAAAGCGTTTAAAATGTCCTGAATAACCAGAGCTCCTGAGAGTTTTGCTTCTAATAACATGAAGCTGGATTTCAATTCTTAATACTTCAGGGGTCTCTGATTTTCTTGTTTGATCACTTGTTCTACCAAAGTAGATCACAAAGCCTCTATGTCTTAGTGGTATGTCTTCGTGAGTAACTATAGTTTAGAAAAAAATAAAACCAACAAGTCACCTGGTGGCCAGTCCTTTGGTAATGACCTTCTGTTATCCTCAGACAAAAGACATGCAGTTCATCACCATACCTGTTGGTGACATTATCCCAGCTCATTGGAATGTGGTTAAACTTGAACTCCTGCAGCACAGACCCAGACTCTCAAGAATCATGAGTAGATTCCCATCTAACTATTCGGAAGTGCTGAAGAAAGAATCTTTTTTACAGCAGTAAGAAACTTCCATGGGGTTTTTATCAGGCAAATGAGATTGCTAAATGATTCATTAAACCTTGGTTAAGCCCATTCATTACTCAAGGAATAGAGTTAATAGAAAACCTTTTTGGTTTCCTCCTTTTACACTGAAAAACTTTCTACGATGCCCGAATCTACTTTGCCACTTTCAGTATAAACTTCTGAATATGATTTAATCTTTGATGATTGGAGAGTTTATTGTGCCTCAGTATAAAAATTAGAATGCTGAAGATACAGATTTAGAAAGCATAGAAAGTAAACTGAATGTATAGTAGGTACAATATAGACCCTGAAAGTTGCATTTTGAACCCCTCTAAAATTATCTGATGCCTTTGTTTTCTTGTCATTTGCTTCTTTTTCCTAAAAGCTAAGTACTTGCCCCAATACTGATAAACAAAGAGTCCTAGTTAGCTGACATCTGGATTTATAGTTTTCACTTAAACTGCTCAAAGTATAGAAGGGAACACATAGTTTTCCCCTTAAGTTTAAAGACAAAATGGAAACATTGGCTGAACAATTCAAAAAATAAATTATAGGACTTATATTGGAAACAGAATCTATCCTTGTGGCCAATGATGCTTTAATGCTGTTGTATTATTATATATTTTAATTCTACCTTGAGGTGTGATAGAGCAAACATGTAAACTACAAGAACAAAAAGTTAAATATGTGTCAGGGACATATCCAGGACACTTGTAGCGCTACCCACAGAAAACATCTATGGGGCATCAGTTCAGACATCTGTTGAGAGTTACTTCCACATGTCTAGTGCTTGCATTTCAAAATCACTTTTAATGGAGTAACAACTGTTTCTTGAAGGAACATTTATTTTACAAATACTAGATAACTCCAATGCCCTAAGAGATATTTGAGTTGGAGAAGTAATACTGAAAAGCTCTAGGCAAGTAACTACAAATATTAAAGTATAAATCAGTTTTAATGTGACAACAATTGTGTCTTGAAGGAACATTTATGTTTCAAATATTGGATAACCCCAATGCCTTAAAAGATACTTGGGTTAAGGCAGTAATACTGAAAAGCTCCAGGCAAGTAACTTCAAATATTAAAATATCTTTGCTTGAGAAACAAAGTATTTTCTTAATATATGACACTTAGAAAAATTAAATTGTTGCTCTATGAAATGGCATTGTATCTATTGTTGTTGCTGTTTAGTTGTTCAGTCATACACCATTCTTTGTGATCCTGGGGACCACGGTATGCCAATACTGTCGATGGGGTTTTCTTGGCAAAGATACAGGAGTGGTTTGCCATTTCCTTCTCTAGCGGAGTGAGGCAAATAGAGGTTAAATGACTTGTCCAGGACCACACAACTAATAAGTGTCTAAGTCTGGATTTGAACTAGGGTTTTCCTGACTCCAGGCCCAGCACTCTACCTACTGAGCCAACTAGCTGCCTCTCCTACCAAAATAATGCCATTATATTCAAGAGAATGTGATTAGGGTATTTTATTTTCTGAAACTGAAGAAACCTTACTTGGCATTTTGAAGAAAGAAATACAGTTAATGGTAGAGCGACCAATACCATTTCTTTTTTCCTAAAGATTGTGCATGTCCATTCTCTAGAAGCTAAAGACTCCGTATGTCAAAAACTGGACTCATCATTTTTGCCCTTAAACCCTCCATCTCCAAACTTTCCTGTTACTATCTTCCCAGGCCATCAGACACAAAACCTAGGTGTCATCCTTCACTCCTGACTCTCTCTCTTATCCCCCCTCCCCATATCCAATTTATTGCCAAGGCCTATTGGTTTCATGCTTGCAACATCTCTTGAATATGCCCCTTTCTCCCTTCTGGTACTTCCACCAACCTAGTGCAGTCCATCATCCTCTCACTCTTGGACTGTTGAAATAGCCAGCTTGGGGTTGGGAGTGTGGTCTGCCTGCCTTAAGTCTCTCCCCACTCCAATCCATCCTCCATGCAGATCCCAAAGTGATTTTCCTAAAGCACAGGTCTGACCATATCACCCCTCACCTACTCAGTGGCTCCTTATCACCTCCAGGATCAAATACAAAATCCTCTCTTTGACCTAACCATTCTGCTCCAACTTTTCAGTCTTCTAACCCCTTACTCCTCACCACATACTCTTCAATCCAGGGATGCTGGCCTCCTGGCTGTTCTAGGAACAAGACACTCCATCTCTCAGCCCCAGGCATTTTCTCTGGCTGTCCCCCAAGCCAGGAATGTCCTCCTTCCTCATCTCTGACTCCTGGCTTCCTTGGTTTCTTTCAAGTCCCCACTAAAAACCCACCTTCTAAAGGAAGCTTTTCTTAACTCCTCTTAATTCTAATGCCTTCCCTTTTAAAATTATTTCCTATTTATTCCTTACATAACTTGTTTGTGTATATTAGTTTGTTGTCTTCCCCGTTAGAGTGTGGCCCCTTAAGGGAAAGGACTCTTTTTGTATGTGCCAGGCATTTAGCATAGTGCCTGGCAAGTATCAGGTGTTTAATAAATTCTTCTTGATTGATTGAATGATTTTAACCCTGAATCTCCTTCTCACCAGTAATCATGTTTCTGACAAAGATTTGTCTTCTTTTTATTTTGTACTAATGTGTTTTTCCTCTTTGAAAAAATTTCATGGAGTACCTTTATGAGATGAAAGATGCTTCTTAATTCTGTTCATTTTAAGGAAGAATGACTATTTTAATTTGATTTGGTGGTGTTTATTAATCTTCTTTCTAGCTCTTAAAGACTCCAGTAAGAAATCCATAAACAGTGACTGGAAGATTGAGCTTCCTGGTGAATTTCAGATAGCAGGCACCACTGTACGCTATGTCCGAAGGGGTCTGTGGGAGAAGATATCTGCCAAGGGACCAACTAAAATACCACTGCACCTGATGGTAACTTCATATTCTTTTTTACATTTCTCAAAAGTAATGTGGCCCAAGGGGTTGGGGAGAGGGGTAGTGATATCTTAATAGTTTATTCCATTCCTAGTGACCTGAAAGAGATTTTCCTTGATGTTTTACAAGGGTACGGAAATGGTATTGGACACTGAGCCAAATTTTATAATTGCCTTTCATCTCCACTATGCAAGACACCAAAACACAGGTCATAGAATTCTCCTCCCTTTCTAAAGCCAAATGTGTATCTCCTCTTTAAAAGTATTCCCATCACCTTTAAAGGGAACTCCCTGTTTAGCAGTGATTAGCAGCTAGTGAGAACTGGACTAACAAAGAAAGAGAATGTGCTTTAAATAATACGTTCTTATGTTATAGGATCATGGGTATAGATTCTTACTATCAATTCATTTATTCACATTGAAAGCTATCTTTTTTAAAATGAAAAGTTGCATTTCCCCCTCCAAATGGCATTACTTAGCATTTCAAGATCTAGGTTGCATAAGGAATAACTCTATTGTTCGCTCCCTTGGTGTTCTTGAGCAACTTATGCTGTCCCTAACAGCTAGTGTTTTCTTATTTTTAAATGAAGATATGGGTATAGTGAAGTATGGGGTAATTTCAAAAGATTATCTGACGTGCCACAGTTAAGGTGACATAGATTACCCATGGTAAATGATAATCCTTTTTTAAAAATCCTTCTCCTTTCCCCATCCTTCCCCACCCCCACCTAGGTAAGGGATCCATCTTCCTCAGTGTAGTGGTATTTTATGATATTTATGGTGGGCAAGTCCTTATGGCTAATTTGCACCAGTATAATTCAGTAAATGTGTCCTCAGTAAATATGAAGAATAGTGTTTATATTTTACCACAGAAGTCCCCTAGAATTCTTAATATCACTCTATTTTGCATTTGGGAAAGGGCCACATTTAAAGTTTAGATGACCCTTTGAATGCATTCCCCAGTGTTCTTAATAGGGTTTCTCAATCTGGCTTCTGTCTTTTTGTGTGTGTGTGTGTGTGTGTGTGTGTGTGTGTGTATCATTCAGGGGACTGTGTTTAAAAATAATTTCAAATTTTAGCACCAAATATAATCCAGTGGATTAATTAGACATAATTATTCAAGTGTCCTTTTGAAAAGACTTTATTTTAGAAACATGTTTAACTTAATTAAAGACAGAAAATCATGAGGATTTTTAAACTATAAATTAATTTGTTATTCTTTTTTTGGAGGGGGGAAGGCAGAGCAATTGGGGTTAAGTGACTTACCCAAGGTCACACAGTAAGTGTGGCAAGTATCTGAGGTTGGATTTGAACTCAGGTCCTCTTGACTCCACTCACTGCGCCACCTAGCTGCCCCTGCTATTCTTTTTTTTTAATTGTCTCTTTTCCCTACTGTGTCTTTTTTAAGGTTTGGGTTTAGATGCAGCTTCATTGACTACAGTCAACAGCTCAGAAATATTGTTGATACAACAGATAACCTGCGTGCTCCTTCAAACCCACTCCTCTGCATAAACTGAAGCCTTTTGACCTTAAATTCTTTGCCTCAGATGCTTCTTGGTCACAAGGTTATTTTGCATTACAGTGTTCTAACAAGCAACTTCTTCCTTGGAAAATTGGTTTCATTTTTCTAAATCAGTGATCAGCAAGCACTAAAAGAAGACACAAAGACAACAATATGCATCCTATTAATAATTATCAACTATTTCTGGCAAATAGTAATAATGTAGGGCAATTTTCCCTTTTCTACTTTATTTCATAAAGTACATAATCGAGTTTATCAAAGAAAATATTCAGCCTGAATTAACTCGGGCAGTAATAAAACTCATTTAAAACATTTCACATTGTTCAAACTCTTTCCCTAAATTTAGTATTAATCTTTTTTTTTTTGAAATTGGATAGTTGTCTTAAATGTTTAAATACAAGAGTGAAGGGGATGGTAACTCCCCAAAAATAGAAAACTGTTTTCCAAACAATAGGGGAGTACCTTGTACTGAGAGCCAGGAGCATCCGGGAAGCCATGGTGACCTGCATTTGAAACCAATTATATACACACACAAAAATTATACGTGGCTACAAAATTGCATGAAATTGGTTTCATATGGACTCTTGATTCACTGGCCTAATGCTCATACTGAGATAATAAAGATCTCTTTTAAGGAGTAGTTTTAGAATGCTGGAGGCATTTCTCCAAATGCATTAATATAAGTATATTTCTTGGATAAATGGATGTTTATTTAGTTAATTTTGCTCTAGACCTCCCCCTGGCAATCTAGAACAAGCCAAGCACTTCCCAGGTTGGGTGATACCTTGGACCTGATGGATTCCTTTGTCTACTACAACACATTGCTAATACCTTCAGTGCCTTAAATAAAATCAGGGTGGGCCTTAGCAGTCTCTGCTGTTACCTAATGCTGGGCATGTAGTCATAGACCTCCCAGCTTTACAGTGAGATTAATAACCGCCTTGTCGTAGAAAACTGAATATCCCTTCCAAACTTGGAATACAGACATCCCCTTC
Organism: Trichosurus vulpecula; assembly: GCF_011100635.1. NCBI lineage: Eukaryota > Metazoa > Chordata > Mammalia > Diprotodontia > Phalangeridae > Trichosurus > Trichosurus vulpecula. The sequence goes on along the minus strand of NC_050580.1, from coordinate 138,099,787 downwards.
CTAGCCAAGTTGTTTTATGCTTTTCACAAGAGATGCTATTTTATACAAAGGTATGTCAGATGTAAACAGGTCAAACACCTGTTTCCTTTCATTACTTATTGAAGAAAGTGAGCAAACTGTTTCATGTTGATTATTCTGGGAAACAGGTCTGTAGTGGTTTCAGCTGTACTCAAATTCCCCATAAAAATGTTCACGTGAGCCCTTCAGTAAGAAAATGAGGATGAAACTACCTAAATATAAGTCCGTCTAAAACACCCCACTGATAGACATGTTCCACTGGTAAAATGACACCCCTGGATTATAGAGTGCAGAGGAGAGATAGAGAGCACATCTTTCCCAGTCTAATAGTGAAGATCTATAAGGCTGGCTTTATCATGACTCACCCAAGCTAATTTGTACCAGGGTTCTACTGTGATTTCTTGACTGTCCTCCACTAACAGAAGTGTAGTAGACATCCACAAATTCAATAAATACTTACTGAGCATCTACTTGTACAAAACACTAATGTTAGGTCATTGGGAAGAGATACAAAATTGAATTAAGACATAACCCTGCCCTCATGAAGTTTATTTAGATGTATTTAGTTTTAGGAGAATATGCCACTTGAAAACACATATTGACAAAAGACAGTACAAAATTTAAGTACTTCAGAAAGGTCCAAACAAGGTGCTATATGAGATCCAAAGTACTCCTTTGGACAATACAAGAGGAGGATAGTGGGTTATATGACACTATAGAAATTATATAGAAATTCTTTACATGGAAATTCTGATTTTATAAGAAGTGAAAATTCCAAGTTCAGCAATACCTGCACAGTTAAAAATCAAAGTTTCATTTTTTTCGGTCTATAAAATCAGTTTCACAGGTGAATATGGGCAATTACTTAACTCAGGCTTGGCCAACTAGCCATTAGTAGGTAATTAAGACTGAAGGAGATTCTTATCTGAACAATCCTATTAACATATAACCACTCTTTTCAGTTGAAAGTAATGGAAATCCATGATGGTGATTAAGTACCTTAATAAATGTTCAGATGCCAGGAAAAAAGACTGGAGTGGCTTCAGCTGAGTAGTGGAGAAGTTAAAAAGTTGTCTTGCTATCCCAAGGTGCTAGTAGATTTGCTTTTGCTACCAAATATAGGAGTATTCTTGCTGAGGAATTCTGGAATTTTCCTCTTATTTAGTCCATGGGAGAATTACTGGTTGGAGAATCAAAAATGGTGTTGCATGGTTTACACATTAAGCAGTCTGTGGACTGAGTAGACATCACAATGGCCTTTTCTTTTGCTGATCATCTAGGTGTTACTATTTCATGACCAAAATTATGGGATTCATTATGAATACACCGTTCCCGTAAACTATACTGCAGAAATTCAGAGTGAACCCGAAAAGCTCCAGGATTCTTTATACATCTGGACTCATAGCGGTTGGGAAGGATGCAGTGTGCAGTGTGGCGGAGGTGAGCCGCTGGGGAATCGCTATGATCGTTTGGCTTTGGGTTTTGCAAAGGGCAGGAGGGGGAAAACAGTGAGTGCAATGAACAAAGCTGCCAGAGTACAAATGCTGTGGGGAGGGCTATGCTATGGAAAACTCTATTGCCATGGAAATGGAATTGTTTTTCACTGACTCTAAAAATGATCAGAAGCAAGTCTGAAAATCACTACTTAAAGATCCTTTGGCCGATATTCCAACAGGAATACTTCATCAAGTCATCACCACCCAATTTTAGTTTGTTGCCAAGTGGCTGTAGACCTTTTACACAGTTCTTGAAATGTAATTGGCTTTCTGGATCAACCTATCACGATCGGGCATGGGGTTAGTCTCGCATGACAGTGTTCAAGCCACCTATGTGATGTTATTTGAGGGGTTCCAGAAAGCTTTCCTCCCCTCAAATACCTCTACTGAAATTTGCACTTAGTCATTCATTCTTAGGAGGAAAGAATGCCCTTTAGCTTAGGACATCAAAGAAGCTGTTGAAGTGCCATTATTATCTGAGAGAGATTTTAGAGCTTGAACAGACCCTAGAGATTATCTGATAGAACCCTCAAGTTTTACAGAGGAGTAAATGGAGATCCAGATAATTTAAGTGAATCACCCAGGATCCCCTGACTCTAATAAACTGCTTTTTCACCCATTAACGACTCAGCTCATCAGACTGAGAGCTCATCAGGGATCTGATGGAATGGATATAAGACATGGTTTTTTTTTTCAAGGATGCATAGGGCATTCCCTCAGAAGGTAGGGTAGCTCAGCACAGCAAGGTACCCAGGCATCAAGAGACTAGTCTGAGGGTAGGGCATTTTGGGCACTAAAAGGAATAAGGAAGAAGGTATCAAAGGAGCATTTGGAGGGTAGAGAAGAAATTTATTCTTCAATTTTACCAATGGTCAATCCTGAGTGTGCTGCTATATTTAAAAGAAACTGCCTCTGGCCCTGTACATGAAATGAAGGCTTCCATTTGAAATACATGGCCCAGATTTCACTGTACCCTTTCAGTCAGAAGATACTAGGATGCACCAGCTCCTGGTCTCCCGTTTTTAGCCTTTTCTTCTAACGTGAAAAAATTCATTCATTATCAACTATTTTTTTATTGTATATCACATTTCTCAGAAAAAAAGCTTTCCCTTAACTAGACAAAACTGAATTCTTTTTTCCCAATGAAATGATACTTTCCCCAGTCTTTCTATTATACTTCTACTCATCTTCCATTCTCCTTCTAAGGGACCTTTCCTTAATTTTTAAATTCTTTTAGTTCTAGAAAGGCATATTCTGGTTCCCATTCTGTAGACATTCCTAATGTATAGTGTGTTAGAGCTCAAAACTGTACTAAGACTTTAGGGGCACCCTATATTTTCAGCTACCTCTGCTGCCTCTCCAGTGCTATCTATAACTTATAAAAGAAACCTTTTATGTACAGTAGTCTTCATGAGAGGGTAGAAAGGACTTGAATGTTCAAGAGGCATAGACTGAGCTCATCGGACACCCAGCATATTTTGGTGCCATGTTCCATTTTTTATTGTTAGGATTCAAAACTTTCTCATACTAGAGATAGCCCAAATCCATCAAGTACAGCTGCAAAGACCTAAGTGGAGAAATGTCTTCCACTGAGGCAGCTAACAAGGTCCATAATAAAAGGTTAGCAAATGCAGCTTGCCCATATAGAGCCACCCAGCTAGTAAAGGTCTTTGGCAGCATTTTATGCATGGCAAGGTGTCTATAATGCTGAACTTGGTAGTCCTCTGTAAGCTCCAGTTCCCTCAAGTATATCCATATTTCCTACCTCACAGAGTTGTTCTGAGGGTCAAATGAACTAAAAAATATAAATCACTTGGATAACGTTAAGGTATTATGTAAATAGTTGGTATCATTAGTTTTTATTCCAGATTCTAAGGACCTTGCTAAGGTTAAATATTTGAGCCTGGCTAGAATACATAGTTCTCTCATTTATATATATATATATATATATATATATATATATATATGTATATATATATATGTATGTATATATGTATATATGTACGTATGTATGTATGTGTATATGTATATATATATATATGTATGTATGTATGTACATACATGGCATAAAAATCCTCTAGGAACACCTGTTTTCTGTGCTATTCCCAGAAAAGCTAGTGAATAAAGGGTGAGAAATGCTTGTCTCAGTGCTGGGGGAGTTGGCTCTCTTCTCCCTTGCCTTCTACCCTCCAGTCACAGTAGGACAATGAAGGAGGTAGGGGAGAGGTCCAGTAAGACTATGCCATGGGAAAGGTTAAGAGGAAAGGGACATTTTCCCATCTGAAAAGATGGGCAGAAAAGAATAAGAGGGACTGACCAGCAGCAAAATTACAAAATAAAAGAGATTTGTCTTCGGTTCTCCCCCAACTCCTTGTTTCTTGCCTCTTAGAGCCTTTTTTCTCCACCCCCGCCTTCAGGTGCCCAATGCCTTTAATTCTCCTCTGAATAGCCAAAGTTTCTCACCACAACATCACAAATCCCCTCGGTGCTCTGTACATTAAAATAATCTCTCAGTACTTTTCCTTTCTCCCATTAAAACTCCTATTTTTCCTCACTAAATTTGCTCTCAGTGAGATATTAGCTTAGCAGTATAATTGAACTAATTCACAGACAGATCATAAAATTTAGAATTGAAAAGATCTTATAGATCGTTGAAGCACATAAATCTCTCTGTGCCTCAGTTTTTCGCCTTTAAAATGGGGGAAATAACATTTCACTTTGGTCTTGAAGAAAAATCTTTTATAAGCCTTCAGTCATTACATAAATCTGAACTACTGTAATTTTTTTTTAATCCAATCCATTTTACACCATGCACCAGGAGGCTAAATGATTTGCCTAAGGTCATAGTAAGAGTTGGAATTTGTGATGGTATCTCCACTACAACCTCATCAGAATTTTTTCCTTTTTTAACCAGCAAAAATCTCTAATTGGTGGTATTTCTGGCAAACACAGTGGGGGAAATGGCAAAAAATAGGTTGGGAGACTCACCCGATACCATAGAATTAGCTCCCTCCTTCCCTACCCCAGCAACTTACTACTCCAAACAGAGTAGGACAAAAGTATTAGAAAAGCATCCCAATGGGCCTAATTTACCATAGGTATGAATAACTGCTTCCCTTTAACCATCCCAGGAGTGAGTGACAGCTTCTTAATGGTAGCTAGGTAGTCTAGTGAATAGAGCACTGAACCTGAAGTCACAAAGACCTGAGTTCAAATGCAGCCTCAGATGTTTAATAGGTTTCTGACAAGGTCACAAAGCAAGTCACTTAACCTCTGTTTGCCTCAGTTTTCTCATCTATAAAATGGGGGTATTAGCACCTCCCTCCCACGGTTGTTGTGAGGATCAAATGAGATATTTGCAAAGCTCTTTGTTAACCTTAAACACTATATAAATGCTAGCTGTTATTACTGTTATTATAAACATAACTCAAAATGACAGAATTCCACATTGTAAAGGAGACTTTTTTTTTAAAATAAGGGAACTTTCTGGATACCATTCAGTCACAATACTCAACTATCCCACCTGTGTTTTAAGCTGGATCTCAGATAGAGGAGAGGGAGAAACATCCCAGCGATGTTATCTCCCTCTTCCCCTGTACATCACCCTCCTCTCCATCAGTGGGAAGAATATGTTCTTACTATGCTTCTTCCTTCCCAGACAATTTCAAATCTGTGACTCGAGGTCCAGGTCATCCCAGTCACATCTTTGCTTGTCACTGAAGAGGGAAAGGGGATCAATTCAGTGGTGGAAATTTCCAACATCCTCCCTGCCCTGACTTCCAACATTAAGGAGCGCTCAAAGCTCTCACACTCAAATAGCTCCCTGAATAATAAAAGTATCCCCCAGAGAAGACATTTATGTCTCTGCAGTCGTCATGGAGGTAGCAACTCTAAGCTGATTCCTCAGACTACATCCCTACCACTATACCGGTTATAGCTCCTGATGTGTTGTTTTCCCAGGAGATGGGCAGCACCCAACTAGGTGACCTTGTTTCCCAGTCCCTGCTTCCTCGGGTTATTGCCTAGAATAACTCTCTTTGGACTTGGGCCCGTATGACCAGTGGCTTTGCCTTTTTGGAGATGATATAGAATGGCAAAAGTTGAACCATTAATATAAGTGATCTTCCCCTAAGCTAATAACTGGGGTGTGTGTGTGGAGGGGGGAGTGTGCGCGCGTGCACGTGTGTGTGTGTGTGTCCAGTCTTTATAGTTTATTCCTCATAAAGTATGGTACAAAGGACCACATCAGGAAATCAGGATTTCAGTTTTTTCACTATTACTGACATGTTATATGATTTGGGGCAAATTATTGACCTGACTTTTCTTGTGTATAGAATGAGAGCTTTTTAGATGATCTATGATTCTATGATCATTGTCCAAAACATTTAACATGCGTATTTTGGGATTTCATCATCAGCTTTTATATATGAGGTGGTATCATAAGGAGGTTAAATTAGGAGGTTATCTATGTTCTTGTCCTTTTGACCATTTTTTATGGTTCAGTTATGATTGACTGAATAGTGCTCCAGTTTGTCTGGGCATGATACAAAAGATAATTGGGAAACTTGCAGTACATTATTGTATGAGGAAGTGCTATACTCTCTGCTTCACAGAAAATATATAACAGTGAGGAGGGCAAATGCCAAGTTAGGGAAACAACCAAGAAAGGAATACAGGTATCCTGATTGCCAGTAGCAATTATTCAAGGCATTTTTACAAATTAACGTGCCACATAAATTTTGGCTTCATTACTTTATAGTTATATCTTATGTACCCTAGGACATTAAAAAGATAAATAATTGAGTCCAGTTTAATTAAAAACTAAAAATGAAATTTTGAAAACTCTTGAGTGAAAAAATAAAAATTAAATTTGAACATTCTTCTCTAAGCATTAATGGATTTCACACATTGTCCTGACTAAATTAATTCATTTAACTTTATGATTTATATTGGCTTCTTTAGGGGAACGCAAAACCATTGTGTCTTGCACTAAAATTATTAATAAGACCATGACTCTGGTGAATGACAGTGACTGTCAGCATGTGAGTCGCCCAGAACCCCAAGTCCGGAGGTGCAATTTACATCCATGCCAATCAAGGTAAGGAGGAGGCTTTAAGAAAAAAACATTCTTCCCAACTCCTAAAATCTTTCCCCTGTTTTCCCTTACTTCCTTAATGGTTCTCCTTGTAATGTGAAGGAATAGCCAGCATAACCTCATAGATTTGTTTGAAAGAAAATGCAGTAAGAGTGGAATAGCTCCCTTCTTATTGTATTTCCTTTGTTGCCTAGAACAATTTTCCCGTTAGCATTGGGTTAAGTTGAATTTATGGTTGTCAAGTCAGAATTTCATGTAAAGCGTATATTAACTGCTAATCCGGTTTCTTTTCACTTGAATGCATAACAGGAGGAGTCACCAGGTTAAACCATATTAAGGAGAGTTATCTACATCCTAACTAGTGATCTCAATACAAATTGTGCAGTATTAGTGCAAAGAGAAGTGCCCTAGGATGTAGATGCTATTCTCTCCTTCCTTCATAGAGGCTCACAGGAACAGCATATATGAATAGATGCTTGGGCCTTTTGAAATGTATACAAACACATTATCTGCGGTTGACACTTGTAATGACTGAAATGAAATCTTAATGTGAATATAAATCTTAGTTGTATAATACAGTATATGGATTTCGTCTTTGGGACAGAAAGCTATATTGTGCTATTCTTCAGAAGTCATTGAGACTTCTGTTCTAAATCCCAAGTCACTGCCTGCTTGTTCTAAATTGGATTGAAATGGAGTACACACTCATGGGCCAAGTTTCACTAGTTTACATCTGTGAATCAATTAAGCCCTTTTTCCCCCTGTTATTTCGACAGACTTTCATAATAGTCTGACTCTGATGTTTTGTGTAATATTATTATGACTTCGTATCATATTCTACTCTATGGTTAAATAAATGCTTTTTAGTTTCACTCTTTAGTGTATCATGTTAAAGTGTCTATTGTTTTCAATGTGTTGAACTTAGAATGCAGTGACTTTTGAGCCTTCTAAGACACCTCATATATGCATACCTAGAGTGGAGGTTTCACAAAGTGATAGTTGTCTTACCCCACTATATCAATTTCTCTCTCAAAAAAAAAATTAGAAACCTGTGGCATTGGTTCAAGTGGTTCATTGCAAATTCATGCTGAAATTTCATCGTAATGTTCAGTGCTATGAAAAAAAGGTTTATAGGTATGATATATGAGCCCTGCTGTTCTTCATTCAATCACAACAGCCACCCACTAAAAACTAAAAGCAAAACCATATTTATTGAGCCTCTATTGTATGTCTAGAACTATGCTAGGTACTGTGAGAAACCAAGAAGTTTAAAATATGGTCTCAGTATTAAAGGTGTATGTAAAATAAAACAACCAGAGAACAATTGAGTACTGAATATGTAGTCCCAACTATATTGAGAATTCAATATAGTTAGAGAATTCAGTGAGGTAAGAGATCTCTGTAAACTAGAATAAATCGTAGATCATAGGAAATCCGGGAATATTAGAGCTAGGAGGGAGTTCAGAGATCACCTCAGCCAGGCAAACCGTTTTTGTGTCCTGGACCCTCCTCAGAATAATGCTTTTAAATGCATAAAATAAAATGCATACTATTACAAAGGAAGCAGTTATAATTGAAATACAGATATTAAAATATTTTTTCAAAAAACAAGTTTATGTATACTGAAGATTAAGAATTCCTGACGTAGGCCAAGACCCACATTTTTACAAATGAGGAAGCCCAGCAAAGTGAGGTGACTTCCATTGGATCACACAGTTGAAGGCAAAGTTTTTGGAGAAGGCTCCACAGGGGTGAGGCTAGAGTTGAACTTTGGAGGTGATATAGGACTTGGAAGAGATGAGAGGAGAGGAGGGTACAAAGACGGAGAGTAAGCGCAACGGCAGTAAAAACATGGCATATGTAGGGATCTGTGGAGATAAAGAGGCATTATCACCTGGTAATGAAGCTTTGTGCTCCTTCTTTAGTGAGGCACCATGGCACCCTAGAAATAGTGCTGGATGGAATCAAAGGACCTGGGATCAAATCCCACTGTTACTTGCTTCCTGATCTTGGACAGTTTATGTCTCTGGGCCTCAGTTCTTCATCTGTAAAATGAAGGAGTTGGACTAGATTAAAAAATCTGATTCTCTACAAATCCACCTCCCCTTTCTTAGCACAGAATCCTGTTTCAACAATCCAGCCAGCAGCTGCTGCGGGGGTGAAAAACCAACAACAACCAGCTCGCAGAATGCTGCAAGCCCAGGTTCTTTTCATCTGCTTTACCAAGGAAAGCGACGTTAAGGAGTTGACAGTCTTACTTTAATCCAACATATAAATACCATTCACTTAGTTCAGGGGAAAAAACCAGCACCCTGAACTTCAGAGCAAATACAAACAAATTACAAACATCAGCAGACAGACCAAATACAATTCATAGTTACCAACATCTGAGTTCAGCCAGGGAGCTCATAACAATGGCTGGCCCAGAGTCACGCATGCCACTACTGCTATGGGTCAGAGCACCGAAAAAGGAATGCCAACTCCTGGTTTTATATCTTTTTCAGGGTCAAGGGTAAGTCACACATGCCACTTGCCCACATGACCTAAAATTGTCACAAAAATGCAACTTAAACCCACGTGGTCTAAAAGCCTCTGTCTTGTCACTCAAACCCATGTAAACTAGGCTTTCCCTTGAGGCAAGGAGGTCATGAAGGACTCCTAATTTAATCAAGGAAATAAAGGCCAAACTCTTCAAGGGCACTTGGTTGAATTAAGTGCTAAGAGCCCATTTTGATTGCCAATACAAATCCTTAAAAAGGAAACTATAAAGGACCTCTTGAAAGTGGAGGGCAGGAAGGATAGTCATACTCTTTCACCTTGGTTCTAATGAAAATATGCTTAAGTTAACTATATGTCTGTGAAACTTGGGACTTTGCATAAGCTCCAGCTGAAAGAGATATCTCTTAATCCTTTCTCTAGTTGCATGAAGCCCTGTTATGGAAATGAGTATAAATGAGGATAAAGGCACTAAAAATTGAACTCTAAGTATTAATTAGGCAATGTTGAATGAAGAGAGCAGTAATTCAGAAAGTACAAAGAAGCCTGGATTGCCTATGAGTATTTCCCTTAAATGTTACAAATAACTCATTTAGGGACAAGGGGCACATATAATCATATTTGAGAGACAGTGTAGCACATAGTAGAAAGTAGGTTGGGCTTGGAATCAGAAAGACACGAGCCTTTAATCGCCTCTGACAAATACTGTGTGTGTGACCCTGGGCAAGTCACTTAAGTACTCACTGATATAGTCAGCTCTCTAACACTGTAGGTTACAGACTAATTTCCAAGGTGCACTGATGGTATTTCCTCAACTGATGAAATCTCATGTCTGCATGACATCCTACATTCACTGCACCAAAGAATACACTATTTCAATGAACCTTTTTTTCAAAGTGAAGAAGGATCCTTAGGTAATATGAATCACCACCCAATAACTTTCCTGTCTTATCGGAAAATGGATTACATGGATTTTTATTATACTAGTGCAAACCTGTAGAGCACATGGTCCCTACTTTTCAGAAACTTACAGTCTAGACTCTAAGGGAATAAGGCAAACACATGGGGACAATATAATTAAGTTGTTTAAAGAAGGTGAAATGAGCCCATGTAGACAAAGGCCTCTGGCGATTAGACTAAGTTCAAAAATTCATCTCCTTCTCCCTCTCAGCCATAATGGCATTCTGAGGGAATGTTTTTAAACCCTATAGGACTGAAATTGGAGAATCAGGCTGAAAAATGCTTATAAAAAATATAAACAAGTATAAGTTAATGTAGTATGAACTATGTAAATAAATGCTGCTGGAGCACAGAGTTGCATTAAACTTAGGGCATAGAATTTCAAATGTACTTACTGCCCAAGAAAACCCACAAATTCATTACAATCCAACAGACCACATTCCCGCACTCTGTCCATGTTAGACCACAAGTTCACACTGAACACCCTTTGGACTGAAAATATTCTCAGAAGCACATTTCTTAGCGTCTCCTAAGAACTTATATTTCCACTTGCTTTGCCCACCCAGATATTTGAACCACATACTTAACATATTCCCTGACCATGGACATCTTAAAGAAACCATTCTTTATCACCATATAAAGATGCTTTTTGTTAGGCTTGAATTTCTTTAGATTTTCAGAAATAACTACTACATTACAGCATCTGGATACAATAACCTTGAGTCTTGTCATATTTCCATTAAGATTGTATGCTATATAACCACCTAAACAGGAATGGAAAGACCAGATAACCCCAAAAAAGAAAAAAAAGGAACTTTATTGTTCCTCTTCATTTTTGATAGAATCCCACAACATTTTCTGATTTTGCATGTTAAAAATTATAGAAATGTAAGCAAAAAAGTAGGTTTCCATTATCATCTATATCACCACCACAATTACCTCTCTACTCATAGTATAGTATTGGTTGTGTTGTTAGAGGAGTTAAAAGCCCTCTATAAGTCACTAATTCACAATGATATTGAGACAAATAGGCAAAAAAGAGGGGCATAGTAGCACATTTGGTGAGTATGTGAATATTGACTATATGGAAAAAATAAGTGCATATACTTCTAATATTAAATCTTTTATCCCACAGTCATTTTCACTTCAGTTCAATAAAATACCTACTATGTGTAATGTACTTTCAACTATCCCATCCACTTCATTCACACATCCTCCAAATCCAAAGTTTTCCTTCTCTACTTCCGGGTATTCCACTTCTAACTGGAAAAAAAGGTACAATAATTATTTGTCAGTCTGTGGTAAGAAGGAGAAAGTCATAGAATGAAAACAAAAAAAATTCTATTTACATTGGCATTCACTTGATTAGATTTTATAGTATATTTTGTTTTTTTGCCCAATATTGAAAGTAGTTTGTATTTAATGAGCAAACATTGGTTGAGAGAGCAGAAAAATGATTCAGGAGCATCTTGGATCCTAGATCATGCTAGAATTTATAGAAAATATATGAAATAGATAATCTGCAGCATGCATCATCAGAGGTTGACTTTGCTGAAATATAGGCCCAAGAAAAGAGAGTAGGGACAGACTATACAAATTAAATGAGTTTGAAAATTATTTTTATACTGGATCTATTATAATAATGATAGTAATGTTATTTGTCTGTCTTATTAATTATATTCCCTGTGAATATAAATCCTTTGCAAAAGTCTCACTGTGATGTTTCATCATGGCATGGAAGTGACCCTAGGTTCTTGTTTTTGAACATCTGTTTTTAAAACTTTGAGTTTCAAATTCTCTCCCCTCTTCCCTTCCCACCCACTCTCCCTATGAAGTCAAGCAATTCAACATAGGCCACATGTGTATCATTATGTATAACCCTTCCACAATACTCATGTTGTGAAAGACTAACCATATTTCGCTCCTTCCCAACCCGTCCCCCTTTATTGAATTTTCTCCCTTGACCCTGTCCCCTTTCCAAAGTGTTTGTTTTTTATTACCTCCACCCCCATCTGCCCTCCCCTCCATCATCCCCCCCTTTTTTATCTTCTTCCCTCTTCTTTCCTGTGGGGTAAGATACCCAATTGAGTATGTATGGTATTCCCTCCTCAGGCTAAATTTGATGAGAGCAAGATTCACTCATTCCCCCCTCACCTGCCCTCTCCCCTCCTCCCACAGAACTGCTTCCTCTTGCCACCTTTATGCTAAATAATCCACCCCATTCTATCTCTCCCTATCTCCCTCTCTCAATATATTCCTCTCTCATCCCTTAATTTGATTTTATTTCTTTTAGATATCTTCCCTTCATCTTCAACTCACCCTGTGTCTGCTCTCTCTCTCTCTCTCTATATGTATATATATACATACATATATACATACATGCAAATTCACTTATATATATATACATAAACATATATATATATATATATATGCATATTCCTTTCAGCTACTATGATATTGAGGTCTCATGAATCATACACATCATCTTTCTATGTAGGAATGTAATCAAAACAGTTCAACTTTAGTAAGTCCCTTATGATTTCTCTTTCTTGTTTACCTTTTCATGCTTCTCTTGATTCTTGTGTTTGAAAGTCAAATTTTCTATTCAGTTCTGGTCTTTTCACTGAGAAAGCTTAAAAGTCCTCCATTTTATTGAAAGTCCATATTTTGCCTTGGAGCATGATACTCAGTTTTGCTGGGTAGGTGATTCTAGGTTTTAATCCTAGCTCCATTGACCTCCGGAATATCATATTCCAAGCCCTTCGATCTCTTAATGTAGAAGCTGCCAGATCTTGGATTATTCTGATTGTGTTTGCACAATACTCAAATTGTTTCTTTCTGGCTGCTTGCAGTATTTTCTCCTTGATCTGGGAGCTCTGGAATTTGCCAACAATATTCCTAGGAGATTTTTTTGGGGGGGATCTATTTGAGGAGGCGATCGATGGATTCTTTCAATTTCTATTTTGCCCTGTGGCTCTAGAATATCAGGGCAGTTCTCCTTGATAATTTCTTGAAAGATAATATCTAGGCTCTTTTTTTGATCATGGCTTTCAGGTAGTCCAATAATTTTTAAATTATCTCTCCTGGATCTATTTTCCAGGTCAGTGGTTTTTCCAAGGAGATATTTCACATTGTCTTCCATTTTTTCGTTCCTTTGGTTCTGTTTTATAATATCTTGATTTCTCATCAAGTCACTAGCTTCCACTTGCTCCAATCTAATTTTTAAGGTAGTATTTTCTTCAGTGGTCTGTTGGACCTCCTTTTCCGTTTGGCTAATTCTGCCTTTCAAGGCATTCTTCTCCTCATTGGCTTTTTGGAACTCTTTTGCCATTTGAGTTAGTCTGTTTTTTAAGGTGTTGTTTTCTTCAGTGTATTTTTCAGTATTTTTTTGGGTCTCCTTTAGCAAGTCATTGACTTGTTTTTCATGGTTTTCTCGCATCCTTCTCATTTCTCTTCCCAATTTTTCTTCTACTTCTCTAACTTGCTTTTCCAAATCCTTTTTGAGCTCTTCCATGGCCTGGGACCAGTTCATTTTTTCTTGGAGGCTTTTGGTGTAGGCTCTTGCACTTTGTTGACTTCTTTAGGCTGTATGTTTTGGTCTTCTTTGTTGCCAAAGAAAGAATCCAAAGTCTGAGACTGAATCTGGGTGTGTTTTCGCTGCCTGGCCATATTCCCAACCAGCTAACTTGACCCTTGAGTTTTTCAGTGGGGTATGACTGCTTGTAGACTAACGAGTTCTGTGTTCCACGTTTGGGGAGGATGCGCCAGCTCTGCCACACCAGCACTCCTCCTTCCCCAAGAACCCGGACTGGGCTTAGATCTTCAGCAGGCTGTGCATTCCTGCTCTGATCTGCCACTTAATTCCTCCCACCAGGTGGACGTGGGGCCAGAAGCAGCAGCAACTGTAGCTGCCCCACCTCCGCTGCCCCCGGGGCTGGTAGCCGAACCTGGAACTCCTTCCACTCCCGCAGCTTTTCCCACTAACCTTCTCTGCTGTCTTTGGTGTTTGTGGGTTGAGAAGTCTGGTAACTGCCGCAGCTCACCGATTCAGGGCGCTAGGGCCCACTCCGCCCGGCTCCTGATCTGGTTGGTCCACATGGCTCACACTGGGCTGTGCTCTGCTCCGCTCCCAGCTCCCAGCTCCGTGTGGGATAGACCTCACCCAGAGACCATCCAGGCTGTCCTGGGCTGGAGCCCTGCTTCCCTCTGCTGTTTTGTGGGTTCTGCAGTTCTAGAATTGGTTCAGAGCCATTTTTATAGGTTTTTGGAGGGACTCGGCGGGGACCTCACTGCTTTCCAGCTGCCATCTTGGCTCCGCCCCCCGACCCTAGGTTGGCTACTTCAGAGAATGCAAGCTATGGCCAATTTATGAATTAGAAATGCTTTGAAACATGCTCTGTTACTCTGAGGATAAACCTAGTGAAGTAAGGAGAAGCTGACCACCAGCATGTTGGCCACTGGGCAATTAATTCTTTGGCCGTGACAAACCATTAAATAAAAATGCAACACGACCCTCAGTCCACCGTAGCTAGCCCCTTTCATGTCTATGTTGACAATCGTAGAGTGGCAAAATGGGGTGGGGGGAGACGGGGTGTTAAATAACAGTTACTTTTTTGTCTAATAATAAACGTTAATTTAGCTGCTGCTGGTTGCATGCTACTGGAGGAACTGAAACATATAAATATTGACATCTGTGGTAGAAACAATCTAGAAGATATACCATATTTCACCACATAATTATCGCAGATTTTGTGCCTTTTTTTGCAAAAAAGTGGGGTGCAACCATTATGTGAAGCTTTTTTTTAAAAAAAAATGTGCTGGTATTATTTATCTTTTAGTTTCTGCCAGTCTGGCACCAACTTCTCACTCACTGAAAACTCTTTCAGCGAACACAATCACTTTCAGCTTGAAGCCTGCAGAATAGTTTTTATATTTACCCATAATCAGAAAGAAATGCTTCACATGTTAATGTGTCGCTGGCAGATGAACTGTACCATTTAGCTAGTGCAGGAACATGCAAGTCTTACCATATCATGTGGCTTATTCATAGCAGCTTTGGCTGCCTGCCCACTCCCCTTGGACTTACTTCTCTTCATTGGGTTGAGTGACAATACCATTACTACTGCAGCTCTCTAAACAAACCACACAAATCAGCTTTCAGAAATATACTGACCATGCATGTACGCTGAGAATTCTAGGCTAGACTTATACCATAAGAAAATTATGCAATGAAAGATCATAAACCAATTTTTGGACTGAAAACAACAAAATGAAACATGGTGTGACAATTATGCGGTGAAATATGGTAATGTAGTACCAGGTGAATGGAAGAATGGCTTGCAGGAGCTCTTTGGAGGATTCTATAAGGCATCAACTAGGTTGGTTTTATCATGCACCTGATTGTTTCCAGTAGCAGAGTAATAACTCATTATATTCATATACCAAAGGCAACATGAAATATTTTCACAGCATACTTTATCATTTAGTTTTGCAGAGCTCTTAATAAGCTGGAGTAAAAATACCACCAAAATAGATCTAATTATCCTTCCTCTCAAACTATTTCTTCTTCCTATCTTTCCTATTACTGGATTACATATATACATATTTACATGCATATATGTATGTATATATGTACATATATGTGTTGTGTGTTTATATACGCACAATTCTTGTATGTTGTCTCTCTCATTAGAGGGTGAGTTCCTTGAGGGCAGACAGGGATTATGTTTTTTGTGAGGGGAGGGTAACACCAAAGCTAAGTACAATGCCTGATACATATTAAGTGCTTAATATATGTTTGTTGACTGGCTGATTGACTGAAGGTAATTGTAGCTCATCAACTAGCCTCTGTTTCAGAAGATGATGAGATAGAGAAAATATGAAGAAAATTGTGAGATGTCAACACATATGGATAATTAATGACTGCACTATAGATGCAAGGGCATAAGAGAGAATGGTGAAAAATATGTTGGAATTTAATTCAAGTTTAGGAAATACAAGAGACCAAAAGCATGCAAACCACTCAAAAGTCTAATGCTTGTATATCATAAATAAGGTTATTTATCAATAAAAATTGGAAGGCATTGAACATAGGGAGTATCAAAGAACATCACAAAAACTAAATCAACTATATCCTGCAAGAGTGGAAACAACTGATTTACAAACCTAGAAGTCATTTTTAAAACATTAGCTAGCCATTTGTGCCCAATTGACTCAGATTAGATCAATATCAAATTAGATGGATAAAATCAATTGTGAAACTGAAAAAAAAAGAATAAAAAGGAGAAGACATTGTGTGAAGTCAAAATGATATCGTCTGATTATTCAGATAAGTCATTCATGTCCCCCAAAATAGAAAATGTGTAAAGGTTAACATATTGACTGATTATTACTATTTCTTTAGAAGGTTAACAAATGTAGAGCAATCTCCAGAGCAAAGAGGGCAAAAGAGCCCAAGAAACTATTTCAGGTAAAAAAACCCAACAAAAACAAAATATTAAATAACCCTCAGCCTCCTTGCCAAGCACAGAGACACTATAGCTAAGATAATGTTATTTTAGAATATAAACTCATTTGTAAAACATTACAAAGGAGGATCATATCAGGTTATAAGAAGTATCACCAGTATCACTCTTCATTCAACAATCAATGATGAACAGGGGAATAGGAAAGCAGTCTGCATCCAGTTTGCTGCAAAACTCAGTGAAGCTAGATTATCAAAGAGAATTCACTGACAAAACCAGAATGACAACACAGAAAAAAAAAATGGAACAGCTTTGTCGATATTTCTGTAACTATTTTCATCAATACAATGAAACTACAAAAATTGTACTCCACCATGTGAGTCTATATGAGGAAGTAAACATGGCACGTAAGGAGAGTTTTCTCAATGAAAAACATGGAAAGGGAATAAGCAGGCTTTGCAAAAGATATCCTACAGCATACTATATTTACACAGTGACCAATTGACCAAAAGGTGTCAAAAATACAGTATTTTGTATATTACAACAAAGAGATGACTTGGTAAAGCAAAATGCAGCCTTGACCTCAAAGTCAAGATTCTACAAGTTTCCTTGCCAAATGCAACCACAGGTAAAATTTTGTTCAGTATCCTGATTAGTAATATAAAGACAAAACAAATGTGTATGCTAACAAAAGGTCTTTGAAACTTTTCTGAAGAATATCCAGAACAGAATCCAAGTAGAAAATTGCCATATTAATGGCAACGTGCTCCAGATATCTGTTGTTGTTAGTATCTTGATCACATCAGGATCTGGAAAATTATGGGTCTCTTCAGAGAGATCTATGATCACTCAAAAACCAAATATATTAAGAATGTCTGTTGTCTAAAATATCTCGTGTAGTTGGATGGGCAATCCACTGAGTTTCTCAGTAGGTTTGTCTTGTCAAGAACTGCAAATGGACTACAATCTGGGCCCAGAATTAAATAGGAACAAGAGAAAAGGGCAGTCTTTCCAGCCTCTTCCTCAGTTATCATATTCATATTTTCTTACAGCATAGTAACATTCCATTCCATCCATGAACCACAATTTGTTTAGCCATTCTCCAAATTATTGGTATCTGCTTTTCTTTGCTACCGCAAAAATTTTTGCTACACATATTTTGGTGAATATGGGACCTTTCTTTTAATCATTGTTCCTTTTGATAGGTATATGCTTAGTAATGGAATCCTTAGGTTAAAGAACACGGGCATTTTAGTTATTCTCGTAGTGTAATTCCAAATTGCTCATTCAAATGATTAGACCAATTCACAGCTCTACCAACAATTCATTAGCATGCCTGTGTTTCCACAATCCCTCTAGAATTGACTATTTCTCTCTTCTGTCATCTCTGCCAATTTTCTGGCTCTGAGATGAAACTTCAGAATTATAGTGAACTGCATTCCTCTTATTCTTGGGGATTCGGGGCATTCTTTAATAAATAGTTGTTAATGGTTAGCATTTCTCTTTTTGAGAACTGTTTGTTCACATTCTTTAACCACTGATGTATTGGGGACTGACTTTTTCTTTTATATATTTCTGTTATTTGTCCACATACCTTGGAATATCAGACCCCAGTGATTTGATGTAAAACTATTTCCCTTCTTATCCTGGTTACACTAGGATTTGTTCATCCAAAAGCTTTTCAGTTTTGTGTAAATGAAATTATGTTTTATGTTTTGTGATCACCTATATTCCCTGTTTAGTTATGAATTCACCCCCTACCCATAGCTGTGAAAGTTACGTGATAGCTTCTGTCCTAGTTTTTTCATGGTGTGATCTTTAATATTAAGGTCATATAGTCACTTTGAATTTATCATGGTATTAGGGGTATGAGGACTAAGCCTAATTTCTACCAGGCTGCTTTGTAGTTTTCCCAGAAATTTTGTCAAATAGGGAGCTCTTTCCTAGGTAATTTACATGTGGGAGCGTATTGCACAATGAATTATTGAGTCCAGATATTTATGATTCTTCCTTGTCTGATCTGTTATATTAATCTACTTTCCCATCTTTAACCCATGCCAAATGGTTTTGATGATATTAAAATTTGGGGTTTGGAAGTGCTGTTCCTCCTTCAGTCTTCCCTTTTTCATTATTTTCCTTGATATTCTAAAAAAAATTTTTGCTTTCCCAAGAGATTTTTATTATTTTGTCTAGCTCTGTAAAATATCTCTTGGTAGTTTGATACAGCACTAAATCTGTAAACAAATTCAGGCAGTACAAGGTATCCCAAAAATTTTAGTGACTTTAAAAGCTTCATAGCAGTAAGAGTTTTGGAACACTCTGTATTGTCAGCTAGGTGGTACAGTGGATAGAGTGCCAGGCCTGAAGTCAGAAAGACTCATCTTTCTGAGTTCAAATATGACCTCAGACACTTAATAGCTCTGTGACCCTGAGCAAGTCGACTGACCCTGTTTGCCTCAGTTTCCTCATCTATAAAATGAGCTGGAGAAGAAAATGGAAAACCACTCCAGTATCATTGCCAACAAAACCGCACATAGGGTCATGAAGAGGTGGATGTGACTGACACAACTCAACAACAAGAAGAATGGCTAATAGGCAGTTGGAGATATAAGACTGGGATCAGCCAAGAGGTTAGGGTTAAATAAGCAGAACTGAGAATCATCTGAATAGATATGATAGCTGAATCCATGAGTGAGATCACCAAGGAAAATAACATAAAGGGAGGAGAAAAGGGGTCCCAGGACAGGGCCCTGTGGGTGTGATACGGTAGGTGCGCATGACCTAGATGAAGATCCAGCAAAGGGACCTGAGGAGAAGTAATCAGATTGGTAGGCGGAAAACCAGGAGAGTGTCCCAAATACCGAGAAAGAAGAGAGTATCAAGGAGAAAAGGGTGATAGTGTCAAAGACTGCAGAGAGGTCAAGAAGGATGAGGACTGGAAAAAAATAAAGGCTATTAGATTTGGTAATTAAGAAGTCATTGGTAACTTTGGAGAGAGCAGTTTCTGTTGAATTATGAAGCTAGAAGCTAGAATGCAGAGAACTAAGAAGGGAATGAGAGGAAAGGAAGTAGAGGCACATCTTGTAGACAACTTTCTTAAGGAGTTTAGTCACAAAAGGGAGAAGAGATGTAGAGATGGGTGGGTCAAATGGGGATTTTTTTGGAAGATAGGGGAGACAAAGACATGTTTGTAATGTTTGTAACAGTAGAGAAGAAACGAGTAGGCAGGGAGAGACTGAAAATTAGAGAGTGGGGTTAATAGAAGAAGCAAACTGCTGGAGAAGACCAAATAGAATGGGATCACTTGTGCATGGAGAGGAGTTTGCCTCAGCAATGAGGTTGACCTCATTATATGAGATAAGGACAAAGGAAGATAACTTGGAAGAAGGCATCCGTTGTGTGAGAAGAGGAGGGGAGAAAAGAGAGTACCTCTTAGTAACTGCATCATGACTTGAAGTAGAAAACAGGAAATATCAAAAGTTCTTGAGAAGCAATGGTTAAGAATAATAGAATCTTTGAGCTATAGGGACTTTAGAGATCATAAAAGCAACCCTCCTCATTTTACAGATGTGAAAACTAAGGCCCACAAGAATGAAGTTATTTGTCCAGGGTTATATAGCTAATTAAATGGAAGAGCAGAGACTAGAATTCAGATTAATTGGCTTCTGGTCTAGTTTTCTTAGCATTATATCATACTTCCTTTATAAATGGGTTAAAAGGTTGTAACATAGGTGTTAGTAACTTATGAGTCTGCTCTCTGAGGCTTGTTGCCAGCCCCTTCCCTTCTCATGAGGGAGAATGAGGATAGTGCCAAGAGCTCTAGATTCAGAGAGTCCAGGTTTATATCCTGACTCTGACACTTATGCCCTGAGTACCTTGGGCAAGTTTATTCCTCTATCCTAGACTGATTGCTCATCTATAAGGACTACATGGCTTCTAAGGTTCCTTTCAGCTCTACATATATGATCATATGACCCCTTCCAATACACTTTACTGCTTTTAAATGTCAAAGCTTAGTCATCCACATAAGGGCTTGGGCACATATATGTGGATCTATCCCAGAATAACTAGAGTTAGAACCTTGATATGCAACTTTTGAAAGACCAGCAACATCTAACTTATAATTCCCATTGCCCATCCTTGGATTCTTCATGAATTTACCAAATATTTATTAAGTGGCTATTAGGTACAAGTACTAATGCCATTGTGCTAAATGAAAGGCATACAAAGCTGAATAATACATATCTCCTCTATCAGCATATTAGCTCTTTGAAGGCAAAAACTAAGGTAAATACTCAAATAACTGTAATAAAAGTTATATTCATGCCACTGGGGAAGCCAAAATAAAATGGTACTAAAGACTCAACAAGGGAGATACCACTCATATCTAAGGGGATCAGTGGACACTTCAAGGAGGAGATGGAACCAGAACTCCCTTAATGAAAAGGGATGGTTTCAGCTGAGGGGAAAACATCCAGGCATATGGGATAATGTAGAGGAACACTTAAAAAAGGAAAATTAAAGCTGAGACTGGGGAAAAGACAAGTAGTCTGGTTGGTTCTCAACAACAAAAGTTTTGCATAAGCGGAATGATGCACTGCAAAGCTTGAAAGCTATGTTAAAATCATGGCATAAGAGAGCTAGGGATGCCAGACTAAGAGACAATTGAAAGGTTTTGAATAGGGAAATTACATGATCAGACCTATCTTATCCCAAGTCTTTGTCAGAGGTTGGATGCTATTCTATCTCTAAACCAAAGATGTTGCTTATTTTCATTTTCACACCTTGTTTTTGAGAAGTTTTGTAAACAGAACCTTGGTGTTCTTAGATATCTAACATCACCACAAGCTCAAAAGCAAGTGAACGCTTCGTGGCTCAGAAATGACCACTTTTGCATATAACTGCAGAAACACAACCCAGTCTTTAGTGGGAATACCTGAAAAATCCACAAGATAAATTTCATCTATGTATAAGGGTGGCAACTGAATCAAACAATCATGCCCAACCCAAGTGAAGTTACTAACAAAATACTCTAGCCCAGATGTCTTTGTCAGGCAAAAACACTACTAGAATCTAGCACTTCAATTGAACCAATCAAAGGCATTTCAGTTAGGCAAGAAAAGGTCCATAATCAATTTGGAAGGAGTGAGATGATACTGAGCAGGAACACAATGCCTATAGGGGAGGTCCTCCAACTGCATAGTTTACATTCTAGTTTCATGAAAAAGAAGTAGAATGGGAGACAGGGGAATTCTTGGGCACTAGAAAAGCAAAAGTTTACTTCTTAAGAGGTTTTGGGTATGAAAATAAGGACATCTCTGAACAATGTATTTCCTCTCTAGCACAGTTGATGAAATTCCAAAATGTAGGCAGCAGGTAACAGAAATAACAGGTGTTAAGTCTCAAAGCATAAAACTGGGTTTACATTGTTATCCTTTTATGAAGTATTAAGAAGTCCTTAACCAATCTGATTAAATACAGTGGAATTAGAGAGTAGTTAGCTGCCCTTTAAAAAGCAAGTGCACTTTATACAAGTTTATTCAAGGCAGGAAACAGTTCTTAGGTGTGTAAGATTCGCAAGTTGAGAACAGACCTACTAGGGGAGGTTTTTTTTTCCTCTTCTCTTCCTCCTCACCTCCATCCCCCTCAATAAGACCATAGCATTTTTCAGAAGCTGCATTCACCAAATGGGAGATGCCACATCCAGCACGAAGCAGGCCCAGTCAGGCATGAAACTAGAGGTGCCCTGTAGAACTGAGAGAGTTATCCCTGGCTTTGGAGAGCCAAGCATTAGAGAAGAGGACAGGGAGCCCAGCTGAGATATTGTAACTCTAGAGAGCGGCATGAAGATATCACTGGAAGAAAAAGACTATCAGGGTCCTGCAGTGCTAAAGATGTGAGTTGTATGTGCTACGTGTTACCTGTGTGTGTACCTCTCTACTAGTGTGTATTATGTGTTTGCCTTTTTTCCCCACTCCTATTGTGTGTAGTTGTGAAATGTTTCCCAGGATTTTGTGGGGAAGATTTGTTACTACTATTCTTACAATGCCAGCTCAGTAAAAGTCCACTTGGAGTTGTGTCCACTAGATACCATTTTAAAAAACTTAACATATTTTATTTTTCCCCAATTACATGTTAAAACAATTTTTAGCATTTGGGTTTTTTTAAGTTTTGAGTTCCAAATTCTATCCCTCCCTTCCTCCTTTCCCTCCCCCCTCTCTGAGATGGTAAGCAATCAGATATAGGTTATACACGTGCAGTCATGTAAAACACTTCCATATTAGTCATTTTGTACAAGAAGACTCAAATAAAAGAAAAGGAATGAAAGAAAATAAGGTGAAAAACTAGAATGCTTCAGCCTGTATTCAAACAATGTCAGTTCTTTCTCTGGAGGAGGATAGCATGCTTCATCATTAGTCCTTTGGGATTGTCTTGGAATTGCTACTGCTGAGAATAGGTAAAGTCATTTAGAATTCTTCATCATACAATATTGGTGTTACTGTGTACTATATTCTCCTGGATCTGTTCACTTCACTTTGCAACAGTTCATATAAGTCTTTCCAGGTTTTTCTGAAATCATCCTGCTTGTCATTTCTTATACAACAATAATATGCCATGGTAAATGCCATTTTAAAAGTGCATATACCACTGAGGGCTGCTAAGTTAGCATTTTAAGAATCTGGACCCACAGAGTACCTTGAACTTGAAGCAGCTGTACCCCAGGGGACCCAATAAGTTAAGAGTGTGGCAACCTACAAGAGTCGTTATAGATGCAAAAAGCAACAAAAACAAGCTGATATCCATGATTTATTCAAGAAAGGAAGTTCCAGCATAATATCTGTGCTCATAACAGATTAGTCCTAACATCCCAAAACAAATGCATTCATAGTATAGTACCTTAGTTTATAATAATTAGGAACTTAAGTTATCAAAACAAAGTAAGATCGTTTTTGGTTATGCCAAAAGTGGTATAACAGTTTTGTTAGTGTTTTAGGGGTTATTTGGGGGGAGGTGCTCTAGAACTATGATTTCATAGGTATCGGAAATTCAAGGTACCTAAAACTCCCTTGCCCAATAGCTTGTAGAACTTAGAGAATTTGGTGGGGTACTTGACCCATGGTTACATGGTTAGTATGTGTTAAAAGCAGGAGTTAAATGTGTCTTCCTTATTCTAAGGCCATCACTTTAACTAATACACTACACTGCCTCTTGTCATTAAAAAAAAAGCCATATAAGAAAGATGGTAGCAGATAAGTAGGTGAACAAGTCATGTGGAAAGAACTAAGGATAACAGATGTAGCCCAGGCCCTATGCTGGCCAATTATTTTAATACAGCTCTCTGTATTCATCAACACAGGGAACTCCCAGTGTGGAAACTCACTCCAGTGATACAGATTATCAACTCATGTGCAGTTTTTTTGTCTTAGAAATTTGTCTGGGGCATTGAGAGATACAATGATTTAAATTCAAGTCCTCCCTAATTAAAGACAATACCACATTCACTGTGCTACATTGTAATTTACTACATGGGTACCAATGAAATTTTAAAAGACTTAGAAGGTATCTAGAATATTAAGTGGATCCTTCATGGAGGTTTCGTGGGAAGATATAGACAACAATTGCACAGAATGACAAAGGCGGCTTACAAGCAACACCACTGGAGAGAATATCTATGATCAGTTAGATAATCACAGATCTACTGAGGTATATTCAGTATTCTGTTTAATAAGGCAGGGAAGTGTGTAATAAAAAGCTACAACACAATAATATAATATTACATACTTATAACAATTAGAGAAAGATGCTGACAATGAGGTCATAGATCCTATCCATATGTGCCAGTTAACTTTGCTCTGTTGCATGGCCATAAACTTTACCCTAAACCATAGCCAGCTGTTTAACAAATGTATGCTAATCAAAGAGGGACTGGATGAAAACGTGTGGATGTATAAGTGCTAAACATTAAAGGAATAACTCAGAGAACCTTCAGTCAGTAGTTTCATTTTCTTATTATAAACATACAAACAAGAATACAGTACTATTTCTCATGAACCATGTGCTAATTTACCTTCATTCTATATACCTTGTGAAGTAGGACATGTTCATGTCTACAAAGTAGTATAACAGGGATTTAAATTAGGCCTTGAGGAAAAGGTAGAATTTTGATGACAGGTGAAGAAGAAAACAAAATTGATGAACAATGAAAGAAAACCTGGGAATTTGAGGCTTGAGGTCAAAAAAGTCAAATAAAGATTAGAGTCTCTTTTTCAGTCCTAGCTATTAAAAAAAAGGTATGCACATGAAATTAAAGTCAAAGCTTTAATATTAGAGTACACTCTAGTACTAAATCATGATCTATAATTGCATTTACAAGACTAAAAATCAGAAAAGTAGTTATGTTTTTAAAATCATTACAAATGTGGAAAATAGCATGAAATTATTTTATTTCCATGAAACCTTCCTTAAAATGGGGAGCAATATAATCTCAGGTTAGATATGAAGTCAGAGAAACCAAATCTCAGTCCTTGCTCTGCCACTTATGAGCTATGTGACCATGGACAAATCACTTCTCTAGGCCTGAGTTTTCTGTAACAATGGTACTTGCAGCTACTGTGGCTTTGTAAGGCCAGTAATATCAGCACACAGGAGGGCTGCTGGTACAGGTTCTTTGATCTGCTCTTCTAAGGAAAGCTACTTTAAGGAGTTTACAATCTCACTTTAATTAAACATACATATATCATTCACTTATTTCAGGGGGAAAAGTCAGCACCCTGAACTTCAGAGAAAACACAAACAGAAATTACAAGCAGAAATTATAAAGAGAGAAAATAAACACAAATCAACAGACAGGGCTTCTAACTATCTGACCAAGACAATACATACATAGTTACCAGAGAGAGAGAGAAGCACCAACATCTGGGTTTTCAAAGCTGGGGTGGGGCTCCAACAGCTACCCAGAGTCTTGTCTGGACAAAACACCAACACTCTTCCAATGAGTGTGCCCCCAAGCAAAACCTCTCCTCCTGCAGTTCTGAGAGTTTTAGCTTAACAGCTACCCCCAGAGTATATATACCCTTTTTTTCTCAGGGCCTGAGGGCTTCACAACTCTCATGACCTAATTAGCAAAAGAGTGTGGGTCTTCCTACAAACAAAGGCAAGACTCAATCAAAGGCACTTAATTGCCTTAGTGCTGAGAAGCACTCCAAAAGAAAAAAACAGTAAAAAATATCCCACTTTGCTTGCCCTTACATGTTCTCATCTGTAAAATAAGGTACTTTAACTAAATGATCTCTTTGATGATGCTTTACAACTTTAAATGATGTAATACAACAAAAGGGAAGAGATTGAGAGAAGAAAATGAGAGACTAGAAAAATGAGCAAGAGATTTTTATTTACAGGTAAAAATATGAACTTGGTGTCATTCATTCAGAAGCACATTTTTTTAGAGATGGAGAATGAAGATAAAAGGTTAGTTGAGGTGGAAAACCAGAACCCAGAACATGTAATGTGGCAACCAAAAAGCCAAGAGGAAAAAGCTGAATGAAACTCCAAAGAATTCCATATCATTAAAGAACTACTAAAGAAGGGAAAATACAACACAGTGTTGAAACTGGCAAAGTAAATGAGTCTGTATTATTATTACTCTTTGACCTTTAAAAAATTATTTTGTTCTTTTCCTTCATATTTTTCTTTATTTCTCAATTTTACCTTTTATTTTCTTTGACCCTCTTTTTCCATTAAGTTCCATGCAGTTTCCTTTGCCTTCTCAACTGCATGCATTAGCACCTCTTTATTCTAATCCTCTGCCTTGCTCTATGAATATTTCTCTCAAGCCCTGCTATAACAGTATGAGATCTGGAATCTGACACATGGGGTGAATGGTTTATTTCCAGCATCTTACACCCCAACACAAACACACAGGCAAACCCAGCACTGACATTGGCATGAGATTCAGAAATCACAGATCAGCTCAGCTGTTATGACTGAAAACATGGGTGGGCTGATGGCCAACAGCTTTACATCGATGACCAGAATCTACGGCTATCAAACTTTTCTGCCAGCACCAAAAACATGGGAAACTTTAAGAGTGTAGTTCTCTTAAGACACTGTGTTTAGATGGGCTTGGAGGAGTCTGAAAGTCAGTAGGGTTATATAACTCATCCTAGAGCACTTGAGCTAATGGTCTAACAGATTTAATATTCCTGTAGCATAAATGGAGCTTATTAGCCACTTGAAGAGACCATTCCAAGTTATTAGATATTTCCCTATAGCATTTATGATTTGGAGTTTTTCCCAGGCAGTACATGATGTACTCTATATTGAATTAGGGCTATACCAAAAAAAAAAAAGTACATTCTGTGTGTTACTGGCAATTGAGTAGACCTGTGCAATGATCCACAAGGAAATGTCTTTCTCCCTTAAATTGCCTTTCTTGCTCAATTTACCATAACTGGGATAGGTCTTGTTGGGATTAAAATATAATGAATCCCTTCACTTCTAGTGTAAGCATGTAGTGTTAGAGTTTTCTGTTCTCACATGTGTTTGGTCATGACTTGAAAATGAAGACTGCAAAAGAGTAAAATGTTTAACTGGATCTAAGAACTGGAAAGTCATCATTAAATCTATTTCTAGCTACTCTGAAAGTTTTCTTCCTCCACCATTTATAAGTAAATCTATTTATTTGTACCATCAGTCTATGCTTGCCTTGCATTTTGGTATGTGAATGTTGAGGAGGAGTTTATACTACTTGAATTCCAGGGCTTTTTCCCCTGGCACTACCCAAATTCCAGAACTTCACCTGCATTAAAAAAAAATAAAGCAATCTTTTCCTGCTTTGCTCAAGCTAGAAAAAAAAAAGATAGAGATAAAGGGGGGGACATTTTTTCCTAAGTTTTAGCTTGGAATTCAAAAATTAGATTTTTCTCTACTTTAATACCAAAGTCTCAGTGGAGAAAAGAATCCCAAAATAGTAGTTTAAACAACTATTAGAGACATTTCCACAAACATAATGATGGTATAAAGGAGCTAGATCTCCAGGAATCCCTAATCTAATTGGAGTTTTCCTAGACATATTAATAATATCTCACAAAGTGGACCGTTGTTACTTGATCAAATTGAAGAAACATATTGGTCAACCTGATGATGTAAAAGGCAAGCTGGAGAGAGTCACTAAACTACACTGACAGGGTCCCCCACAAATTTTGTCATCAATTCTCAACTGAGCCCTCACTACAAGATACTTTTTCCTTGACTTTTAAAAAAAGTTTCATTGATGTTTTGTTTTTACCTTACAAATACTTATAGATCACCCCTGCTCTGTGAAAGATTTCATAGCAAAACAAAACAATTAATTCAATATAACAATGCAGTGACCTCATCTGAAAGTGCACACAGCTCTATTCCATTTATCTACCTTTCCATTTCTTAACTACTGCCAGATAGTTTTGATAATTACTGCCTTAAAATGTAGTTTAAGATCTGATACTGTTAAACCAGCTTCCTTTACCCTTTTGTTCATTATTTCCTTTGATATTCTTGACTTTTTGTTTTTCCAAATGAATTTTGTTATTTTTTTCTAATTCAGTAAAATAATTTATTGGTAATTTAATTGGGATGGCATTGAACATATAAATTAGTTCAGATAAAATTGTCATTTTTATTATATTGGCCTTGCCTACCCATGAACAATCAATATCTCTCCAATTATTTAAATCTGTTTTTATTTGTATAAAAAGGGTTTTTTTATAATTTTGTTTATATAGTTCCATTCCACATCTGTAGCACCCCCTCCAACCTCTCTATTTTTAAAGTGCTTTTTTTAACTAACAAAAATCTATATTCTCTACCTCCCATACCTCTGGTGAGGGGAGAGGGAGGAAGAAAATAAATGCAAATCACCTGTAACAAATATGCAAAATAAATTTACTCATTACCTTTATAATATATGTATACATATATATATACATATATATATGTATATATATGCATTTTGCCATCTAAATCTATCATTTGGATTTTTAAAAATATGGCTATAGGTTTCTTCCTTTGAAAACTGCCTTATATATCTTTAGACTATTTATCCAGTTCTTATTTTTATAAATTTGAATCAGTTCCTTATATAACTTGGAAGTGAGACTTTCGTCAGAGAAACTTGCTGCAAATATTTCCCTCAGTTAATTTTCTCCCTTTTAATCTAAACTTTATTAGATTTATTTTGCAAGAATCTTTTAATTTTATGTAATCAAAATTAACCTATTTTATCTTTTCTTATTTTGGGGGAGGGGCACTCAATCGGATTAAACCACTTGCCCGGGGTCCCACAGCTATTAAGTGTCTGAGACTAGATTTGAACTCAGATCTTCCTGATTCCAACACTCGTGCTCTATCCACTGCACCCACCATGTTGCCCCTCATTTTATCTTCTGAGATCCTCTCTAACTCTTGTTTGGTCATGAATTTTTCTCTTAAGATATGAGAGAGAATTTTTTTCCATGTTTCTCTAATTTGCTTATGATGTGATCTTTTATATCTAGATTGCATACTCATTTGATTAGTAACAGCATACAGAAGCAAATATATCTAATACCCTAGTATTCAATAAAAACAAAGCCCTAACTACATATAGAGATAATGAGAAAAACTCCTGGGAAAATCATCAAGTAGCATAGAAGAAATTCAATTTAGACCAAATCTCCACACCTTATGGAAAGATTACTGCAGCAAATGAATCCTTCTGTTCCTCTGTAATTGATTCCCTATTCCACTCACCACTGAAAATATTCCTTTTCTACTCTTATCAAGCTTCCCACTCAATATTGGCTGGAGACCTCACCTCATTCTTCACTGAAAAAATTGAGGCTAAAGCTCTGCTTTTCTCATCCTATCACATTCCTCAGACATCATCTCTTACTAACTCCTCCTTCCCCTTCTCCTTACCAAGGTCAGTCCTTCTACACGAACCTTTGTTCTCATTCCCTCCAATTTTCTCCGAAAGACTGCTCCCGCTCTTGTCCTTACTCTTTCTTTA
Organism: Trichosurus vulpecula; assembly: GCF_011100635.1. Lineage (NCBI taxonomy): Eukaryota > Metazoa > Chordata > Mammalia > Diprotodontia > Phalangeridae > Trichosurus > Trichosurus vulpecula. The sequence goes on along the minus strand of NC_050580.1, from coordinate 138,070,231 downwards.
ATCTTAAATCTTTCCCTATCTACTGGTTTCTTCCCTGCTGCCTAAAAACATACGCATGTTTTTCACACACACACACACACACACACACACACACACACACCTACCTAAAAAAAACATTAATCCTGTCATCCCCCACCTATCATCTTAAATCTCTTCTCAGCTAAACTCCTTGAAAGAGCTGCCTATACTCAGTGCCTTCATTCTCTTTCCTCTCTCTTCCAAACTCTATTCCATCTGCTTCTGGACATTTCAAACTGGATGCCTCACATATATCTCCAACTCATTATCTCCAAAAGAGAATCCCTTATATTTTCCCTAAGATCTCCCCTTCCCCCAAAATTACCTATTATTATCTAGGGTACCAACATCCTCTCAATCACCCAGGTGTGAAACCTCAAGCATCATCTTTAGCTCTTAACTCTTATTCATTTCACATATCCAATCAATTGCCAAATCCTGCCACTTTCTTTCTCCATTTTTATCTTATATATGTCCTTTTCTCTCCATTCACACAAACACCACTCTAGTTCAGGATCTCATTACTTCTCTCCTCAATTATTGCAAGAGCCTTCTAACTGGTCTCCCTGTCTCAAGTGTCTGCCATTGAAATCCATCTTTAAAATAGATGTCAAAATTATCTTCCTAAAGTGCACCTCTGCTCATGTCACCTCTCTGTCCAGTGGCCCCTCATTACCTTTCCAGGAGCTCTAGAATCTAGAAACAGCTGTCAAAATGGTCTTCTTTATGTATACTTCTGGCCATGTCACTCCTCTATCAAGTGGATCCCTGTGTCGTCCCAGTCCTTTTGAATATTACTGCCCTCCGTGTCTACAGTCTAGTCCCGTTAGCTTTCTTGCCATTTCTCAAACACAACACTCCATCTTCTTCCTCTCTGCCTTTGTGCTGGCTATCCCGCATACCAGGAATGTTCTTCCTACTTACCTCTGCCTCCCAGAATCTCAGGCCTCCTTCAGAACTAGCTTGAAATGCCACCTTCTACAGAAGGTCCTTCCCAGGTTCTCCAGGAGGTTGTGCCTTCTGCTTTAATGTTATTCTCCATCTTTTGTATATGGATCGTTTCTGTATCTAGTCATTTACATGACACATTCCCTGCCCTCTTGGACAGGAATTGTTTTTGCTTTTTCTTTGCATCTCCAGAGCATAGCACAGTACCTGGAACTTATCTATAAATCTCTATTGAATGAAGACAATTAATGGAACATAGGGAACTCCTAATGATTGGCTACCTAGGAATCAGCTACCTCACTTACGGTCTACAGAGAGATGGACCCAGCACGCACCTTCAGCTTTTGGGGACTCCCTCTTCACCTTGACTTTTGTGTTGCTTAGTGTGCAGCGGGGAGGTGTGGAGGATTTTTCTTCTCCCCTCCGTAGCTCTTTTTTTTTCTATTTTCCCCTCAAATGCACTCATTCTGTTTATAAAATCATTTCAAACACTTTAAAAAAACAACAACTCTTGCTTTATCTCTTCAGGGAGTTCTAGTTGTATTTGCGCGCAAGCTGTATTTTCCTCTGAGCCATTGTTTAGAATACACCTTCTTCTGCATTGGTGTCTTGAACAGCCTTGTTTCCTTGTAGTGTGGTTCTTCTTTTGCTTGCCTATTTTTCTAGCCTACTTTCTGATTTTAGACTGGCCTCTATCTCGTTTTTTCAGGTTAGGGACAGGCTGGGGACTTGCAGGCTCTCAGTGCTCACAAAAGAGTCTGATCCGGGGCAAAGTCTGTTTACCATCCTGTTGCCTGACCTCTGCACGTTTCTAACTGGGATTAGGGTCTGTGTGAGAATGGACTGCTGCTAGACTGAACCTCTGTTAGCCAGTTAGAAAGCTCAAAGTGTAGGCTCCCCTTTGGGTCTGGGTTTCCTGCCTTGGTTATTCCTCTGCAGACTGTGCTAGATGGTACAAGTGAGAACGTACCCTAAGCTTGGGATCTGAGCCACACCACTGCTGTGTAGCTTCTGAACTTCCTGATTTCTTCATATACCCTCCAGGGAAAGGCAACCCCACAGCCAAGCTGTGGGCAGGTCCCCTTCTCACTCCTTTGTGGATCTATGCCCCAGGATTAGGTAGTAAACGACAAAACCATTAGTTGGCACCTATCTCCATTGCCATGCTCCAGTGTGGATCTAGGGGTGACCCAGTCTGTATCTTCAGACTTCTCTGCCTGTCTCCCTATGCCAACCTGGGCCAGAGAAAAGACTCACTATGTCTTTTTCTGTATTTCTCCATTAGGATTGGGTCTGGTGCATTTTATAGATCTCTTTGGAGAGTTGTGGATGGCAGCTCAGCTGCGCTGCTTCCTTCTACTGTGCCATTTTGGCTAATTCTTTTAGAAAAACCAGGCACCTTCATCCTAGGTTGAGCAGAAGCTTCCTCATTTCTAGTCCCTCAAGTCTTGGTTCCAAAGCCTGCCATCTCCCCAGGAGGACATGCTCTGACCCAGGTGCCATGCTCTCTGGAAGAAACAGCAGGATCATCTAAGCCAGCTAGTGCTCTGTTTAGGCATTTCTTCCTATAATTCTTCCTGAGACAAGGCTTAGTGCCCTCAGTCAGAGCAACTACCGTAACTTATGTTCACTATTCAGTGCACTCCCCTCCTCAGCTAACTACCAAAATTGATCATGGCTACAAACCAGATAATGGTCATTTGTCTATTAATAAATATTCACAGACTTAAAGAACAGGTATCCAAGTGGGTGAGTTCATTGTCTCTGGCCTTTTCATTTGCAAATATGGTCAATCATTCAGTCTAAAAGGAGTAAACCTTGGTAGACAGCAGATTTCACCACTCCAGGTTTGCAAAAGGGCAAAGTCTAAAAGGAACTTCTGGGGCCATCTAGTGCATCATTTTACAGATAAAGAAACTGAGGATCAGGGAGTTGAGTGAAGTGACTTACCCAAGGTCTAACAGGTAGTAAACATCAGAGATGGGATGTGAACCCAGGTCCTAAGACTTCAGAGCCAATGCTGAAGGACTTACAATAGTACAACCTTTAAAGTAGGAAATAATTTAGTCGGTAAGAATTTCTGTGTTCTAATCCGGAGCTCAGCCTTCCCCTCATTATTTTTTAGAATAAAAGCTCTGCATATAAAAAATATGTAATCTCTACTTAATTTCAGTGAGATTAGGCTGATTAAATTCTCAAATTTTGTGGAGACAATTAGAGGTAAAAAGAGCCTTGAAGTTTAATTGTGATGTTTAAACTATATGGGCAGGGAAAAGTTAAGGAAAGAAATGAAAACTAGGTTGAACAATAATTAAAGACTTAAGTACAAAATACACATCGAGAAAAGAAGGAAAATGTGTTCTTTATCTCCCATATCCTATAAGAAACTTCAGAATCCATAGGGAAGAAAATGCAGAAATTTTGAATTTGCAGAGATTTTCGATGAGGTTTCCAGACCTTGCCTAAGGGTGTACAACTGAAATCCTGCCCCCCTCTCCAGGAACAAATGGGACTCCAGACCATCTTTCCCCCTTCCCTTCTGTATTAGATTCAGTTTGTGTTTGCATCTGCGATTGGATCTTATACAAAAATGAACAGTTATCAGGAGAGGACAAAGTGATTGGTTCAGAGGGGTGACCTTTTCTCTCTCCTTAAAATTAAAGATTGAGGTCTTTCATTGTTGGAGTTTTTTTTAACAGTATAAACATCATATAATCCTCTAATAGATGTTATGGAGTAAAATTTCAGAACACAAACAAGGCATATTTCTTGACTTCAATTAAACAAAAAGGATCTACTGCCATATGTCCAGGTTTACAGCTGAGCTCACAAACACACACACACACACACACACACACACACCACGCACACCACGCTCTCATACATACAGAGCTTCCAAACATACAGTGCATTCCAAAAATTACTTTTGATTGATTTATTGTACCTGTGGTACAAAATGGCATGTCTATGGTCCCTGAAATGAAGGAGTATAAAACCTCCCTCTCTATGGAAACTTCCTGGTCTGGCTCAGACTCAGACATGGGGCTTGTGCCTCTTTCACATACAAATAACACTTTTGTATATCAGTATTCAAAACAGATTCCCTCTTTTAAGTCCTAACTCTGACCTCATATTATACATGCATGTGTGTATATACATATATTATATACACATATGGACATATTATTTATATAATAACGGAACATGTTGGGCCCCAGGAGACTGGGACATTCTCCCTCTCCTCCCCAAGGAGCCCCTCCTTAGTTCTTGCCCAATATGTGCATTCAAGAGAAAGGCTAAGCTATTTTTCTTGAACTCCCTGGCTCTTTATACCTTCCCACTCCCACCCCAGAGGCCAAGGGAAAATCACTGAATGCTTAGCTTTTGGCCCATAAAGTAGTAAAATGTAGTAGTACTCTGTAGATCAGGTATAAGATAGCTGTTTATTTCTTCCACAGAAAAGATATGTTTAAAATACAAAGATATGTTTAAAATACAAAAGATTTAAAAGCCTACATTGACAACAGTTTAAACTTGAAACAGTTGTGGAACTTTTGTAAAGGCATTTTAATCAATCAATAAACATTTATTAAGCACGTACTACATGTTTAGGCACTGTGCTAAGCAGTGGGGGTTCCAAAAGAAGCAAAAGGCGGCCCCTTTCCTCAAGGAACTTACAATCTAATAGGGGAAGACAACATGCAAACAAATATAAACAAAGCACATTATAATGCAGGATAAATAGGAAATAATCAACAGAGGGAAGGCACTAGAGGCTAAGAAAAGCTTCCTGTGAAAGATAAGGTTTTAAAAGAAGCCAGGGGAGTCAGTAGTAGGTGGAGTTGAGGAGGGAGAGCATTCCAGACATAGCTAACAGAGAAAATATCTGGAGCCAAGAAATGAAGGGTCTTTTTCACCACCAGGAGACCAGTGTCACTGGATCGAAGAGTGCATGGCAGGGAGTAAGGCAAAGCAGGCAGGGGCTAAGTTATAAAGGTCTTTTAATGCCTAACAGCATTGTGTATTAGATCTTGGAAGTGACAGGGAGTCACTGAAGTTTATTGAGTAGGGGGTGACATGGACCTGTACTTTAGGAAAATCATTTTGGCAGCTGAGTGCAGCTGGGAGAGACTTGAGGCTGGCAGACCTACTGGTAGCCTATTGCAATAGTCCAGGCATGAGGTGATGAGGACCTGCACTAGGGTGGTGGCAGTGCCAGAGGAGAGAAGGGGGCATATTCAAGAGATGTTTCAAAGGTGAAATTGGCAGGTCTTGGCACAGAGACTGGATATGACAAATAGTGAGGAACAGAGGATGGCAAATACATTGCAAGCCTGGGGAACTGAGGGGGATGGTGTTGCCCTCTACAGTAATAGGGAAAGTTGAGGGAGTGCAGTGAAGATAGTTTAGGGGGAAAGAATGAGTTCTATTTTGGACATGTTTCGCTTAAAATATATACAGGACAGCTAATTTGAGATGTCTGAAAGGCGGCTGGAAGATGCAACATTAGACATCAGCAGAGAGGTTGGAGCAGGATAGGTAGAGTTGAGAATTATCAGCGTACAGATGTTAAATCCTTGGGAGCTGATAAGATCATCAAGTGAAGTAGTATAGAAGAAGAGGGGAAGAGAGAGGGCTGGGGACAGAACCTAGAGAGATACCTACGGTTGTCCTGCTGGTGGGCATCTTCGCCTCCAAGATGTTCTTTATTATGTGTAGGGGGCACCTCTCCTAATGCAGTCAGCACTGACTGGAGGATCCAGGGGCTCCCACTTTCTTGAACTCACAATATTGCCTCTAAAGCTGGAAATATCCATCTCAGCTTTGCTATTCAGTCACCTAAACATAGACAAAGAAACACAAAGCAAAAGAAGCTTGAGATCCCAGCTCAGGTTCACCCGGATTACACTCCCGCTCCAGCCACCACCTACGAACATTAACCACTTCTGTCGGGGTGTTGGATGCCACTGCTTCCTCCTCAACAAGGGAAATCTCAGAGAAAATTTCATTCCGCCTCTTCAGGAAAACCAAAGAAGGAGGAGATGAAGGAAAAAGGAAGAGAGAGAGATTTCAGAGGACATCTCTCCTTTTAAAGCAAAAGTCCATCAACTCCCCTGCAGTCATACAGAGTGGCCAGTCAGAAGTGGCCCAGCGTCAAGCAGAATGAGGGTTTTCCCTGATTACCCTCCCCAATGCTACTTACATGTATATACCTAGCAGTACAGAAAACTTCCAAGAAAGGCAACTCAAATTAGCAACTCTTCATAAACTTGGGGTTTTAGAGAGTTGTTTGAGAAAATGAGTGTTTAAGTGTCTTGTCCACTGACACAGTCGCTGTGATAGTGGTAGAATTTGAACCCAGGCTGTCCCTTGATGAATGAATGAAAGATTTATGAAGTGAATGCTTTTGTGCCAGCTACTATGCTCTTTACTGGATACAAATACAAAATGAAAATCCTTTTTGCCCTCAGGGAGCTTATATTCTAATATGGGAAAACAATACCTAGGAGAATGAGATGCCCTGGGTTCTCTCAGTGTTTTGGTCTTGAGGGTCCCAAGGACCGTGACAGGAGATGTAGGACAGGAGATCAACATGCCGTTTCCCTTAACAATGGCAGCATTCAGTTGCTTATGATTCCTAAGTTGGAAAAACTGTTAGGGAGGTGGGACAGTTGCGAGCCTGGGCTGGGCCAGCTCCTCGTAATGGGCTATGTGAAACAGGCAGCAGTCAGGGCAGCTCGGGCACCAGAGCTGAAAGCACCCATTCCCTTAAGATATGGTCTCTGGTCTTGAGGGCACAGTGGGCAAGACCAGGCCATCCCCAGTCATCTTGACCTTTGTCTTGCCACTGGACTCAGAGGAGAAAGTGAGGCTGAGGATCTTGTGCAGCTGTGCCTCACTCAAATCCAACTCACTTGAAAGTTGAGACATCATGCTTGTGATGTCACTGGTCCTCTTTGAGAACAAAGGACCACCACCAACAACAATAGCGGGCAATAAGACAGCCTACACCACTCTAATTTTACATGCACACATTTGTACATAGTATATGGGTGGCCATATGTGTGTATGGATACCATTAGAGTTAGTGTTTCTGTACAGACAGACTATTCTGAGCAGTAATATACATTTATATGTTGCTAAGTAGTGCGTTGGACAGAGTATTGGACCTGAAGTTAAGAGGACCTGAATTCAGATCTGGTCTGAGACACTTACTTAGCTGTGTGACCCTATATACGTCACTTAACCCTTTGTTTGCCTCAGGATTATTTTCTGAAAAAAAAATATGCGCTTAACAATAGCACATACCTCCTAGGGCTGAGAATATAAAATGAAATATTTGTAAAACATTTTGTAAATCTTGAAGCACCATATAAATGTAATTAATATTTTCATGGTTAAAGTTACATATGGGTCAGCTAGGTGGAACAGTGGATAGAGTGCCAGGCCTAGAGTCAGGAAAACTCGAGTCCAAGTATGGCCTCAGACACTTGCTAGCTGTATGACCCTGGGGAAGTAACTTAACCTTGTTTGCCTCAGTTTTCTTGTCTGTAAAATGAGCTGGAGAAGGAAATGGCAAATCACTCCAGTATCTTTGCCAAGAAAACTCCAAATGGAGTCATGAAGAGTCAGGCATGACCGAAATGAGTGAACAACAACAAGAAAAAAAGTTAGGTATATCCACCTATAATTTATATGCACATGTGAATATTCCACGTGTAAGTGTACATATTGTTAAAGTTACCCTGAAGGACCAGTCGGGGCTTTGTCCCAGAGCACTGAAAATTTACAGTGTATTATTCTTTCCACAGTAAAGTTTCACATATGCCTTCAATTGGATTTATCTTAATTCCTTCTATTACTTTCACATCATTAATTACAAAGTTGATTTGAAGACACCTTTTCCTATTGCTTATCCCCTCAGCTTTTCATTCTCCTCGCTCTAAGCACCAAAGTTGCTCATTACACCTTTCATCTTAGGGTTTCCATAGAGACTATTTTGAATGGTGTTGAATCCAACATAAGTACAGTTTTTACATGGAAAGCTCACCATGACCAAACCCTGTATTAAAGCCAGACCTGGAGGGCTTCCCCAAGGAGGGGTGCATACTCCATTTCAGGAAGGATGAAGGAAGGGAACAAGCACTGATTAAGCACCTCTTCTGTGCCAGGCACCATGCTAAGTGTTTTACAAATCTAACCTCATTTAATCTTCACACACAACCCTAGCAGGTAAGTACTTATGTTATCCCCATTTTACAGCTGGAGAAACCGAGGCAAACAAAGGAAAGTGAATTGTCCAGGGTCATACAGCTAGTACATGGCTATGGCTCAGTCATACCATGAATCACATGGGCTTTTTGTTTTTTTTTTAGCACAAATGGGGATTTTCATTCTAGCTTTATATTTATAAATTAGTTAAAATTTTTTCATTAGTGCCCTCAACCTCTCCTTTTTGCTATCTTTTCTGCCCCCCCCCCTTCTCCCTGGTAAGGGACAACTGATCTCCAGGTACCCAGTCCTTTATTGTTTTCTCCCTCTTTCTAATCTACCACTATAGTATTCATCACGTGAATCCCTTTTCTCTGTCCTCCCTGACTTAGCCCTAGGATAAGTTCTCATTATTCTCCACTTGGGCTACTCTAAGAGCCTTCTTACAACTCCTTCCTTCCAGTTCTATTCCACCCCCCTCCCTAATCCAACCTCCCCCCCCCCATTCTATCCTCTTCTATAGGACTATATCCATGTCACTCTTTTGTTCAAACTACTTCAAGCATTCCTTAGGGCCTACTAAATAAAGTTCCAGTTTTGTAGCCTGACATTCAGGGCCCTCCACAAATCAAATACCAACCCACCTTTACAATCTTATCTCATTACTTTAATCTGTACTGCTCCCTGCTATGAGGAGTAAATACATGAGTAAAACCTATAGAAAAAAAAGATGCTTCTTCAGGCTGATTGTATCCTCATAAGACTGATTCTCATCAGTGCATACAGTCAAACTTTATTGACTATTCAATAATACAAGTATCAAATGATCTAGGAAGAAACCAGCCACCCAATATCTCATACCAATGCTCATGCCAAGGTTCCCTTTTCTGCACAGCTGGAGGTTGTGTGTGGCCTTCTGGCAGGTCTCCAATCAGCACTATTCTTGAGCAATACAGGATGCTCACATTTCCAAGTGAGGGAACCCTGAGAAGGAATCTGTCCTAGTTGCAACCCAGAAAAAGGCTGATGATTGGGACCTCCTCTAGGTTTTAAGGTTCTGCCTGTGGGTATTTACAAGTTACATCTAAGTTCTAATTGGCAACCAAATACTTCGATTTATGATGAAAGGAAGCTATCGACCAAAGCTAATGTCATTATCGCCAGTGCTTATCAGTAGTTAACCAACAACAAAGAATTGGGGGGGGGGGTACAAAGCATTTGCAATTATTTACAAAATTTGGAGGACATACATCATTGCTGAACTATACGTAAGTGCTTATCTCATTACAGATAAACAACTTACATAACAACTACTTAGTTGTAAAATGGAGACTTCATACAAAATGGAGCTGCTCACTTTAACACTCCAGCGTGAGCCCTGTGCTTTTCTGCTTTGCACACAAGATAAAATGCACTCTCTTCTAGTAAACCTTCTCCGACCTTCCTAGTCTAAAGACATTCTTGTCTTTCAACATAGCTCTTTGCTTGTATCATATTTGTGCAGTTAAGCATGGCAATCCTTTTATTTTTCCATGTCTGAATCTATCACACTCCCTGAAGCGGTAAATTCCAAACCTTCCTCTGTTCTCTTTCCCTCCCCTGACCTCACTTACTACTTTAATGAGGAGAAGAAGAAGAGGAAGAAGAAGAAGAGGAAGAAGAATAAGGGAAGAAGAAGAGGAGGAAGAAGAAGAAGAAGAGGAAGAAGAAGAAGAAGAAGAAGAAGAAGAGGAGGAGGATGAAGGAGGAGAAGAAGAAGAAGAAAAAGAGGAGGAGGCAGAGGAGGAAGAGGAAGAGGAAGAAATGGGAACAACAGTAATAACATGAATTTAACCCATTCTATAAGGGTTTACAAATTCCTGTACATCCATTTTCTCATTTGAGCCGCATAATGACCCTATAAAGTAAGTTCAGGTATTATTATCTCCATTTTGCAAATGGAGAAATTGAGACTTAAGACAGTTAAGTAAAAAGACACTGAAATGGATCTGTGATCTTATCAATTTGGATGTTCCCTCCAATGAGGCAAACCTCAACCAATCCACGCCTGTCTATCCTGTGTGAACTTAGTCCATGTCCTTCCATGAGTTATGGAGGTAATCATAGGAAGTATACCTTGTATATGTAACCAAGTAAGATATATCTTACTTTCTCCTGACCTGTGAGAATACCACTGGAGCAGTCCACCCATCATCCCTCACCCTCAACAGCTGACCACTCGTCTTCTATTCTGTGATACTCTTCCATGGAGTTATCTTTCACTCTGATTTTTCTTTGAAGTATCTCAGTGTTTATAGGTTGCAGCTGGCTTGCGCTCACCTCTCTACTCTTTGTGATATTCATCTTCAATTCTTTGAAGACTGTTTTATTACCTATCTCAACCACATACTGGTAGAATATTGAGAATAAAAAAATTGAGGTCATATGCCATGGGCTCCTCCCTTTACTGTACTCCATATCTCATAATCCTTCCACATTGTCTTTTAATCTTCTTCCCTTTACCCCAATCTCAGAGGAAGAGTTAACACCTGTCCTTGTTAACACCAACTCTTCTTTTTCCCTTCCTCCTTGACATATCCCTTCCTGTCTTTCATTATCTCTTTATCATTCAGCTTCAGTATCTCCATGTTCACTGCCTCCTTCTCTACTAATCACAAACATGCCCAGGTCTCCCCCACACTAAAAAAAAAAAAAAAGCAAAGTAACCATTTCTTAAATCCTGCCTTCCAGATGATTCTCAAATCCAAATGTCTAGCCTTAATATCCTATTTAGAGCTTGAAGGAAGCTTAGAGATTATTTAATACAATCCCCTCATTTTATAGATGAGGAAACTGAGGCTCAGAGAGGTTAAGTGATTTGCAAAGTTATACAGTTTAAATTAACAATCCAGCGCAAGCCTTGTGCTTTTCTGCTTTGCACAGACTGTCCTGTCCCTATGTTTAGAATTCTTTGGCTTGTTGGATTCTTCTTTAGCTAAAATGCAAAGTGATATGCAAAGTTATGGGATTTAAACTCAAGTCCTATATCTTCAAATGCCTGCTGGGTATCTATACCTAGATATCCCATCAGCATCTTAAAACCAACACGTCCAAAATAAAATGCATTATTGCTGAGTCCATCCATCCATCAAACTTCCCTGTTTCTTATCAAGAAACAATCACCATTCTTGTCACCCTCATTCACCACCTCAAACTCATTCTTGAATCTCCTCCCCTTCACCTCTCATATTGGATTATTTGCCAGTTCTTGTCTATTTTACCTCCCCTCTATTTTCCCTCTTGTATCCATTCCCTTTTCTCCACTCAAGAGCTGATAAACCTAGTTCAAGTCCTCGTCACCTTTCCCCTGGACTGTTAAAATAACCTAATTTGTCTCCCTGCCTTTTCCCCTCTCCAGTCCATCCCACACACAGTTAGTGAATTAATATTCCTAAAACATAGGCCTGACCCAATCATTTCTCTGCTAAAAAAATCTTTAGTGGAATACCATTGCCTCTAGGATAAGATAAAGCCTCCACAGTCTGGCATTTTATAAAGCCCTCCAAGATCTGGTTCTCATCTACCTTTCCAGAGTTATTACCTATCACTCTTCTTCATGTACTCTCTGCTCTAGCCAAACTACCCTTCTGGATGCTCCCTGAACTTGGTGTTCCATCAACAGTCTCTGTTCCTGGAATGTACCCCTTCCTTATCTATGTCTTTTAGAATTATCAGCTTCTTTCAAGGTTCAGTTCGTAAACCCTTTCCTTACCTCCACAAACTATCTTGCATTATTTGTCTGCTTACATGTTGTATCCCTACAAAACCAAGTTAAGTACCTGGAGGTCATTTATGTTTGTATCTCCAAGGACTTGCACATAATGGGTGCTTAAATTGATGCTTGCTGAATTGATTTATGTCTTGTTTGAAACAATAGGTATTTATATATGTGTGTCATATCCCTCATGAGAGACTGTCAGCTGCATGAGGGCACGAACTTGTCATAGAGCCCCTTGAACTATGACTACCAAAATTCATTCTTAGTGTCTGGTTTGTATTATGGGTATGAAGATAGGTTTTCCTCTTTGAATTTTTAACTTCAAGTACCATCTTTCCTTACTGAGAAATATAAACAATTCTGCAACATTGACATTGCTTTGCTTACTAGAAAACATACAGGAATACACATTTTATATAGAAACTATATGAAAGCTTTTATCCCCTTGCTTCTCCCCTTGAGTATTAGACATTAATTGCCCCTCTCCTGTAGAATTTGGGCTAGCATTTTTATACAGAATTCTGAGGAAACACCACAAGCACTTGAGACTCATTTCCATATTAGTTGACTGCTATTCCACATACCTATGGCTATTTTAATTGCTTATTGCTTACACCTCTGAAACAAGCTAAGATTTTCCCCTATTTCTGCAATTATAACATCAGAGATAAATGTCCATCTAAGTCCAAATGGCCCCATAGCAACTGGAATCATTGATAAGATTTTTCTATTTCATCCTCACTGTTAGTAAACCTTAAGTAAATTGGGAAATATTTTAGTCCGATACTCTCAAAGCCCACAAAAAAAATCCCTTATTCAAAGATCCCCAAAGTACATATCTGGGAATATAGATAGCAGATTAACACTTTACTGCCCACCAATCACTATCGACCTGAAAGTTTGGTTAAAGGAGGCAAACAAGCTAGGTGATATGTAACTTCATATTGTTTATTCCCCTAAAGCTAGCAGCATACATACATGTATGGAGCCAGACAAAATCTGACTGCCTGAACAAAAGAAGGTTTAAATACATTTTTAGAAAAGTTGCAACTCAGCATGTCTGTGTTACTCAATTTTATGATACCCATGTATGTTTAACCATGATACAAAAAAAGGACTTTTCTTAATTGAATAGGTTGTAAATACAGTAAGATAAGAGAGTTGATAAAGTGTCAATTGAAATTACAACCTGGGATCTCTGTGTTTAATTTACCATTAACATGGCATAACATAGTATATATCTGTAAAATATTAAGATAAGGAAAAGTCACATTATTCAAGATAGCATCCCCGGCCAAGAGCCTCATCCCCAATCGCCATAGACAGAGGAAAGAATGCTCCCAAGTCAACCCCATTAGGGTCTGCCGACATATGAAGAGGCACTCCCCAAGCAAACCCAGAGAACAAAGAGGCCCAGGTCCAGGCTCTTCCTCTGACCGATTATTAGTTCAGGCTCTGGCCCTTATTGAAGTTATTACATTGATATCAAATGATTATCACTATACTTGAACTGAAAAAAGGAGGAAGCATTTCTAACACATTTCAGAAATAGGACTTTTCCTACACAAAAAAGAGAAGTTTGGAAGTCACTTTTAAGGAAGCATCATACCATCACCCAGAATGGGGCGCACCCACCCCTCCTCTGATTTCTAGTCAGCTAAAAATAGTATCTTTTCATAACTCTCTTGGATATATAAATCTTGTGCCTGGGTTTTTTTCTCCTTTTCCCTTATAGTGCTGATGCCAGCCTAACATTTAATCACTCATTTGGGAAGGGATTTACTGCCAAATGTAGGAACTGAAATGGGTAGGAGAAACTAATCAAGTCTCATCATTTAAAAATTTCACGCTCAAAAGATCTCCTTTCAACTGCTATGCCGAGGTGCACCAGTGTTTGGGAACGCACCTTACCTAAACTTTGTATCTTCTCTGGCACTCAGCACAGCACTTCATACAAAGCGGGCATATCACAAATGCTTGTTGAATTATATTGACTTTCATCTCTGAGGCAGAACCATTCTTAATAGTGTATAAAGCAGACAGCCACCTGACACATTTTGTCATTCAAGGGACATTTGAGAGGACATCACACCTAAAAAGATGCCTCTTTCACCTGGGTCTCAAATTCCACAATTCGAACTTCATTCCTTTAGCTTAAGGGTTTCTCCTCTATGAAAGTGCCAGTGTCCCTGAAATGCACAGCATATGAGATCTTGGATCATCTTGTCAAATCAGATTTCCCCATGAGGAAACCGTGACCAGGAGGAGTGAAATAATAATAATAACAATATTTATTATTGTTGCTGTTATTATTTATTATTGATTTGTTATTGGTCCAGGCAATGAGTTAAGCACTTCACAAACGTCATCTCATCTGATCCTCACAACAACTCTGGAAGAGAGCTGCTAATATTACCCCCATTTTTCAGATGAGGAAACTGAGGCAAAGAGGTGACTTGCCCAGGGACATACATCTAGGAAATGTCCAAGGCTGGATTTGTACTCAGGTCCTCCTGACTCCTAGAACTAGTTCTCTCTGCTCTATGGCACCATCCAGCTGCCTAAAATGACATGCCTAGAGTCACACTGCTGGCTAAGGACAGATCCAGAATTTAAACCCATGTCTCCTGACACCCACCTAGTACAAGTTTTCTATTAACTCCTAGCCGTACTGGTAACTTACATCTTAGTATGAGTGGATTTATCAGATGCTTTCCTATTTTGTCAGATCCTTTCCTGGGCAAAGCTTTTGCTAAGATCACCTATCTCAGTCATACCCTGGTAGGATATTGAGAATAAGAAAATCGAGGTCATATGCTATGGGCTCCTGCCTTTACCATACTCCATAGCCAATAATCCCTCCACATTGTCTTTTAATCTTTCTCCCTTTATCCCAGTCTCAGAGGAAGAGTTGGCACCTGTCCTGGTCAACACCAACTTCTTTCTTTTCCTTCCTTCTTGACATATTCCTTCCTGTCTTTCATTCTTTATCATTCTGTTTCAGTATCTCCATAGCCACTGCCTCCTTCCCTGCTGATCACAAACATGCCTAGGTCTCCCCCATCCTAGAAAAAAAAGAAAGAAAGAAAGAAAAGAAAAAAAGGCAAAGCAACCTTTTCTTAAATCCAGCCTTCCAGAAGAGAGAAGAAGGTAAAAAGCACATGAAGACACTGGGCATATGGGTGGAAAGATTAGACCATTAAGAGAGGAGGGCTACATAGAGGGAAAATTGGGATCAATAAAAGTCTTGTTATATATGTTTTCCTAGGATCAGCACTGTGGAGAATGGTATACTTAGAAACCAGCACTGCCTGCTGAAAATATCAAAGAAAAAGGTTTCCAAATGAGACCTATCATTGTGCTCGTTCAGCTAACCCCCTAATACAAATTCTGATGCTAATAATGATGTTTAACATGGTGCCCTTCATCCCAAGCCAAAATGTGACATCCATTATATCATGTTTAACCCTCACATCTGTGACTGCTTAGCTTCATGGGTTAGAGCATGGTGCTAATGAGGCCAAGGTTGCAGGTTCAACCTTAGCATGGCCAATTAGCTTTGCACTGAGAAAAACTGCTCCGTGACCACAGACTGAGCCTTTCATTCTGGCTAGCCCTTTTCCACATGCAAACTACAGATCACAAAAGCCACCAGGCAATAAAGCCTCTCTGCTCAGGATGACTCACCGCTAATGTAAAAGCAACTTAAAATGCATGCCTGATAACCACTAAGTTTAAGTAAATAGCTAATAAGTAGCTATTAAGGTTGGGTTGTTGGGGTTTTTTTTTTTCATTTTATACATTGACTAAAAGGTGAGACCAGGTGACAAATATACCCACTCAACATCTCTTCATAAGCAAATAGGATAGCTAGAAATAAGACCGCTGCTTTCCCTTCCCCCACATCCCTCCCAGGACCCTGGCCAGTGGTTTTCCAACCTAACCATACTACTTCTACAGAAATGAGAAAGGGGATTATTTAGAAATTGTCAGCCTCCAAAGCAAGCTAGGTAAGCAAGCTAGATTTTGTATTTGAGAAAGAAAAACACTATGGGGTTTTTTTTTTAATTTACAGAGATGTTGATAATAATATTAACTAGCATTTATATAGAGTTTTAAAGGTTTACAAAGGGTTTTAAATCATTTTAAATCATTTTATTTATTTACTTGATCTCATAACAGATGTGAGACTAACAAGCTAAGGTTGTCAAACAGATAATCACTAAAAAAAAGTAGCATAAATCCGGGCATGAGTGAGAGCTGGCAAGTCTGTTAGCAAGAGGACTACTGTACTGGAAAATTACTGAGTGCTGTTTATAAAGGCAATCAGACAGGAATGTTACTCTTGGATTTTAACATTCGACATCAGCAGCTGTATTATTCTTTTTGATGCCTAAGTTTTTCTCCCCAAACTCTTAGTGACTGGGTGTGGCAAAACCTGTTACCAAAATCAAGATTCACCTGATTATTTTTACCCAGAACTTGTACTGATACAAACTACAGTTACAAGGAGTGTAATATGATATGGTGTGATGAAAAGAAGGGAAGTTGGGGTGGAGGAAAGAGGGTATCGGGTTATTTCATCCAGTGAATTCAGAGGCTGCTTATTAAATACTAATCACTTATGCCTCAGCTTCCCTCTTATTTGCCATCATTGAATTTAATCCAATCACTATAAATACATGATACAAATTTCTTAGTAGAACATGTATATATGTGTGTATATGTTGAAACTAAAGCCTTCAAAACTGTGAATGGGATTATATGGCAAAGCAGGCTGCTTAAAGGAAACTGCTATGCCACATAAAAGTGGCTCCATAGTTTGGCTGCTAAAACATGTGCTAAGAAAATTCAGCCTTTTAAGGCTGATACCCTTCCAGTAGACATGGTGTCCTAGGCATAGGCATATTTCAGTGTAGTTGGCTTTTAGCTATAAAATTCAGAGTCAAATTGAATCCTCAGAGTAACAGCCAAAAATTCCAAACGCTGCCAACAGTTAAGAGATTCCAAGAGTAAGGATTAAACTCCCCCAGCATTTTTTTTCAGAACACTACAACTGATCTAGTTTTTAGAATTACCTGCTTTGTTCTTTGCATCAGCTGGGCCAGCGCTACTAGAATGAGCTAGATATCAATTTTTTAATTTACTTATTTGTTTTGTCTCCCTATCTCATCAAGTGCAGTGCTTTGACCTACTATGTTTTTGATTGGAGTTGTTTCATCCTTCCTTAAGCATCCTGATGACCTCTACTCCCGGGGACTCAGCATGTTGGTGCCAGACTTAGTGTGGACATTCAATCGGCTTAGCCCTCTGTATCTCAGAACTCCAAAGGTCAAGTGATGTCCAAGCTTCAGTTTCCCTTTTACAGTAGGGATTACAGGTATACGCTACCATGCTTGGCTAGAAGACAGCTGAGAACTCAAATATAAAGGTTACTACCTAAATAGGTTGTTGTTAAGTTTATACACAACTCCCCTCCCCTTCTTTGTATACAAACACAATAGGACACAATGACTTCCTGCCAGTAGGGCACATACTTTTGAAGGTTTTCTCCCAGCCTAGTGATGGTAGGTTGAACTTACTCTGTCAACATAGTCTTCTTTGATTCCAGTGACACACATAATAAAGGCAGTACTGTGGGAAGAGTAATGCCTCTGGAATCAGAGGACCTTGGTTCATAATCCCACCTCTAATGATTACTACCTGCGTGACCTTGGGCAAATCACAACTTGCTTTAACCTAGTTCCTCTCCTAGAGACTACTGAAATAGACTCCTAATTGGTCTCTGTATTAAGTTACTTACCCTTCCAGTATATCTTCCACGTAACTACCAAACTGATATTACTTATACCTAGTTCTGATCATGTGCCTTCCCTGCTCAATCAGTTCCAGTGGCTCCTCATTAAGTCTAGGATCAAGCAAAATTCCTTTATTTTGCTTTTAAAAAAAGTTTTAGTGACATGTTTTTGGTTTAATTTTTACATTACAATTACATTTACATCACATTACATTTATATTACATTACATAAACAAATCTTTGTTTTCATAGTAGAGCTCCCCTGTAACAAAGTAAAACTAACACTATAGTAAACTCATTTGAAAGTATATGCAACATTCCATACCTACGGTACCATCCCCCCACAACCTCTCTATTTTTAAGTGTTTTTTCCCCATTAATAAGAATCTCTTTTCTCTTCCTCATCTCCTCTTTGGCTTTTAATATCCCAATCTATCTTTCCATCTTTGTTATACATTACTCCCCTCCATGGCCTTCTTACATTTGCTCACACTTATTATTACACCTCTCATCTCTGTTCCTTTGGATAAGCCATCCCTTGTACCTAGAATGCACTCCTGTCTCATATTCTCTTTTTCAAATCCCTGCTTTTCTTCAGAACTCTGTTCAAGCACCATTTTCTAGTACCTCATTCAGAAAATTACCTTGTCTTCATTTTATATTTTTTTTTCTGTATGGAGTCATATGTTTACATGTTTCCTCTCCTAATGGAATGCAAGCTCCTTGAAAATAAAACCTGTTTTTTTTTCTTTTGTAATATTCTCATCACTGAATTCAGTGCCTGGCACCTAGTAGGCACCTAAAAATGTTTAGTGCTTGACTGCTATGAAAATCCTTTGAGATTCAATTCTGCAACATTAAGCTCTATTGCTAGGCCCTGGAAATAAACATGAAAGAGTGCCCGCCCTCAATAAGCTTACATTCACCTTGGGGGGCCGGGGGGTATAGAGGAAATAAAACATGTATACAAGTACCTAAACACAAAATATGCATAAAATAATAGAAAGAAGTCTTTGGTGTAAAGTCTCCATGTCAATTCCAGGCATCATTTATTGGCATCACTTTTGCTTTTCTTTTTTTTTAAATATTTCCCTCAATTACATGTAAAAACAATTTTTAACATTCATTAGTTTTTTTGTGTTTTGAATTTCAAATTCTATCCCTCTCCCCCCATCATCCCTTTCCTGAGATAGCAGGCAATCTGATAGAGTTTATACGTGTGCAATCACGCACATTTCCATATTAGTCATTTTGTAGAACAAAACTCAAACCCCCAAAAAAGTGAAAAATAGTAAGCTTTAGTTTATATTCAGATGCTATCAGTTCTTTCTCTGGAGGCAGATACCATTTTTCATCATGAGTCCTTTGGGATTGTCTTGGATCGTTGTATTGCTGAGAACAGCAAAGTCATTCACAATTCTTCATTGTACAATGTTGCTGTTACTGTGAACAATGTTCTACTGGTTCTGTCCACTTCACTCTGCATCAGTTCATATAAGACTTTCAACATATTTTTATCAATGACTTGCACAAAGCTATAGAAGGTTTATCCATTGAGGAACTAGGATAACATTTCATAAGAATGAGTTGAAGAAACAAGTGTGTTTAGTCTAAAGAAGAGAAGACTTAGGGAGAATTAAGATTATCTTTCAAATATTTAAAGTTTTGTGTTGTTCTGAAAAAGAAAACTAGAACTATTGGGTGGAAGCTGTGATGAGATGGATTTAAGAATACAGACATGTTCAACTAAAAGAACTTTCTGACAACTGGAGTGAGTTGGTTCTGAATCCTAATCTTCCCATCATTAAAGATACTGAAGCACAGACTAATGACCATGTGACATATGATAAGATGGAAAAGTATGCTGTGTGGGATATCTGACTAGATGACTTCTAATGCTCTTCCCCACTCTTAAGTTCTTTGATTCCAGTGTCTTCGTCTCTTCTAATCTCTATCTCTTTCTGCCATTGCTATCTATTAACAAGAATTCCTACCTCAAGCAATGGTGAAACCCTCAAATGGTTATCGAGATATGGTTAGGATATATTTTATTAACTAATTACACACATGATGCCACATGTATGACATGAATAGCTTTATGTATGTGCTTATCATATAATTTTATATAGTTTATAAATTTATAAACAAAAGCTCCCCAAAATGGCATGAAGACATGGGGACTCTTTACTTCTACATTACTCAAGCTTGGGATTTCCCTCCCCTCTTTCTTCTTTTCCCTATTAACTGCTAACCTACAATCCTGCCAAGCCTCATTTTATCCTTAATTCACACTTCACCCTAGGACGGATCCAGGATGGGTATGATCAAAGTCGAGTTTGCATTGGCAAGATTGATAGTGGTAAGGGGGTGGGGGGAAACCAAGCCAGGAACTTCTTCTTTAATCCTTTGCCTCACCTGTCAGCAGCACTAATACCTATATCCCCAGGCCCACTAAGTAAAAAAAATAAGAGAAGGAAGGAAGCAGCACATAGGAAGAAGCTGATATAGAGCCTGGCATTTTCATTTGTTTACAAACAGCAAAAAGATACTAGAAAACCTGAAGAAGACTATTTAGGAATCTGCAATCCAAGCAAAGAATACACAACAACAACAAAAAGAAATAATTAATTATGGCAGACAAATAAAAGGAGGTAACTCAACAGCCTGCTGGGACTGTTATATATTTCCCATGGTTACAAGAACAAGAGAGAACCTCTGGCTCCCACAATATCTCATCCTCAAACTCCCTGAAGCCCCTACCCCTCCATGCCCCATCTCTCAGTGCTGCTAGAGCCACTGTCTCGGCCCATTAAAGTCACTGCCAAGTAATACGGAGCTATTCCTACCCTAAGGGACGGATGTTCCTAATATCCCAAAATGAAACTCTCAATGAAATTTCCTGTCCTAATGGCCATTTTAAGTTTCCAAATCATTGTAACCATTATTATATGTGGTATAATGCTATACTATACTATACCACTATGAGTACAGAATGGTAATGCGGGTGAATTGGAGTTTAAATGGATTTTGTGGACTTGATAGCCTGAGAACACAGCCACCAGGCAGCTAAGTGAGACAGTGAATAGAGTTCTAGACCTGGAGTCAGGAAGACCTGAGTTCAAATTTGGACTCAGAAACTTAAGAGCTGTATGATCCTGGGCAAGTCATTAAACCTCTTTTCCTCAGTATATCCTCATCTGTAAAACGAGGATAATAACACTTACTTTCCAGGGTTTTTGTGCAGATCAAATGAGATATTTGTAAAGCTCTTGGCACGGTGTCTGGCATGTAATAGGTACCATAAATGTTATCATCATCATCATTATTATAAGATATAACATTATTTCTTTTGGAAAATGTCTTCCAATTTCCAAACAACCAACTTACAAATTAACATTTAGAATACAACCGAGGTGCATGCTGGGGACTATCTGCATACTGCATGCTATATGGCATAACTCCTTTTCAGAGGAGGGATCAGTGTTATGAATATTAAACTGAGAACAGGCTGGCGTCATTGCCTCTAGAGGCTTATGGAAAATAGAATGGCAGGGGCTTTGGGTATTAATCTAAGACTATTCAGATAAATGCTTGCCCAGTACAGCTATGTAGAGTAAATCATTCGCGTTGTAATAGAAAGCTTCAAAATTAATAACTTAGACATGGCATATAGTGAAGAAGAATCTGAAAAAAAACTGAAAGTTAAATTCATGTCTCATCTTAAAAAGTCAAAGCTAACGTTTAAATGGATATTTTTCTGCTGCTCTGTGTTTTTTTAGTAGCTAATTATTTGCAATAGAAAGTAGCTACAGAATCCATCGATCCTCTTGGTGCCAAAAGTGTGTACAATTCCATTTAGAATGTGGGCTGTTTGGAGGAGTCCAAAGTTTCTAAATCTATCAACATTTTTAACAAGGTTCACTGACTTTGGCACAGCAAGCATCTTTGAGCTGAGTGTCTACAGGTCTTGCTTACATAATTTACTGAGGAACTAATTAAGACTAATTATTGTTTCTCATGAGTCTGCCTCAAGAACAGCTGGCTGGCATCTGTTTTGACTTCATTTTGTTGTGATGTTTTAATCTTTCTGCAAAGTGAAATAAAAGATACGAGTGTTTTATTGTGTAGATATCCCAATGTAATTTTTATAAGAAAATGGCTACTCGCTTTATTTGCTAGCAGCATTAAATACATGCCATATCTCTGCAATGTACTGGATCCTAGGTTTTATGGATGTCCTTAGAACATGTGTATGTGTGAGTTCCACCACTGCCTATGAGGTGGGCAAGTTTAGGGAAACACAAAAATCCAGAAAAAGTAGTTTGTTAAGCCTGCACCATTAATTATTCTGTAACTCACATGAAAGACCTCAATTAAATTCAGTGAGAGTAAATAATAGATAATATTTGATTTGTACAATGCCTTTCTTCCTAAAAAGCAAAAGCACTTAAATATTCATTATTGATCACCACCACACCTCTGCAAGATATGAAAAAGTATGTACTATTAACCCTTCCACAAATGGAAAAACTAAAGCTCAAGGTTAAGTGGTTTACTAAAGGTTAAGTCAACAGAGCTAGAACTAAAACACAGATCTACTGCCTTGTAGGCCAATGTTCTAGGACTAGGCGATGTCAGCTATTTTTAATAGCTAACATGTGTTAGCATGGTTAGGGCATATATTAATGAGTTCCCCCCATATGAATAATTGACATGAAAAATTCTAGTAGTGAGGGGAGTTAGTACTATTCAGGGGAGGCGAAGGTCTTTGGAGATACCAAGGAGAATGATTTCTAAGTTATGATCTTGGATTTATCTGACATTTTATATTTTAATGCGTTCTTCAGTCATTTTAATTTGCATGGATAATAGGAGCAACTTGCCAATATTCAAAGCAGTTTAGCAACAGAATCAGAACAGAAGATCTTGTATTGCTCGTAGTTCCCTAAGCCTACTTTTCGTCCCTGAATAATTTCTTCTCAAGTTAGCTATGGCTACCATTCAAATTCTGCTGCGGATACCAAAGGGGCATTGCTAACATCTGATGTTTTTTTGTTTGTTTGTTTTAAATGGGAAACACTAGGGGTTTGAAACTGTAAAAATCTAGGACACAGCCCAGGAATATGAAAGTTTTGAGTGGAATAAAACACATCGGTCTCCATTTTGATTGTGGGTTGTATAAGCCTACATCTGGGGGAAGCTGGTCAGGACTCTTGGCACAAGGAACGTGGAGTGTGAAGTTAAGACTCATAATTAAAGGAAGGTAGTTGTGGGTAGGGAAATCTTACAGAGTTGTAAATTCCCTTCCTCATAAAGCCTTGTGCCAGGACTCTCTGTGCAAGCTTTGACCCTAGAACAAGTGGGGTTTTCCTTTTCTTGCCCCTAGAATTTCAGACTGGGTTGTATGAGGGAATCTGCCTCCCTCTCACTGAATAGTCCAACCCATGTGGGATCATTCTCTCTGCTCTGTATCCTTCACCTCCTTTGCCAAATTTCTGGGCCAGTGTAGCAGCATTTCCTCAGACACCACATATGGCAGTGGCTAAATGAATGTGCTTTCCTCAAACTTTTGTTAATTCCCTATCTGAACATTTTCTTAAATCAATGCAAGTGTTTCCAGGTTCAAGGCAGGGTAATGGGATGGAATGTTCAGGAAAGTCAGATCAAATATTTCCACGGGTACACTGACATGTTAAATAATGGTGTAGTTGGAAAACTTGGCCAAGCATTCACTGTACTGTATTCTTATTAAGTCTTTCATTTTCCTGTGGTGGCATTAATATGCCCAAGTACTAACATCCTATAAAGTTATTTGTTGTGTTTTTTAAAACACTAATAACGTTGAACATTTAGTATCTTAGGAAACCATGTCATAGATTTATCTGGGGAAGTCCTTTAGGAAAATCCTTCAGGATAAAATGCTACGGACTGACATTTTAGGGGCAGCTAGGTGGTGCAGTGGATAGAGGGCCAGTCCTGGAATCAGGAAGATTCATCTTCCTGAGCTCAAATCTGGCCTCAGACACATTATCTGCGTGACCCTGGGCAAGTCATTTAAGCCTGTTTGCCTCCATTTCCTCATGTGGAAAACGAACTGGAGAAGGGAATGGCAAACCACTCCAGAATCTTTGCCAAGAAAACCCCAAATAGGGTCACGAAGAGTCAGGCTCAACTGGGACAAATGAAGAATAACTATAACACTTTAAGGCAACAATGAGGGAAAATAACATCTAATCGAAGCCTGTATATACGGATCAAAGATAATGCATATGGAAGCAAAGCTAGTGGCCACGAGGAAAGCAGAGAAAGTTACAAACCTTTCAACTTCTCTTAAAATTAGCAAAAATTCCAAATATGACCATTTCATTTGCCCCATAAGCATGGATTAAGTGCCTTCTAGGTTGAAGACCTTAGAAAAGATGAAAAGATGAATATAACATGCCTCCTGCCCTCAGGGTTCCAGTTTAGGATTAGAATTGTTATATCAGTGCTTATTCCATAATACTTTGGGTAGTTGGGTATAAAGGACTAAAACTCCTACAAGTTTTCCTCTCACTTGATAGGTTTACATTCATAAAGCTAGGCAATAAGAGTTTTGCTCATTCCCTCCCCACTGGGGGTTGGTTTGCCTTAGTTAAGGCTTTGTGTCATCCAACAGACTTTCTAGGGGTGTGCTGAACTGAAAGAAATATTTTGACATGCTTTCTGACTTAGTCATGCTCTTTGTCAAAAAATATATATTTTATATAATTATATCAAAAATATAACTTTACTAAAGCTCCTTTTCCTAAAAGTATAAATATAGTGCAAACATAACTCACCTAAACGTCTTCATAGACCAGTCACTCAAAAAGTCAGTTCCTAGCACCTAAACATAAAAATTAAATATGGTAAGTAATCAAGATATCTATAAAAATGACACTCCATTAGAACAAGATTTAAAGTTATAGAAATTAGTACATTGGATACTTTTTATATACTAATTCTTAAATTATATTAAGCATTGAGATACATAAGCTAACCCTGGTCTGTCAAGCCTTCATTTCCCTTCCTATTTAATGATTAAGTAAAACACTTTTTTCAAACTCACCCCAAAACTTTATCAGGAAATCAGAGGTCATGTGGGACATATGTACTCTTTTTCTAGATATCAGACAAATTTGCACAAAAGTCACACGGTAGAAATAGTTATGGACTAGTTGAGAGCAATACCATTGGAAAGAGTATCCCTGTGAACCACACATCTGTCACACTATCAAAGTGTAGTACTTGGGCTGTCTAGCTTTTATATCCCTAACTTTTGGTAAGTGACTGCCTCCTCTCCTTTCTGGTCATATGTGTCTTATATTGTTTCTTTATTCCATTTCTTGCTTATAAGTCATTGTTGGAAACCTAATGCAGTCTACTTATTCCCATTTTGCATCGTTCCATTACCCTTTGGATCAATTTTTATTCTTCTGATATCATGGTAACCTGTGATTTGGAGCCATAAAGCATCAGTGGGGAAAGATTAAAAGACATCTTTTTACTCATATAAAGTGATTCAGAGTAAAGTAAGCAAAACCAGGAGGACATTATGCACAATGACTCAAATAATATAAATAAAAGCAATGACAAGAGGAAATTGAAATGTAATGACTAATAATGAATCCCAAGATCAGATGAATCTGGATAGCAAATTTCAGTCAATATCCATTAAGTGCCTACTATGCTCCAGGCTCTGTGGCCAGAGTTGTTACATTGATCAGTTCTCCTTGACTGTTTTTCTCTGTTACAAAGGAGCATCATGGAGGTAAAGCATATAGGGAAATAATTGTGATGGAAGAAACAAAGGCAGCAATGAAAAAATTAAGATGTCATTTTTCTAGTTTGGGGATCATGGAACACACATTGTGCAAATTCCTAAGTGTAATCCAATCTGACCTGGATTGAGAGGCATTAGGTTTCATTCATTCTGTCAATAAACATGTATTAAGCATCTGCTGTATACCAGGCACTGAGCTAATTGCTGGGGTTACATAGACTGGCAAAAGACAGTCCCTGCTCTCAAGAAGCTCACGGTCTAATGTGGGAGACAATATGAAAAAATAACTCTGAATAAATAAGATATACACAGGATAAACTGGAGATAATCAACAGAGGGAAGGCACTAGGATTAAGGAGGATCAGGAAAGACCTCCCGTAAAAGATGGGATTTTATCCGAGGACTGAAGGAAGCCAAGGAACCCAAGCAGTGGTGATGAGGAGGGAGAACATTCTAGACATGGGAGATAACCACTGAAAATTTCCTGCAAAAGGAGATTTTTATTCAGGGAACTGTGATAAGATTAGTGTCACATGAGTTTCCGAGTGGGATTGGGGAATGGGGGGGGAAATCTGTAGGGTATAAGAAGACTATAAAGGTGAAGAGGCAGGTTATGAAGGGCTTTGAATGATGGAGGATTCTGTATTTGATCATCTTTAGTAATAGGGAGTCACTGCATTTAAAGAGTGGGTGTGGAGAGGTTACATGGTCAGACCTGTGCTTTAGGAAAGTCGCTTTGACAACTGAGTAGAAAATGGACTCAAGGCAGAGCCAAGATGGCTCTGTAAGTAAAAGCAGGGACCTACTTGAGCTCTCCCCCAAACCTCTCCGAATACCTGTAAAAAATGAATCTAAACAAATTCTAGAGCTGCAGAACCCACAAAATGACAGTGAAACAAATTTCCAGCCCAAGACAACCTGGACGGTTGACAGGAAAGGTCTATTGATCTGGGCTGGGAGAGGAACACAGTCCAGCATGGGCCTTGCAGCACAAACAGAGCTGAAGCAGGCCTCAGGGGACTGAATCACATGCAACTGTGGTGGTTTCCAAACATCTCAACCCATAAACACCAAACTTAGAAGGTCAGTAGGAAAGGTCTCTCTGGACCTGGGTGAGAGAAGAATGCCGGATGATATCTAAAAGATAAAATTAAGGGGTGAGAGAGGAATGTACTGGGAGAAGGAGAAAGAGAGAGGTAGGTTGGAGTAAATTATCTCACATAAGAGTCAAGAGGGGCAGCTAGGTGGCGCAGTGAGTAGAGCACTGGTTCTGGAGTTAGGAGGGCCTGAGTTCAAATCTTACCTCAGATACTTGACACACTTACTAGCTGTGTGACCTGCCTTCCCCCCTCCAAAAAAAAAAAGAGTCAAGAAAAAACTTTTACAGTGGAGGGGAAGAACGGGGAGGTGAGAGGGAATGAGTGAACCTTACTCTCATCAGATTTGGCTTAAAGAGGGAATAGCATACACACTCAATTGGATTATGGAAATCTATCCTGCCCTACAGGAAAGTAAGAGGGAAAGGGATAAGAGGTGGGGGGAATGATAGAAGGGAGGACAAATTGGGGAAGGGAGTAGTCAGAAGCAAACACTTTTGAAGAGGGAGAGGGTAAAAGGAGAGAATAGAATAAATGGGGAGTGAGATAAGATGGAGGGAAATATAGTTAGTCTTTCACAACATGGCTATTATGGAAGTGTTTTATATAACTACACATGTATAACATATCGAATTGCTTGCCTTCTCAATGAGGGTGGGGAGGGAAGAAGGGAGAGAATGTGGAACTCAAAAAGTTTTAAAAATGAATGTTAAAATTGTTTTTACGTGCAACTGGGAAATAAGATATATAGGCAATGCGGTATAGAAATCTATCTTACCCTACAAGAAAGTAGGGGGGAAGGGGATAAGAGAGGGGGAGTGGGTGATAGAAGGAAGGGCAGACTGGGGGAAGGGGTAATCAGAATGCATGCCATCGTAGGGTGGGGGGGAGGGGAGAGATGGGGTAAAAATTTGGAACTCAAATTCTTGTAGAAATGAATGTTGAAAACTAAAAATAAATTAAAAATTGTCATTAAAAAAACTAGATGGATTGAAGTTGGAGAGACTTGTGGCAGGGAGACCAACTTGCAGGCTATTGCAATAGTCCAGGTGTAAGGTGACAAGGGATAGTACCATGGTGGTGACAGTTGTCAGAGGAAAAAAAAGGAACAAATACACAAGCTATTATGAAGGTAAAATCAATAGGACTTGGCAACAGATTGGATATGGGGAGTGGAGTGAAAGTAAGAAGCTAAAGATAACACCTAAGTTGTGAGCCTAGGTAACTGGGAGGATAATGGTACCCTCAATTTCAATAGGGAAGCTTAAAAGAAAAGAGGATTTGAGAAGAAAGATGACTTCAGTTTCAGGTATTTTGAATTTAGGCTGTCTATGGAACAATTGGTTCAATATATCCAATAAGCAGCTGGAAATGTGAAACTGGAGGACAGAAGAGAAGTTAGGACTCAACAAGTTAACCTGAGAATCATCAGCAAAGATGATTGAGTCAGTGTGAGCCCATGAGATCACCAAGTGAAATAGTATAAAGGGAGAACAGAATAGGACCCAGAATAGAACCCTGGAGGACACTCATAGTTAGCTACTATGACTTGAATGACAATCCAAGACAGAAGACTGATAAGGAACAGTCAGATAGGTAGGAGGAGAGCCAAGAGAGAATAACATATCAATAACCTTCAGAGAAGGCAATATCAAGGAGAAAAGATTGATCAACAGTATCAAAGACTACAGAAAGCTCAAGAAAGATGAGGAATGAAAAAAGATTTGGTAATTGATAAATCATTTGGTAATTTTGCAGAGAGCAGTTTTAGTTAGATGAAGGAAGTAGAAGCCAGAATTCAGAGAATTAAGAAGAAAAAGAGAGGAAAGGAAGTGGAGGCACCTATTATAGACAGTCTTACGAGGAACGATAGCTAGTAGAAATGAATGCATCAAGTGAGGGCTTTTTTTTGTTTTCTGTGTTTTTTTGTTTGGTTTGGTTTTTTTTTTCAAGAAGACATGAGCCTGATTATATGCAGTAAGGAAGACACCAATAGACAGAGAGAGATTGAAGACAAGTGATTGATAGAAGGGAAAATATGTTGAAGAAGAAAGGATGGAGTGGGACCACATGTGCATGTAAAGGAATTTGCTTTGGCAAGAAGAAGGGCCACCTCATTATGTGAGCTAAAATTGAAGGAGGAGATAGTAGGAGAAGGCATCTGATTGTTGTGAGAGGAAGAGTGGAGGGGAGAGAGTTTTTGATGAATGCCCTCATTTTATTCAGTAAAATATGAGGCAAGGCTCTCAGGTGAAGTGCTGGTGGAGAGCCACAGGAGGAAAAAGGAGGGATGGAAAGGTTCAGAAGACCCATTGTGATGAGTGGGACAATGAGTTAGGTGGAAAAGTACTACCTTTCAGCAGTGAGGGCCCAGTTGAGAGTCTAATCTAAGGTCTGCTATGTTTATTGTTTACAATGTACTATGTATATTGATCTCTAGTCATCATTTCTAGTGCCTTACAACTCTCTTTTTGAAAATATTCACAATACAGATATAAAGCTTCTAAACAGTCTATAAGCCCTTGACCTCTTATTTCTTAAATGCAAACCATATTTTCCAACATACTTTTCACTGTCCTCCCATGCCCACTTTCAACACTGACATCTTTGAACTAATTTAGTATGTTGGCATAATTCGAAGAATTTTATCAAATCCTTCATAGAATTTCTCTTCTATATCTTGGGCAACAGATTTTGGCTCATAAGCTGGGGTTATCTTCATTGTGGTCTGTTTGTTTGTGCTAATTATGAGCATTATTAGGCCAGATGACCAAATATACCATGAAATGCCATTTCTTGCTATCTTTTAACATATGATGAAATCCATTCTAATTCTTGTACTCACTTCTCTAAGGAGACATCCTGAGCCCTGATTCCATGAAACTGCAGCTTCAGGTCTTCTAGATTCCTTTATAGTAAGAATATAGATACCTTTCTTTTATCCTAGTGTATCAGTTTAAGTTATTTGCAGTCAGGCAAAAATTTCATGTTAAGCATATCAGCAATTAAATCAATATTCGTAAATGATCTAAAAACTATAATTCTCACTATTTTCTTCCCCTTTTTATGCTTTCACTGAAGAAACAACAGGGGCTTTTATACAGGACTGAAGAAGCCTATATTCTCTTTAGATCTGATTCAGTAGTCACCACAGCCAAAAATAACATTACGTCATGGGAAACTTTCTGGTGATAGGCTTTCTGTCACCAGGGCTTTACTGAAAGCCATTCTAACTTGTTATAACCTATGATAGCTTACATTACATAGCCATGCCTTTAAAAAATGTCAGTACCATGATGGCTCATGAGAATCAGACATTTGTGGGGTCTTATATAAGGGAAAGGATCACAACTGTGATTTTATTGATCTAGGGAATTACCTGCAGGGAAAACAATCAAACAGCAAACAATATTAAGTGCCAATTATGTGCCAGTAGAAACAAAGCTAGGTTTGAAAATCAGAGGAGCTGAGTTTGAATCTTGACTCTACTATTTACTACCCACGTAATATTGGGCAAGTAATTTAACCTCACTGGACCTCTATTTCCTTATCTATAAAATAAGTGCGTTGAACTAGATGGCCTCTAAGGTCCCTGGAAGCTCTAATTCTATGACTGTAAAATCCCAAGATCCTATGTCTTAAGTTCTGGGGATACAAAGGCAAAAAACAGAAACAATCCCTGCCCTCAAGGAGCTTACATGTTTTATTAATTTTTTAAATTCTGAACATCAAAGGAAAGAGCATTTCCACACACAATAAAACACAAAAAGAAAATTTTCTATAAAACTGTGAATTTCTATTTCACATGTAAAACCCCTCAAGGAGCTGTAACAACAATGCTGCTTGCAGCTGCTACTGAGGTGTAAGACCCAACAAGACCAGCAACAAGAGCTGCTAGCACAAGTTCTTTGATCTGCTTTTCTAAGGAAAGCAACTTTAAGGGGTTAACAATCTCACTTTAATCAAACATACATATATCATTCACTTAGTTCAGGGGGAAAAGCCAGCACCCTGAACTTCAGAGCAAATACAAATAAGAAATTACAAACAAAAAATATCAACAGATCAAATAACACAATTTCAACATACAGGCTTTGTCTGATCAAGACATCACATACGTAGTTACCAAAAAGAGAAGCACCAACATCTGGGTTTTCTTCAAAGCCAGGGGCAGGGTGGGGTTGGGGGGGAAGGGCTCCAGTGGCTATCCAGAGTCTCCACATCAACACTCTTCCAGTGAGTGAAAGCCCCAAACAAAATGCTAACCTCTGAGTTTATATACCCTTTTTAGGGCCTGAACACTTCACACCTAATCAGCAACAGGGTGTGGGCCTGACGCTTTGCACCTAGTAAGACTTAAGGCACTTGATTACTTTAGCATTCTAAAAGAGAAAAGAGTAAAAAAAATTTAATTCTGAACACCAAAGGAAAGAGCATTTCCACACACAACAAAACACAAAAAGAAAATTCTCTATAAAGCCATGAATTTCTATTTCACATGTAAAAGAACTTATGTAATAAACTCTACGTGTTACTTTCAAAACAGTCCTGCTCATCCATGCTTTCTTCTGAATTTCGTGCTTTTCTCTTACTTGCACTAATTTTTTTTTCAGTGGCCCTCATTTTTTTTGGCATCACTATTACTAACCTTCCTTCATCCCTGTCTTACTCACCCCCATTAACCAAGAGAAAAGGAAAGGGGATGGGGCAGGGATGAGCATAATCAAGGAAAATGATGATGCTGTCCAAAAATATATGTGTATCTCTCCTGTATCTTGTCTTGGTCCCTCACCTCTTTGAGACAGTTCATCGTAGGTCTTCTGGAGACATTGTTAGTGACAGCATTAATCATAGTTATCAAGTCTTTCAAAGTTGTTTTTCTTTTAAAATGTTGTTGCTTGTATATAAATCAGTTCATTTCACTCTGAATCAGTTTATACTGTTCAAGGTTCTCTGAAATTATCTCTTTTTTCATTTCTCTATGCTACAATGAGATCAAATGCTATAATATTTGTAAAGTGCTTAGCACAGTTCCTGGCACATAGTAGGCACTCAAACCACTCCAGTATCTTTGCCAAGAAAATCCTAAATGGGGTTATGAACACGACTGAAAAATAACTGAACATCACAACAAAAGTTTATTCCCTTCCCCAAAAAAAGATTCTGATCTGACAAAGGAATTTTAGAGGTTTTGAGCATGAAAACTGAACACTTCAAGATCAAGGGTATGGCCATCCCTACATATAGCTCAGGCAGAGTAGAAGAGTAGGTCATGACTGCTGAATGGATTAAGGAAACACCAACAGGTATAAATTCCCTATTATGAGGGCAGGACCTGGAGAAGAGAAGAAGATTGTGAGCCAGGCATTGAACTCATTGAGAAAAGAAAGAGACTCTTTTGGGAACTAGTAGATAACAACCAACCGGGATCTGGATTTGGTGATAGATTAATTTCAATTACATGAATATCAAAGGAAGCTAGGTTAGTGAGTGATGGTTGTAGAGGGAGAGACTGGAAGTAGCAACACAGAGCAAGGAGTTATACCAGCACTATTACTGGGATCAGTAACTTGTCATGAGTAGAAGAGAAAGGGCAACTAGTATTGCAAAGGATGCATTGAAAGAACAAAAGGTTTAAAATGACAGGAAGTTTATTAATTATGATCTGGAAGTTCCAGAGGGTGAACTGGGTGGGGGGAGCAGGAAGATCTGGAGAGGGACATAGGGATGTTGGGGTGGGGGTAATAAAGTGGAGGTGGAAGGGAATGAGGGAGTGGCCAGCAAGGATTGTAAAGTGGAGTTTGTTCTTTGGCAGTGTGGGTTGCAATATCATGGGGCTTGGGAGAGATTGAAAGGTGGTAGGAATATGCAAAGTTATTGGGGAATGAGTCCAGTCAGAGTATCAGATGGGGAGAGATCTGGTAATAAAGGCAGGTTCAAGATCAGCCCTCAGCCTCTCATTAGAACTCTGTAACTGACGGGTCTCCTTGCAGGAGGTCCAACTCTTTTCCTAGGAGTGTGAACTCAAACAGAAGGTGGTGTAGCCTAAGGGGCCTTCTGCGGAGGACAAAGGTAGGCAATAGAACTCCCTCTACAAATTCAGGCTGGCGTTTCTGCAACTTAGAGTTTAAGTGAGGTATCTGGAGTCACAAAGCCATTATGTGTTAGAAGGGGAACTCCCTGACAGTCTACTAACAAATGATTAAAGAGGCCAAAATTGGTCCCCAAAATGTTAAACATCAAAAATCCAACAGAAAGTGAAATAGAACGCTTTCCCCAGTATCCTCCATGAAATGTCAACTATGTCAAGGTTACAGTTCCTTAAGGCCAGAGACCCATGTCATCCTTATTTCTGAGTCTCCCTCATTTCTCCTAGAAACCTCAGCTAGCAAGACACCTAGCTTCCTCTTCTCCAACTAAAATATAGTCTTACTTGATTAACTAATCCTCTAAAAACAAACCCCCTCTCTAATAAAGTGAGCCATGCTAGGAAAAAAAATTCTTCATAAATCACATGTGAAATAACATGGCCACGTGCCATAGCACTGACTCAATGGCAGTGTTCCTGCTAAGCTATAAATGTATGCAGGTGTTCACTCACAGCTTCTTTTTGTCCATGAACAGGTGAAATGGCAGAGTCTAAAAAGGTCCTCTCCGATCCCCCTTTTCTTCATCCTTTCCCCAATCAATCGCACCCCCATCTTCACCATCACCATCAACCCCTGTGCAGATCAAAATTGGAAAGAATTCTTGATGGACTGACATTACACTTCATCATGAATGAGTTTCTTTGTGTTACACCCTAATAATGCATCTTAATGTAAGCTTTTATCTCTAATTGTGGAATGAAAGGGTTTATCATCTGTTGAAGGAATTTCAGGCATCAGTCAAGCATGTGGGAAGA
The DNA here is from genome assembly GCF_011100635.1 of Trichosurus vulpecula. Lineage (NCBI taxonomy): Eukaryota > Metazoa > Chordata > Mammalia > Diprotodontia > Phalangeridae > Trichosurus > Trichosurus vulpecula. The sequence goes on along the minus strand of NC_050580.1, from coordinate 138,036,694 downwards.
AATGTGAGGGATAAAGGCAAGAAAATAGAGAAATTTGTCAGAGGGGGTAGCAAGGGGATCCTTTAAATCTGTAAAATGTGAGCAGTTGTATTACATGAACTCTTAGATCCTTTCTAGCTCAAAGTCTAAGGTGATTAATTTAAAGGTAAAATGGCACAGAGGGCTGGCCTTGGATTCAGGGAGATGAGTTGAAATATTGTCTCTCTGTCAACTTCACCTCTATAAGTCTCAGTTTCCTCAACTCTTCAATAAAGGAAAGGGTTGGACTAAAGGGTCTCTGAAGACCCTTCCAGCTTTCAATCTATGATTTTAGTTGTTTGGGATGACAAAATAATCACAAACAATGCACACGACATGCTTTTTTTCCTTTCTTACTTTGTATTTAAGTTTCATTATTTGTTTATGATATGTTTTTGTTTCTTTTCTCTATTCTGTATTTGTGTTCTAGCCCTTGAGTCTAAAATAAAATTAAAAAAATAATCATAAACAATGATCATGTCCCTCCTATCATATAGTTCCCTCAGTGTGGGGTGAGGAGGAAGAATATAGTGGCTAGATGGTAGATTCTTAGCAAATGTTAGGATCACTGGAACATTAGGACCTGGATCACTGAAACAGCTGGCTGGTTCGCTTGTTGAGTTCAAGTCTAAGATCCCTCTGCCCCAAGCAAAAGTCATTCAATAAGCTCCATCCTAGCCTGCTCTGCTGGCAACTGCATGATGGGATTTAGATATGGAAAGGGCCTTCAATCCCATTTCACAAAAGAAACTGGTGCCCAAAAGATGAAGTGGCTTGTCCAATGACAAGCAAGCAGTAGGGAGGGACTTCCCCCCAAAATAACTGATGTCTGGTAGCACAATTCCCTGTTTTCAGAAGAACGCAGATTATAAGACAACTCTAAAAAGAGCCAATGCAAAGTGCTCAGCCTTGGGAAAAGTACACATAACTCAGCCAACAGGGGGAAGCCCATCATGCTGTAGGATAATAACATTGTTAGGAGTATGAGATACCTTAGCAACCTGGGGCAGATACTATAAGGCAATAACCAGCTATAGATATGACCCATCTATAGGTTCTAACAGTTCTGTCTGGGGGCAAATGACCAAGTACTGAACCCAAGTTCTACAGAAAGGCAGAAATGACTTCCCATCCTCCTTGGTGTTTATCTATCACACTCCGTGGGTGGCCTTCACCAGAGACCTGTTTTTGATGCATTAGCAGCACCAGATGCATTGAGTCCTGCCCTTCCCCTGACTGCCCACCTAACCTTAGCCACTTTCCCTGTCTCAGGACTTCCTGATGTGCATTTTATACTTTCCACCATATTTTGTGTTATGTTAGGTATTATTTAATTATATTTCCACACTGTAATCCCTATGGATCCTCTAAGGGCCTGTATTTGCACCTCAGGAAGCAAGATCTTTTGTGACTAAAGCCCTTTTTAACCATATTGCAGAGTACCATTAAATATTGCATTCCCAATTAGCTGTAACTGGTTTCCATAAGTGTAAAATTGAGCTGCACTTGTGTGGGCACAAAAGTGAGTTCCACACACCCCACCCCACCTTCAACTAGTCCATTTGGAAAATAGCACAAAAATAGAAACCAAATTTTCTCAGCTTTTCCTTCCTACATGTAATGTTCCTCTTAATAGTCAGATAAAATATTTTATCCTAACAAGGCCTTACCAGAGTTTGCACTGAAATCGTTAGTGTGCGTTTAATGAAATTTTGGCAAAGTTATAGAGTTTTTTTTTATAGCAATGAGAATTGAACATATTTGTCTTCTCCATCTGGTTCTCTGGTAATTACAGCTGAATCTTAGAGAGTAAACACAGTAATGGGTTACTTGGTCTTTTACCTGGAAAAATAATTTATATCCCTGCGACTGTTAAGGACTCAGTAGAAAAAATAACAGAATTTGGACTTTTTCAATGACATATAGAAAATCCTCTTCAACAGCATTCTTTGATCTTGATTCATAAAACTATCTTACTAACCTGTAACACCAGGGGAAAAAAGGTGATGTTTACCAGGCAGGATTCAAGCCTAAAAGTCGCTTTTATGTCAGGGGTCCTAATTTAAAGTTTTTGAAAACAGAAATAAAACAACTCCTTGTTGCTTGTTCCGGCTTTATACTCACAACCCAATCTGTTAGCTGGTCAGATTCTTAAGATAAACTCCAGATTTTCATTTCCTCCTTTGAAAAATAAATATGTGAATAATATTACCTTAAGGGAAATGTATATAGGAACTCATAACTTCCCAGGTTTTTTAATAGAGAAATGATGAGTTGAAACTTAACATGCTGTTATAAAACTTTGTACTTATTCCTTTGGGAGGACATCAAAATCAGACTTTTTGAATCTCTCTTGTACCTTATGATGTTCAGAGGTTTTCAGACATCTGTTTAATAAAAGCAGAAATTTATCTTGAAGGACTATAAATGTCACATGTTAAAGTTGTATTTTGATTCTCTAACAGTATCCCTGAATCAGAGTAGAACTACAAATGTGACTTAGTCTCTAGCTTATGAAAGAAAAAAAAAGCAAGTTACTGCCCAATATTCTCTGTGTTGTTTTGGATGAAAAGAAGTTCAGAAACATAGTTTTGAACACCAGGTGAGCAGCACTCCTCTGTTGTTTCTCCTTACACTCTGTCCTTAAAATATGATGCAATAAAATATCACTATAGGTGCTATGCGAAAGGCAGCATTGTCCATAGTAAAAACAGAGTTAAGACATCTGCTTTGCTTTTGGAGGACATTCATAGTCAAGATAGCAAACCTGTACCTCTGGAGAAATATGAGCTCCATATTTCCTCGAAATTAACAAAAAAAGCCAAATTTGACAGGTTCACTTTGGGTTCAGAACTACTATTCTCTTCCATAGAATTTTGAATAATTGGGTTTAATGAATTAATACTCTAGCCAGTTCTAAACTAAAGAAATTGAGGAAAACACCCTGAAGAAGTTTCACAGGAATTTATTCAAGGCCCCCTGAGATGAAAATGGAGCAACTATAAGAACCTTCGGAATGGTCCAGAAGAGTAATCAATTAAGAAATGGACAAGTCTAACAAGAGAGTAGAGAATATAAAACAGAAGAAATCAAAAACTGCAGATACTATGAAAAAGAAAATCAGAATTGGAACACAAAAATGCAGAAGCAGAAAAAACTGGCAAAATCAAAAGCCAAGAAGATTGGAAGAACACATAAGAACTCCACAAAAGAAGACAGGGTTCAAAGGGTTCTAAGAGTTGCAGGTCTTACAGGATAAACATCATGTAAAAGAAAAGCTGATGACTATACTTTTGAAGAATCATATAGGACAATTATGCCTCCAACATTAGAAATTTTTGAAAAACCTAATTTCCTTATTAGCAAATCAATATTATAGGTGAAAGGATAATACAGAATAACTCAACTGGGGTTGGGAAACAAAAGGTGAGACAAGGGAATGCAGGAAAAGATGGGTTAATACTAGGGGAAAGTGAAGAAGGATATTCATCTTTTTCCTTCTGCCTGTGAAAGGCTTAGAAGGGAAGAATAGAATATTTATAGGGCAAGAAGCAGATCATAAAGGGAGGTGAGTGCCACTAGAAGAAAGGGTATACTAGAAGAATTACAAATTAATCCTACAGGGAGAAAAATCCTACAAGGGCTCTCAGCAATGAACTCTGCTTCAGGGGCAGGGAGGAGATACTGGATACTTAATGAGATTAGCTCGGGACTGACTCCCAGTAAGGAAGTGAAAGTGGTAGGTACACAGGAGAGGACTATAATATGAAAGAAGGATAGCATGATACCAAATGAAACAAATGATGAAGGAAAAGGCAGGACCAACCCTCATAGACTAAGGTAACAAACATTGATGAAGAGAATTACAAACTAAAGTACCAAAATAAAAATAATAAATATTGTAAATTGACAAACAGAAAAGAAATAAAATTATCAGAAACTACTGTACCCAGTTATATGCCAGAAAAACTAAGAATTCAAAATGAATAATTATCTACCAAAATACAAAATGCCCAAACTAACAAAATAAGCAATAAAGGTCTTATTAATCGAATTTCAGGAGAAAATAGATATCTAGCAAGCTATAAATGAATTATGAAAGAAATAAACATGTTGAGCTTAATTGATTTAAAAGTGAATAGTCTGAAGAACAAATAATATTTCTGCTAAAAAAATTATTCTCAAATATAGACATAAAACACTTTACCAAAGTCATTTTATGGGACAAATATGGTCATGATACCCAAAGCAGGGAGAGACAAATCAGAAAAAGAGAACTCTAGACCAATTTCACTAATAGATGCAAAAATCTTCAATAGAATCCTTACAAGGAGATTACGGTATTATATTCAAAAGATAAATACTATGACCATACTGGATTTATTCCAGAGATGCAAGAATGGCTCAACATTAGCGAAACAATTAGCCCAATTAACCATATAAATAATAAAAATTAAAACCACGTGATTATTTCAATAAGGGCAATAAAAACATTTGTCAAAGCAAAGTACTCATTTGTATTTATTTTACTTTTAAAAGCATAAGTATAAAAGAGTCCTTTCTTAATATGAGTAAAAGCACATATCTAAAAGCAAGAGCTAGAATTATCTGCAAAGGAGAAATATTGTTAACAAACAGTGGGTAAGGCGAGGATGTCACCCTCATCCTATTATTTGACATGGTTCTGAGAATGCTGGCTAAAGCCACAGTATAGGAGATTAAAAATTAAAGGTATGAACATCTTCCAAAGGGAAACAAAATTATCACTACATACAGATTACATGATGGTATATATAGAAAACCTCAGAGAATCAGGGAAGAAATTAACTGAAGTGGTTCTTTCAGGAAATTTCAGCAAAGTGGTACTTTCTATCTATGTGACTTAGGCAAATCACTTACCTTATCTGTAAAATGAGAGTACTGAATAAATGGCTTCTAAGGTCCCTTCAAGAGTGAAATCTATGGTCTATGATGCTATGATCCTAAAATAGATGTGCAGAAATCATCAATATTTTTGTGTGGCACTAACAATAGCTAGGAAATTCAGGAAAACATATGAATGGATACCCAGTAAAATAAGCAGATGAAGACAGTTAAAAATTAAATTCCCAAAATAAAAAATGAATAGTATAGATTAACAAACAACAGAAGACAATATATAATATGACTACAAAAGAACAATATATGATTACAAAAGTGTAAGTGAAAAAGAAGCCAGACTGAATAACTTTAAAAAAAATTAAGAATGGTCCTGCAACTCAAATAATGCAACATTCTCTTTTTTTCCTCACAGTAGTGAGGCAGGGAACTAATTACAAGGTCAGAATTGTTATATACATATCGAGGCACTATGTCAGATGTTTTTGTCCAATTATTTTTCTTGAGAGCATTACAAAATGCAAAATGGATAATTTTGATTATGTTAAATTGAAATGTTTTTGTACAAAAAAAGCCAATGCAACAAAAATTAGGAGGGAAGCAGAAAATTGGGAGAAAATCTTTACAACTAGTATCTCTGATAAAGGCCTCATTTCTAAAATATACAGGGAACTGAGCCAAATAAATAGGAATACAAGCCATTCCCCAATTGAGAAATGGTCAAAGGATATGAACAGGCAGTTTTCAGAGGAAGAAATTAAAGATATCTATAGGCATATGAAAAAATGCTCTAAATCACTACTGATTAGAGAAATGCAAATAAAAACAACTCTTAGATACCACATCTCTCCTGTCAGATTGGCTAAAATAACAAAACAGGAAAATGATAAATGCTGGAAAGGATGTGGGAAAATTGGAACATTGTTACATTGCTGGTGGAGTTGTGAGCTGATCCAGCCATTTTGGAGAGCAATTTCGAACTATGCCCAAAGGGCTATAAAAATGTTCATACCCTTTGACCCAGCAATACCACTTCTAGGGTTGTATCCCAAAGAAATCACACAAGCGGGAAAAGGACCCATATGTACAAGGATATTTATAGCGGCTCTTTTTGTGGTAGCCAAGAATTGGAAATCAAAGGGATGCCCATCAATTGGGGAATGGCTGAACAAGCTGTGGTATATGAAGGTAATGGAATACTATTGTGCCATAAGAAATGGGGATGATACGGACTTCATAACAACCTGGCAAAACCTACACGACATAATGCTGAGTGAGCGGAGCAGAGCCAGGAGAACACTGTACACAACCACAGATATATGGATTCCGTGAGGACCAACCCTGACAGACTTTGCTCCTCTCAGTAACACAAGGTGCAGGCACAACTCCAAAGGACTCACGATGGAGAATGATATCTACATCCAGAGAAAGAACTATGAAGTTTGAATGCAGATTGAGGCACACTTCATGCTCGCCTTTTTCTCTTCTCTTTTGTTTTTGTTTTTGGGTTGGTTTTTTTTTTTTGGTTCTGTTTCTTCTTTCTCATTATTCATTCCATTGGTCGTAATTCTTCTCTGCAACTTGACTAGTGTATAAATTAATTCAATGCGAAGTCATTTGTGGTAGTTATATGAGATTCCATGCCGTCTTGGGGAGGGAGGGGGGAGGGAGGGGAGAAAATCTAGAACTCAAAATTATGTAGAACCGTCTATTGTAAACTAAAAATAAAAATAAATTTAAAAAAAATTATTTTTCTTTCACCAGGAAAAGTTAAATCTGGAAGAAGGACTGGAAGGGTGTTTTCCAGAAATGATTGTGATTGTTTGTTTTGGTTTTTTGGTAGTGTTTGCTGATTTTTAAAAAAAAATTTAAATTTTAATTATTTATTTATCTTTAAGTTTTGAATTCCAAATTCTCTCCCTCCCTCCCAGCCTCCACAACCCACTGAGAAAGCAAAGAAAAATGATGTCAATTAATTATACATGTGAAGTTATACAAAACATATTTCCATATTAGCTATATCACAATAAAGAAAAAAATAAAGTGAGAAAATTATATGTCAATTTGCAGAGTTTTATCAGTTCTCTCTCTAAAGCTGGATAACATTTTTTCATCATGATTCATTTGAAATTGTCTCAGATCATTATATTGATCAGAGTAGCCAAGTCTTTCACAGTTAATCATCATTACATTACTGTTACCATGTACAATGATGTTCCAGTTCTTCTCACTTCACTTTGTATCAGTTCATGTAGGTCTTGCCATTTTTTTTCCAAAACCATTCCCCTCATCATTGCTTATAGCACAACAGTACTTCATCACAATCACATGCAACATTTTGTTCAACCATCTTCCAATTGATAGGCATCCCTTCAATTTCCAAATGTTTACCACAACAAAAAGAGCTGCTATAAATATTTTTGTATAAATAGGTCTTTTTCCCTTTTCTTTGATATTTCTGGAATACAGACCACATAGTGGTATTACCAAGTCAAAGGATATGCATAGTTTCTGGCCATTTAGGCATAGTTCCAAATTGTTCTCCAGAAATGGTTTGACCAATTCACAACTCTATGAACAGTTTATTAGTGTATCTATTTTTCCCCATTGCCACCAGCATTTGTCATTTATAATAGGTGTGAGGTGGTACCTCAGGATTGTTTTAATATGCATTTCTCTATCATACTGATCTAGAGCACTTTTTCATATGTCTATAGAAGGCTTTGATTTTTTTTCTTCTGAAAGCTGCCTGTTCATATCCTTTGACCATTTAGAAATTGAGGAATTGCTCTTATTTATAGAGTCAGTTCCCTATAGATTTGAGAATTGAGGCCTTTCTAGAGAAACTTGCTGTAAAACTTTTTGATATTACTCCATTGTCTATGGTACCTTTTAGCAAAATGTATTTTCCCTGGTTATCTCTTTTAATTAGGTGTATTTTTGCTTTTGCTTTGTTTGAAATCATGACTGCTACCATGCCTCTTTTTTTTTCTGCTTCACCTGAAACATAGTAGATTCTGCTCTAGTCCATTATTTTAACTGTGTGTATGTCTTTTTTGAGTGTGCTCTTGTAAGAGAGAGAGAGAGAGAGAGAGAGATAAATTCTGGTTTCTAATCCATTCAGCCATCCACTTCTGCTTTATGGCTGAGCTCATCCCATTCACATTCATATTACTATGTTTTTTTTTTCCTCCATCCTATTTTCTTCTGTTTGTCCTCTCTCTTTCTCTCTCTTTTTATCCTGTCCCTCCTCAAAAGTCTATTTTGCTTCTGACCACTACATCCTTTGATCTGCCTTTCATTTTGTCATCCCCCTCCCCCATGTCTCTTAACCCCTTCTCCTCTTACTTTTCTATTGGGTAAGATACATTTCTATACCCAATCGCATATGTATATGTAGTCTTCCCTCTTTGAGCTGATTCTGATGAAAGTAAGATTTAAGCATTGCCTACCACCCCTCCCTTTTTCCCCTTTTATCTAAAAGGTCTTCCTCTCAAGCCTGTTTTACGTGAGAAAATTTTCACCAATCTACCTCTCCTTTCCCCGTTCTCCCAATGCAACCTTCTTTCTCATCCCTTCATTTTTTTTTAGTTCATCCCTATATAATCAGCTTACACTTATACCCTCTATGTAGACTTCTAACTGCCCTAATAATGATAAAGTTCTTAGGAATTACATATATCATCTTCCCATAGAGGAATATAAACAGTTTAACCTTACTTAGTTTCTTATGAATACTTTATGTTTTTATGCTTCTCTTGAGTCTTGTGTTTAAATGTTAGATTTTCTATTCAGCTCTGATCTTTTCATCGGAAATGCTTGGGAGTCCTCTATTTCATTAAATAGCCATTCTTTCCCTAAAGGATTATACTCAGTTTTGCTGGATAAATTAATCTTTGTTGTAATCCTAGCTCCTTTGCCCTCGAATATCATATTCCAAGCCCTCTTCTCCTTTAATATGGATGGTGCTAAATTTTGTGTGATCCTGTGACACTACAGTGTTTGAATTGTTTCTTTCTGCAATATTTTATCCTTGATCTAGGAGCTCTGGAATTTGGCTATAATATTCCTGGGTGTTTTCATTTTGGGGTATCTTTCAGGAGGTGATTGGTGTGTTCTTTCAATTTCTTTTTTCCCCTTCTGGATCTAGGATATTAGGACAGCTTTCCTTCATAATTTATTGAAATATGATGTCTGGGCTCTGTCTGTGATCATGGCTTTCAGGTAGTCCAATAATTTTTAAATTATTTTTCCTCAATCTATTTTCCAGATCAATTGGTTTTCCAATGAGACAGTTCACATTTTCTTCTATTTTATTCATTCTTTTGATTTTGTTTTATTGTTTCTTGATGTCTTGTGGAATAATCAGCTTCCACTTACCCATTCTAATTTTTAAGGAATTATTTTCTTCAGTGAGCTTTTGTACCTCCTTCATTTGGCCAATTCTGTTTTTTTTAAGACTTTAATGTGTTTTTTTAATTTGCACCATACGTGTGTGTGTTTGTATTAGATAATGCATGACAAATATAGGACAAGATACATTTCTATACTCCTTTGCCTGTATATCTTATTTTCCAGCTGCATGTATAAACAATTTTTTTAATTTATTTAACATATTTAGTTTTCAGCTTTGATTTTCACAATAGTTTGAATTACAAATTTTCTCCCCATTTCTACCCTCCCACCCACTCCAAGATGGCGTATATTCTGATTGCCCTGTTCCCCAGTCAGCGCTCCCCTCTGTCACCCCACTCCCCTCCCATCCCCATTTCCCTTCCTTTCATGTAGGGCAAGATAAATTTCTACACCCCATTGTCTGTGTATCTTATTTTCTAGTTGCATGCAAAAATATTTTTGTTTGTTTTTGAACATCTGTTTTTAAAACTTTGAGTTCCGAATTCTCTCCCCTCTTCCCTTCCCACCCACCCTCCCTAAGAAGTCAAGCAATTCAACATAGGCCACATGTGTATCATTATGTATGACCCTTCCACAATACTCATGTTGTGAAAGACTAACTATATTTTGCTCCTTCCCAACCCATCACCCTTTATTGAATTTTCTCCCTTGACCCTGTCCCCTTTCGAAAGTGTTTGTTTTTGACTACCTCCACCCCCATCAGCCCTCCCCTCCATCATCCCCCCCATTTATTTCTATCTTCTTCCCTCTTCTTTCCTGTGGGGTAAGATTCCCAATTGGGTATGTACGGTATTCCCTCCTTAGGCCAAATCTGATGAGAGCAATGTTCACTCATTCCCCCCCTCATCCGCCCTCTCCCCTCCTCCCACAAAACTGCTTGCTCTTGCCTCCTTTATGCGAGATAATCCACCCCATTCTATCTCTCCTTATCTCCCTCTCTCAGTATTTTTCTCTCTCATTCCTTAATTTGATTTTATTTCTTTTAGATATCTTCCCTTCATCTTCAACTCCGCTCTCTCTCTCTCTCTCTCTCTCTCTCTCTCTATATATATATATATATATATATATATATAAACATATATATATACATATAGATATAGATATATAGATATATAGATACACACACATAGATATATACATACATACACATTCACCCATATGTATATACAAAAACATATATGTATGCATATTCCCTTCAGCTACCCTAATACTGAGGTCTCATGAATCATACTCGTCATCTTTCCATGTAGGAATGTAAACAAAACAGTTCACCTTTAGTAAGTTCCTTGCAATTTCTTTTTCTTGTTCTTTTTCTTGATTATCTTTTCATGCTTCTCTTGATTCTTGTGTTTGAAAGTCAAATTTTCTATTCAGCTCTGGTCTTTTCACTGAGAAAGCTTGAAAGTCCTCTATTTTATTGAAAATCCATATTTTGCCTTGGAGCATGATACTCAGTTTTGCTGGGTAGGTGATTCTAGGTTTTAATCCTAGCTCCATTGACCTCGAGAATATCGTATTCCAAGCCCTTCGATCTCTTAATGTAGAGGCTGCCAGATCTTGGCTTATTCTGATTGTGTTTGCACAATACTCAAATTGTTTCTTTCTGGCTGCCTGCAGTATTTTCTCCTTGATCTGGGAGCTCTGGAATTTGGCAACAATATTCCTGGGAGATTTCTTTTTGGGATCTATTTGAGGAGGCAACCGATGGATTCTTTCAATTTCTATTTTGGCTCTAGAATATCAGGGCAGTTCTCCTGGATAATTTCTTGAAAGATGATATCTAGGTTCTTTTTTTGATCATGGCTTTCAGGTAGTCCAATAATTTTTAAATTATCTCTCCTGGATCTATTTTCCAGGTCAGTGGTTTTTCCAATGAGATATTTCACATTGTCTTCCATTTTTTCATTCCTTTGGTTCTGTTTTATAATATCTTGATTTCTCATAAAGTCACTAGCTTCCACTTGCTCCAATCTAATTTTTAAAGTAGTATTTTCTTCAGTGGTCTTTTGGACCTCCTTTTCCATTTGGCTAATTCTGCCTTTCAAGGCATTCTTCTCCTCATTGGCTTTTTGGAGCTCTTTTGCCATTTGAGTTAGTCTATTTTTTTAAGGTGTTGTTTTCTTCAGTGTATTTTTCAGTATTTTTTTGGGTGTCCTTTAGCAAGTCATTGACTAGTTTTTCATAGTTTTCTTGCATCCTTCTCATTTCTCTTCCCAATTTTTCCTCTACTTCTCTAACTTGCTTTTCCAAATTCTTTTTGAGCTCTTCCATGGCCTGGGACCAGTTCATGTTTTTCTTGGAGGTTTCTGTTGTAGACTCTTTGACTTTATTAATTTCTTCTGTCTGTATGTTTTGGTCTTCTTTGTCAGCAAAGAAAGAATGCAAAGTCTGAGACTGAATCTCAGTGCTTTTTCGCTGCCTGGCCATATTCCCAGCCAACTAACTTGACCTTTGAGTTTTTCAGTGGGGTATGACTGCTTGTAGACTACAGAGTTCTATGTTCCACGTTTGGGGGGGGGAGGTGCCAGCTCTGCCACACCAGCACTGCTCCTTCCCCAAGAACCCCCAACCCGAACTGGGCTTAGATCTTCAGCAGGCTGTGCACCCCTGCTCTGATCTGCCACTTAATTCCTCCCACCAGGTGGGCCTGGAGCCGGAAGCAGCAACAGCTGTAGCTGCCCCACCTCCGCTGCCCCCGGGGCTGGAAGCCGAACCGCAAACTCCTTCCACTCCCGCAGCTTTTCCCACTAACCTTCTCAGCAGTCTTTGGTGTTTGTGGGTTGAGAAGTCTTGTAACTGCCGCAGCTCACTGATTCAGGGCACTAGGGCATGCTCTGCCCGGTTGCTGGTCTTGTTGGTCCACGCCGATCAGGCTGGGCTCTGCTCCACTCCGTTCCCAGCTCCCAGCTCTGTGTGGGATAGACCTCACCCAGAGACCATCCAGGCTGTCCTGGGCTGGAGCCCTGCTTCCCTCTGCTGTTTTGTGGGTTCTGCCATTCTAGAATTGGTTCAGAGCCATTTTTTATAGGTTTTTGGAGGGACTCGGTACGAAGCTCACGCTATTCCCTGCTTACCAGCCGCCATCTTGGCTCCGCCCCGCCCAATTCTGTTTTTTTAAGGCTTTTTCCCTCTTTGGTATTTTTGTGCTTTTTTTTGCCAAGCTGTTAATTTTCTTTTCAAAATGTTCCTGCATTACTCTCATTTCTTTTCCCAATTTTTTTCTCTTTTTCTTCTCTTTCAGTCTCTTTCTTTAACTCCTCCAGGAATTCTTTTTGGGCTTGGGTCCAATTAGCATTTTGGGGAGCTTTTTTTGTAGCTGTTTTCACATTGTTGTCTTCTTTTGAGTTTGCTCTTGATCTTCTCTACCACAGTAGTAGCTTTTTATGGTCAAGTTCTTTTTTGTTGTTGTTGTTTGCTCTTTTCCAGAATATTTCTTAACTCTGAACTTTATGTTAAAATTGGGTTCTGCTCACCTGGTGGTAGGAAGGCACTGTCCCAAGCATCAGGCTCTTTTGAGCTTATTTCTGGGGGTCTGCAGGTTTTTAGTGCTTCCAAGGTGGTGTTATCCTGGGAGAGGTGTGGTCACTTTTCTCCTGGTCTGTGTTCTGGTCTTCACTCAGGAAGGGCCTCTGCTTCCCTGCTGCTGCAAGTGCTAGTACTCCTCTTGACCCTGGAACTGTGACCAGCTCCCTTGCTCTCCTGCAGCCATAAGCGCTAGTGTTTCTCTTTGCCTTGGAACTCCAATGGGGACCCCTGCTCCCTTGTGGTCAACCACCTGTGCTCCTCTCTGCCCTGGAACTTGACCCAGAACTGTGTATGGGTAATAGAGTTTCCAATTAGTACCAGCTGCCCTGAGTACCAGTAAAAGGTCCCCTATAATCTCTTTCTGACCAGTTGTCTGACCCCCTTACCATGTCTGCACTGAGAGTTCCTGAATCTGCTGCTTCTGCTGTTGTCATGGCTGCCTCCAATGCCCACCTCTGGTGCTCTTGCCATGCTCCAGGCTGGATCCCATCCTGGTGTCAGAGTTCTCTCTTTCTGATCTCCTAAGATTGTCTTAGGCTGGAAAAAATTCCCACTCTAAACTTTCGTTGGCTCTGCTCCTCCAAATTTTTATTTGAGGAGTTATTTTAATGTTGTTTGGAGGGTAATGTTAAGAGAGTTAAGCTTGGTTGCTGCCTATATTCTGTCATTTTTCCTTTTCTATTTTTCAATGAGTATGATTTTAAAAATAAATAAATAAAACATATTAAGAAACAGAGAGAAGCAAAGAGAAGGAATAATGGAAATTGATTTCATCTTCTTGCTTAAGGATCCATGGGGTAAAGCTGACTAGATGTCTGTCACCTCACCTAAATGAAAAGCATGCAACATGGCTCTTGCCCCAAAATGGCAGGAGATACATGGGGTCCTTAAATGTTTTTTGTGCTTCATTTTAATTACCTTTGTCCCTCTATTTTCTTGGCACCATTATTTGGGAAACTATATTACTCTGCAATTTTGCCATAATGATTACCAGTTCTATTAACTTGACCAGGCAAGCTGATCCATGCTTGGGTTTCAATCACAGGGTTGAGGAAATAAGTATTACACAAGACTAACATATGGTTGCAGAATAAAACAAAGTTTATTTCAAAGGTATTCAGAAACGGTGGCAATCAGCCATCCTCAGCTAGAGAGCTAAGGAGTATTAACACTGCGCATTCTGTTTTGGCCTCAAGATTCCCATAGTTCATAATAGATTTCCAAACTCTAGGGTATCCTACCTTTTCCTTGAAGGAATTCAAAGTATTTTCCCTGGAGGAAAGGTTTTTATACCCATTAGAGCTTACTGGAAAAATATTTACAATAGAGTTTTCACTGAGGCTTATTCCCATTAGATAGAAGGATACAGATGAACCTTTGGTCCTATTTAGGAAATTACTTTCACTCTTTCAAGATGATATCCTCCCTGCAAGGTTTCTGTAAAAAGGAGTTTGAGTTGGGGGGGGGAGAAGCAAGGGTAAGAAGAAATAGGTTCCAGAGAAACAAAAATGTAACTATAGAAGCAAAACTTAAGACTTGAAATATGGGTCTACCACACAAAAGGTAAAGAGAGTCAATACAGGATTTGGGCCTTCTGAGCCACCATCTTCCACACCAACACCATAAGAAATGAAGACAGTTTACCAATGAGCTATTTATTCATTTTCAAGCAAGATCCATCCAAGATTCCTAGGTTTTGCCATATGGCAGGCAATATCTGGAGGAGGGGAGGAGGGGAGGAGGTGTTAACTGCTGGCTCACAAATTTGCTGTTTCTACCATTCCTTTGTTATCATGTGATTTTGGCAGCAAATCCAATTTAGGAGACTATCCTATGTGTCAATGATTTTCTTCTCCGTGGAATGATTTCCAAATCCATGGCTTCCAAGTTACTACTTACTTTCATATTTTTAAGTGAACTTAAAATCTTATTTGAAGCACTTTCTTCATCACCCTCTCCAGGGGAAAAGAAACCAGGGCTTGCGTTAGAAGCCTGCAAGTTGTAAGTGCAGCTTAGTGATATTTGATCCTTCTTGGAAAATGTTAATCCTATTAAGTGATCAAAAGCATAGACTCTTTCAATCCATCCTTAAGCTAGTCAGGACAATCTTAACTGCTTCTATGTACCCTCATTTCCCTCCAAGTGGAAAAATAAATGAGGCCAATGACAGTTTTGTTTTCTCCTTCTATGCCCTCCCCCTCCCACACATTCATCAAACATAATGTTTTTCATATATAACACCAGCTGGCGGTCACGGCCTTCTCTTCCTTATCCCCTTTGTCTCTATATCTGTAATCAGCCACAGCTCCTGCTATGTTAATTAGCTCACTTTAAGCCTAGAGACACTATAAAGGCCCCCTCAGGTCCCTGAAGTTCCCTCTACAGTGTTAGGGAGTTTATATTAAACAAAAAGGTAAGGAGTACAACATATTCACCCAGAGCTCCCAGTTAGGAATTTAGACAGCAGTTTGGCTTTCTGTGTGTGTGTGTGTGTGTGTGTGTGTGTGTGTGTGTCTGCACAAGTGCCTGCGTATTCACGCATACACACACATATATTTTATAAACACACACACACACATCCATGTAGATACACACGTAAAAACTGGACAGAAAGAATTAGATCCTAGGATCATCAATTTAGAAAGGGACTTTAAAGGTCACTAAGTCCAATCCCTTTATTCTCCTTTATTCTACAGATAACTTGCCTAGTATTACACAGTTAGCTAAGTGTCTGATGAAGAATTAGAACTTGGGCCTTCCTGACTGCAAGTGCAGTACTCTGTCTACTGAGCCACTAATCAATCAACAAGCATTCATTAAGCACCAACTACACACCATGCAGTGTGCTAGGCACTGAAGATATAACAACAAAATATAGTCCTGGCCCTCAAGAAGCTTATGATCAAGCAAGGGGAGACAACAGGTACATATTGGGGAGAAGGAAGGAGCAGTTGGAAGAATCAAGAAAAGCTTCATGTAGAAGGTGACCCTTGACTGAACCTTAAAGGAAACTAGGGATTCTGGGAGGTAGAGCTGAGGAGGAAATGCCTTTCAGGCACAAGGGAAGAGATGAGAGATGGAATGTCATGTGAGAAGAGTAGCAATGTCTCAGCAGTAGTATGTATGAAAGGGAATAGTACATAATAATGCTGGGAAGATTCAGTGGGGACAGGTTGTGAGAGCAGAGAAGTCTATATGTGATCCCAGAAGTAATAAGGAGCCACTGGAATTTATTAAGAAAGGAGGTGACCTAGTCAGGCCTGCACTTGAGGAAAATCACCTCGGAAGCTGTGTGCAGTTTGGAATGAAGTGGGAACACCTGAAGCAGTGAAAACAATTAGTAACCTATTACAATGGTCCAGGAAAGAGTTGGTGGTTGTATACGCGAAGAAGAGGAAGATAGGAAGTAGTGATCATGTGAATGGTGAGAGACGTTGGAGAGGTAAAAACCAGATTCGGCAACTTGTTGGATAAGCAGGGTGACTTGAGATTGAGGAGTCAGTAACGACACCAAGGTAGCATATACAGGTAACCAGAAGAATTGTGGTGCCTTAAACATACATAGAGGAATTTCGAAGAGGGCTGGGCCTGGGAGTAAAATATCAATTGCAATTTGGACATGTTGAGTTTGACATGCCCCTGGGAAATCCAGTTAGAAATGTTCATTAGGCAGCTTGTGATAAATGACTAGAGCTCTAAAGACAGGCTTGGAATGGGTATGTAGATCTGAGATAAATGCAACATTGGTACCCTCGTAATATTAAAAGAATTAGGGGAAGTCGTATTAGGTTGACCCCCTATGGACGATCTATAAAGAACATGAACAAGAGTTGCACAGGATGAGGAAGCAGGAATTGCTTTCCTCCTACAGTTTTGGGCACTGGTAAATTTGTACTGTCCGTGAAAAAAGAGTATGCTAAGTTAAAAGTAAGCTTTGTTTCAGACCTTGTACAAATTATGCTCATAACTTAAGCTGGTTTAAGACTGTCAAGTGCATGAACACAATTACTTAGGTGAAGGGTAACTACTTTTCCTTCTTTCATTAATTCATTCATCTTAGAGCATGAAGATCCCGTATTTCAATATCAGGAATAATGGCTACCTGGGTAATGTTTGTTTGGTTTTGTGATTGGTTCTTGGTTTTGCTCCAGACCTATGATGTCTTTGGTGCAGGGAATGTTCTGCTGAGGAAGCTACCTCCATCAGTACAGATTGGCCACTGTTCTGCAATCCATAGTCTTAAGAGTTGCTCTGGGACACTGGGGGAGGGATGTCCCCAGTATGTGTGAGAAGCAGGACTCGAATCTTAGTATTCCTTAGTATTCCTGACTAGAAGGCCAGCTTTCTACCCACCATTCTACACTACCTCTTATATCTTAATAAGACCTAAAATAAAATGTGTTATGAGTAGGCAATGTAGCATGTGTTGTCTAGACTTGCCAACACAATGTCGTCCTTCAGATTTTTCAGCCTTTAGTTGCTTTAGTTACTATATCTGTGAGTGTGCACCTTAGCAGTAAGCTATTACAGTAAACCTCCTTATACTCCCTTCTAAAAGCATCAGCCCAGGAAAAACTGAAGACCATCCATCTGAGTCCACCTTTCATTTCCCTATGTCATTTGGCTTCAAAGAACCTGTGGATCCAATTTAATTTTTCTGCCTTTTCTTTGATAATTGTACAGAGCTTAGCACAGTCCCTGTCACATAGGTAACACTAGATAAATATCAGCTATTATTGTTACTACTACTACTACTACCACCACTACCACCACCACCTACCCAATTAAATGCTGAAACTACAAATTAACCCAGGGTCTTCCTAAAAAAAATCCTTCAATTAAATATTTATGAAACACTTTATGTCCAAAGATGAAACATTAAAAAGACATTTTAATCTAACTTTTAAAATACATTGCAATCTTTCATTTTTACATTACCTAGATTTTCCCTCCTTCTAAGAGCTATCCCTTGTAACATTTTAAAAAAGAAAAGAGAAAAAAAATCAGCAAAAGTGATTAATACAATGGAAAAATCTGACATATGCAGTTATATTCCATATTATACATTACATTGACATTATATTCTATATCCATGGACCTCTGTAAAGGAATATGGGTTAGTGTTTTCCGTGTCTTCTTCAGAAACTTGTTTCTTTAATTTTGCGACATTTATTTCTATAGTTTTGTGGTCGTTCTTTCTATTTATATTGTCGTAATCATGATTTATATTGTTTTCCTTGGTGTGCTTACTTAATCAGTTCATGTAAATCTTTCCTTGTTTGTTTGTGTTCATCATTTATCACAGCATATAATATTCCATTCCATCCATATGCCACAATTCATTTAGCCATTCCCCAATTTATGAGCATCTTCTTTGCATCCAGTTCTTTGCTCTCACAAAAGGATGGTACAATATCTTGGTATATGTAGAGCATGTGCATGTCCTTTTGTCAATGTCAGTGGAGTACATGCCCAGCAGTGGACTCTCTGGGTCAAAGGGTATGGACATTTTAGTCATTTTACTAAATTAATTTTAATTAAAATATTTAGTAACCTCAGGTGTTAGGGAATACCTTGCTTACATCATACATATATCACCTCAGGAGACACAGGTTCCAGTCCTCGCTCTCATATTTTTAAGCTATGTGAAACTGAATCTTAGTCACTGAACCTTGGTTTTTTCATCTATAAAATGTGCATCAGCTTGCATCACAAGAGTGTTGAACAGAAAGCCTCTTATAAAGCACTGTAGAAACGTGAGTAGTTGTTATTTAGATGATCACTCAAACTGCAATGAAGAGGTCCATTCTACTAGAGGGGCAGATGGTATAGGCTTACACAAACACACTATTACGAGCCCTTCTCTCTATCCAGGAATTCATATAATTAGTAAGAATATATAACACACTGACCACCTGCAGGAAACACCTTGATGGATGTTGCTTGAGTTTAACTTTTATGCAAAAATATCTCATCTCAGTCATTCTCAGCCAAAATATCATCTGGCCGTTTGGTGTACCTTTTAAATATCTTCATATTGCAGTTATACAAGTGGCGTATCTAGAGTGGAAAGTACCAACAGCTGTACTATTCCCAGGGTAAAATGCATACAATGTCTGCCAGATGCCAGTACTGCAGTACTGAACTCATAGTGATGAGATGTATTTATAAAGCCAGAATGACAAGGTATACGTAAAGTGCCTGACAATCATATGAAAATCAACTGAACACTGTTTGTTAAATGCCCGTGGCTGTTGTGAAGCATTTGCAGAGGGTCAGACAGTCTCAAAAAGGACTTGCTTTTCTGGAGTTCAAAGAGAGGAGTGCAAAAACAGTTCCTATTCATAGTTCCAGTAGGGTATATTAGAGCAGAATTGGCAGAGATTAGCCCAGTTAGTGAGCACAGCCATAAATAGGTTTAACATATATCTACAAATGTTTTTGGCTGCGTCCTATTCCTTTATGAGGTTATGGGCAGCAAGGATGAGGGAAATTATAAAGGATTAAAAGTTCCTTTACTGGAAGTCAGGAAGCAATGATGGGAGGATTCCTTTCCATCATGTCATACTATGTGAAACCCCTCCTCCTCACAGGAGTAAAGGCACAACACTATATAACTGTGAAATGATAATAATAATTATTATTAATAATGATGATGATAACCTGATATCTGAAAGGCTAAGGAGATTTTTTCTGGGAATGTACTGAGTAAATGCTGGTTATGGAAAATAAAACTATCTCAAGGGGATAAATTTAACTCCTACAATTTTAAAATTATTTTTATAGAAGAGACTATAACAAGCAGAGGCCATAAAATTAAACTTTATGTCTTACAATGCCCCTTTTTACACACACCCTCATCCAAGAAATCTAATTTTTCATGCTTGGGACAGATTTGCTATTATAACAGATTACAAAATACCAACTCTCTGGTTCTCCTAATCTGTAGTATAAGTAGAAATAAATTTCTCTTCCTATTCACCTTCCTGAATGGTACCTTTTGTATCCAAAGTTCTAGTCAATTAAATTCATATTTTTAAAATTTGTCTCAACAGCCTGAAATTATGTACAAAACCCAACAAGATTAAATTTAATGGATATAAATATAAGTTCTTGTCACATAGGTTCAAAAAAGTCAATTGTACAAGTACAAAATAGAGAGGATACATCTTGACCACAAGTCACGTAAGGGAAATAAACCTAAAGATATTTTAGTTAACCACAAAATTATAAATGTCTGGTAATAGCTGCTAAACAAAATGTAATCTTACACTATATTAATATAAGTATATCTGCAATATTAAAGAAGGTAATAGTATCACACTGCATACTCTGTACTGATCAGATCATAGATATAATACTGTATTCTACTCTGGGTACCAGAGAGGAACTTTGCAATTATGTCATATAAGAAACAACTGATATTATTTCTGTTATGACTAATAAGGTATTGGATTTAGCACTAAAATAAATTTCTTCAATATAAAATTTTAGTATTTTTCAAAAAATTTCTGACTTTGAAAATTATGGAAAATAAGCTTTTATGAATTTTTAGTCTTAGAGAAAGATAATACGGCTCCAGAAACTCTTCACCTTTCAATTATCTTGCAGCATCTCATTTCAGTATGATCTTAATTAGGCAAGTCTTATCACCCCATGGGAAGGGCCTCAGTTTCCTCATCTGTAAAATGAAGAAACTGGACTAGCCAGCCTCTAAGATAACTTACAGCTCTAAAATTCTATGATTCTAAGTATTTTTCTCCCCTCTTTTCAATTTTTGTTTCAAGAAAGATTCTTTCTTTCACTTCTTGGCTTTTCTAAGAGCTTTGTTTCTTGCGTTAGCAGCTCTAGGCCCTGAAGGTCTCTTGATACTACACAGTGCTGTCTTACTGTTTCCCCTTCAATGTCTTCCTTATTAACCTGTATTAGATCCTTTCTTTTTTCTTCACCCTCCATCACTGCTCACCACACTGTTTTTATATACTTCCAGAATGCTTTGCTTTGTACAATTTAAGCACAAAGTATTTGACTTATCATCCCTTTGACTTCTTCAAGAGTTTTCATTTACTCAGTGCCTCATTTTTTGGCAAGGCACGTTACTAGGCATAGTTTTCCATTTTCCACAAGTGGATTAGACTTTATGTAATTTAAAGTAATTTGAAATATAAATATCTGGAGGGTTTAGTGGACTGCAAGCTCAATATAAGACGCGATAGCCAAAAAAAACTAATGCTCTGGA
Source organism: Trichosurus vulpecula (assembly GCF_011100635.1). Taxonomy (NCBI): domain Eukaryota; kingdom Metazoa; phylum Chordata; class Mammalia; order Diprotodontia; family Phalangeridae; genus Trichosurus; species Trichosurus vulpecula. Next base: position 138,015,618 of record NC_050580.1, on the reverse strand, counting down.
GAGCTGTATTAGGAGAGGCACAAAGTACAGAATAAGAAAAGCGATAATTCTGCTGTACTCTGCTCTACTAAGAACATATCTAGAATACTGTGTTCAGTTCTGGGTGCCATTTTTTAAGAAGGGTCATTAATAAGCTGAAGAGTATTCAGGAATGATCACTAGGATTGTGAAGAACCTTGTGACCATACCTCCCAAGGTTCACTTGAAGGAACTGTATCAGTAAGACAATAAACACAACACCAACAATAATCATGAATATGCCTATGTAGTTCTGTATCGCAAAGTATGAGAGGCTCTCCATATAGAAGGTAAAAGAAGTATAACATTTATTCAGACACCAGAGAATCATATCCCATAACCAAACGTTCAGCTCCCACAGCCAGTTAGCCCACTTTATCATAACAGCAAGGAACTTAAAACACCATATCACAGCCTGGAGCCTCGCCATCTCAAAACCTCTCTAACAACATGTGACTTAGGCTTCCTGTGACTAAGCAGGTCACATGGGTGGGACTTAATGGGTAAGAAAGATCTTCAAATCTAAATTGCTACTACAGGAACTCAAATGTTTAGCCTAAAGAAAAGAATTTTTTAAAACAATCTACTAGGGTTGGGAAGCACATAATTTCTGCTATGAAATCGCTGATTTCATAGCAATCAAATATGGAAGCAGTGTTAGTTACCTTACATTTGGAAGAGGACAGAACAAGCAACAATTGGGAGGAGTTACAGAGACACAGTTATATACTTGCTGACATTTAGAGATGTCTAAAAGTAGAGTGGATTGCCTGGGCTCTCCTCACTCAAGTCTTCACACAGAGGTGAGATGATCACTTTTTAGGTATATTGTGGAGGACATTCCTCTGTAGGAATGGATTTGACTTGAAGGCCTCTGAGGCCCCTTCCAATCCAGATTTTAGGATCTGCAGTCAAAGGAACTGTGGGCAACCAGGGCCTGTGTCTAAAGAAGATTCTAAAGGTTGATCTGCATGTACTATAACCATTCCCCCATGCTTCTTTCAGTACTATTGGGAACAACCGCAGAGCAGACTTTGCAGCCTGTCATCTCTCATGTTGTCTGTCTTCTTCTCTGTGCAGGTGGATGACAGGGCACTGGAGTCCCTGCTCAGCAACCTGTGAGAAGGGAATTCAGCACCGGGAGGTGACTTGTGTTTATCAATTGCAGAATGGCACCTACGTTAACACCCGAGACCTCTACTGCCTCAGCCCCAAACCAACAGCAGTTCAAAGCTGTGAAGGCCGTGACTGCCTTTCGATCTGGGAGGCATCAGAGTGGTCAAAGGTAGGTACTCAACTCTTTTCACTAAAATGACAAACCTAGCTGGCTATGTCTTATAGGCAAGATGTCCTGATCACATTAAAAACTGGGCAACAAATCTGGACGGAGCCAAATCTGGGCTATTTGGCAGTCCAGCCTGTACCCCATATATAAATCCCATCACCCTCTTTTCTCCCTTGTTCTTTACCCTGGTGTCATGTTATTGCTGTTGTTGTTCAGTCATTTCAATTGCGTCCAAATCTTAGCGACCTCATTTAGGGTTTTCTTGGCAAAGATACTTAGAGTGGTTTTGCCATTTCCTTCTCCAGCTCATTTTACAGAAGAGGAAACTGAGGCAAACAGGGTCCAGTGACTTACCCAGTATCACACAGCTAGCATATGTCTGAGGCTGGATTTGAACTCAGGTCTTCCCAACTCTAGGCCTGGCACTCTATGCCACCTAGTTGCCCCTGTGTCATACATAGAACCAATAAAGTAGAGATTTTTGAGTGAGTAATCACTCCTTTGTCAGTGGAAGACAATATTTAATTTAACTTTATAGGCTGTTTCTTTATATAAACTAAAAACAAATGGTTTTAGAAACAAGGAACTGTGTAAAGAATCTCAGGCAAGTCTTAAATGCTGAAAATTATGCCAATTAAACTTAAAACTTTTCTTGGGCTTTGTCCTTCATGACAATTCTTTAAAATCTGACATCTCTATTTATATGAAAGGAAAAATATTATGTATTTTCTATCACCTTCTAAGGATTACAAAGCACTTCATAGTTCCATAATTTTTACAATTTTTCTATGGCATAGGTAGGTGACATCTCACTATTGAAGACAATGTGGTACAGAACACTTGAAAGACATTATCAGGTTCTGAAAGTAATTGGTAACCACCCAAGAATAGCATCCAAGTCTAACGATACTCTCCATTGTCTCATTCCTTGAGTCAGTCAAGATACAAATTAAAACTAAAACTGCATACCATCTACTTTCTGGGAACTCAGTAAGTGTAGCCTGAATGTCCAGAAAACTATTCTAACTTCTATCTAATAATATTAAAAGAAACTTTTTTCCCCCAAGATAGCAGGTTTCTTTTCATCATTTCAAATCTACTTCATTCTTCTTTCTCCTCTTCCTTCATCATCATTACTGCTTTCAGATAGGCTTTAAAATAATCTGGTGCCCATAGAGCTAGGTACCATATTATTATACAGTGATTACATTATTATGTATTATGCTACATAGCTGTTTGTATGTTGTCTCCTCCAGTGATTAGCACCAGGCCTGAGAAATAGTAAGTGCTTGATAAATGGTTGTTGACTGATTAGAAAGGGAAGTAGCCTTTGAATTAAAAATTTGGAGTTTTGATCCAGCTTCTGGAACCTTGGACAAATTACTTTAATCTCTTTGGGGCTCCGTTTCCTCATATATAAAATGAGAGCGTTGAACTGAAATAAAGGTTATTGACCTGGGGGTCTGTGAACTTGGTTTTTAATATAATTGGTTTCGGTTGCGAACTTAGATATTTTGTTTTATGTATTTAAAGACATTATTCTGAGAAGAGGTTTCATCAGTTTGCCGAAAGAGTTCATGACACAGAAAGAGTAAAAGAGTTGAAGAGGTTCTCTCAAGGCCCTTCTAGCTCAAACATTTGAGATCCTTTTTGAATTGCAAAAAGGTCTGACTCTTGCTTTTGATATCCAAGATATTAGGAAATTTTACATTTGATTCCTATTTTCCTTATGTATATAAACTCTTATAGAGAATCACTCTGAGAAAGTTGGTTTAGGAGGTTTTGCTTATGTCCTGTGGCACTATTTTTATATTGCAGCAAGTCAAAGTTAGAAGGGTCAGCTTTTCAGTGTGTAAGTCAGAACTACAAATTGTGTGGCTATTAAAAAAAAATCCTGGAAAGAGATCAATTATATCTTAAATTTAAACCCTGAGTACTGATTCTGGAAATAACATTTTATCATTGGTTTATTGTATTCAAAAGCCACACTTTACATTAATGATTTTGATTTTTTGGCTACAAAACAAAAAAATAGTTGAATAAAGTGCAAACTCTACTCCTCCATCAAAAGTACTTTTTTTTTTTCAAAAAAAAAAAGCTAAATCCAAGACAGTCTTTAGTGTGGAAAATATTTTTAAGGTTCCTTTTTGTTTTTTGCCAAACAGTTGGAATTATTTTGGATAAAAAAAGTACTCAGCCCATTTTTAATGAACGAAAGGACAGAGAAGAACTTGCAAAAGGTGACCCTTTTCTGACTGTTCAGGAGATGAGTTTGAGGCTAAAGCAAAACTTTTGCAGTGTGTGATATTCTTACTCCCTTGCAATGAATATATCCCTGAGTTACCTTTCAAGTTAAAAGTAACCCATCATGATATTTTAGGAAAAGGAATAAAGTAGAACATTTGGTTCTGTTGCTTTATATGGTTGGTTTTGCAAACTCCCTAAAATCTAGGAGAATATTATTCTGAAATATAAATTGTGCTATCATCAGCTAAGTATGTGATCCAAACATAGTCCACTTATGTCTCTTTTTTTACTGAAAATCTAGCTGCTCATCATAAAGAAAAGCTAAATATATGCAAGCATACATAAAGAATGCAAAATTTGAAAATGGTTCACAATTACAGTTGATTTAAATCAGCATTTAGGTACAATCTGGTGCCTCTCTCACTAATGTTTATTTCACTCACAGTCCAGTCTAACCCTGGTTATGTAAAGGTTTGTTTGGAATTCTTTCTTCTAATTCCTCCTTAACTTTTGGAAAAAAAAACCAGATTTTTTACTTCCCAAGATATACAAGGTCCTTTTGCAGCCAATGGCTTTAATTCTGTCCTACAGACAGTGCTGGTTTTGTGTTTGTTTTTTTTTAATTAGACCTGAGCTGATGATGCTTAGCTTTCTTTCTACTTAACTTCCCCAATCTCTCTCTTTCTCTAAGCCTTTACAAAAAAGAAACAAAGGGAAAAGAAACAATAATTCCCCTCTAGTGCCCTATTCATAGGGTATAAGAAAACAGAGGAAAAATAATCATAGCGTTTGTCTTTATAAGTGGCGAACCTGTATGATGGCCTATCAGAAGGAGCCTTCTGACTGCCTCTTTATGGTGTTTTCTTTTTTGCTTAATAAAAGCTCACGGTTAAATAGTACTTTAAAGGTTTACAAAGTTCTTTCCTCATAGCCCAGGGAGGGTGGTTGTGCAAGTACACCCTCATTTCACAGCTGAAAAACTGTTCACAGTCACACAGCCCATAAATGTCAGAGTAGGGATTTATTGAATTTAATTGGTTTAAGATTCCCCTCCCTTCCCATACCTTTTGATTACACCTTCTTTAGCTAAGTCCAGGGAAAACTAGTAATTTTCATTCTGTGGTCTTTTTAACCACCAGCATGCATACCAAATCAAACACACACCTGATGTCTGATACAGAGTTTGGCTTTACAAGCATCTCAGCTTATTACTGAAACTTTTCTAAAAATGCTGAAATGTTAGAACAAGCCATCTTTAATCCACATTGTTACCTCTGATCACATCACTCTGCTTCTCCCTATGTCTTAACCCTTCTCAGCCCATTTTTCATCTTCACCTGTGCCTCTGATCCCTCAATACTCTCCCAGTACATCACCTTTCTCCAACTCATATTCTCCTCTTCCCAGTCTTCACCCTATAGTTAACCAGCTTAACTCTACATTGTCCTTTATTCTCAAAACACTTCCCTCCCACCTTATTTAGTCAGTGTTTGCACCTTGCCAAATCGGAACCCTAGATCACTCCCACCATCCGGAAGCTCTGCTACTACTCACCAGCAGCTGAATAGAACTAGAGGATGTCATGTCACCAAACTGGCAGGGTCCTCTACAAATGTATAATTGCTAATCTCAACTGGGCACTCACCACGGCAAGGCAGTTCTTTCACTACTACCTGATCAACTCTCTGCCACTTGCCACAGAGGTTGTTCCAAACCTTCTCTTCTCAAGCCTACCATATCACCCCTTCCCCCACCCTCTCAGCTGAGAATAACAACTCATTCTTCACTGAGAAAATACAAATCGTTCTTCATGAGCTCATTTTTCCCCCTTTTCTACATCTCAACATCCCTTGATAGCATTCATCATTTTCCCTTCCTTTATTTCAATCTCTGATGAAGAGGAAGCATTTTTCCTTGCTCTTGCCAAGCTCTCTACATTTTACTCTTGATCCTATCCTCCTCCATCTTCTCTTGAAGGCTGTCCTCACAATGACCCCCTCTCTCTAATATTCATTCAATTTCTCCCTTTCTGTTAGTTCCTTTTGTGTAACACCAATGCTGCTAACAGCTGCTATGGAGGTGCCATAACGCCAGCACACAGGAGGGCTGCTAGCACATATTCTTTGATATGCTGTTCTAAGGAAAGCAACTTTAAGGGGTTTACAATCTCACTTTACTTAAACATACATATATCATTCACTTAGTTCAGAGGAAAAAGTCAGCACCCTGAACTTCAGAGAAAACAGAAACAGAAACTACAAACAGAAATTATATAAACAGAGCAAATAACATAAATCAGCAGACAGAGCTTCTATCTGTCCATAACAATACATACATAGTTACCAGAGCGAGAGGCACCAACATCTGGGTTTTCAAAGCCAGGGGGTGGGGGGAGGGAGCTCCTTAATGGCTACCCAGAGTCTTGTCTGGCCAAATCACTGCAACAGTCTTCCAATGAGTGAGCCCACCAAAAGCAAAATGCTAACCTCCAAGTGTATATGTGCTTCTTCAGGGTAAGAGGGCGTCACAACCATGTGACTCAAACCCATGTGACTTAGGCTTTCTTGTTACTCAAGCAGGTCATCAAAGACTCTTCATTCAATCAAAGATTTTTGATTGAAACAAAGGCAAGGCTCAATCAAAGGCACTTGATTATCTTAGTGCTAAGAAGCCCTCCAAAAGAAAAAACAGCAAAAAGTCCCACCCTACTTGCCATTACATTCTGTAATGCCAAAACTTCCCATATTAAAAATCTTCACTGGACCATACAATCTCCTCAAGCTATCATCCTATATCTTCACTCAGTTTCACAACCAAACTACTAGAAAAAGCTATCTATTCTCATTGACACCATTTCTTCTCCTCTTACTCCCTCCTCAATTCTCTGTAATCTGACTTTTGACCTCATCATTCAATTGAAAATGTTATCTTCAAAGTTATTAGTGGCTTCTTAATTGCCAAGTCTGATGACCTTTTCTCAGTCCTCAACATTTCTGTCCTCTGAAGGACTTGACACCAAACTGCCTCATGCTCCGGGCCACTCTCCCTTTTCTGCATTTTCACGGTGCTTCTCTCTCTCAGTTCTCCTCCCACATCTCTGACTACTCCTCAGTCTCTTGCTGGTTCATCATCCACATCATCCTCCATAACCGTGAATGTACTCCTAAGGCTTAATCCTGTGCCCTCTTCGCTTAGTGATTTCATTAGCTCCCATGGATCTAATCATCTCTATATAGATGACTCTGATATCTAGAAATAGATATGGATATAAATACCTAGTATTTCTCCTAAACAGCTGTGTAATTCCAGCTGCCTATCAGACATTCTAAATGATATCCCATAGGCATTTCAAACTCACTATGTCCAAATTAGAACTCATTATCTTCCCCCCTCAAACCCAGCCTTCTCTCAAACTTCCCTATTTTTATTTCTGTTCTTTGCCCAACCATCCCTCTCATTATGTAAAACTTGCAACCTCAGCATTATTCTATAGTCTCTACCAGAGATGGGGAACCTGTGGCCTTCTAGGTCCTTGGGTGTGGGCTTTTGACTGAGTCCAAGTTTTATAGAACAAATCCTTTAATTAAGGGGATTTGTTCTATGAAGTTTGGATTCAGTCAAAGGGCCACCCTTGAGGACCACACATGGCCTCGAGGCTGCAGGTTCCTCATCCCTGCTCTACTCTCTTTTCTTCGCCTATCCAATCAGTTACTAAGTCTTATCATTTTCCTATCCACAGAAGCTCTCTGTGACCACCACCATAATCCAGGTCTTCATCATCTCTTGCCTGAACTACAACAGTCTCTTAATTGATCTCCTTGACTCAAAGCTCAGCCCACTCCAATCCATCCTTCTTACAGATGCTATGGTGAAGATGTGATCATGTCTCTCCCTATTTAATGAACTCTAATGGATCCATATCGCCTTTAAGGATCAACTATAAACGCCTCCCAACCTGACTGACACCTTATAATATAATAGTACTCCCTTTCCTGTATTCTGTGGCTGAGCCATATAGTCTTCATGCTGTTCCCCACACATAACATGCCATCTCCTTCCTCCCTGCCTTTTCAGTGATTCTTATACCTCAAATGTATTCCCATCTCCTCTATGCTCCTAGAATCCCTTTTTTCCTACAAAACTCACTTCAAAGGCCTTCTACATAAAATCTTTATTAATCCCTCCTACTTCTGGTGTCCTATCCCACAAAACAATATATTTATTTTGTACACATCTTGGATATGACATGCTATATTGTTTCCACAGCCCCACCTAATAGAATATAAGTATTTCAAAGGAAAACAACTGTTTCACTTTTAATTCTATATCCCATCAACTAGCACAGTGTATGGCATATAAATGCCTATTGATTATTTTAGTCAGAAGAAAAAACCGGGCTTTCTAAACAGAAGCAGAAGATGATTTTTCCCTAAAACAATTTTTAAAAACCCAAATAAGTCTGCAGGCAGATGTTTTTACTACAAAAGAACTCTTGCTTCCTATAGAATTGTTCTATATACCTGGAGCCTATCTTCCATATACAATTTTATAGATTTTCTCATTTTTTTTCCAACTACATGTAAAAAATAATTTTAGCCTTCATTTTTGTTAGGTTTTGAGTTCCAAATTCTCTCCCTCCCTCCCACTTTAAGAAGGCAAGCAATTGATATGAATTATACATTTGCAGTCACTGCAAAACATATTTCCATATTAGCCACGTTGCAAAAGAAAACACAGACCAAAAGTAAATAAGTAAAAACAAAGTTAAAAAAAGGTATGCTGGGGCAGCTAGGTGGCGCACTCAGTAGAGCACCGGCCCAGGAGTCAGGAGGACCTGAGTTCAAATCCAGCCTCAGACACTTGACACATGTACTAGCTGTGTGACCTTGGGCAAGTCACTTAACCCCAACTGCCCTGCCCCCCCCAAAAAAAAGCAAAAAAAAAAGTAAAAAAGGTATGCTTTGATCTGCATACTCCTTCGCTTGTTTCTCTGGAAGTGGATAGCATTTTTCATCATAAGTCCTTTGGAACTGCCTTGGATCATTGTATTGCTGAAAACAGCCAAGTCATTCACAGTTGATCATCCTTACAATACTGCTGTTACTATGTACAATATACTCCTTCTGCTCACTTCATTTTGCATCAGTTCATATAAGTCTTCCTAGGTGTTTCTGAAAGCCTCCTATTCACGGTTTCTTACAGCATAATAGAATTCATCATAATCATATGCCACAACTTGTTCATCCATTTCCTAATTGATGGACATCCCCTAAATTTCCAATTCTTTGCCACCACTTAAAGAGCTTCTATAAATATTTTTGTACATATAGTTCCTTTTCCTTTGATCTCTTTGGGATACAGACCTAGTAGTGGTATTGCTGGATCAAAGGGTATGTACAGTTTGATAGCCCTTTGGGCATAGTTCCAAATTGCTTTCCAGAATGGCTGGATCAGTTCACAATTCCAACAGTGCATGAGTGTCCCAATTTTTCCCAATAGCATTTGTCATTTTCCTTTTCTGTGATATTAACCAATCTAATAGATGTGAGGCAGGACCTCAGAGTTGTTTTAGTTTGCAATTCTCTAATCAGTAGTGATCTAGAGCATTTTTATATAACGATAGATAAAGTTGATTTCTTTGAAAATTGCGTGGTCATATCTTTTGATATCATTTATCAAATGAAGAATGACTCATATTCTTATTAATTCGACTCGGTTCTCCACATACTCAAGTAATGAGACTTTATCAGGGAAACTTGCTGTAAAAAATGTTTTCCCCAGTTTCCTGCTTTCCTTCTAATATTGGCTTCATTGGTTTTGTTTGTGCAAAAAAAATTTTAATATAATATAATCAAAATTATTCATTTTACATCCCAAAATGCTTTCTCTCTCTTGTTTGGTCATACATTCTTCCCTTATCCTTAGATGTGACAGGCAAAATTTTCCATGCTTTCCTAATTTGCTTGTATCACCCTTTTCATCTAAATCATCTACCCATTTTGACCTTATCTTGGTGTACAGTATGATATGTTGGTCTATACTTAGTTTCTGCCAAACTGCTTTCCAGTTTCCCCAGCATTTTTTTGTCAAATGGTGAGTTATTGCCACAAAATCTTGGATCTTTAGGTTTATCAAACACTAGATTATTATGGTCACTTACTACTGTATCTTATGTACCTAGTCTATTCCACTGATCCACCACACCATTTCTTAGCCAGTATCAGATTGTTTTGATGATTACAGCTTTGTAATATGGTTTGAAATCTGGTACTATTAGGCCACCTTCCTTCACATTTTTTCATTGATTCCCTTGATATTCTTGACCTTCTGTTCTTCCAGAGGAATTTTGTTATTATATTTTTCTAGCTCTATAAAATACATTTTTGATAGTTCGATACGTATGTGACTGAATATATAAATTAATTTAGTTAGAATTGTGATTTTTACTATAATGCCTCAGCGTACCTATGAGCAATTAATATTTCTTCAGTTGTTTATATCTGACTTTATGTGAAAAGTGTTTCATAATTGTGTTCACATGGTTCCTGGGATTGTCTTGGAGGTAGATTCCCAAGTATTTCATATTGTCTGCAGTTATTTTAAATGGAATTTCTCTATCTCTTCCTGATGGATTTTGTCAGTAATATGTAGAAATAGTGGTTTCTTGTGATGATTTATTTTTTATGCTGAAACTTTACTGAAGTCAAATATTTCAACTAGTTTTTATTTAATTCTCTAAGTATACTATCATATGGATTATAAAGAGTGATGGTTTTGTTTCCTCATTGCCAATTCTAATCCCTTCAATTTCTTTTTTTTGTCATATTGCTACAGTTAATATTTCTAAAATGATATTGAATAGTAATAGTGATAATGGGCATCCTTCATTTCTGATCTTACTGGAAGGCTTCTAGTTCATCCCTAGTATTTATCATGCTTGCTGATGGTTTTAGATAGAAACTAATTATTTTAAGGAAAGATCCATTTATTCTATACTTTCTAGCATTGATAGGAATGAGTGCTCAGTTTTGTCAAAAGTTTTTTCTGCATCTTTTAAAATAATTATATGAGTTCTGTTGTTTTTGTTATTGATACAGTCAGTTATGCTAATAGTTTCCCTAATATTAGCCCAGCCCTGCATTTCTGATAGAAATCCCACCTGCTCATAGTGTATGATCTTTGTGATATATTGCATAATAGCTTTCCTAATATTTTATTTAAAATTTATGCATCAATATTCATTAGGGAAATTGACCTATAGTTTTCTGCCTCAGTTTTTGTTCTTCCCAGTCTAGGCATCAGCACCATATTTGCATTATAAAAAGGAATTTGGTGTAGGACTTCTTTGCCTATTTTCTAAAATAGTTTATATAGTATTGGGATTAATTCTTCCTTAAGTTTGATAGAATTCATTTGTGAATCCATCTGGAGTTTTTTTATAGGGCACTCATTTATGGCTTACTCAATTTATTTTTCTAAAGAGTTATTTAAGTAACCTATTTCCTCTTCTGTTAATCTCAGCAATTTGTATTTTTGTAAATATTCATCCATTTCCCTTAGATCAGGAGTAGCTGGCATTGTTGCAACAAGGCTTGTGCTATGTTCTAGGCCCAACCACCACCCCAAAAGGATAGACCTGTGCTGATGACCTCCTAAGTTGTCTAGGGCAGGGAAATTTTTTCACTCTGACCTCTTATTGGTTCAACTGCTCCTGAATTTTGATTTGAAGAGTTATTTTAAAGTTGTTTGGAGGGGAATTTGGGAGAATTCAGGTGATTCCCTGCCTTTATTCTGTCATCTTGACTCCATCCTCTGTACAGATGATTTTTTTTCAAAAACACTCACCATAGTTCAAGAAAATTCATATTAGACTCCCCAGTATGTTTGAGTAGGTTGTTCAAAGATAGAAAATGGAATAAAAATTAAAAATCCAGTTTTAGTTCCATTCTGAGCTAATATAGGATATAAAAATTCTCTATATCATCTGATAGAACACTGGGTAGTATGAAAGAATTCCTCCCAAAATCCTCTGAGATTTTCTAAGATGTGATTATTATATAAAGGCGTACATGGAAGAATCTAGCCTCTTGACCCATGGAAGGGGAGTCTGGTCCATCATATCCAGGAGTTATATGTTTCTGTCAAATACAGAGGCATGACTTCCTTGAGGAGGTCACAGTAATCATCAACACACAGCAAATCAAATGGAAATCTTCCCAGTTTTGCTAGACCATGTTTCCTGTTAGGTATTTAAAAGCATCTCTGTTTGCTTGCCAACTCATAAACACTTGTCAGTCATGTTCTTAACAAGGTTACCAGGTCAGAACTGTCTGGGTTTTATTTTTTAAGGTAGTTAAATAAGCAAGCAGAGTCTTGTCCAGCTAGTGTATCATGTCTCATCCTGGTATCATTCTTGTCCCTTCCCACCCCCATTCTAATGGAATGCTTTCTGACAGTAGGCTCAGAAAACACCATAGAATATCTTCACTTTTTATTCGGTATTACCCTGTCAGTTTTTCTTTTGCTGTTTTAAGGTGAGAACCTGACACTAGTGGTATTGAATCTTGTAATCTGATAGTTTATGTATCATTCAAACTCTATTCCAACCTCACCTACCTCTTTGTTAAGAAACAGCCCTATAAACCCTTAAGTGAACAGTATACTAGAGAGAAAAATAGTTACCTTTGGGTAAATGCTGTCCTTGGGATTCTTGTTAAAACTACCACCCAACAGTGATAATTTTGGTATTTCAATAACTAATTTACAAAGGGTCCAAGACAAAACTACTTTATGCTGAATTCTGTCTTACTGAGAATAGTTTTATAACACTGGGTCATGTGGCCTCTCTTCTGTTTCCATCAACTCTTTAGGAAACCATCTGGAACTGAAAAAAAAATATATCTGGTGCTGAGCTCTTAGTATTCTTGAAAGTGGTATACTTTCTCAGGTGAAACGAGACCTAGAATTCCTAAAGTAATGTGTCCTTGCTGAGGTAACATTATTAGGAAATTTATCAAGAGAATATAGACAAATAAGTAGCCTTCCAAATACAAAACTCTAGAGTGTCCATAGTAGAAGGGATAGTTATGAATCTGAAAATCAGATCACATGAGAAGTCTAAAAGCACTTAGAAAATATCTGTTGAACAAATAAATGAGGAACAGTTGAGGAAATAGAAAACGTTTTAACTCAGAAAAGGGAAAAACTTAATGGAAGAATAAAGACCTTTCATATGGATGAAGGCTTTCATGTATTTCTCCAAAGAGCAAAACTGTAGCCACTGGTTAGAGGTGACAGTGGGTCAGATTTGAACTCAATATAAGGAACAGCTTCAGCACAATTAGAATTATTCAACAATGTAACAGGGCTGCCTTGCAAATTAATGAATTCTTCATCAATATGAATATTCAAATAGATGTTGGATAGCCATCTATTGAAAAGATTTCAGCAGGAATGACTGTATCTGAGTTTTGGAAGTTCTCTTCCAATTCTAAGATTCTACAATTTGTAATTTTACAACTCTACTAGTATTTTTTCAAGTTCTATTATGTAATGGCTTCAGTTTCTTTGGAGAAATATCTTCATTTTACTAATCTCAACTTTGCCTTAATACCACAGATCCCAAGTTAGCTGACTTGATGTGGGAAATAACAGCTAATCAGTGCTTATACCTTTCCTAATATTTCCAATTATCTTGCATATCAATCACCTTTAAACATGATAGTTGCAAAGGAGGGAGTTGACGAAATCCTATAGTCTATAAAAATGGATTAGATGATCCTTAGAAATTTCTTTCAGTCCCAAGACAATATATCTGTAGGATTCAGCACCCTATGTTTCTTCCTAGTACCTGCTGCCTGCCTGATGACCATTTCACTGTTTGTTAATTCTTACATTGGGAAACAGAAGGAAAAGGAGTTCAAACCAATCATTTCCTCTGCCCATTAGTAACTTTTATGAAATATTCAACAAGGAGTTACAAAGTTGAAAGACGATGAGTAAAGGAGATTTAGAATTATCTTAAATTCAGAAATATTGGCATTCTGCAAGTCCCCTCTCCTTAAGCCTTCGTGATAATGGAAAAAAAAGACTCAGCTAATTTCCAAACAAACCTCTCCCTCAGTCATTCTATATACCCTCTTTTCCCAACACATCTTTTCACTACAGTGGCTCCCAAGCATCAGAATTGAACAGTTTGGATTGAATCTGTTTTCATTTTTTCTGATAAAAGTTCTAATGAGCTGAGGGAATAAGGAAAGAAATGCTAAAGGGAGAGGATACTGATTGAAAAATATGTCCTTGAACAACTGAGAGTTGACTGGATTTCTGCAGAGAAAATGTAGGTGATAATGGTGATATCCAAATGGTATTTTTCAGTGTTCCGCTGACTGTGGAGTAGGAACACAGAGGAGAACAGTGATATGCAGCAACTCCCAAGGAAAATGCGATCGAACCACAAGGCCAAAAGCAGAGGAGGAGTGTGAAGACTACACAGGCTGCTATGAGTGGAAAACAGGGGACTGGTCTAAGGTAACATAAACCATGTTTGCAATTCAGTCCCTCTACAGCAGCATGAGGGAACTGGAGGTCAGCTTGTTTAATGGGCCCCTAATTCCATGAAGCGATTCTGTCAAACCAAGAAAATGCATTTCTTTCCAAACTTAGCACTTGCCATTGACCCTACCACTGCTATAGTGCATTGCTTGCTCTCCCACAGAGCTGTGCCTAACAACATCATGTGAGTCTCCCTAGAAGAATTTCACTTCTTTGTGTGAATTAGAAAGGAAACTTAATACAACCCAAAACATGAAGTTGGATATTTGAGAATGCCAATTTGGCCATCCCATGCACAATACCGGCTGTAAGCCATGATGCATACAGAGGTGGGCTTAAATTTCTAAGCTATCACGAGAGCCTAATAAATGTGTGTGAAAATTGGCTGAGTTAGACATGCAAGGAAATCTTTAGGACATGAATCAAGCCTATTCACTGCTTAGAACATTACAGGTCAATGCCAAGAAAATGGAGGGAGGGAGGGGAATAGTTGAAGTTGTGATGATGAGAGTGGGGTCATAGGGAGGGAAGAAATGCTGTTATAAAATAAGAGCATTATAATCCTTTTTCCTTCCAAGGTAGTACAGTCATAGGCCTCTATGGGAAAGAAGGGATTTCATCATCCTTGTTATCAGATGTAACACCAATTCATAGCAAGAAATCAGGAGGAGGAAGGCATGTAGAGCCTGTAAGAGCAACCCAGTGTAGTGGTTAGTTTTCCCAAAATCAGAAGTCACAGAATGAGAATGGATTTTGTTTATTTGTTCCTATCACCAGCAGTACCATCCTTTGTTACAGGAAAAGGAGGGTGAGAAATGCTTTGGAAAGTGGAGAATAAGAAAAAAAAAAGGATCTTGGTCTCAGTTAAGGCAAGATCTCTTCTAAAGCCCTTAGATTGTTCAGTTTAATAACTGTGCCCATAATTTCACAAGAGTAGGCCTATTTGGATACTTTTATTTGAGCCCTTATCAAAATCTACATGTCCAATAGCAGCCAAAGCACAGATTCATTTTACTTAAATTTCACTTGACATAAAAAGATTGCCATTTCTCTGCTTGTGTTTTGTTGATCCTTACTAAAATGTAGCTTTCATTTAACACTGCACTAATAAGACAAAAATCATACCATTAACAAATGCAATTCCATTCCATTGATTGTTGCAGCAGTAATTCTAAGCAAAATAATCCTAACCCACTGGAAAATAAGTACAAACCAAAAAAAATTCCTGAGTGGGTAAGACCTATTTATGATTTAAATAAAGTTTAGCATGTACTTAATTACAAAAAAAAATTAATATAAATACTAGTTATAATGTTACATCTTACTTAGGAACAAAAACTTCATTCTTAGGTCTCTCTCAAGAAAAATTTATTTTATGAACAACAAACATCCTTACCATGTAACAGGAAAAGTGATAGAATAAGAGAAACACTGGATTAGCAAGGAGGAAATGGTTCTAGTCCTGGACCCACAACTTGTTACCTGTATGACTTCAGAGAAGTCTCTCAGCCTCATTTTACTCATCTGTAAAAAGTACGACAGATGATAACTTTTGCCAACTGACAAAGTTATTTTGAGATCCCTCAAAAAAATCTTATAATCTAACGTGAGGAAAAGGAGGGGAGACATACAAATTAGAATATGATAAAGAACAGAAATTATAACTGAAAGGAACGTTAGAGATAATCTGACCTAAATCCCTCATTTACAAAATAAGAAAACTGAGGCTCAAAATGGAAAAAAAAAATTACTTTCTCAATGTCACACAGACATTTGGTAGCAGAGACAATATTCAAATCTAAATCTTCTAAGTACAAACCAGTGTTCTTTCCATTATACCACACTTCAGTGTTATAAAATCAGATAAGAGAGAAAACATTTCCAGCTGAAGGGATCAGAAAGGTCTATTTGGTGAATAAAATGTCAACTGGTAGAGATGGGTAGGAAAGTACTAGTATTATTATCACTGCCTACATGACCCTGGGCAAGTCATTTAACCCTGTTTATCTCAGTTTCCTCATCTGTAAAATGAGCTGGAGAAGGAAATGGCAAACTACCCCATTATCTTCCCCCCTACCCCACAAAAAAATAGGGTCACAAAGAGTCAGACGTGACTGAAACAATGACTGAAAAACCATACCATTTTACCTTTTACACTATTGACTTTGTGGTGGCAGAAGAGACTACCATTTCTCAGGAATATTTTTATCCAAATATATTTAATCTTATAAGTAAAGCTGTGCCAGCCTATAAACAAAATAAAAGTGAAATGGCTTCCTTGTACCCAAGAATCTCATCATGTACTCCAAGCCAACTTGATATAGACCCATTAATATGACTTTGCCAAATTCAGCTAAAGTTATCATTGTACTCATTATAATCTGGTAAAACTGGGGCATTTTCATCACCCATTTAGATTTTAATTAGTAAAATAAAATTGTGATTATCTTCCTTTAGTTAGCAAATGTTTCTAAAGCTGGTGATACTGATGTAAGAAAATGCATTAGGAGACACCCACGCAGAGTATGTATATATTTATTTAGAGCCAAGAATTTATATCATAGAATTTTTTAAAGTATTGGTCATTACATGACTGCACTTCCCAGAGATATGGCCAAAACAAACCTAATGGGTGAAATAACGTCTTTTAGAATCTTACTATTTTCCAAGTATGAATTTAATAGAACAGCATGTACTGATCAGGCATAAGAAAGGAAGAAGTCAATTTACCTATTATAAACGTTCAACATTGAATATTGCCCAATAAGAGTCTAAATTGATTAATAAGGAGTTTGCTCACCAAAGAATGCATACACAAATAGATGTAAATGAGAAGAGCTGATGACAAGCTGATGATATAACCACAAGTCTGACTTTAGCCTCCTCTGCTCTTGGTGGTAGTAGCCGTGGAGAGGAATGATAGTGTCATCATGTCTGGCCAACATCCTCTCTGCTACAATATCCTATAGCCAGGCCAGTGGCCATGAGGCCAAAAGGTATCCCCAATTACCACTGTAATCACTTGGGACGAGAGAGAACAGCATCAAGGGAATGAAAAGAATGTTGGATTCAAGATTATATAAAGGATGTTGCAAGAAACTCAGCTGTCCAGTGTTCTTCTCTGTGGCTTAGTTTATTCAGCTATAAAATTGACACAATAGACTCTGCTCCCTGACTTACTGAGAAGAAGGTATAATGAAAATGTAATGGAATAAGTAGTTATGGAGTGAGAGGTCTTGATTTTGTATCTACACACACGTATATAATTTATGTGTGCATGTATACATATACATCAGTATCTATAGATACATAGGTGAAATAAAAGGGCTGATTCCACTAAAAGCAAATCCACATACAGAATAAACCCTGTAAGTAGTTATATATTAGTAGTAGCCATCAGATTTCTCACATCGATAGGCCACCATCCTTTCCTCTTAAGGATATGGGTCTCTAAGCATTAAAAGGCTGTATCTAACTAGTCAATAAGCATTTATTAAACATATACTGTGTGCCAGGGACTGTGTGAAGTACTGGGCACACATAAAAAAAGCAATAAGACAGTCCTTGCCTTCAAGGAACTTACATACTAATTGGGAAGGCATAACAACTGATCATCTCACTCATACACCCCCCATTGACTATCAGGCACCCCAAAAACAACATCATACTATAAAATGTTTTGCTGGAGTAGTTGATTACATATTGTGATAATGTATTTAAAAACTGACCACCGATAAATGTAAAGTATTAAAATGCCATTTGTATTATTATTACTCGTTCAAAAGGCATTTATTAAGTGCTTCCCATGCTGAAATAAAAAGAAAGGCAAAAATATCCCCTGCCCTCAAGGAGCTTCTATTCTAATGGGAGAGACCACATGTAAATGACTAGGACACACATATATAGAGAGAAAGAGAAGATGGAAATTAATCTCAGAGAAGGAAGCACTAGCAGTAGGGACTAGAAAAGGCCTCCTTTCCCAGTGAAAAGCAAAAAGTGGGAATTGAGCTGAGTCTTAAAGAAAGCCAAGGAAAGACAGAAGAGGAAATAAGGAGGAAGAAGAGCATTCCAAGTATGGGGAACAACCAGTGAAAAGGCAAGGGAAACTGGGGTGAGGAACCTTTGGCCTCAAGGCCACATGTGGCCCCCTAGGTCCTTAAGTGAGGCCTTTTGACTGAATCCAAACTTCACAGAACAAATCCCCTTAATAATGGGATTTGTTCTATAAAACTTGTAAAATCTAATCGTTAGGAGATGTATTTGGACCATAGAGTGCATGAAGGGAGTAACATAACTAAGAAGGTGCAAACATACTAGGCGTGAAGAGCTTTAAATGTCAAGTAGTAAACGCTTATTTCATCTCGGAGATAATTGGGAGCTACCAGGGTGACATGGTTAATGTATTTTTTAGATAAGCTATAGCCAAGGTCAGTCAACAAATATTTATTAAGCACCTACTGTATGTCAGACACTCTGCTGAGACTTCAAAGCAAGGCAAAAGATAGTCCCTGATCTGAAGAAGCTAACAGTCTAATAAGGGAGATGACATGAGAACAATTATAGGTGAACAAGGTGTATACAGGATAAGTTGAAAATAATCAACAGAGGAAAGGCACTAGAATTTAGGAGGAATCAGGAAAGGCTTCCTATCAAAGGTGGGATTTTGTCTTGGTATTGAAGAAAGCCAGCAGGCAGAGATGAGGAGGGAAAGCATTCCATGGATGGGGGATAGCCAGTGAAAATGCCAGGAGTCCAGCAATGGAATGTCTTGTTTGAGGATAAGCAAGGAAGCCAGCCAATGTCATTGAATAACAGAGTATCTGCTATGGTATAAAGTGTGGGAAATGGGGTGGGAGCAGTATGAAGGGCTTTGAATGCCAAATAGAGGATTTTATACTTGATCCTTGAGATGATAGGGAGCTACTGAAGTTTATTCAAGGGGGTAGCATTGACATGGTCAGACTTGTGTTTTAGGAATATCACTTTAATATCCTCCATGAGTGGAGGATGAACTAGAGACTTCCAGACCAACTAGCATCCTTTTGTAATAGTCTAGGCACAGGGTGATTAGGACATTGTACCAGGGCGGTAGAAGTGTCAAAGGAGAAGGGAGGTATTTACAAGACATGTTACAAAGGTAAAATCAACAGGCCTTGCCAACAGATTGGGTATGGTGGGGGTGGGTTGAACATAAGAGTGAGAAATCAAGTATGGCACCTAAGTTGTGAGCTTGAGTGACTGGGAAGATGGTGGTACCTTCAACAGTAATAGGACAGTTAGGAAGGAGGAAGGTTTGGGGTGTGGGATAGAGATAATGAGTTTAGTTTGGGACATATGGAGTTTAAGATGTCTATGGGACATCCAGTTTGGAGAGAATAGAATCATGGAGATCGATTAGAAGGTTACTGCTGCAGTCCAGGCAAGAAGTGATGACTGTTGGGATGAAGAAGATGGCAGTGTCAGTGGAGAAAGGACCGGAGAGATGTTGTAAAGGTAGAAACAAGACTTGGTGATGGTTTGGATATGTGGAGTGAGAATGAGGAATCAAGTCTGAGACCATGATAGTGGTCTTGGGGCGACTAGTAGGATGGTGGTTACCTTGACAGTAATAGCTAAGTCTGGAAGAGGGTAAGAAAGATCATGAATTCCACTGTGGTCATCTTAAGTTTGAAATGCCTATAGGAAATCCAATTCAAGATGTACAAAAGGCAGTTGGTGATGTGGGACTGTAGCTCAGGAGAGACACTCAGACCAGATATATAGATCTATGCATTACTTGCATAGAAATAACTGAACCCATGGGAGCTGGGAAACTAACCAAGTAAGAGAGTATAGAAAGAAAAGATAAAGGCACAGAGACTTCAGAGACTTAAGTGTGACATGAAGTTCCAGCAAAGGAGACTGAGAAGGAAGAGTCAAATATCACCTTTTAGACCTCGGTTTCCTCAAATGTGGAATTAGGGAGTTGTACTAGAGACCCTCTAAAGCACCTTCCAACTCTTAAGCTATGATGCAATCACAGGTTGAACAAAATCCCACCACTAGGTGGCAATTCCAGAGGCAGAGTTTCTGGTATATGGTGGAATGCCAACCTATATCTCTAGGGTAGTGGTCTCCCAAATGAATGCTATGAAATAACTTCAAGGGGGCAGTCTCTTAGCATTCTCATCCCCCTCTACACCCAACACTTCATGGCTGCTGTAGCAGACTACTCTGCCCTCAGAGACAGGGCTTAGTAAGGCGTCTATACACCCCCACACACTGCATTTTGGGGTAAAAGAGTTGCACAGGATGAGCAGGTATGGCTAGGTTAGAGCATTTATTAAGCACTTACCGTGTGCCAGACATTGTGCCGAGTGCTGGGAATAATACAAAAAGAAGCGAGCAAGATAGGCCCTGCCCTCAATAAGTTGACACTGTAATAACAGAAGACAACACATAAAGGGGAACTTGGGGGTGGGGGCAGGAAGGGATGGATACTATATGACATGGTCTGGACCTCCTTTCCCTCTTCCCAACTTCACTGCTTCCATTAAGGGCACCACCATCCTTCCTGTCTCCCAGATGTATAACCTCTTCCTTATCTTGGACTCCTCACTCAGCTAAAACTACTCTCTCTTCAGAGTTACCAAGGATCTCTCTCAATTGCCAAATCTGATAGCCTTTTCTTGGTCCAAATTCTTCTTGACCTCTTGGCAACACTTAACACTGTGGACTTCTGTCTCTTCCTGGATATTTAATTTTTTGTTTGTTTGTTAGATTGTTAGATTTTGCTTTTTTATTTACTCAATGTTTTCTACTTCTGTCTTATAAATTGTCTTTGCTAATAACTTAGGGATTGAGAGGCCTTTGAAAAATTATTATGTTTCCTCTCCTTCTGTGGATTCTCATTTCTCCTTGCAATCCCTGTACATCTCTGCCTTTTGAAGTCAGTAAACATTTAGTGCCTGGAAAAAAATAGACAAGACTGGGGAATATCCAAATTTTACTATTTCTAAAGGAAGCTCTTCTTCAAAAAGCTTCAGTTAGCCAAGGGAAAAAATATTAGGGCAGGGAATTCTAAGTTTAATCTAATGCATGAAGAATTTGACAATCTAACTTCCTTTATCCAAGCAATCTATTTCATTGAACCCCATGATATTTTATGGAAAGATAAAAAGATTTCCAGGAGAGGAAAGATGTGAATGCCAAGCTCAATAATGCTCACATTTTTCACTTGTTATATTATGAGGCAGAGATCCTGAAACACTGCTTCTAGCCTGGGATACTCAAAATGGCCCAGCATGAAGATGATATATCTTTTCCCTGTAGAAGAATGAAACTGTCTTAAGAGGTGGGAAGAACATGCCCTGTGACAATCACAGCTGGATCATCCCACTTTGAGCTTCAGACACCTAGCCAAAGTACATGTCTGGGAAAATATAAAGTCCTGCTTCATGACTGAAGCAAAGCCCTACTAAGAAAAAATGACTTGGCCAAATGGAAGGTACAGGCATCCTGTGGCTGCCAAGTGTGTCTTTATCGATCATGAGCATTTTAAAAATTATCTACAGCCACCTGTCTGTCCTCCACGAGCGTCAGCTATTGCCAAATTCTTCACAATCATTTTCTTAGCCTATGAAATACTAGATCCAGGTATTTATCCCAACGGGACACTTAAGATGGGAGGGAAAAAATATCTAATTTTCTACTTGAATCATGTTATGTCAGTATCAAACTTTGCAATGTTCTAAATTCAAAACCAACCATCATTGTTAATCTCCTTTTGAGGTAGTAAGAGCTTTCTGACTGAAAACAAATTGCTCCGGAGGGATTACAGTAAATATCAAATGAATTTTTAAAGAAAAAAAAGTAATGCTTGAAGAACCACTGCTTCTTTTGAATGAAAAAAAAAATCCACTTCCTGGTTCGTAGAAAATACTGCACTCGATTTGCTTTATTGAGGATTTTGCCAAATTCATCTGTTTGTTTATTCATTTATTCAGCAAATGTTAATTAAGTCCTGACCATGTTCAAAGCACTATGCTAAGTCCTATACTCCTCAGATGGGGCCAATCAATAACAGTGAATTGGGATCTTATTATAAGAATTAGAAATTGATGCCATATAAAATTGAAGAGATCAGTTAAGTGTGTGCCCAAGTACTTACCTTAGTACCTGTCCCTTCTTTTGCATTTCCCTGATTATCTTTGCTGTCTGATTGTTGTAAAACTCCAATGTAGTACAGGCTCTGGAGCTCACCCTCCCAATCCACACTCACGTTGGTAGGTTGGGACCACAAAGGGTGGCTGGTTAATTCTCTTAACTTTAAATGAGATGACACTGTTGAGTTCACAAGCACCCGTGTCTTCCCCGTTTGATTATCAATTGATATCAATTAGCTAGCCAGATCATTAGCTTTGAGAAATGGCATTTACCAAGTTAATATAGTAAGTCATATAGTATTGGTACAAAACAACCCCACCTCCAATTGAGGGCACACTCCCACAAACACATTCAGAGCCCAGGAGAAAATAGTCTCAAGTTTACAGCACATGTGGCAAAAAGTGTAACTCACAGCTCCTGGAAGTCCCTTTTTCCACTTTGTGAGACCCTATTACAGTCCTCCTTAGGTATGGTGTAACTTTCTTTTAGGCTGCTTGCAAGGTCCTGAAGTTGCCTTTCTTTGGCTGCCAGTGTAGCCACTGCTGCTCAAGGGATGGTACTAGGACATCCATGGGAAGTCCAAAACCATCCAACCTTTCAAAGTTCACAAGATCATTTTGTGTTCAAGGGGTTTGTTGGGTGGGGGAGGCGGTCAGAAGCTCTTCCTTCACCTCCTCCTCCACCCACAAGTAATTGCTTTTCAGGGGCTTGGCTGGAACTGTTTCTACCACTAGGCTGGCCAAACATTGGAATGCTACAGTTCTGAACTAAATTATTATTTTACGTAAAGCCCACAAGGCATAATTGAGTATCCTCAGCCAATACCAGTGTACTTTCTGTAGAGCATCACTTCATTTCATCCGATAGTTTTCACTCCTAAAATTGTTAAAGTATTTTCACATCTAGTTTAAAGGACTGAGTGGTGGCTCCAATGATGGTATTCTTGATTAAGGTAGTTACTTTGAGTGCGGTGGTAAGATTGAATCAATGGATTCCTCCTTCTTACACAAGTCATGGCTAATTATTGATATTACAAGAAAGTGCTCCTACTGGGTCCAAAGGAGCTCCTGTGCTTCCAAATAACCCAAACTATTTTTGAAGTTCTAAAGTGGACCACCCTATAGTAATGATTCCAAATGCTTTCTATGTAGCTGCATTTGCCAGTCCCTCTAAATCTGGGAAATGCAGTTACCAGGCAGAATTTCCATCAGGCAACAGTTCCAACAGGAGTGATGACCCCATGACCCTGGCATGGAACAAAGCTGGGAATACTAATGCTATAGACACGTGATCCAAAGTATCACATACCCAATCTAATACTATAGTTGCTTTCACCTGTTGTCCCTTACTTTTCTGTTCTTCTCCGTATCTTCCATGTCTATAGGACTCCTCATAATCTTTAGGCCAGACATGACCCCTTGTGGAACTACTTTCTTACTTACTTACTTAAGCTTTATCTCAGAAAGTCTATATGCTATTAAATTGACTCATCATCTATTTTCAAATGGTATTTTAGGGGAAGGGGTGAAGATGTCAAGAGAGGAAATAGCTGCTTGGTTTCTTTAGGTGGTTTTCATCTTGCACTCCCCTATTTCCGTGATAGTGACAACTGTCTCAGAGCACATTTTTATTCTAAACTCAATAAATACCAAACAAAATGAACATTTGCATACATAGGATAATAGAAAAAGAAGATTGTACATAAAACTTCAGGAATCTATTTCCTGCAGCTTGATTTTCTTTTTAACTATATGGTAAAAATTCACATTACAGCTTTCAAAACTGTCTTGTTTGTACATCTCTCAGGCCTTCATTTGGCTCTCCTCTCTGAATTTTAAAAAGATACCTCTTTTCACTCTTTTCTTTTTTGCTGCTCTACTGCTAGTCTATAGGCAGCTAGGTGGCACAGTGGGTGGAGTGCCAGGCCTGGAGATCTGAAGACTCATCTTCCTGAGCTCAAATTTGGCCTCACATACTTACTAGCTGTGTGACCCTGGGCAAGTAACTTAACCCCACTTGCCTCAGCAACTCGTCTGTAAATGAGCTAGAGAAAGAAATGGCAAACCAGTCTTGCCAAGAAAACCCCAAATGGTTCACAAGTTGGACACAATTGAAAACAACTAAACAAAATTTCTAGTCTCCTCATCCTCCCACCCTACATCCGACAGAAAAGAGAAAAAAAAGAAAAACAAAGTAAACCCTTGTTTAAACAAAAAACCAAAGATGTATAGGCAAGGAAAACAATTTCCACCACACTGGCTACATCCAAAAACATGTTTTATTCAGCATATTGAGTCCACTACCTGTCAGGAAGAGGGAAGCATCTTACATTATCAGTCCTCTAGAATCATAGCTGGTCATTGCATTCATCAGAGTTCCCAGGTTTTTTCAAATTCGTTTTTCTTTATAATATTATCATTGCTTTTCACCACTCACTTTACTTTGTATCAAGTTACAGCATTCTTGCCAGGTTTCTCTGAAATGGTCACTTTTGTCACTTCTAATGTTGCAATAAGATTCCAATACAGCCATGTGCCATTACTGGTGCCATTCCCCAGTGGATGAGCACCCCCTTAGTTTGCAGTTATTTGCCACAACTAAAAGAACTGCTCTAAAGACTTTTGCACTTATCAGTAGTTTTCCTCTTTCTTTGATCTCTCTGGGGGTGTAGAGTAGTACCAAGTAGTACCCAGTAGAATCACAATTTAATAGTTTTGGAGGTACAGAACCAAACTGCTTTCCAGAATGACTGGAACAATTGGCAGCACCACCCACGGTACATTAGCAGCGCCTGTTTTCCAGCAGTTCCTCTGACAGTTGTCATTTTTCTTTTCCACAGGTTCGCCATCTGGTGAAAGTGAGCTAGAACCTCAGAATTGCCTTCATTTATACTTCTCTAATTATTAATAATTATAGCATTTGTTTCATATGGCTATTGATAGCTTGGATTTCTTCCTCTTAAAAACTACCTGTTACATATCCTTTGTCTGCTGAGGAATGGGCATGTTCCTGTAGATTCATTTTGTCCTCTCCTACACTTACCCTTTTCCAGATTTTCTCTCCAGACCTTTTCCTCTCTTTTCTTTAGCTCTATACCTACCCACCCCAAAGACTAATATGGTAAGTGAACTGGGAAGGAGAGAAGAGGAAATGAAATTGGATCAGGTTTAAGATAAGAAGCATCCTGGTTCCTTCTTACAACTACCCGACCTCCCACATACTTTAAATGCTAATTTTCAGGTGAAATAGAATCTTATTGGATAAAGCCTAAAAAGTTTTTGCATTTTATAGCCACTTTGGTATTTTTAGGCATGTTTTAAGCCCCCATTTACAGTGTTGAGCTAGAAGTCATAGGTTTACGCATGGAAGCATCCTTAGAAGAACCTCATTTTACAGTTGTGGAGACTGGGGCACATTGAGATAAAGTGAATTGTCCAATATCACAAAGCAAGTCAGTGACAAAGCCGGGGTTAGAATTAGGCTCATAACTTCTGGTCTAATGCTTTTCCATTGTAATGTGTGGTTGGACTATAAAATGGAGATAGGGAAAGGAAGAGAGGGAAGGAGAAGATAATGTTAGAGTCTGCTGAAGAAAATGGGAAGGAGTGGGATCAAGGGCACATGTAGAGGTACGGACCTTGGCAAGGGGAAGAGCCACCTCATCGTCAGCACCTAGGGGATGATGTCAAGGAGTTTGGTGATGAAGAAGATAGTGTGGTCTGTCATTCAGAAACAGACAGGGCTCCTCACTTTCTAATCAGGAGCCTATTGATTGTAGGCTAGAAATGATTTATACCTTAGGGTAACATGTATAGAATATGGGGGTGTTTTAGTGCCTACATCAGGTTACTATTAACGCGTGAGGAGCAGCCTTGCCCAACGGTAAGGCAAAATGAACCAAATACCTTTTTTAATCTTCCCAGGCCAAGCTTTCCCTCCCATAGCCTCTCTCAGGCATTCATTTTTAAAATTTATTTTATCATTTTTTCCAATTAAGAAGCATCTATTTTCTCTCCTTCCCATTCCCCTACCCCAAATGAGCAACTATATTGCCAACGAGATACCCACAGGAGAATTCCCAGGTTTGAATCGCAAGATACAACAGACTCTCTTCATTGATGACGAAACCAAAACATTTATTCCAACACCAGAAAGCCAAATCCATCATAACAACAAAGAAATCTATATACATGATCAATGTAGGGAGCACCACCATCCCCAAGCCTTCCCTCTATCAGGTCTCCCCACAAACAAGCTCCCTTAAGCAAAACTATTCCCCCTCTCACTCACACCAGCTGCTCTGCCTACTCTCTCTCCCAGCTCCAACTCACTCCAACTTCCTGCTCCACCCATTCAGCAAGCTCCTCCTACCACAGGCTCCATGTGACTTAGGCTTCCATGTCACTCAAGCAGGTCAGACAGGCCTGTTAATGGGCAAGAAAGATCTTCCCATTCTATTAACAATACATTAACAACACAACAACCACCAAAAAAAAAAAACCTAGAATATACATAGTCAAGCACAGAAAACCAAAAATGTATGCCTCATTCTGCATTTTAAGGACATCACCTCTCTGACACGTTTCCCTTGGAATCATGAACTCTCATTGAATTGATCTGAGTTCTAAAGTCTTTCAAAGTTGTTTTTCATTATAAAGTAGCATTTGGATGTTCTTCTAATTCTGTTCAATTCACTCTACATCAGTTCATAGGGGTCTCTGAAATTGTCCTTTTTGCCATTTCTTATGACAAAATATTTTCTTATATTTACCTTAGCAAATATTTAAACATTAAAAATCTAAATAGACTCATATCTCCTTTTTCACTCTGAACTTTTTGTTCTTTTTGTACCAACCATTATTATTTAGTGATTTTGATTTCCCCAAGTGTCCCTTCAGTAAAAACTTCAGTTTCAAAAATCTTCTCATGTCTTAGATAACAGATCCTTTTAGGCTGATTACATGTAGCAACAATGTTACTAGAAGCTGTTGTGGGGGTGAAAGACCAACAATAAGAGCACACTGGAGGGCTGCTAGCACAGGTCCTTTGATTTCCTCTTCTAAGAAAAGCACCTTTAAGGGGTAAACAATCTTACTTTAATTAAACATATGTGTGTGTGTGTGTGTGTGTATCATTCACTTAGTTCAGGGGAAAAAGCCAGCACCCTGAACTTCAGAGCAAATACAAACAGAAACTACAAACAGATCAACAGACTGGCTTTGTCTGATCAAGACATCACATACATAGTCACCAAAAAGAGAAGCACCAACATCTGGGTTTTCAAAGGCGGGGAGCTCTTAACAACGGTTACCCAGTCTTGTCTGGTCAAATCACATGACACTCTTCCAGTGAGTGAGGGCCCCAAAACAAAACGACAACCTCAGATCTTACATACCCTTCTCAGGGTCAGAGGGCCTCACAACCATGCGACTCAAACCTATGTGAACTAGGCTTTCTTGTTTCTTAAGCAGGTCAAAGATTCTTGATTCAATCAAAGAAACAAAAGACAACAGAAAGTCCACTTTGCTTGCTATTACATTTGAAAGGCAAGACTCATCAGGGTACTTGATTATCTTAGAATTCTAAAAGAGAAAACAAAAATGTCCCACCCTAATTGCCATAACATTATTATGTTGAATTCTGCAACAAGGTATGTTAGAAATTCCATCTTTGCCTTGTTCAATTTATGCTATATTTAAAGTACAGTTATGGGTATTTGAGAAGGGGGGAAAGAGGATGTATACTCAAGATGTTGAGATTAAAACATGCATGAACGTTTTCTATAATTTTTTGCTATTTCCATTTTACTTTCAGTAAAATAAGGCTGAAGAAGATGCATTACTTTTTTGTAAAAATTCATTTGAAAATATGCCCGTGGATAAAAGCCTGCTTTAAACGAGACTAGATATGTTTTTATAGGTCTGTTTTCTTGGACTTTGAAAACCTGGAAAAGAGTTTAATGAGGATGCTGTAGGCTAATTAGATCCTATCAGAAGTCGGGAGTCTCATTGTGCCCTATTTAATGATTCAACAAGCAATTGAATCTCACAGAGATAAGACTTATTACACCCCCAAGTTATTGCTAGCACCAAAATGTTCTGATTAGCCAGAGTCTTGAGTTTTAAAATCAGAATGTCATTAACACACACACACACACACACACACACACACACACACACCTTCTAGCCCATCTGGAACTACATTTGTTCAACAGGGCTAAGTGTGAGAGGGCAGCCTCTAGTTGTGCATATACAGATTCTGCCTTACTGCCAATATGGATGCCCTAGGCTGTGTGGCATTTGTGAGCTTTTGCGCCCATGTGAGGGCAGCAAAGGAAATCATTAAAGTAAAACGCAGGTAAGTATCTTCAGCCAGTCAATAAACATTTATTAAGTGCCTGTTATGTACTAGGCACTGTGCTAAGCTTTGTGGATACAAAAAAGAGGCAAACTACCATCCCTTCCCTCAAGGAGCTCACAGTTCTGTGACAAGTAGAGTTCAGCTGTACTTAGCTCCCATTCTCTTTGATATCGTAGTCACTATCCCACGCCTTACACTGGTTAGAAATAATATTTGCCATTGCATTCGCTGGGAGGTTAGCCTACATTAAGTACATGATCTGGAGAATGCAATCACATGTATGTGTGCCTCGACTTTGACCTTTTTTGAACCAATGAAACAATCAACACAGTGAAAAGTAAACAATGAAAAAAGTAGCTAAATATTATTTAGCCACTGGTTAGTGAGCTACACATTTTCTAACAGGTTATGTTGGTGTTGTGTATACGAAGAATTAAAGTGAGTTAAGAATTCACAAGCATATTCTAGAAAGTTCCTTCAAGTGCACTCATGCAATCTCACAAAGTGCTGTTGTCCTGAATAGCTACAAGGAAGGCCTCCAATTAGAATTTAACAGAGAAGTAGTAGTAAGGACTCAATTCCCTGGGCAGAAAGTAATCTCACGGAGCACACACCAGCCAAAACAACAGGTCACCTTTGATTACTGCCATGTCAGATCCCATTGCCTTATCACCAGACCTCTAACTTGGAAGCAAAACTGCCACATCAGACTTTTAAAATTCACTGTAACTTTCTGATTATGATTATTTTTATATAATTAGTGACCTGAAGGAAAGAATTGAGACGATCACATGGTATTTCACATCAAGATTACAGGTTAATTCAAACAGATAGCTAAAAGAAAACCCTCTGATTTAAGTCAACTGTTTAGATGGGGAAATTAAATGGCAAATGACTGACAAAAAAAAAAGTGACAGATGAAAAAAGAGCATGCATTTTCCAACTTCCAATCTTCTTCCATGTGTTACCCACCAGAGACTACTCTTCTTCACTTCCTGGAAGAGGTCATTCATCACCCTATCATATTAAACAAGACCAGGAATTTTGAAACAGAGAGATTTGTTTTAAGGGTCACAGTGAATTCTACATTTCACGTTGCCCAATGATAATTTCCTACACTGGTAGGGAATCTGTGCATTTTCACATATGCTTTAATTAAAAGTCCCCCCTAGGGCTTATCCTGTGTCCTGATTTTCACAGAAACAGTAAGCACACCTGGGCAAGAAAATTGAAACCTTCTCCTGGTGTTCTTGCAATACTAGATAATGCATAAATTATGAAGCTAAACATATTCTCTCCTGTAGGTAAAGGTAGGGTTTTACCAGTTTGTTTGACTTGGTTTGTTTTCAAAAGACTCGATGTGAGGCCATGCCAGGTACTTTGGCTAAGCATCATCATTGTTGGCATATCAACCAAACCCTCTTTAATGATGTTTTGCTTCATTAGAACTTTGCAAAGTACCCCTTAGATGCTGGAAATACATCAATAACCAACACTGCAATTTGATGTTCTCTCCTTATGTTAAAATATCAAGAAGATACTCAAATGCTGGGCTACTGGGAGAGACTGAGGTTGGGGGAATCTCCTGAGCTGGCGTAAATAAGGCTAAAGCTAAGTGGGTATCTGCACTAAGTCCAGCACTGATATGGTGGGCCTCGAGAGCAGAGAGACATCAGGCTGCCTAAAATGGGGCAACTCACTACAGGTTAGACAAATGGAGCATCTTAAAACTTCTGTGCTCCTCAATATTAGAATTGAGTCTCCATGAGTAGCCACTGCACTTTCAGTCTAAGCACAACAGGGAGACCCAGTTCATAAAAAATAAAAACCTCAACTGGATCTGTGATGTCATCAGTGAGGGATATCCCATACAGTGATGCAGATCGTAACAAGAAGAATGCAGAACAAGCAAGAGTAAACAGCAACTTTGTACTCACATTAAAAAGAACTGAAATGACAGGTTGTTCCTAAAGTCTGGACATATAGACAAAAATGCATATTTTCAAGAAATGAAATGAATGAAATTTTCAACAACATTTTATTTAATTGGAATATTAACAAATAACATCTTCAATATGATTTCCATCATTTGTGATGCAAAGGTTGATGCGCTTTGCAAGATTCACGTGAACTCAATGCAATAACTCCATGTTGCCGTCAATCTTAGCACATTCACTCTTTATGCATAAAATCAAGTGTGTTGCATCTGTGATTTTCACTGAGTACACCTTCTCCTTTAGCATACCCCAGAAAAAGAAGTCAAGGAGGCTAAGGTCTGTTAATATTCCAAATATTTCAAAATATGCATTTTTGCCTATTAGTCCAGACTTCAGGGACACCTTGTGGAGTAGATTTCTGGTCAGTTATGGAATCTCTGAGGTTATTTCCAACCCTGAGATGCTGTGATCACCTGTAACTCATAAAGTACTTTGAAGGTTGACAATGCTACATAATCACTGCCACTATTGTGAAATGTGATCCTTTGAGAACTTTACTGGTCTATGACTGTGCATACCAATCAATCAGATGTTATCCTAATGGATGGGTGCTACTATGCAACCCTCAATATTGGCACCCAATATTGGCAGAGAGAAAGGGGAGTAGGATAAGTGACATTGTATTTTACAAGAGCACCTTCTTTTATCTCTGTGTATACGTCAGCATGTGTGTGTCTGTGTGTGTGTGTGTGGCATCCATGCAGGTAGGAACCCTGCCAAAATCTCTCAACCCATCACTCCCTTATTTTAGTACAATACTCCTTTATTAATCCCAGCTGCAGCACTGCTCCATTCAGTGCATTTGCTTTATTAAAATTTTGCAGAGTACACACCGGACACTGTAAATCACATGTCTTGTAGAGAATTGCAAGGGCAGAACAGGCAAAGAAAGTACATACACAGATCTGGCCTACCCAGCCAGGAAAGACAAATTTAGTGGCGAGGTATTTGCAATAGCTCTCTGGAGAAATGGAAAGGACCAGAAGAGCTCATAGAGCTTGATTCAAGACACAAAGCACTTGGATACTTGGTGTGTTCGTCAATATGAAATACATGAAAAGGAGTGAAGGGAAGAAGAAAAATACACAAAATCTCGCAGGGTCTAGTTCCACTAATTTGTAATTTTGAATCATCAGGATTGGCCTTAACTGAATGGAAATTGGTCTTGATTTAGCAAACAATGTCTATTAAATAGAGCAAATTAATGAATGGTAAGAACAAGATAGGAAATGTTTATGTTTCTTAAAAAAATAAAATGGTTTCAAACACTTAGTCACCCATGCACATACAAACAACTGAAACACCAATTATAGATCATTCTTAAATATTCTTTTAAAGCTGAAGGCTAACGTATCTCTTATAGGCAACATTTTTTATGGCTGTATATACTTGAAATCAACTGTCAAGGACCTTAAGGATTATCTAATCTAGCACCCTCATTTTTTAGATGAAGAAACTAAAGTCTAGAGAGATTAATTAATTTACCCAAAATTAGCAGCACACCTAGTACTACAATCCTCCTGGTTCCTAATTCAGTGTTCTACTTAAGTGTTCTTTTTGAATAACTTAAAAGAAATAAAAATGAAAATTATATAATTTAAACTTTTCACTAATTCAAACAGCCCTTTCACCCCTATTAGCCGTAATGACTAAGGTTTTTACTACGATATCTTTAAATTAGACCATCTGCTTTAGGTCATTAGATGATAAGGAAGAAAAATTGTTTGAAGAATAACATGGTTTGTTTTTTAAAGATGATTGCCCAGTTATCTATAATGGTTAGTTGACTGAGTTTGTATATGGTTAAACAAGGGGATGGATCAATTACCTTTTTGGAGTCCTGTTGACTTTACTTCTATAATCTCTCATATTCATTCCACCACTACTCATGCCCTCCACCTTCTCTTTCCACTATCACTGCCTAAATTCTGGCCTTCATTATGTCTCACTTGGACTATTTTAATAGCCTCCTAATGGTCTCCCTGCTGTGAGTCTTTACCCATTCCAATCTACTCTACATACCATTTCCCATGTAAATCTACTAATATATTGCTCTGACCATGTCACTCACACTTAAAAACTTGCCATGGCTTCCCATTGCCTCCTGAATGAAATCTAAACTTCTTAACCTTAGTATTCAATGCCATTCATCATCTGGCTCCAGATTCACACTCCTCCCCACCTTCATATGATCCATGATCCTATTACACTGAACCGCTCACCATTTCCTGAAGTTACTTAAGGGCAAAGACTGTATTCCTAGCACTTAGCACACAGTGCTTTGAACATTGCTTAGTGTTTGTTGAATGAATTTCCCTTTTCCAAGTACCAAGTATTTGCTCCAGCTGTTCCTTATGCCTCAAATGTAGTCTATTCCCATCTCTGCCTATTGAAATTTTATCCTCCCTTTAAGGACCAACTGGAATGCCATCTAAAGCTTTACCTTACCCCACGCTCTAGTTAGAAGCAGTCTGTCACTGTACATTTTCTCTTGCCCTAGTTTTTGTATATGTTTCATATTTTCTACTAGTATGTAAACTCCCTTAGTGGAGGAATCACGTCTTAGTCATCCTTATATACCATGATGCCTTGCACATAAGTGTTTGATAAATATTTATTTAATTAAATTGAATTAAAAGAAACTAAGGCAGCTAGGTGACACAGTAGAGAACACTGAGCATGGATTCAGCAATACCTGAGTTCAAATTCTGCCTCAGATACTTATTAGCTGTATGATTCCCAACCTCAATTCCTTCATTTGTAAAATGAGGGATTAGACATAATGGCCTCTACAATTTTTTCCTGCTCTAAATCTATGATCCTAAGGAACAGAAGGGAAAGATTTTTAAAAAGACAACTTTGGAGGCAGAAATAATAAATTTTTCATTTGAAATCTTCCTGAAGGGGGTAGAAGGTACAATACTTCTTAGAAAGGGGCATGAAAAATTAATGTCAGTGAAATAGGAGAATAGATGATGGGAGGGCAGGAGAACAAAGCAGGTCAAAAAGTATTAGGTTACTTAAGCTGGGAAATGGGGAGGAAAGAGAAGAACAGAGAGAATAATAATAAAAGTAAACCCACGTAGCTTCAAAATGAGCCAGGGTAATTGGAAGAAGAAGAAAGTGGGGGAAATAGAATGGTTTCAGACTAATGTAAGCCAAACAAATGGCAGAGACATACACATGTAGATGTAGTTACTAGAAGAATATACATCCTCAAAAAATTTAACTATAAATGTGAATAGATTAAATTCTAAAAAGAATAGAATAATGAAGAAGAAAACAAGCCCCAATGATTTGCTGCATGCAAGAAACAGTGATATAAAGGAATTGAACAAAATCTATTTTGCTTCATGTGACAATAAAAGCAAGAGTTAACATCATAATATCTGATAATTCAACACTAAAAGTTGAGAAATTTCAAAAGAGACAAATTAAATTATATCATGCTTAAAGGCAGCATAATCAGTGAAAAATAAAACGATTAAATTCATATGCACCAAATGACATAGCATCAAGTTATTAAAAGCATAGTTAGGCAAAAAATATTGACAATACAATAATAGCTGAATGTTTTCATATTCTACTATACAATGTTTTAACATCCCTCTCTGAATATCTACAAAGATATAAAATGTAAATATGAGATCTCTTGGAGTCTTAAATCCACAATCCTCTGATCTATAAATATAACAAATTTATGTTATGTAAAAAAGTGAATGAGGAAATCGAAGAAATGTGGGAAAACTGATGTCAAGAGAGAGAGAACAGAACCAAAAGAACCACATACAAAATGATTCCAACAACGTAAATGCAAAGATCACTCAAAGGAAGTGTACCTCTGAATAACTGAGAAGCCAATGAAGATCTCAGAGAACTAATAATTAAACTCACCTCCTCCCTCACAGCATATGGGATCCCAAGGACAGAATGTTGTATATGTTGTCATAGACAGTCTCTTTAATACAGAGTAAAGAAAAAGAAGAAAAGACAATACAATGTGCTTTTCTTGAGGGAAAAAAAAATCAATGTTAAAGATCTGCCTAAGAACTTGCCCTGTTCATTTTAGCCCCTACAAGTATCGTGCATATACACTTGGGAACTAACTCTCCATCCTTTACTCCCCAGTTATTTCATACACCTTGACGAGAATGGTAGGAGAAAGACCTAGTGAGCATTACTGTTATGAGGTCTTGTCTATACAAATCTCATCAGGTTGTCCCTGTTTCTGATAGTGCTCCTCCACATGTGGAAAAGGACTACAGTCTCGGGTAGTGCAGTGCATGCACAGAATTACTGGGCGCCACGGCAACGAGTGCCCCATCCTCTCTAAGCCAGCAGCCTATCGACAGTGCCACCAGGAGGCCTGTAACGAGAAGATCAATGTCAACACCATCACATCCCCGCGACTTGGTGAGTAGACCTAGTGGGTCTATGGAGCACAGCAAAAGCCACTTTGTGTTGTCAGTAGTGTTTGGTACTGGGAACAAGTTTCGAAGGTCTAAAAACTACTGATTATGCCATATTGGAGAGGTTCAACCTTAGCTCCGCTCATCTGCCTCTAGAGATCTGTACAGAACTGGATAGTAGTTTAAAAGGTAGGCTTCTCATTTCACCTACTGGAAAAGACATTTATTTAATAACTGCAGATTCAAACCCAATACCTTCCGCATCTGCATCCTAGCAGACCTCTTTGTTAACAAATGAAGAACATATGAAAATGTTTCTCTACATGTTAGTATTCCTCTAAGTGGGGAAGGGGGAGATGGGAAATGCTTCATTTGGAAAATAAGGCTTTTTTTGGACATCACTCATGAAACTATTAAAATGCGTATGAAATTCATTTCAGGAGGATGTTCTAGAAGAAAATGGTAAGAAATGTTTAGTAGAATGGAACATTTAAATTCATCAGGGAGTTTTTTTTCTATAAGTAATTT
This sequence comes from Trichosurus vulpecula, assembly GCF_011100635.1. NCBI lineage: Eukaryota > Metazoa > Chordata > Mammalia > Diprotodontia > Phalangeridae > Trichosurus > Trichosurus vulpecula. The sequence continues at coordinate 137,980,075 of NC_050580.1, read as the reverse complement.
CACTGTGTTTTAAACCTATCCCCTTACCATCTATGCCAGCGGGATGACTATTATGTAGTAATCATAGTCCCATATGTGAGGAGAAAGGGAGAAAGAAATTGAGCTCATCTTATTATTGGTCTTTTTAAAAGTTTCTGCTTTCCAAAGTAGCAGCCCCTCAGAAAGATTTTTCTGGCCAAAGTCCCTTTCCATTAAAACTTAAACTCCAACTAATTTTTAAGCCTAAGCCACAAAGACATTTAGCTACCAGTAAGTTTTATATCTCAATCTCAGCCACCAAACAATCTCAGAATCCTAGAGCTGGAAGGAACCCCAAAGGTCAGCTGGTCCAATCCTCACCTGAAACATGAGTCCCCTCAACAACATATACCCAACAAATGATTTTCCAGCTTTTGACAGAACATTGCAAGTAATGAAAGAACATACTACTTCATGAGGACAACCATTCGGTTTTCATACATCTTTCAAGTTCTTCCTTATATTGAGCCAAAATATACCTCCTGGTTACTTCTCCCTAGTTCTGTTTTATGGCATCACATGGTACCAATTGACCCTCTTCAACATAAGATAAGATACCCTCTAACTCATCAATTTCCATTTTAAAACTTTATTTTCAGAACTTAGCCTAGTGCTCTGGATAAGTTCACCGTGTATCTTCTTTCTATCATGCAAAAATCAGACTTCAGGGTCTCCTAAGTAAAGCCCAGGTGGTTTTTTTTCAATGATTCTGCCTAAAACAGCTCTGTGTACTCATTTTAATAAATTCTAATAATGATGGTGGTAATATTCTTGGGCATAAAACTGTAGTAAGTGCCACTTAATACATTAGGGGTTCAGGAAAGAAGGTAGCTTGCTGTAGGGGCAAGACAAGTGGCTTTGAAGGCTGAAGATTTAGGTCCAAATCTCTGCTCTGATTCTTATTACTTATTTGATCTCAGGCAGGTCATTTAATCTGTCTGGATCTTGGTGTCCTTAGCTATCAACTGAAGGGATTCAACCAGATGATTACTAAGATTTTGTTAAATTCTAAATCCTGTGATGCTAAAACCATGTAATGATGATGTTGATTAATTCTTTCTTGGGGCTTCACATTATTATGTTTGAATTCAGCTACCAGTAAAATGAGATAGAATCCCCAGGCTGTCTGTCCCCTAAAGGTTTTGAAGAGTCTTTAAAGGTATGATGAGCAGAGCTAGTGTTCTCTGCCTTGATGAGAGAGAAACTCAAAACCAACTGAATGAAGGTGGTTAAACTTTCAAACAGAGCAGAGAAAGGTGAGGAAGGGATGATCTCCTGAATCATTTCTAGAATACTTGAGTTAAACACAGAACACATTTCCCTACTTTCCATGCCTTTCTAAATATCCTGAATTTCTCTCTCCCTGTTCTTATCCAAAGCTGCTCTGACATACAAGTGCACAGGGGACCAGTGGACGGTGTACTGCAGGGTGATCCGGGAGAAGAACTTATGCCAGGACATGAGGTGGTATCAGCGCTGCTGCCAGACGTGCAGAGACTTTTATGCCAACAAGATGCAGCAGAAGAGTTAATGATACTTCTCTCCTGCCTAGATTGAACATTGCCACCCAACTATGGAATTCAAGGACGTGTAGGTCTGAGAGTACTGGAACTTAATAATGACAGAGGGAGGGGTGGATTCCAAAGCATATACAATTAAAGTGAACGTAATTCCGTAGATTGGATGTACCAAAGCTATCCATCCCTCACACACACGACATGGTCATCTCAAGAATTATCACACAAAATTTAATTGTGGACTTGGCATCATCACATTTGTCATTAATGCTTTTTACTTAATATATTATTAATAGCCACTGGATGGCTTTCTGCAGTAGGAAGAAAAGGACAAAAAGTCACAAAATAATTATAGTCTCTAAGGTTGTACGTACCTCTAACGAGAAAACCTCTGGTCAACAACTTTATAAAGGTAGAGACATTATTTAGCACTTGAGTCTTGGCTGTTCTCTGGTATTTTGAATTCCCAGGGGTTAGTATACCAGAGGAGAGGTGGAGGAAGAAGGAATCGTGTAAATGAAATGCTTAATTTAAAAAGGAGTCTTACTATAAAAAAACCTGTGAAAATTGATGGCAGAGGATATGTGAGTGAGAAAGTAGTGCAACAGCATCTTAGCCTTCTTTTTAATTTAAATTCTTAAAAACAGATGATTCAGGACTTTGCCATACTGCCCACATCTAAAAATATAATCTCTTTTAAAAATTTTGATTTCATCTTTGCTGTCTTGCCTCTGCAAGCTCTTAATTAAGTTCATGTAACATGAACATTCGTTCAGTAAAAATCTATTTCTGTGGGAAAGAATATCTGGGAAGGTGATGGGTTCTAAGGTATTTTAGTTGTTCTGATCTCTACTTACTTGGGGGGAAAATACTGTAGCAAAAACAGAACAATATTTCTTCAGGGTACTGTGAAATTAGTGTAATTGGTACATATCATGCAAGTGAACTTGCAACAACTTTGGCAGAGGTGTAAAGATGAATTGTTGACCCATCAGAGACCTTCTCTGATTTCTGCAAGCCTATCCTTCAGAAATTATTTTCCAACACAAATACATCACATCACACTTACTTAGTCTATATTTGAATAGTTCACATTACTCAGTAGTGACAGAACACAGCTATTTTTAGAGCCATCAAAAAGTGCTTTTCGGACAATATCATACCTTTGTATATCTAAAAATAGAAACTTAAACTCAGTCTATAGGACTTGCAGCATATGCCCAGATCCATAATTTTGGCCTTTTTCATTATGGATTTTGTTAATCTCCTTTGTATATGATCTACAATGCACAAAGCAATAGAGTTAAGTCGTTTATGACACACAGCAAAGCTTTTAGAGTGGATTTCAAACCTTCACTCTGGTCTAGGCCTTATGTTATTAGCTTATTTTTTGTTTTTGCTATTTATATGTGACATTGGTGAGAGGCTCTTAATTGCAAAAGAAAAAAAATTAAGACTTTTTTTCCTTCCTGAGTTAGAGCCTACCAATATCCAGAAGCACAGGGAAATGACTAGTTAACATTTACTTTAAGGGCACCTGTGAAACCAGCCTGTGCACGCAAACTGGAAAACCATTTTCCAACCCTGCCTCAGTAAGGCAATGCTACTTAATGGTTGTATTGCAGGTGGTCCTTGGTATCTGTAGCTGTCCTAGAAACAAGGCATATTTTGCTCACAGATTCCGTGGGCATTTCATTGGTGCTTATATTTGAAAATGTTACCATGAGAAAGCAACCTTCTCCTACCTTATTTCAGACAGATGATCTCACTTAGGTCTAATTACTAAGTAGTCATCACAGTGATTCTACCATATGAATTATTACTGATTTAATGGTGCTCCATTTGTTTTTTTCCTTTCTGATGCAACAACTTCGAGTTTTTTAAAATGTGCTAGTGTACATCGGAAAGGGGAAAAAAACCTCTCTACCTTCTCCCACCTCTTGTGGGGTATTTTTGTTTTGTGTGTGAATGGGTGTGTTTAGGGGTTTTTGTTTTTTGCAAGGGTTGGGTGTTTTTTTCAATACCACAGATATGGAAAAGTACTAGGGAAGTCTGAGAATGAATTCATTTCCACTTGTATAAACAAGATGTTTTGCATCATCCACTATAGGTGCTCTATGGAAAAAAAAAATAAATTAGGGAATACGTCGGGTCATGATGTAGTGTAATCTTTGGTATAAAATGCCAACATTTGCCTTGACACCTCTTTGAAAACATTTTGTTCTTTCACTGTTCAGGGTAAAGCTATAATATTTTTATTGACTTCTCCCTACCCCTACTTCCACGCCCTTGTTTCCACAAAATATCCAATTAAATTCTGGAAAAAGTTGGGCCTCGATTTTTATCCCTTGCTCTTCACTGGTGTTCCATTTGTTCACATAAAAATAAATATAGAGGCTTTGTTTTATTTCACAACTAGGCAATAATACTAAATTAACTACTTGAAGGTGAGAGGCACAAATCTTACTGTGTAAGCCAAGTTTTCAAAGAGAGTTACTAAAAGTTGAACCCAGAAGTATTTCTGGTTGACCTATACATTCAGCTTTGGCCAATAAAAGCAAGGCAGTGCCATTGATGTACCCGTGTAGAAAAGCAGGAAAACCACTTAAGCAACACTCTGAAAATTTGCTTCTATTTTTTTTCATAGTTGCCCTGCCAGTGTCAACTCTGTGCCACTCTACAAAAGACCAACAAATTATGAATGTAAATTATTAAATTCTCTACTACTTTTGCCTTATTGTTTCCTAGGAGTTTTAACTAAACTAAAAAAATGTCACCATGAACTTTCCCAATTTGCCCTCTCTTCATTTACTTCGTAGCAATTCAGAAAAGATCATTTATTTCATTGTAGCTATTCGGATACTTTGGGGTTTTGCTTTCTTCCTTAGAAACTGATGTTCTGTGATCACAACAGTGCTATTTCCATGTTGTAAACAATACCCTGTACTGTTACTAAAGTACTGTACATTTTTAGTTGCACAGATGTGTACTGAGTATAGAGTCTCACTATCTTACATATGGTGCTATTTTTATTGGTGAAAAAAAAATCCTAGCAGTTGGTTATTGCTTGATATTTTATTATAATACAGGGATATATCCTCAATGGCAATAATATCATTTAATTTTTCAATACAGAGTCAAATGTATATTTTTTTTCATTAGTTAACTTACATTATGTACTGTATCAGTGGTATTTTTATTTTGCTTTTTTGGTGCTGGTTTTGAAAACACTTAAGTCAAACAGATTGGAAACAGTTGTAAATGAAAAAAATTCTTCCATTTTGAAGCAGACTGAATGTTCAATAAAATGTTTTTTTCCATAACAATTTTAATAAGATTTGTGAACTTGAAAGCCAAAAAAAAATCCCAACAAGCTCTCTATGAAAGGCGCAAGAAGGCTATAATCCATTCTCCCTTGGTTTGATCCTTGACTTGGACTTGGCCTGAAATAAGTCCACAGTTTGTTGATGACAGCTGTGGTAGGTGTAAAAGGTCATTGGTAAATGAAATCCTGGCAGGCTATAGTTCCCCAAGTGCTAACAAATCATTAAATCCTGGGTCTCATCCCTATGTGGTTGCAAAATAGTACAGGGAATGTTAATATCTGACAGCTGCCAAGTGAGGTTCTGTGTTTCTGACACACAACAGCAGAAACCAAACTGATGAAACTATCCTTGGTAAAGCTGGAGAGCATAAACCATTCTTGAGAAAGTCCTCTTCAGAACAAAGTGATGTTATCGATGGGGACTAGTACACCATCAGAACAAGGTAGTCCCACTGCAGGGCAGTCATTTCATATAGCAATCATTCACTGGGTTCCTTCCAACCCGACAGCAGGAGATTTCTCCCCCAGTGACCCCACTCAAGGACAGAAGAGTCAATGTTAACTCAGAAGATGTATCATTGTTATTACTGTACCATTTCCACTTCAGACCATATACCCTTGGCCTAACATTACTCTGGTATAAGTGTAATTATATGAGGTACTAGTATGCACTGAGCTCAGAGAACATGTTACCCTCTAGTGTTGTTTTTTTTTAATATAGCCTTAAAAGTAGTAGTCTGCATGGAAATATCACAGAATAAAACCCACAATAAAGGCATACTTGTTTTATCCCAGTTATCTCAATGCTCAGTGTACCGCAGTGATTGGGGTTTGGGGGAGGGGGATGTTTGTTTTTTGTTGGGGGTTTTTTTGGGAGGCAATCAGGGTTAAGTGACCTGGCCACGGTCACACAGCTAGTACATGTCAAGTGTCCAAATGCAGATTTGAACTCAGGTCCTCCGGCACTCTATCCACTGTGCCACCTACCTGCCCCTAAAGTCATTGGTTTTTGATGGTACTTGGCCACTTTGAAAGAACCCTCATTTCAATGGTGTGAGTACTGCTTCCATTAATATAGAGTGTGGCCCTTGCCCATGTTTTCCAAAAGGTCCTTAAAAGATAAAGCCACCTTCTTGTTCTGTTAGTATCTCACAAGTACCAATAAATAAGTCAAGCTATTTCTCTTATTGTTACCACATAACCAGCTTGCCTTTTTTTCTAGGTGTCTGTGTCACCAATAGTATTTTTATATTAGTTTTTGCAGTTGAATCATCATTGGTAGTATGCTGCAGCCTGATAACACCCATCACTCATCTTTTAATTTTCTTATGTTATTTGTCATTTTTATTCTTCTGGGATTTTAGTGTGCAATGACAGGGGATCGCTAGGAGAATGGTGATGTTAAAAATTGGACTTTTTTAGTTTCAAGACTGGGATCACTAAAAGAACTATGCAATTTTCCAAATGCAATCCAGCCTAAAAACCTCTTCATACTAATTCCTGGACATAGCTCATTAGCCATCTGCAGTACTTGTCAAAGATACACATACTGATGAACTATTTCTGGGGACTTCCGATCCAAATACATGTCACAAGCTGGGCAATATACACGTTAGTCCATATAAACTTTGGAAACACAGAATAACTGTGCATGCTCTCAGATGGTAGGACTGCTCCCCCCCTCCCCTTGCCTATTTCACATCATGATGCAGATTCTAGACCAGTAGTCAAACTTTATCCTAAGGACCAGAAGATCTCACAATAAGACAAGTAGTCTAGGTCTGTTTAAATCAGTACAGAAATATGAATATGTGTCAGCTAGGCACTAAAATTTCAGGAACACTACATACTGATAAAGGATTTGGTAACACAGCAGGTATTAGTACTTACACATTCAACTTCACAAAAATTATCTCAAAAACCTGTTTTGATGTATAAGGAAACATACTAAGAGAAAAATGACTGCTTAGTCACAATGAGAGAGGGGGGCGGGGAGGGAGGGAGGGAGAGAGGAAGAAATGTTATTAGTTTCTCTCTAGTGAATCCTGAAACTAAGGAATCTAATAATGAAAATGCAGGAGGAGAATCTCTGGAGTGAGTCCCCACAAATGTGAAGGGCTTAATATTTATCCTGGACACCATCTCGCATATAAAGTATATAAGGATTAGACTAGAGAGCTTTATCTCAATTCCCACTCATGACAAGCAAACCCAGTCACGTCACCCCTTCTGTGTTCTAGATGTATCCCAGAGGAGTGTGGTTCTTTTTTAATGCTACTGACTCAAACTCCCATTCCTATATGGATGCACTGACAATAACAAATAAATATATATATATATACACATATATATATATATTATATATGTGTGTGTATATATGTAAGTATATACACACATATAGAGACACACACACACACACACACACACACACACACGAGAAAACAGACCTGTGTATAAAGGTATCATGCTTTTGTAGAAAGCACACCTCACATGCCAAGTCAATTGATTAGGCTTTGAATTCTAGTTGTCACATTTGCTACCTGCTGAGCAACCAATTCCACTTTTGTACAACTCTAATTTTTACCTTACTCTGTACCTAAATCTCCCTCTCAACTATTTCTGCTCGTTACTCCTCTTTCTCTTGGTCTCTAAGTCTAATCTCTCTGTTATATGACAAATACCTGAAGACTGCTAATATGTCCCACCCCAAAAGCATCTCTTATCCAGCCTAAAAACCCATTTCCTTCTATCAATCCTTGTTCTTCTGGACTTTATCATCTTAAATGCTATTTATTTCTTGACACGTGATACAAGGGTAGTAAGCTCCAAATATGGTGGTTCCTATTCTTGCCACCAATAAGAATAGATCACTGTTTAAAAACAAAAGGCTGATAGTTGTTTCATTTCCTATCTGTTTGTAATTTTGCCCCTCATTTTATTTACAAGTGCTCCCCAAAAGACTTAGCTTAGCTGTATAATTTATGACCAACTCTCCCTAAGCTCATTCTCTCCTCAAATATTTTTTGCTGGTTTATGACTGCAATCTTGGTTATAAAGCTTTTTCATCCTGTATAGTGTTTTGTTGAGGCAGCTAAGTGGCACAGTGGATAGTGTACTGGCCCTTGAGTCAGGAGGATCTGAGTTCAAATCTGGCCTCTGACACTTATTAGCTGTGTGACCCTGAGCAAGCCATTTAACCCCATTTGCCTCAGTTTCCTCATCTGTAAAATGAGCTGGAGGAAAGAGCAAACCACCCCAGTACCTTTGCCAAGAAAACCCCAAATGGGGGTTACAAAGAGTCGGAAATGAATTGACAAAAATGAAAAAAAAAGTTTTGTAAATGAGCTTTTATGCTAAACTCTTGTCACTCTTAGCTACTATATCTCTCTACTGATCAAAGAGATTAAATGTTGTTTGCTGTCTTTTTTCATCCCCATCATGATGACTCTCTTACTTAGGCTGAACTTCTGATGGAAATGATTGAGGTTCCATGACTAATGTGTCACTGCATTAATTGTCAGACATCTTTCAAACATTAGGAATACAAGTAATTCAATTAATATTAGTGGATGGCCTTAAAACATTGATTCTTAAACACCTGCCACCATGATATTCAAGTGAAAGATGGCCAGGCAGGACTCAGGGGTGAATTTTTAATCTATCTCAAGAGTTGCCATAGCCACCCCCCCCAAAAAAATCACCTGGAAAAGAAATTACATTTGCAGTCTACATTCTCAGAAGAATTTTATTGCTAGGCCCATACTTAAAGCCTTCCCAGTTTCATAGAAACTTCCAGAGCTTTCATTCTACTAGCATAGCCATCACAAACCCAAATTCACCTCCCCACCACAATAGAGAAGGAAGGGAAAGGAGGGGAAGAAGCATTTGTATTGTGCCTACTATGTGCTAGGCACTGCGCTAAGCTGTTTTACAAATATTATCTCATTTGAGCAATATAAGCATCAGAGAAGGATTTTAATGAAAGTGTTAAGTGGTATCTTCATAGGTTATTTATCAAGCACCAAATACCATATATAGTGTACCAACCATAAAATAAATATAAAACATGGCCCACCTACAAAAAATTATAATCTAAGAAAGGAGACCCAAAATGGCAGAGTTGCAGAAGTACAGTAAGTTCCTTCCCTACTCCCCCTACCAAAAATTTCTCCAAATAGATGCAGACATTGATTAGGATACCCAAGAAAAATATCATAGTCACTTTTTTCTAGCCGAGATTGGGATAGGGACACAGAGAGGTCCATGGGTTGGGATCTGGCTGGGAGCACACCACAAAGAATACTCCAGCACAGGGAGAGGCTGTGTACCAGGGCAAGAAGAGGTCCCAGATATACACAGAGGGGACTAAACTTGGAAAGGGTGCAGGGACAGGTGCCAATTGGCATGTCTGTCACTCACTCCCCAGTTCCAGGTCATAGATCCAGGGTAGAATGAGGGAGAGATCTGTACCTAGGAGTGGCATTCCAGGGTAAGAAGCAGGTACAAAAACTAGGCATGTACTGATTAAGAAAAAGATTCAGATACAAGCAGCAGTTGTGTGACTCAGACCCCCAAGAACAGAGTGAGGTCTCATTTCCAGCTTCTAGTCCAATCTGGAATGACCAGGGCAAGAATCCTAGACCAGAAGAAACCATACAGCTGTATCATTCTGACTCAGCAGAAGTTTACAGCTAGCTGACAGTGGGCGAGTCCAGTAGGCGTCTACAGAAACTCCAAATAGAGCAAGCCTACAGACCTACTGCTCAGAACCAAACACAGCTTAGGACCTTGAAGTGCTCAAATCAAGGGGGAAACAATCAGACACTGCCCTTGATCAGATCACTTTGGGAACACTGAAATCTTTTAGGTCCTAAGCCCAAGTTGTCTCAGGGATCTTGGAATAATAACACAATACCAAAGCAGCATCAAGATTAACCAAGACTTTCTTTCCAGAAGCACCACAGAGCCCAGCTCTAACATCAAGCTCAATGTCAGGAAGTAAGCTGGAAAAAATGAACACTCTAAAACAAATAAATAACCCCACAATAAAAGACTGTTATGGTAACAGAGATGCTTAAGACACAAACCCAAAAGACGAAAATGATTTGAAAATATCTATAAACCAAGCCTCAAATTAAAACTGAGCTGGAGCAAAATTCAACTAAAATTAGTGCAAGAGATGAAGCAAAAGTTTAAAAAGCATTTTGAAATGTTTTCATAAATGAAATGAGTGCTAGAGGAAAATATTAGAAAAGAAATGAGAGTTAATAGAAGAAAGAAATAGAAAGGGAATTAACTGCTATATTATATTTTATAATCTAATAGTCTTTTAATTCTATGTAAAACTTTGTCCAAGCAACAAACTCCCTGAAAATTAGAATAGACCAAATAGAAATCAATGACTTCAAGAGGCAAAAAGAAATATTAAAACGAAATCAAGAAATTGAAAAAATAGAATATAATGTAAGGTATCTCACAGCAAAAAAAAACAAGTGACCTAGAAAAGAGATCTAGGAAAATAAACTTAAGAATCATTAGAGTGCCTGAATGCCAAAACAAAAAAAGAATGTAGACACACTATTTCAAGAAATCTTAAAAGAAGACTGTCCAGATCTCTGAGAACCAAAGGGCAAAGTGGAAATAAGAAGAATTCATTGGACACTTCCTGAAAGAAATCCCAAAACGAACACTCCCAGGAACATTGCCAACAAAATCCAGAGCTTCCAGGTTTAAGAAAAAAAAATAAAGCAGCCATAAAGATAAAAATTCAAGTACTGAGGAGCCAGGAGTCAGAATCACCCATGATTTAGAAGCAAAGACTAAACAGAATAGAGAGTTTAAAATATATTACCTAGAAGTCAAAGGATATACGCTTACAATCAAGAATAAACTTCTCCAGCAAAACTGACTATAATTATACAGGGGAAAAAATTAACCTTCCATGAAATACAGGACTTTCAAACATTCCTGTTGAAAAGGCCAGAGCTAAAAACGTTGAAGTGCAAACACAGGAGTCCAGAGAAAAATAAAAGGGTGAACATAAATGATCATAAGGGACTAAACAATGACAAACAGCTTATATTCTAACATGGGGAGAAGATACGTGTCCCCTCTGAATACTATTATTATCATAGGTGAAAAAGGGAGAATAATTAGAGGGCCTGGGAGTGCTTCTGTTATGTCTTGATCTTAAGAACAGAAAAGGAAAGGAAGAGGCAAACACTGAGAGTGGGGAATAGGGGAAGATGAGGAAGGTTAGGGGAAATTATAAATCACAAGTCTATACAAAACAAGGATGAAGGTATAAAGGAAGTAGCTGACACCTGAAACTCACTCCCACTTGAAATAATTGAATAGACACACCATTTGGTACAGAAACACACTCCACTTGACAGGGAAATAGGAGGGAAAAGGCAAAAATGAGAAGACATCAGAGGGAGGACAGATTAAGGGTGGGATTAGTCCTAAGGATATACAAAAATATTTATAGTTCTTTTTGAAGTAGCAAAGAATTGGAAACTGGGAGAAGGGGGACTCTGAAGTCTAGCTGAACAAGTGGTATTACATAAATGTAATGGAAAACTATTGTGCTGGAAGAAATGATAAAAGGGATAGCTTCAGAGAAACTTGGGAAGACACTTGCCCATTGATGTGGAATGAAGCAAGCAGAACAAGGAGAATAATTTGTGTAACAACAACAGTATGAAGACAAAAAAACTTTGGAGGACTTCCAGGGGCTGAGCCAAAATAGCCAAGTAGAGGAAACACTCAGCTGAGCTCTCCCAGTATTCTCCTCCAAACAACTTAACACCTCAAATTTAATTCTGAAATGGCAGATCTGACAAAGGTCAAAGTGAAACATTCTTCCAGTCCAAGACAACTTAGGAGACTGGAAAGAGAGATCTGTTTAACAGCAGTAGAGGCTGGCCTCGAGCCCACATAGATGCAATGCCAATGGTGAGATGAAGTGGTGGCAAGAAAAGCAGCAGTAGCTTAAGGACCTCTCAAGCCAGAGACAGTAAGGGGACCTGGCAACTGTCAGAAAGAGATTACAAGGGCACCTAATACTAGCACTGGACACAGGACTGGATGCTGTTTGGCAACTCCATTTCTAATACTTCAAGGTCATACTGTTCAAAGGCATAGAGGAGTAATTTCAGTCATGGGGATATCAAGGACCCTGAGGACAATATCACTTCTGGTTTCAAGGGAACAGGGACCCTGAGGAGCAATACAGATTGCAATCCCAAGGGATCAGAGACCTTTCCTAGGCAGGAACCAGAGCACAGGTCAGGATAGCTGTCACTCACAGACCAGAGCATAGGCCAGGAGAGTAGTAAACACACCTCTCCTCTGATCACACCACCTTGGAAATACTGAAAACTTCGAAAACCCCAGAATTAGCTTTAAAGTCAGCAGTGCAAAAAAGGCTGAAGCTTAGGGCAGTCTCCCTCCTCCCCACCAAGTGACAGAAACAGAACCCAACTTCAACATAAAGTTCAAAGTCAAAAAATAGGCTAGTAAAATGAGCAAACAACAACTAAAAGAACTTGACCATATGGTGGGACAGAATGTTGTTGTTCATACTTTGTTTTCAAAGAGGACCTATGACATCACAGGGTGATGTCTTGACTTGCTCATGAGCTGGATTTAAGTGAGGCACAATTGTGCAAAATCATCAGCCTCACTTTCTCTTCCTGAGTCACTGGAGTCCAGTGGCAGGAATAAAGTCAAGATGATTGGCAATGGCCCAGGATACAGTGGGTGACCTTGGCATCTTCAATGCCTAACCAAGCTCTAAGCACTCCATAACACCTGATTCAGTTGCCTTCATGTCTATTGGAAGAAATTGCTCTCATCTTCCCATTCCACCAAGGGGAGTCTTCATATGCTTGGGGTAGACATCCCCCAACTCACCAGTAGAGTTTTGTCTGTAAGTTACTCTCAACCTGGGATACAGTTACCAGCATGTGGCAGCTTCATAGGCTACAGCTTCTTGGAGCCACAGGTGGGATTTGGGTGAAGGCAGACACCAAAGATGGATGAGGAGCCCTGAAAGGGGCTCAACAAGCCCTCATACCGGAGGTGCTAGTCCTCCCTGAACATTCCATACACCCCTTGTGATGTAATACTATTGTGCCAAAAGAAATGACCAGCAGGATGGTTTCAGAAAAACCTGGAAAGTCTTCTATAAACTGATGCAAAGTGAAGTAAGCAGAACAAGGAAAACACTGGATACAATAACAGCAATATTATAATGATGATCAACTGTGAAAGACTTAGCCACTCTGATCAAGACAATTCCAAAGGACCCATGGAGGATCCACCTCCAGAGAGGGACTGATGAGTTCTGAGTGCAGAATAAAGCATGCTTTTTTCCATTTCTTTATTTTTCTTGGGGGTTTTGTGTATATGTGTTCTCTTTTGCAACATGGTTAATATGTATAACTTCATATGTAAAATGGATATCATGTTGCTTTCTTTCTCAAGTGCTGGTGAGGGCAGGAGGGAGGGAGAGTTTGGAACACAAAATTTTTAAAAATGAATGTTAAAAATGATTAATGTAATTGGAAAATAATAAAACAAATAAAAGTATATTTTTTAAAAGATAACTTAGAGACTTTGATGAGCATAATAACCAACCATCATTTCAGAACACTACTGATCAAACTGCTACATGCTACCCATCTTCTTGATAGAGAGGTGAAGTCCTCACAGTGAAGAACAAGACATAAGGAAGGGTGGGAATGGACTGGACATAGTCAATGAGGAAGTTTCTTAATTTGACTAGTTTGTAACAGGATTTTCTTTTACTTTCTCAACTGAGAGGAGGAGGCAATTTTTTTTTACAAATTTAAAAATATATATTAATTTTTAAAAGTATTTATAAAGACAAGGAAAAACTTTTACATGAGAAACGAATAAAGAATAATTGTCAATCTATGTTGACTGTAAGCCAACAAAAATTCAAAGAAAATAATAATCAGTGACTAGTTCTAATTTATTGTATCTGTGCTGGAAGGCATTACTAGAGGTAAATTGAGCTTTCCTGTCTCAAGCTGTTTGGGTTTTTTTTTTAAGTATACCATTATCTTTCTGAGTGGTTTCAGTTCTGACTAGAGACTCATAAGTAAAGTCATCTCTTGCTTTCAGCATTCCTAAAAAAGGGACTTAATTGCATGTGTTAAAAATAACAGGCATTAGGATCAAGAAAACAACACGCTCAATGACTACAATAAATTAAAACAACACTAAAAGACATGAGAATTAAATTAAATATAATGACTGACCTTGGTTTCAGATGATTGGTGATGCAACACACTTCCTGGCCCTGAGAAAGGGTGGGAGATTACAGATATATAACACTATACATATACATATACATATATATATATATATATATATATATATATATATATATATATATATATATATATATATATATATATATATATATATATATACTGTCAAGTATGGTCATCTGGGATTTTCTAATTTGCTCACTGTCTCTTTACTCCAAGATGGTACTATGCGTCAGGGAGAGGAGGGACATTGGTAAGTGACAGTGGTATTTTTAAAGCTATCAATGAAACATCATTTACAGAATAATAGGCACCATGATTACATGGAAATTACCCTATCTCAACATGCTTTTAATTACTGTAATTTTTAGAAAATCCCTGGCATCACAGGTGGAGAGGTGGCATGATGTAATGTCAAGATCACAGAATTTGGAATCAAAGACTTGGGCCTGAGCACTAACCCTTCCACTTAATAGCTTTGTGCCTGTGGGCAAATCACTCAACTTCTGTAAGACTATTTCATCACCTATAAAATTAGTGTAATGATACTTACAGTACCTTCCTCATTTTGTAAAGCTATAAGGCATAAGCATCAACTATTATTATCATAATTTTTTCACAAATCTAAATGATTCACATTAGATTCATATAATGGCAGAGCTGGAAGAAAGCCTAGAGATTATCTTTTAAAAAAAAGTCTTCCACAGCAATTTACAATAATTGCTTCCACTTCTTTACCTTCCACTCACTTCTTAACCCATTGGCTTCCAAACCTAGCACTCAACTGAGGCACTTCTCTCCAAGGTTACTGGTGACTTCTTTAAAGGTCTTTTTTTTTTTCAATTTCATTCTTGATTTCTTTGCCACCTTTGATTATCTGTATGTCTCTCTCTAGTAGAATGTAATCTCTTAAGGACAGGAATCACCTTGATTTTGTAACCATATCTCATTTTATGAGACAGAGGTGGAAGAGATAGTATCAGAAGGCATCTAGGTTTTGTGAGATGAAGAAGGAGGAAGAAGAGGGAACTCTTGGCAAATGGCCTCATTTTTTTCAGTAAAATTGTAGGAGACAAGATTCTCTGCTGAGAGAGTGGAAGCAGGGAGAGCCACTGAGAGTTTGAAGAGGGATGAAAAGATTTGAAAGAGACACTATGGTGAGTGGCAGAGCGAGGTAATTATGGAGGTGTAAAAAGACTGCCTTGTAACAGTGAATGCCCAGTTGAAATGATGTAACAAAATTGATCTGGATAACTTTCAGGAGGTTTATCAGCAGCACTTGTGTAGTAGCAGAGGTGGCTGAAGGTAGGACTGATCCAAGCCTGAAGCTTGGCAGGGGAGCAATGGTAAGAAGACAAGGATACAAGCGTCTCAAGAGAAGAAGACAGTATAGAATTAAGCTGCCTTACCGAGGGTGTAAACATGAGGAAAGGAGGAGTGTGTGGCTAGCTCAAGGGTGAGGACCTGCAAAAGAACTGAGAGGTGGAGGGATTAGAGGTCATGTCTTAGATAAAGAACAAGGCTGCAAGGCAGAGGGAGAGGTAAAATGACAATAGATTGTTATCAGATAAGGGAATTTCAAAGTTCATGAATATCTAGGTTGTGTAATTGTGGGTCATGGCAAGATTAAGGGTATGACCATTTTTGTGTGTGGCTAAGGCGGGGTAGGGTGGAGGAGTAGCTCATGGGAAATGAATGAGTTGAGGATCTGTGAGGTTATGGTGTTTAAGGAAGCATCAATACATATATTGAAGCCCCTGAGTATGAGGACAAGAGTTGAGGAGGGAAGTCTGTGAGCCAGACACTGAACTCATTGAGGAAAGAAGGGGAGCATCCTGGACATCAACAGACAACAGCTACCTGGCTTTGGAATGGACGGTGGATATGGAACGAATAAACCTCAAAGGACGAAAAGTTACTAAATTATGATGGCTAAGGGAGAACCTGGAAGTGACAATGCAGATCAAGGAATATTCCAACTCTGACACCTCAACTAGTGAGTCTAGGGGGAAGGAGTGAAAGCATAGCCCACACTGGAAAGTGAGGCAGGGAAGGAAGTGTCATAAGAAGGGAGCCAGGTCTCAATGAGAGCCAGAAAATGGAAGGAATGGGAAAGAAAAAGATTTCTCTGTATCCAGAAAAAGAACTGATAAATAGATGTATGGGATGATTTTACACACACACACACACACACACACACACAAATATTTGTATCTAATGGTAGCCATCTCTAGGATGGGGGGAGGAAAAAAGGGGGAAAAGGAAATGCATATGATAACTTTATTATTTTGTAGTTTCCTGTACAATTATTTTTTTTATTATACTATTATAGAAATGCTTGTTTCAGTCCATAAATTTACAATAAACAAAAATTTTATAAAAGATTTAATATGAATGTAAATTTGTTGTCTATGAAGTAAGCATTTCATAGAGTGTGATGAAAGGGGTGGATGACTAGAGTATAGGCAGGAGCAGTGTAGGGAGGAGTTCAGCTGAGGGGAATGGGAATAAGAGATTGGACAGTGGGGAGACAGAGAATGTGGTTTGAATAATAGCCAGGTGTTCTGAATCACTGGTATAGGAAGTGCATGGGGGTGGGGAAAGATGTTAATCATTGAAGAATGAGTTCAGGTAGGCATTCATTGTCCATAGGTCCATTTGGACATTTCATTGTCCATTTGACCTACCACCATACTTTGTCACTCATGTTCATTCACAACCTCTAAGTCATCTTTTATTCCTTCAATCTCCCGTCCTATTCAGTCATCTAGTCTTGTCAATTCAGCCTCTCCATCTTTTGCATTTTCTCCCTTCTCATCCTTCACAAGTACACCATGTTCATTAGTGTTCCCACCATCTTCCACCTAGGATATTATGGTAGCCTCCTAACTGGACTCTTCGCTTACAGTCTCTCTCCTCTCTAATCCATCCTCCAACTGCTAATTTTATATTCCTAAAGCACAAGACTGATCATATTTACTTTCCTCCTCAGGAACCTTCAGTCTTTGCCTATTGCCTCTGGGATTTTATACATACATACATATGTGTGTGTGTGTGTGTGTGTGTGTATACACACAAATATATATATAAAAATACAAATATATATGTAAATACAAATATATGTAAATACATATACACACACATATACATTTTACTCCTCCACTTTGTACATAAAGCCCTTCACAATTTGGCTCCAGACTTATCTTTTCAGATTTGTTTCATATTACTCTAGCACTCTACATTCCAGTCACACTTATCTATTTGCTGTTCCCCAAATTCCTTCCTTTGTACAGGGTATACTTTCCCTCTTTACCTCCAACTCTTGGAATCTTTAGCTTCCTTTGGGATTCAACTCAACTCACATGCCACCTCCTATGGGAAGTTTTTCCTGATTTCTTGAAATTGTAATTGCTTTTAAACTACACAGAAACCATATTGTATTTATCTGTTTAAATGTTGTATCCTCTAGTAAATGTAAGCCCCAGAAGGGCAGGACCTGCTTTTGCTTAGTTGAATTGAATCTCGTCCAAGCCCCTCAATTTGACAAATGAGGAAAACTGTAGAAAAGAGGAGCAAAGTTAGAAGGCCTACTCAAGGTCACATATCTAGTAAGTGGCAGAGCCAAGGTATGAGCCTGGGTGTCCTGACTCCCAGTCCAACTTTCTTACTATTATACTTCTATTCTAGAAGATCTGTCTTCTTAGTTGAGGTACAGTATCCATATCCCCATTAAGGAATGGGGAAAGCAAAGAGATAAATGGAACAGATAGGGTGATGTGAAAATTAACCAGGACAAAGTAAAATAACTAAATTTGCTGACTTAAAAATTAATCTTACAACTTTTAACATTTTACAACTCTAATAGGCACGTCACCCTTTTCCTGTGTTCATTTATTTTACATGACTTGTCACTAAGTTCACAAGATTTTTAGTACACTCTTTAATTCATTACAAAATGACACTTTTACCTCATTAGATATTTTGATAAGCAGTCATTTCTTCCAAGTTAAGCCTTGATTATATTCCACAGGTTTCGATAGTGTTTAAACCAGGCAAGTTCCCAGACCTTTATCTCTGTAGGGTCAAGATTTCCAGGAACACTACAAGCAAAAGATGGCTATATTTTAATAGCTGGCCTCCTTCCTCTCTTACCCACCAGCCCCTTTTTTCCAAAGGTGCGAGCAAGCTTAGAATTCAAGGCCAATGTCAGTGGCACTGACAGTCTTGATATTTTGCCTTCAGGTCGAACTCCTCAAGAGTTTAGGGAAAATAATCTTAGAGATCTGGGAAGATAATCTGCCAGCAATAAACCCACCCCTTTCCTTCCACTCCATTCCAAACCTTATGGTGGAGCTCCAAGGGTGGGTTACATAAGTGAAATACAAGATGTCCAAAAATCAGTTTGCCTTGAATATATTTAGACTGTGATTGGTTTATCAGTTTCTCATTAAAAATTTATACTATCCAAAGTATTTTTCAGGGTAGTTAAAGTTTCTGCTAAAAGATGTTTGCACTGTATATAAAATGCATTCTTTATTCAGCAATTTTATTCGTCTTTATTTGACACATATTTGGTCAACTAGCTTTTGAGGCTCACTTTATTATAATGAAAAATACATCTGTTTATTGCTTTCCAAACTTCTAACTGAACTGGACCCATGCTAATAGAAGCAGGTGTTTCTTGAAGAGTTGCCACAAGAACTTAGTGTCTGTTTGCTCATCATCTGCTTTCATTTCTGGTACAAGGGAATGCTTGACTCAGGAGATGGAGAAATGTTTGTGGTTTAAGGAGACTTTTAAAACATATCATGGTGCCCATGGGATTTGCTCTTAGGAATATGTTTCCAGAATAAAAATTCTACCTATAAGATGCCGTCCTTTCTGAAATATTTCTCTTTTTTTTTTAAAGCAAAGATGCCAAAGCAAAAGGACAAACCAAGATGAGAATGCATGTTCTATCTTGGTACATCTTTTACAAAGGATGCTTCATTCCTGTTTTCCAAGAAACAGTAGGTGGCAATTATAGGACTTAGGTTTACCACAAATCACTCTCAAGACACCCCCACTCCATCAAGAACTTGGCAGCAGACTCAGTTTTGAAAACCACCACAAAAATATAGTATAACATGGGGATAACATTTAAAATATCCAGCAAACAATGGAGACTCTCTTAGAAAAGTATGTTTGTCTCAGAGAGAAAAAAACATTGCTTCCATGGCTAGTGTTCTTTCCAAGGGTAAAATTAAAATGGCCCAGAAGGGTCAAAAAATACTAAAATTTGTTTATATTTTACTTGCACCAGAACTTTTAGAGAAAGGTAACTGAATTAGACCATGATAGCCTCCCTGAGTCAAAAATCAGAAACAACCAATAGACAGCTCCCATGATATCTCACGTAGCTTTAAAGTTACATAAATCCAACCCATCTGACTAAGGCACACACAGGTACAAATTCTGATTTCAACAAATAAATGAAGACAATGGCAGCATTTCCTAATTTTTCCAATGCTTTTCTTCTTACTTTTTTTCAAAATTCTCCCTCCTCTTTTCCAAAGTATCACTTTTCACTCCATTTCATATCCTCACATTATCTTTGGTCCCTTCCAAGATGAACACTTTCATAGGTAAAAATGTAAAACATGGCTTTTACTTCCTCGGTCCCTAGGTCTTTATAGCATTTCACCTATATCCCATTTCCTCTAGGAGTAATACAGTGAACTCCTCTCCAGGATAAGGCTCCTTCTGAATTTATAAATCAACACATATATTTTAAAAATCACTTTAAAATTGCTGTGCCAATATATCTAAACTTAATGTTCATGAGAAGTTTTAGAGAGTTCTGGATGCCCCCTTACTTCTTCACAATACAAGTGCCAATTGTGTCCTTAACAATTCCTCCAGTAATGCTGGATCTCAAGCTTTTAGCTTCCTATTCTCTGAGGTTAGTTTGAATATGCCAGTTGACAGTTACAAAACGACACCTTTGGAAGTCCTATCCAAGGGTTGCTATATTTTAACACATCATTAAAGTTGTATATTGCAATGTCAACATATGATTATAATTGTTGACCTATTAAATACTGAAAGGTCGTTGAAACCCATATGGAAGCCAAAAGGCATTTTATTAAATTGGGTATAGTAAAGAATGGGAAGTGCTGCAAATGTTGTAATGGTTTTGGCTTGGTGTGTTAATGGCTTTTGCCAATATCTTCCACACAAGTTTCGAAAAGGTCTATGTAATATATACATAGTATATACATATATATATAACACACATAAATTGATAGATGCATAATATGCATATATGCATGAGACTATAAAATTAAGAACATCTTTGGAATAAGCATAACCAAAGTTATGCACACAAATAAGTGATTTATTTCAAATTAGTCACCTGTAATTTCAGCAATACTACTATTGTTCAAAACATCTTCAGAACTGCGCTTTTGAAAATGCCTTCTCAGCCATTTACAAAGCACACAAGGAAACTGTTCTTCCTACTTTTTAGCCTCAATACAGTTTATTCTTTAACAATAACAAAGGGCCAGGTTGAAGATATACTTAGGGGGAAGTGGAGTCATTCAATAGACTGGAAGCCAAGGGACTTTTGGCTGTTATTAAAAAGTCACCTTCCAAATACAAAGATTTTCCATCATCGAGGAAATGCAAATGAATATGCCACAGGCTTTGAAGGCAACTCCCTCCAAAAAAGAGTTCCATTAGTGTCCTATGCAATGGCAGAATTGTCAGGCAGGATGTATATATACAGTTTTCTAAGTTGCACACTCTGAACAGACAGTGGTCATTCTGATATATAACTTCTAAATCTGTTAACGAATCAGTCGTATTGCTTAATATACAGGTATTAAATTACCCATCTTCAGAAACAGATACCTGTTTATGTGAATGTCTTACTTAAATGCAAAAAAACATTTAAGACGGCTTTGGGCCATTTGGTCTCTTTGCTCAGTTAAGTAGGGTGAACAAGTGGGAACTAATTCTTTTATTTTCCTGAGCATTTTAAATTCTCAAATCTAAGTTCCTAACATATGAGTATCTCATGGGTACCTTCCAGGGGATGGGTTTTGTTGTTTCATATTTTGTGCACATGGCAATGGCAGGTGACTTCACCTGAATTAATATCTTTCAAAGTATCGATATTTCATTTGGTGCTTTTGTGTTTTTCTGCATTTTTACAAGGCTAATTAGCCCATTTTCAGACAGGTGCACCTATCAACAGCAGGCTGGTTTCCAACTATTGGCTG
Source organism: Trichosurus vulpecula (assembly GCF_011100635.1). Taxonomy (NCBI): domain Eukaryota; kingdom Metazoa; phylum Chordata; class Mammalia; order Diprotodontia; family Phalangeridae; genus Trichosurus; species Trichosurus vulpecula. The sequence goes on along the minus strand of NC_050580.1, from coordinate 137,958,648 downwards.
TAATATATATAGATATGACCCATATAACTAGTTACATTGAACTAAATATTATATCTTTACTCAAAATTAAGGTGTGGTTCTCAATTTTAGGGATCAGAAACAAAACCACTCCCTTCTAATTACAGATGTTCTCATATTCCACTGGAGATTTGCATGCCATTATTAAACACTGTATTTAAATTACTAATACTTTACTAATTACTAAATACAGTGTTTGATAATGGTATACAAGTCTCCAGTAGAACACTGTAATGGCAAGCAAAGTGGGACTTTTTGTTGTCTTTTGTTTTGGAGTACTTCTCAGCACTGGCATTTGATTGCCTTTGAATGAGTCTTGCCTTTGTTTGTAGGAAGGCCCACACTCTTTTGCTACTTAGATCATGAGAGGTGTGAAGCCCTCAGGTGCTGAAAAAAAGTGTATATACTCTGAGGGTAGCCATTAAGCTAGAACTCTCAGAACTTCAGGAGGAGAGGTTTTGCTTGGGAGCTCACTCACCGGAAGAGCGTCCCAGATCTAACCAGACAAGATTCTGGATAGCCATTGGAGCCCCCGGCTTTGAAAAACCCAGATGTTAGTGCTTCCCACTCTGATAACTATGTATGTAATGTCTTGGACAGACAGCCTGTCTGCTAATTTGTGTTATTTTGCTCTGTTTATGTAATTTCTGCTTATAATTTCTGTTTGTGTTTTTTCTGAAGTTCAGGGTGCTGACTTTTTCCTCTGAACTAAGTGAATGATATATGCATGTTTAATTAAAGTGAGATTGTAAACCCCTTAAAGTTGCTTTCCTTAGAAAAGCTGATCAAAGAACGTGTGCTAGCAGCCCTCCTGTGTGCTGGTGTTATTGCTCTTACACAGCCACAGTACTGGCGAGTAGCATTGCTGTTATAAACACTCACAAAAAAATTGAAAGAAGGAGACATGGGTTTCTGCCTAACAGACATGATGGGTTCAGTTTTAGTATATCCTAGGAAAAAAAGTTAAATCTAACTATAATCCTGGAAATTGGGTGTATCAATCAAATTTGCACCAAGTAGTAAGAATGAAAAGGAAAAAAAAACATTCCTTCCCTCAAGGAATTTACATTCTCATCATGTACCTGTATAAGTATGGTGAAAATATATACATTAAGGTAGTTTTGGGAGGGAGGCATTAGCAGGTGAAGGGAAAAACTGACATTTTTCCATTCCAAGTCAACTTAGAAGGTTGGAGGAGAAGACAGTAAAACTATGATGGGGCTGGCCTCGAGTGCATGTGGTGATAACACCAGCTGTGGGACTTGGCAGAAGCAACAGCAGCAACAGCTTCAGCAGCTCTCAAGCCACAGGTGGTAAGGGGAGCTGGCAACTGGTCAGAAAGAGATTACAGGGGACCCCTGCGCAAGCATTAGGCATAGGACAGGGCACTGTTTGACAGCTCTGTTGCCCATACCCACTGCAGGTCACAGGGTAAAGAGCTCTAGGAAGCAGGGTCCCAGAGGAGCCATAGCACTTGTAGCTGCAAAGGATCAAAGGCCCTTCCTGGATAAGAACAAGAGTGAAAACCAGGAGAGCAGTAACCACATCTCTCCCCAGATCACAGCATCCTAGAAATACTGAAAACTTCAAAGTCCCCAGAATTAACTCTGAAAATTATAGTATAAAAACCTAAAGCTTGAGACACTGCTCCACACACCCAACCCAACTCCCACCCCAGGAATAGAAGACAACTTTAACGTAAATTTCAAAGTAAAAAAATAGGGTAGAAAAATTTAGCAAAAAAATAAGAACTTTTATAAAAAGCTACCATGATGACAGGGAAGATCAAGACACAAACTCAGAAGACAATGATGTCAAAACAACTATGAATAAAGTCTCAGAAAAAGATGTGAATTGGACACACTCGCAACAAGAATTCACAGAAGAGCTAAAAATTGAATAATAAGGATAGAGAAAAATTGAGAAAATATATGAGAACAATGAAAGAAAATAGTGTAAAGACAATTGATGGCTTGGAAAAGGAGTCAAAAAATACTGAAGAAAATAAAAATAAATTAATTTTTTTAAAAAAGCAGGATTAGCAAAATGGAAAAGGGGGCACAAAAATTCAATTAAGAAAAGAACTCCTTAAAAAGCAAAGTTGGTCAAATGTAAAAGGAGGTAGAAAAGTTCACTGAGAAAAATAACTCCTTAAATATTAGAATTAAGCAAGTTGAAGCTAATGACTTCAGGAGATATCAAGAAATGATAAACCAAAGTCAAAAGAAAAATAGAAGAAAATATGAAATATCTCATTGGAAAAACAATTGATTTGAAAACAGATCCAGGAGAGATAATTTTAAAATTATTGGACTACCTGAAAGCCATGATAGAAGGAAGAGCCTGGACATCATATTTCCTGAAATAATCAAGGGAAACTGCCCCAATGTCCTAGAACCAGGGGGCATGGTGGGGGGGAGGAATTGAAAGACTTCACCATTCATCTCCTGAAAGAGATCCCAAAATGAAAGTCCTCAGGAATAGTATATCCAAATTCCAGAGGTCCCAGGCTGAAGAAAAACTATTTTAAGCACTCAGAAAGAAACCATTCAAATACCGTAGAACCACAGTCAGAATCACACAAAATGTAGTAGCTACTATGTTAAAGGAGCAGAGAGTTTGGAATATAATAATCTGGAAGACAAAGGAGCTAGGATTAAAACAAGAATAACCTACACCAAGCAAAATGGAGTATAATCCTTCGGGGGGGGGGGGACAGATATTTAAAAAAAATAAATAAAAGGACTTTCAAGCATTCCTGATGAAAAGACCAGTGCTGAATAGAAAATCTGACTTTCAAATACAAGACTCAAGAGAAGCATAACAAGGTAAACATGAAAGAAAAAATTTTAAGGGACTTGATAATGTTAAAGTGTTTAAATCCTATATGAGAAAATGATACATCTAACTCCTAAGAATGTTTTGTTTATTAGGACAGAAGGACTCTACATAGACAGAAGGGATGGGAGTGAGTTGACTATGTTGGGATGATCTCAAAAAAAATAGATGGGCTAAAAAGAAGGATGCATAGGAGAAGTGGGAAGGGAGAAGAATTGAAAACAATATTTCACATAAACAAGGGATGCAAGGAAGAGCTTTTACATTGGAGGGGAAAACATAGAGGAGCAGGCAATGTTTGAACCTTACATTCATTTTGTTCAAAGAGGGAAATATATAAACACTCTCAAATGGGTATAGAAATCTATCTTATATAACATGAAAATAGGAGGGGAAGAGGATAAGAAAAGGGGAAGAGTGAATTAATAGAGGCAGTGGTAAGAAATAAAGCAGACTTTTGTGGAGGGAGAAGATAATGAGAGAGAGAGAGAGAGAGGGAGAGAGAGAGGGAGAGAGGGAGAGAGAGAGTGAGAGAGAGAGAGAGAGAGAGAGAGAGAGAGAGAGAGAAGGATAAACAGAAGAAAATAGGATGGATGGAAAAGCACAGTTAGTAATCATAACTGTGAGCATGAATGGGATAAACTTGCCCTAAAATGGAAGCACAAAGCAGAATGTATTAAAAACCAAAATCCAACAAGATGCTGCTTACAAGAAATACTTGAAACAGAAGGACTCACAAAGTGTTAATAAGAGGCTGGAACAGAATCTATTATACTTCAGCTGAAGTAAAAAAAAAACCAACAACAAAAAACAAGGGCAACAATCTTGATCTCAGATGAAACCAAAACAAAAAAAAAGACCTAATTAAAAGAGAGTAGAGAAACTACACTTTGCTAAGAAGGCACCATAAACAATGAAGTGATATCAATACTAAACATGTATGTACCAAATGGCATAACACCCAAATTCTTAAAGGAAAAGTTAAATGAATTGCAGGAGAAAATAGACAACAAACCATAGTAGTGGAGGACCTCATAGCTAGATAACTCCAACCAAAAAATAAATAAGAAAGAATTCAGGAAGATGAATAGAATCTTAGAAAAGGTAGATATGATAGACCTCTGGAAAAAACTGAATGGGAATAGAAAGGAGTAAACCTTTTTCTCAGCTGCATATGGTGTCTTTACAAAAACTGACCATGTATTAGGGCATAAAAACCACATGACCAAATGCAAAAAAGCAGAAATTTTAAATATACCCTTTGCAAACCATAATGTAATAAAAATTTCATTTAATAAAAGGCATGGAAGCATAGATTAAAATTAATTGGAAACTAAATAATATAACCCTCTAGAATATGTGGACCAAACAACAAATCATAGAAACCATAAATTTCATTTAAGAGAATGAGAACGATGAGGCAACAAACCAAAATTTGTGGAATGCAGGCAAAGCAGTATTTAGGATATAAAATAAGCCCACATAAATCACCAGCATTTCTATATATTACCAACAAAGCCCAGCAGCAAGAGATAGAAAGAGAAATTCCACTTAAAATAACTGTAAAATACCAAGATTAGATCAAAATGGGTATATGATTTGCACATAAAGCATTATACCATAATCAAATTAGAAGAGCAAGGAATAGTTTTCCTGTCAGATCTATGGAGAAGGAAAGAATTTAGGACTAAAAAAAGAGGGTATTATTAGACATAAAATGGATAACTTTGATTGCATTAAATGCAAAAGGTTTTGCACAAACAAAACTAATGTGACCAAGATTAAAAGGAAAGCAGAAAGCTGGGAAACAATTTTTATAGCAAGTGTCTCTCATAAAAGCCTCATTTCTCAAATATATAGAGAACTGAGTCAGATTTTTAAGAATACAAATCATTCCCCAATTGATAGTCAAAGGATATGAACAGTTTTCAGACAAAGAAATCAAAACTATCTATAGTCACACGAAAAAATGCTCTAAATCACTATTGATGAGAGAAATGCAAATTAAAACAACTCTGAGATACCACCTCACATCTACCAGATTGGCTTATATGACAGAAAAGCAAAATAACAAATGTTGGAGGGGATTTGAGAAGGACACTAATGTGCTGTTGGTGGATTTGTGCACTGATCCAACCATTCTAGAGTACAACTTGGAGCTATACCCAAAGGGCTATAAAACTGTGCATACCTTTTGCTCTAGAAATATCATTGCTAGGTCTGTATCCCAAAGAGATTTAAAAAGAAAGAAGGAAGGACCTATTTGTGCAAAAATATTTATAGCAGCTCTTTTTGTGGTGGCAAAGAATTGGAAACCAAGAGGATGCCCATCAATTGGGGAATGGCCAAATAAGCTATGGTATATGAATGTAAAGGAATACTATTGTGCAATAAGAAACGATGAACAGGCAGATCTCAGAAAAACCTGGAAAGATTTGTACCAACTGACACAAAGTGAAATGAGCAGAACCAAGAAAACATTGGACACAGTATCAGCAACATTGTGTGACGATCAACTATGAATAACTCAGCTCTTCTCAGCAACACAATGATCCAAGACAAGTACAAAGGACTCACAAAAAAAATGCTATCCCCAGCCAAATAAAGAACTGATGGATTATGAATGCAGATTGAAGCATACTTTTTTCACTTTATTCTTTTTTTGTGTTTTTTTTTTCCTTTTGATCTGTTTCTTCTTCATTCACAACTATGACTAGTATGGAAATATGTTTTACATGATAGCACAAGTATAACCTATATCAAACTGACTACCATTTTAGAAAGAGGGGAGGGGAGGGAGGTAGAGAGAAAAATCTGGAACTCAAAATCTTGTAAAACTGAATGCTAAAAATTGTCTTGACATGTAATTGGGGAAAAATACTATCAAAAAAGGGACTATTCCCTATTCCTAATTCCCAATTTTCTCCTCCCTATTCCCTCCCCACACAGACTCATTGTAATTTTCCAGCCAAAACACTGTTTCCTGGCCACCACTAACCTTTATTTAATTGTCTCCCCTTATTAGAATGTAAGCTCTTTGTGGACAGGGCCAATCCCACTTTTGTATTTGCTTGGCAAATAGTAAGAACCTGATGCTTTTTCATTCATTCAGGAATTTGCTGAACAATAATATGAGATGATACAACAAGATTTTGTTATTTATTAAAGGTTCCTTTCTAAGGGTCACAATGAGAACCAGAAAGGGAAAGAAGATTCTACCTCTAAAGCCTTGAAGATCTACGTGGAGGAGATGTGTAGATCGCTGCTCTAAGTCTTAATTCTAGGCATAGTCCCCAGCCTTGGGCTTTGTTTGCACTCTCTTTTTTTTTTGGAAGAGTTAGTGAGGAGAGATGAAAAGAAGGAAACAAGCAAGTACTTATTAAGTATCTACTACAGCCAGGCATTGTGCTAAGCACTTTACAAATATTATCTCATTTGTTCCTCACACAACCCTGGGAGGTAGATGCTATTATTATCCCTACTTTATAGTTGAGGAAATTGAAGCAGATAGAAATTAGATGACCTGCCCAAAGCCAAAGTTGGCAGGCATCTGAGGCTGGATTTGAACTCCAGACTCAACACATTATCCACTTCACCACCTAGCTGCCTCTATGGACAGGAGCACTTACTCAAAAGGCAGCTGCCATAAGGTTTAGATGCATCTCAGGTGATTCCATGAACAAAATGAGACCTGTGCTAGACTTTGAAGGGTTGGTGGGATTTAACCAACCCTTCAAATGCAGCAAAGGAGAAGGCATTCTAAGCAGAGAGAGAAGAACATGAGCAAAGGCAGAGAGGTAGCAATAAAAGGGGTTTGTTAGCATGGATGACTTGATGCTGCAAAACTGTCAAAAATAAAATTAACTAGGTTAGGTGAGCCCAGATCTTTAAAAAAAAAGCCAGAGAAAAACAGTATTTATACTGCAGGCACAGAAGGACCTTGAAATCTTTTGATCAAGAGTTGAAAGCCATGCATGTCAGAAAGATCTGATTTGTGTGCAGGATGGAAGCATAGCTGGACTATAGGCAGAAAAAATAGGAGGCATTTTTCAGTAATAGAGGCAAGAAATAAAAGTGACTAGGATCATGATGGTGACAAAAGTAACAGAAAGGATGGGACATATAGACATCTTGAAGAAAGAAATGATAGGTCTTGGTAAACAGAATCTCAGAGTTGGAAGAATGCACAGAGGCTACATAGTCCAACCTATAACTGAACAAGAAACTACTCTAACACCTGACTAGTGGCCATCTAACCTTTGTTTTAAGACTTATAGAAAAGGCAGACTCACTAACTCCCAAGGTAACCCAAAACAATTTTGAGTAGCTCTAATTACAAGGAATTTTTTTTCCATTTACATCAAGCCAAATTTAATGTACTTACCACTAGTTTGGAAAGGTTTCAAATTTATCCATGTTGGTGGTATCTCATATCTGAAACAGGAAGGAAGGGTCCCACATGAAGCTTAATCCTCTCTTTCTACAGAGTCTGTAGTCAACTAATAAGACTGGTTTGTCATGTTCTGCAAGACTAACTACTGAAGTCTGATACCAAATACTGCCTGGTTTCCCTATACATCCCTTCAGAGAGATACTGAAGCCTTTGTCAGTGGTTATCACCCATGAGATCTCAGAGCTGAGCAATGGAAGTAGGGCACTTGGCTGTCACATTGGATATTCTTTCCCATGGCTCAGTGGGTTCCTTTCCCTTTAGGATATTAAGCCAGGAATCAGTCTTGGGCTTTCTCAAATGCCATACAAGGGAGGTTTTCTAAGCTTGGAAGTATATACTCTAGTATCACTAACTGCTTTTCTGGCTCATCTTTTGTTCCTCCACCCCAGTAGCAGCTGGTGCTTGCTGACTTAAGTCCATAAATACAATGATCTTTAATCAGAATTAAAATAGAAAGTTTACAAAATAGTGGGGAGTGGGAGGGAGAATAATGATCTAGTCAGTACCAACTGACATAGATTCTCTTTTTTTCTCCTGCTTCTACCTATTCTGCCATTTTGTATAACATTGCCCTGATTATACTTCAGTGTTTGGCAAAGAATCCGTAAGTGAATAAGTGTAAAACTCTCCCCCATTTTCAGCCTGTCCCACCCAAAACTAAGAGTTTCATATATCATTTATTCATTCACTCACTCCATGCAGATCTATGAGATCTTGAGCTAGGCTTTATGGAAAGTACAAAGATAAATAAAACAATGTCTGCTTCCCATCTAGTAGGAGGGATAAAAACTCCCTGGGTATTATTCATCAAGATCAAATGTTCATGAATCCATGAATCTGTAAAAATTATGAACAATGGTAACGTCTAGATTTGGATCCATGTTTTCTGACTCTTAAGATATGGCTACTTAGAACTCCACTCATATAGAAATGGATCCCTCAAGGCCACATATTGACTTAGAAGACCACAAATGAGAGGGGGCAGGAGTTGGAGCCAAGATGGCAGTCAAGGCAGAGACTCACCTGAGTCCTCTCAAATTCCTCTCCAAACAACTTTAAATAATGGCTCAAAATGAATTCTGCAGTGGCAAAACCCATAAAAAGACAGAGTGAAGCAGTTTTCTAGCCCAAGACAATTTAGAAGTTTGGCAGGAAAAGACTGTCACACTGGGTGAGTGTGGAGTGCAGGCTGTGCTACCACAGGCACATTTCCATGTGGCCAATTCTGCTTTTTAAGGAGTTCTTCTCTTTAGTGATTTTTTCTATATCTTTTTCCCATTCGGTCAATTCCGCTAATAATGGAGTATTTCTCTTCAGTGAATTTTTGTGCCTCTTTTACCATTTGGCCCATTCTGTTTTTTAATGCCCCAGCAAGCCAGTAATGCTAAGCCTTGGCAAGCTAATAGCCAGCTTTGAGGGCAAAGGAATCAGCGGCAGTGGCTTCTGGAGCTGCCAGCTCACAGAGCATAAGGTGGTCGGAAAACTTGTCAGGAGGAGATTACAGGGATCCCTTTGCTGACACTGGGTATACAATTCTGTTACATTATGGTGGGTGTTTGTGGTTGCTCACAGAGCAGAGCACAGGCCAAGAGAACAGTGACCACACCTTTCCTCAGATCATACCACCTTGGAAGCACTGAAAACTTACAGGCTCCCAGAATGAGCTTTGAAAACAGTAGCATGAAAAACCTGAAGCTTGGGACAGTTCCCATTGACTTTTATAAAGTTAAAAGTCAAGAAAGAGGCTGGGAAAATGAGCAAACAATAACAAAAAGAACCTGACCATAGAAAGTTACTGTGGTGACAGGGGAAATCAAGATACAAACTCAGAAGAAGACAACAAAGTTCAAACTGCTACATCCAAAGCCTCAAGGAAAAATGTGAATTGGTCTCAGGGCCAAAAAAGAATTCCTAGAATAGCTAAAAAAAAGATTATAAAAATTGAATAAGAGAGGTATAGGAAAAGAAATGAGAGTGATGCAAGAAAATTGGGAAAAAAGAGTCAAAATCCTGTTAAAGAAGCACAAAAAATACTGAAGAGAAAAATTCCTTTAATAGCAGAACTGACCAGATGGAAAAGATTCACTGAAGAGAACTCCTTAAAAAGCAGGATTGCCCAAATGGAAAAGGAGGTACAAAAGCTCACTGAAGAAAGTAATTCCTTAAAAAATTAGAATTGGGCAAATGGAAGCTAATGATTCCAGAAGACCTCAAGAAATGATAAAAACAAAATCAAAAGAACGAAAAAATAGAAGAAAATGTGAAACATCTTACTAGAAAAACAACTGACCTGGACAATGGATTGAGGACAGATAATTAAAGAATTATTAGACTGACTGAAAGACATGACCAAAGAAAGAGCCTAGACATTATTTTTAAAGAAATTATTAAGGAAAATTGACCTCATATTCTAGAATCAGAAGGTAAAATAGAAATTGGAAAAATATGCCGAACACCTCCTGAAAGAGATGCCAAAATGAAAACTCCCAGGAATGTTATAGCTAAATTCCAGAGCTCCCAGGTCAAGGACAAACTATTGTAAGCAGCCAGAAGGAAACAATTCCGATACCATGGAGCCACAGTCAGGATAACACAAGATTTAGCAGTGTTTACATTAAAGGATCAGAGGGTTTGGAATATTCCAGAGGGCAAAGGAGCTAGGATTACAACCGAGAATCCTCTACCCAGCAAAACTGAGTATAATCCTTCAGGGAGAAAAAAAAATTGATATTCAATGAAATAAAGGACTTTCAAGTATTCTTGATTAAAAAATCAGCTCTGAATAGAAAATTTTACTTTCAAGTACAAGACTCGAGAGAAGCATAGTAAGGTAAACAGGAAAGAGAAATCATAAGGGATTCAATAAGATTAAACTGTTTACATTTCTACATAGGAAGATGATACATGTAACTCCCAAAAACTTTATCATTATTATGGAAGTTAGAAGGAGTATACCTAGACAGAGGGCACAGGTATGAATTAAATATGATGGGATGATATCTAAAATATATGTCTAATTTAAGGGGTGAAAAAGAGGAACGTACTGGGAGAAGGGGAAAGGAAGAGATAGAATGGGGTAAACTATATCGCATAAAGAGGCATGACAGAACTTTTACAATGGAGGTGAAAGTGAAGAGAAATGCTTGAACCTTACTCTCAACAGAACTGGCTCAAAGAGGAAATACAATACACACTCATTTGGGTATAGGAATGTATCTTACTCTGCAGGAATGAAGGAGGGGAAGAGAATGGGGTAGGGGCTGATAGAAGGGCAGATTAGGAGATTAGGGGAGGCATTAGAAGCAAAACACTTTTGAGGATGGACAAGATGGAGAGAGAGAGAGAGAGAGAGAGAGAGAGAGAGAGAGAGAGAGAGAGAGAGAGAGAGAAGGAAAATGGAGGAAATAGAATGGAGGGAAATACATAGTAATCATAAGTGAAAAAAAATTTCACAGCAAGTTTATCTGATAAAGATGTATTTCTCAAATATATAGAGAACTGTGTCAAACTTATAAAAATAAGAGCCATTACCCAATTGATATATGGTCAAAGGATATTAACAGGAAGTTTTCAAACAAAAAATCAAAGCTATCTATAGTTATATGAAAAATGCTCTAGATCACTGCTGACTAGAGAAATGCAAATTAAAACAACTCTGAGGTACCACCCCACACCTATTAGATTGGCTAATATGACAAAAAAAGAAAAATGACAAATGTTAGAGGGGATGTAGAAAATTGGGACACTAATGCATTGTCGGTAGAGTTGTGAACTGATTCAACCATTCTGGAGAGCAATTTGGAACTATGCCCAAAGGGCTATAAAACCATGCATGCCCTTTGACCAAGCAATACCACTACTAGGTCTGCATCCCAAAGAGATAAAAATAAAAAAGAAAAGGACCTACATGTACAAAAATATTTATAGCAGCTTTTTTGGTAGTGGCAAAGAATTGGAAATCGCGGGAATGCTCTTCATTTGGGGAATAGCTGAACAAGTTGTGGTATATGATTGTGATGGAATATATTGTACTACAAGAAATGATTAGCAAGATGCCCTCAGAAAAACCAAGATACATCAACTGATACAAAGTGAAATGAGCAGAACCAGGAGAGCATAATACACAGAAACAGCAATATTGTACGATGGACTGTGAATGACTCAGCTATATTTTGAAATACAACAATCCAACACAATTCTGAAGAACTTATGATGAAAAATGCCATCTCACCTCCAGAGAAACAACTGGTGGAGTCTGAATGAAGATTGAAGAATACTTTTTTAACTTTATTTTTCTTGAAGTTTTTTGTTTTGTGTTTTCTTTTACCACATGACTAATCTGGAAATATGTTTTGCATAACCGCACATGTACAACCTATGTCAAATTGCTTACCTTTTTAAAGGGGAACGAAGGGAGCAAATTTGGACATCAAAATTTGAAAAAATGTTAAAAGTTTTTTATATATAATTGGGTAAAAAATAAAATATTAAACAAACAAAATGAAAATCACAAATGAACATTATCTATGTTGTATTGTATTTTACTTATTTTGTTAAACATTTCCCAATTATACTTTAATCTAGTTCTGCTATATCATAGCTGCCATGATGACTGCCAGCCATTATCCAAAACTGTCCTATATCCCACATCCACTAGAAATTATTTTTGCTAATACATAGGCAAAGAGATTTACCCATAAACCCCAGCCTTATCTACCATCTGCCCATGTTCTGGATGAACATCTAGCAAAGGAGACTGAGAAGAAGGAATCAGAGAGACGGGAAGAGAACCAAGAGAGAAAAACAGTCAACAATATCAAGCAGGATGAAGTTCAAGAAGAGTTCATTAGAATCCCTTCTATAATGGTGGCATCAAATGCAAATAGAAAAGGATGTCCTGGGCCTCATAGTGACTTAGAAAACCATAAAATAACATTATCTACATTGTGCTGTATTTTTATTTATTTTTTATTTATTTTGTTAAACATTTCCAAATTACATTTTAATTTGCTTCAGACAGGGAGTTTGACCTCTCTGTACCACAATAACTCAGACAAAAAGGCATCCACAGCATCTGATAACGAACTTGTAACACCTAAAAAGCAAATATGCCATAGAAATATTAGGCAGATAGATAATTCAAAAATGGTACATCTCCATGGATATTCCACTTCTGCTTTCCATACCATTGTATAATATTGTTTTATCCTTGGTTTTCAAAGAGAACCAATGACATCACAGGGTGATATCTTGACTTGTGTATGAATTGGGTTTAAGTAAAGCAGAGTTGCACCAAGTCCTCAGCCTCACCCTCTCTTCCAGAATTATCAAAGTCCAGTGGTAAGACAAAAGTCAGGACAACTGGCAATAGCCCAGGATATGGTGGATGACATTGGCATCTTCCACATCTGACTAAGCTCTAAGCACTCCACAGCACCTGCTTCAGCCGTGTTCCATGGATACTGAAACAAATTGTTCTCATCCGCCCATTCCACAAGGAATGTCTTCACAAGCTTGGGGTAGACAGTCCCCTAACTCAGCGACGGTTTTGTGGCCCCTGCGGTCACCTCAACCTGGTTTAGCCAATCTGCCAAGATGGTTTACCAGGGTGTAGCCCCTAAGTATGACACAGCTTCTTGTAGCCACAGGTGAGAATTGAGTGCCAGGTGGACACCAGAGGTGGATAAGCAGCCCTGAAATGGGCTCAGGAAGCCCTCATACCAGAGGTGCTAGTCCTCCTTCAACACTCATACACCCCATTGTATAGTGACCGTTATTATTGACCATTATTATTAAAGAAAATATGTATAAAAGCATATAGTTTTCAAATGAGTGGCAACACAGCAAACTGGGAAGAATGTTAGAGAGGCAGTCAGAAATGGGACTTCTAGCTACCTAGTTGCCACCATTACCTATGTGACTTTGGGTAAATCACGATCTGTCTAGACCTCATTTCCTCATCTGTAAAATCACAGCAGTCAATTAAATTTTCTCTAACATCCCTTTCTAGCTCAAAAATGCTGTGATTTGAAACTAAGTCCAAGGCATAATATGGAGTTTAGGCACCCCTATTCAGTATCCTGTTATTTAACCTAAGTTCTGAATAAATGCCTTACCCATCTATTAAATTTGTTGTGTAAAAATGTTTTGAAAATTATGAAGCACAATATAAGCACAAGCTATAAATATATCTTTAAGAAGTTTTTGAGTTCTAAAAGTTCTTGGAGTCCAAGACCCTTCCCCCCTTGGAAGACAGGTCTTTCTTTTATGCATCAACACACTATAAGAACACACAGTACAGGAATTACACAATGTTAACCAAACCTACCGTATTTCCCATGTATAAGACGCACCCTTTTTTCGAAAAATTTGGGGTCTAAAAACTGGGTGCATCTTATACAGTGGTTGTAGATTTTTTTTTACTTGCATTTCCTGCTTTTTCACGCTTGTTGTCTTTGAGCTCATCGTTTCAAATTTGTTACCGGTATATTAGGTTACATTTTGCCACGTTCTACCCAGAAATGGCTCAGAAAAGATTTTCGTACAATGCTGAATTCAAGTCAAAAGTGATCCAGTTTGCAAAAGTGAATGGAAATCATGCTACTGAACGTAAGTTTGGTTCTCCTCCAACTGAGAAAACAATTCAAGACTGGCTACCGGAAAAAGAAACCTTACTGAAAACACTACAGCAGAAGAAGGCCCTGAGAGGCAAGTCAGCAAAATGGCCTGATTTAGGGAGGGAACTGAAGATATGGGTTGAAGAGCAAAGGGCAATTGGAATTCCTGTGTCCACAAAGATGGTTCAGCATGAGGCAAGAATTGCTGATGAAAAAGAAGTTACTGATTTCAAAAGAGGGCACAGTCGGTGCTTCAGGTTCATGAACCTGCATGTGTACACGCACCAGACTTGCCCAAAAGATGCCTGAAAGCTATGAGCAGATGAATAAAACCTGAGTTCAATAACTTTAGGTAATACTTTTTTTTTTCAAATTTCGGGCCCCAAAATTAAGGTGCGTCTTATACATGGGGAAATATGGTATATTATCTTTGCGCCTATCTGTAACGCCATCCTTAATGTGTCCTAGAACTTCATAGTTAAAGGCACTTTTAAATTAGGTCCTAGTGGTACTTCAACAACTAAACGCCCTTGAAAGGAGACCAAAATAAGCCAATCTTTTATGGAATTGTGTCTATACTAATAGTGTTTCTGTAAGGGTTCACTATGTATTTAAAAAAAAACAAAACACCTAATTAATCAGAATGCTGCTTCTGCAGATAACTTGCCAAAGTAGCCTTAGGCCCTCATTTGTTAAATTGGTTATACTGACTCTCCCAATAATATAACCATCTCCCCACCCCCACCCCCAGAATAAGTATATTTTATGGAGATTGTTCCATTATAGCTTGTGATGTACATATGAAAAACATTATCAAGTGTTCTTTTTTTTAAGATGGAGAAATTGAGACCCAGGGAAATTAAAGATTCCCTACCGCACCCCCCAAGGTCACACAGCAAGCCAGTTGGGTACATGAGAGCTGAATAAACTTAGTCCCCAGCTCTAATAAGTCTGCTCTGGTATAATTCTTGCCAATCAGTGGAACAGATTTAACCAATTAGCTGAGTTCCCAATCTAACATCTGGACCTAGTGCAAAAAGGGTCTTGCAATATACCACAGCTGAAACACCTCATTGCCTGACCTAGGTCCCTTCTGTTCAAACTAACTCAGAGATCAGCTCACCCAGACTAATTTACAACTAGCTTCAAGAAATATTTATCTTTAATTGTAGCCTCTTGCTCCTCTGCCTTAAAAGATTAGATTTAATGCATAATCATTGTTTCATCTTCCTTACTATAGTCCAACATGATACTAGCCAAACTTGTATCTGTGTTGTGGTGAGAGAATTTCATTTGGACAAAACAATAGACTCCCTTTCATTCCTGGTAACATTCAGCTTGTTCCTGAAGGCTTGTAGCACGTGTTTAGATCAGTGGTTCAGACTGAACACTACCACTTCACTTTGTTTTTCGGGTGTATGTAAAAGAACATGAGTAATGCAAATTTATAAGGGCCTAAAGCACAAGTCTGAACAAGTTAAATCCCTTGCTCAGAAAATCTCCACAGCTCCCTTCTGCTTCTAGGATAATAGCGAGCATTTAGACAGCACTTTGTTTGCAAAG
This sequence comes from Trichosurus vulpecula, assembly GCF_011100635.1. Taxonomy (NCBI): domain Eukaryota; kingdom Metazoa; phylum Chordata; class Mammalia; order Diprotodontia; family Phalangeridae; genus Trichosurus; species Trichosurus vulpecula. The sequence continues at coordinate 137,943,159 of NC_050580.1, read as the reverse complement.
AGCTTTACATATATTGTCTCAATTTATCCTCACAGGCACCCTGGGAGGTAAATGCGATTACCGTTCCTATTTTACAGATTAGGAAACTGAGGCAGACAGCAGTTAAGTGACTTGCCCAGGGTCATACAACTAGTAAGTTCACCTCTAAGGCAGATGTGAACTCACGTCTCCCATGAGGCCAAGTCTAGTACTCTAACCACTGAACCACCCTAATAAGATAAAATACAATTCCTCACCTTGGCTTTTAAAGCCCTTCACAAGCTGACTCCAGCTTACTATTCCTCTTCCCAATCAATCAACAAGCAAAGGATACAAATAAAGGCAGAAACAGTACCTGGCCTCAAGGAGCATATACTCCAACATGCAACAACTAGAGACATAAAAGATATATAAAGGAAAATAATTCCCACCAGAAACAGCTTTTTCTTGTTGTTCAGTCACGTCTGACTCTTTACAACCCCGTTGGGGTTTTCTTGGCAAAGATACTGGAGTAGTTTGCCATTTCCTTCTCCAGCTCATTTTATAGATGAGGAATTGAGGCAAACAAGGTTAAGTGATTTGCCCAGGGTCACACAACTAGCAGGTGTCTGAGACTAGATTTGAACTCAGAAGATGAGTCATCTTGACTTCAGTTTAGGCAACTAAGGGACCTCCAAGAGCCTCCTGCAGAAGGTGGAACATGAGTTGACTTGAAGGAAGCCTGGAAAAGAAGAGGAAAAGGTGAGACAGCAAAGCATTCCATGAGATGGGGGCAACCAGTGCAAAGGCTGTTGTTTGTCCTTCCTACTCAAAGAGGACCAACGACATCAGGAGAGTGATGTCTTGACAGGGCAAAGGAGCATAGAGAGGAAATAGAGTGTTGGTTAAAGGAATTGCAAGTACACAGGGCCAGTATAGGTGGATTATGGAGTCAGTGAAGAAGAGTAAAGTACAAGAAGGCTAGAAAAGTAGGAAGGTGTCAAGTTATAAAAAGCCTTAAATGCAACACAAAAGATTTTAGATTTAATCCTAGAGGGAACAGGTAGCTGCTGAGCAGGGGGGCATGACATGGCAGAACTATACTTGGAGATAGACTAGAGGCAGGGAGATTAATCATAAGAAAATTGTAATAATCTCAGAAGAGGTGATAAGGTCCTGAGCTAGGATGATGGCTGTGTGAGGAGACAGAAAGGGACATAGACAAGAGATATTTTTGGCTGTAGAAATGACAAGATTTAGCAGAGGTTTGCATGTGTTAGATGAGAGTGAATCGTCAAGGATAACAAGGTTTCAAGCCAGAGTGACTAGGATAATGGGGTTGCCACTGACAACAACAAGTTTGGAAAAGGAGAAGGTTTAGGACTTTAGGCGGAAAGACAATGAGTGCTGTTTTGGATATGCCGAATGTGAGGTATTTACAGGACACCCAGTTCAAGATGTCCAGTGGAGACGGGTAATGAATGATTATTGCTCAAGAAAGATTTTTCCAGTTAAACTGTCCCACAAACTGGACACTGTATCTCTCATTTCCAAGTTTCTGCACAAGCTGTCTCCTGAGCCTAGAACAGGGCTGGGGAACCTGCAGCCTCGAGGCCACATGTGGCCCTTTAGGTCCTTGGGTACAGCCTTTTGACTGAGTCCAACTTTTACAGAACAAATCCTTTTATTAAGGGAATTTCTTCTGTGAAGTTTGGATTCCGTCAAAAGGCCACATGAGAACCTAGAGGCCCACATGTGGCCTTGAAGCTGCAAGTTCCCTACCCTTGGCCTAGAATGTACCATCCTCCTTCCTCATCTCCCCCTCTCAGAATTCCTAGACTCCTTCAAATGTGCACAAGTGTCGAAACTCCTGGAGCCAAACCATAGCAGCCCAAACCAGATTGAAATATAGTTGGGAAATGTTAAAAAAAATAAATAAAACTACAAAACCCTATAGATAATGCTAATTTGTGGTTTTCTAAATATGATGCCCACAGAGAAGCATTTCTATTCGAGTTTAATATTACTGTCCTGTAAGATTTTCCTGATGCCTTTAATTGTCAGTGTTTATTCCTTCTCCCTCAGAATTATCATACACATATCTTACATGCTGTATCTCTCCCCTTTAGAATGCAAACTCCTTAATGGTATACATTTTCCCTAGCATGATGTCTTGTACATACAGCAGGTGGTTAATAAATGCTTACTGGATTCAACTGTACTGGGACAAAAGAAACAAGCCTCTCTGTTCCCTTGTGCTAACTGCCTTCAAATAGTCTGTGCATTCAATGTTCAGGAACTGAGAGAAGTACTTATAATGCCTACAGAAAAACCAGCCTTAAAGATGGGCAAGACAGAGTTGTGATTTGAGGGCTACTTAGATTACCAAATAATTCCCATCAGAACCATTAACTATCATAGGGCAAACAAGGCTTTGTCCTATGATGTGAAAGAAGGGGAGTACTTCCTAACCTTGCAGAACCTCTTACGTCCATGCTTTTGGTAGGATACAATCCCCCTGGGCACCACCCATAGGGTCCTGTTTCTATGGTTTCCCTTCCTCAGCACATACCTCCCAGTTACCTTTGCAGAGACCCTTTAGGCCACCCCCTCTTCTTCTAACACAAAAGTTGAGCAGTGGGGAAGAGAGCAAAGGGATTATTTTGAGCATCTAAATATCACTCCAAGATTAGGTATAAATCTTAGCCTTAGTTATCAAGCCATTATGTTGGATTCTAATTCTTTTTTAAAAATCTTTGGATTCTAATTCTTTATTATACTATGGGAATCACTCCATTTCCACACTCTGCCATCTTCCCCTAAGAAAACTTTGCCCATCATCCCCTGTCTAATATATAACCCTGGAATGCTATACAGAAATCTTAAACCTTCCATTTTTGTTTGATCTCCATTTGGAGCCCTGAAAGATATAAGATGCACTGCAAACATAACATTCCTACTACATGTGCTGAATACTAATCATCTTTGTTTCAGAAAACATAGCATCTCTGGGAACATTTAGACTCTTGGATCATCATTTGAATTGGACTAATACCAAAGACTGCTTACCACCAATACATCATCTTCTTGCGAATGTCTTTAAATCAGATTTGTTTAAAAGAAACCTTAAACCTTTACCTCATAGCTCACTTCAGTCCTTTCTCTACACTTTGGAATCCAATTAATTGTGACACTAAATCAAAAATACAACTACTGTGTGGCTTAAAATTTTAATTTGTCATTTAAAGCAGAGGTTCTTGACCTTTCTTGTGTCTTTGACTCCTTTGGCAAGATGGTGAAGTATAGCTACCCCTTCTCAGGATAATGTTTTTAAATGCCTAAAATAAAATACCTAGTATTACAAACTGAATGAATTACAGTGAAATGGTTAATAAAAAAATTTCTTTAAAGAAGTTTCAGGTAGTTTTCCGATGAAGAAATTAAAACAATTTATAGTCATATAAAAAATGTTCCAAATCACTAATGATTAGAGAAATGCAAATTAAAACAACTTTGAGATATTATTTTACACCTACGAGATTGGCTAAAATGATAGAAGGGAAAAGTGACAAATGTAGGAGGGGATGTGGAAAAATTGGGACGCTAATTCATTATTGGTGGAATTGTGAACTGATCCATTTTGGAGAGAAATCTGGAATTATGCCCAAAGAGATATTAAACCACCTATACCCTTTGACCCAGCAATACCACTACTTGGTCTATTTCTGAAGATAATTAGGGGAAAAGGAAAAGAACCAATACATTCTAAAATGTTTATAGCAGCTCTCTTTGTGGTAACAAAGAACTGAAAACTGCAGGGATGCCCATCAATTGGGGAATGGCTAAAGACATTGTAGTATATGATTGTGATAGAATACTGCTGTGCTATAAGAAATGATGATCTCAATAATTTTAGAAAACATGGAAAGATTTGCACAAAATAATGAAAAGCAAAATGAGTAGAACCAAGAGAACACTGTATACAGTAATAGCAATATTGTTTTAAGAACAACTTTGAGCTAATAAGTTATTTTGACTATTATAAATACACAAATTAACTATAAAGGACATATGAAGAAAGATGCTATCTGCATCTAGAGAAACAACTGATAAATAGAAGGATGTATAGAATAATTTTACATATAGATACCTATTTGTGTCTAATGGTGGCCATCTCTAGAGTGAGAGGTATGGGGGAGGAAGGAAAAAAAGAAATTTACATGATAATTTTGTTACATGCTTCAAGGGAATAGCAAGTTGTGATGGTAGATTTGTAGTTTCATATGCAATAATCTTTTTATTGTACTATGTTACTGACATGCTTGTTTTATTCCATAAATTAAAAATGAATTTTTAAAAAAGATGCTCATTGACACCGTATTAACAACTCCTGATTTTAAGACTTCTTAACGATCGTACTGAATGACACAGTGCTAAGGGGCATTCCTAGTGGTTCATTATCATACAGAAACTTGATAGTAATATTGACTCAAAAATTTTCATTCACATCTCCTTCACCATAGCTAATACTAGAAAGATAGTTGCTAGCTGAACATACTCAATAACTTTGATTGGCAAGAGATGGACAGAATACACAAGAGATTGTCCCTACCCTCCCATGACATCCTGGATGGAGGTGACCCTTGACGGTGATACCAAAGAAGCACAAGCTCTAGCAAATTCTACCAGCTAAAAAGACTTCAAGTACATTACTGGCAACAGATTGTGTGTTTGCTGTCCAAGATCCAGCTTAGCTAAATATTAAGAGGCTCATCACCAGTATCCTAGCCACCAGGTGATGAATTCCTTAGCCATGACAACCCACAAAAATACAAAGTAACTTGAATTTCTTTTGCACTCCTTTTCATTCTTCAGTGATGGTGGCAAAGGGGTGCAAAAGAAGGCAGAAGGTACTAAGCCTCACTATTTTTAAGCATATCTAGAGATATTTATTGAACTGTTTATATTCTAAATGTGAACTCCTTGTCCAGTGACCAATGAGTAGACATACCAGCAAAGGAACTGAGCTATATCAATATGAATGCTCTTACTATAAATGAAACCAGAAAACATAAGGAAATTGTAGCTAAATGCAAGAATGACTCACAGATTCTCCTCGGAGAGGCAATAAAGAAGTTGGCAGAGTTTTTTCATCAAGGACCTAAAGGCAATAAGAAACAACATTTCCTGGGATACACAGTCATATAGTCTTGCAGTATGCATGATGAACATAAAACAAACAGACCACCATGAAAATAATTGTAGCTTACGTGCCAGCATCTGATGCAGAGGATGGAAAGGTAGAGTAATCCTGTACAGAAGTCAACAAGTTCTTGAAAACCAAGTCAACAAATACATTGATAACTGATCACTTCTGTGCAAAAGGGAAATGAAAAATTTTGAAAAATATGGTTTAATGATAAGAAATGAAAGAGGAAAATAGTTTGTTGACAATTCCAAAGGCTTACATCTGTATATCATGAACACATTACTCAAGAAGAAAATTTGAAGGCACAGAATATGAGGAGCATAAAGCACCACAAAAGCAATGAAATTGTTAAGCTCTAATCAGCAAGAAGTGACCATTAGTGATGCTGAAATTATTTCTCAATCAGCTGTCTGTGCACAGACTATGAACTAGTTAAAGCAAAGCTCAAAATAACCAACAAATTAGGAGAGGGGGAGTTAAAGATGAGATACTATATGGAATTACAACAGTGTCAACCTAACCTATTCAAACAAGTTGTTTATTCCAAAAAAATGGAAAAACAAAACAAAAAAAAAGTAAAGATATTGACTCTGTGGAGAGGAAACAGGAAACACAATCAATTTAAAATTTTGGCCCCACTGCTATTAATGTCCATTTATGCACAAAAAAGGTAACTTAGCAATCAGTTAACTCCAGGGAGCCTCTGAGTCAAAGGTATCAGCTGAACCAATTAGTAAGAGGCCCAGACTCAGTAATTGACTTAAATGAATTTGTGTGACCTACTTTTTGGAGGAATCTGTTCATATGAATAAAAAGTGGTCCAATTAGGGGAGGGGGAGCAGGAAAACAGAATTATGTAAGGGATAGGACACTGGACTTGGAGTCAGTAAGATCTGAGTCGAATCCTGCCTCAAATACTAGTCTTGAGGCAGTAGACAAGTCACTTAAATCTCAATTTCCTCATCTGTAAAATGAGAGGGATGGACCATGGCCCTTTCAGCTCTAAATCTATGGTCTTGTGAAAGAGGCATAAATGACCATTATCCATTAAAGCCAGTGGACCCAAGGTAAGGGGTAAGTGTAAAACAGAGTATAAAAGAGCAGCAAAACCATGGGTAAACAGTGATCGAGGGTCACAACTATTCTCCACAGCTGCATTGATGATTAAAAAAAAACAACCTCCTAGGAGTTTTATCCAAGACAACTAAATTAAAAGGAGAAAAAAGCTACCAACCAAATATTTCAAGCAAATTGAAATATACAAATTTAAGGATAAGATCCACAGCTGGGTCCAAGGTGTGGTTTGGAAACAGGAAGAGCAGCTCTGTGATATTCTTTTGAATGGTTCTGTGAAATTAACATGATAAATTGTTGTGTCCACCCTACCCTCACCTTCAAATTTTCCTTCAATTTTGGCAACAGCCTGATTTGTTCTGTTTCTTTTCTGACACCTCAACATTCACACAAGGTTTTCTCCTTTCGGGAAATGATATTAACTCATCAGTTATATGTGTTTGTTATTCGGGTGCATAGGGGGTAATTAGGCATCCAAAAATGGTCTCTATTATGGTCATAAATAAAAATAATTTTTAAAAATAGGGAAAGGTATATGAAGTAATACAGAGGAATTAAAGTGTGTAATAGTCATCTCTAATTACAACTAAGTAAAAAAAATAACAGCAACTACCTCTGAAACGTACATAAAATAAAACCAAGGGATCAAAAGATGTGGAAGTTTTATTTTGTTAAAGCTAATGTAACCACTTCTTTAAATGAATTGTAATTCATGTAGTTCAATTGTTTTTATTTTGTGAATTTGAATGTTTATTTTTGTTGATAATCACTAAGTTTAGAATTTTTCAAGTGTTTACAAAAGTAATTATGGGGAGAAAAATATTTTTCCTTTCTTCCTCAGAATTGGCAGTACAAAAAGATGCAAGATGTAAGGGAAAATAAATATTTTATGATACTTTAAAAGTTGGGCTCTATTAAAAGACTTGTTTCTCATGATAACTTAGATTTAGGAAAGAAAGACACCTCAGAAGTCAGCTAGTCCAAACCTTCCATTTTAAAGATGAGAAAACTGACTCCCAAAATGGTGAACTAACTTGCTCACTGAGAGTGAAAAAAGACTTGAACCCAGGTCCTCCAGGCCTCTTTCCACTCTACCGCACATTTCTTGAGATCAGCTCAAAAGTTAAAGCCGATTTGACTTAAAAGCTATATTCGATTTATTAGGGCTCAATGAAATTCCCATCCATTTCTTAACCTTTCCAGGGTGATTGAACAGCCTCTCAGTTACATGTGATATATGATGTCACACTACCCTGTGATTTTGAGCACTCTGGTTGATTGATCCACAAGTAATTTCTGAGTCCCTGCTTTTATGCCCCATACCATGCTATATGGAAGGCAGAAACAAAGCAAGTATACGACAAGTCTCTGCCCTCAATGAGTTAACAAATTATTAGGTCAACAAGAATAATACATATGAAACTATTTTTTTAATTTTTAATTTTTATTTAATTCTAATAATAAATTTAAATCCTAATAAAATTCTAAGTGTCATGACACTCATTGTAAGAGCAATAAGTGTGCTAGGCTAGGGTCATATGGATAAGCATAAGTCAAAATACTTGGGAAAGTTTCACAAAAGGTGAGCTGAGCTTTGAAAGATGGGACTTGAGCTGAGCCTTGAAGGATGGTGGGATTTGGTAAAATGGTGAGGAAGGGACAAAGAGTTAAACCGGGGGAGTACCATGAAGACACTGAAGGCATCTAGTCCAGGCCCTCTTTCTATAGCGGAAGGACTAGGGCCGAAAGACAACCCCAAGTCTAGCACTCTTTCCATATGGTACGCTATTCAATTTTTGCCAAATCTTAGTTCTATCTCACTACTAAGACTTGTACTCCAAATACCATGTCACAAATAGGTTCTTTCTACATGCCACACCTTAGATCCAGTCAGAATCACAAGACCCTTTTCGGAATCTAATGTGGAAAGGATGATAGATTTTGAACTGAAAGGGACCTCAAAGGCCATTTCTAGTCAAACTTCTTCATTTCACAGATGAGGAAAATGATGTTCAGGCAGATGAACTGATTTGCTAAGGGTCACATAAGCAAGATTCAAGGTCAGAGGCAGGATTTGAATCCAAGAAAGCCAATGTTCTTTCTACTCTGTTTCAACATAGAAAAATCCTTTTGTAAAGCCTATGCCAGATGGTTTTGTTGTTTGAAAAAATCAGCAAAACATTAAGTCAATGTGGATACACTTAAATACAGTATAGTTTTTCTCCATCCATCAAATATTGATTAAGCATCTACTCTGTTTGTGGCCTCAACTAAAGTCCTAAAAAGCTGCTTCACTGTGGTACAGACCCTAGGTTCTCAAAGACCATGCCAGCAGAACACAGCCTCCAGGACATCCTACCAAGCTGGAAAAGCTTGAAGGAGTGACCTAGGGATGGATTGTATGTCTATCACCTAAAAAACAGGCTAAATATAGAAAGGTTCATGCCTAGATTCATTCAGAGTGATGAATATTTAAGCCACGGCAACTAAGACCAGCTAAGTGAAGTTCTGATCTGAATAGAGATCAGACAGACTGACAAAATCTTAGGTCTTGAAGTATGAGAGAAAGTGTCCAGTACTAAGCAATAAGGGAGATACAAAAATGAATAGGATATGGTGTCTGCCCCTCAGGGAGTTTGTAGTCTGTGCACTCTCTGTAGAGATGGAATGTCCTGTGCCAACAACAACAAACGGGCTAATTTGGCTGGATTAAAGAAAAGGGCATAATATATAATAAATTTGGAAAGGAAGATTGGAGCCAGGTTGTGAAGAACTTTAAATGCCAAATAGAAGAGTTTGTATTTGATCCTAGAGGTAATAAGGAACCAGTGGAGTTTATTGAGAGGGCCAGACTTGTGCTTTAGGAATATCCCTTTGGCAGCTGTGTGGAGGAGAATGAATTGGATACAGGAGAGAATGGAGGCAGAGAGACCAATTTGGAGACTATTATAATAGTCCAGGGGAATAAGTGCATTGTTACAGCTTCCCACTGGAGCAAGGATGCAATTTTCACATTTTTCTCTATCCCCTAGTGATCTTTCTCTTGGGGAAATGATCCAGTGTTAGCTCTTACTTTACTTCAACACTTTTTTCCTTCCCCTTCCTTTCCAATTAAAACTACCCTAAGGTGAAGGAGTGGAAGGAAGGGAAGAACCATACTGGATCAAATCCTCATAAAAGCTCTTAGAAAGACATTTGAGTATACCCCTGTGCTAAGAACATTCTTTAGTTTCTTTCCTTCCACCTCCCCCATATAAGTTTCACTGACATACTACTTTTTACAAGAATTACACCTAGAACTGCACATAGTAAGCAGAAGAAGCCTGAAGAAAATTTCTGAGCACCAAGATTCTTTGGAAATAACTGGTATTACCAAACTGGTATCACCATATCACAGTTATAAGTCACAGTACTTCTGGCCTGCCTCTCCTTCATCACAAATTCTAAGGCAGGATGAATGCTTCCTCAAAGTGTTTCTGCCATTTCTATACCATGCCCAGACAGTTTCTCCTTGTTGATGAGAAAAAGATCGAGGATAAAATTTTCCCTTGTAGGTTTCCCTAACTTTTAAAGGATGAAGATGAGCCAAGAAAACATTAGCTGCTCTGCTTTTGGTGGAGAACTCTAACAGACATGTGGATAACTGAACTTACTTCTCACTACCTGTTCATTCCTTTCTGCCAGAATTGCTATATGATTCCCAAAGTCCTCATTTCTTTCTTGTTTCTATCAAGATGGTATGTGATATCTAATGCAAGACATATTTGTTCTTTAAAAGGGATATGAGAAAACCTTGGACCTCATTTGTACCGTTTCCTGGGAGGTTCCTACTAGGTAAGCCATGCCCCAGGTCAAATGACAAAATGAATGCAATTTATTTGTGGATCATTCAATCTTCTTTCATCATCTTTTTTCTTCCTGCCTTCTTATTGTATACCCCGCTACCTAAATCTGCCTCTGGGAACACCCCTTTGAGCATACGTACCTGAACTTCTATTTCTGAAGTTTTCCTTTCTCAGCTTCCCCACTCAAAACTCACCCTCTGCCCCAGTCCCCAGGGCCCTGCTGGCTACTGGCTAAATTGATGAGTTAACTCAGGTCCATTATAGAATTTGCTGAATGATATTATGATAGTCTCCCTCACTAAACAACTAGACTGTGGTAGATAAAATGCTGGTCTAGGAACTGGAAAGACCTGAGTTCAAATCTTGGCTCAGACACTTACTGGTGGTATGGCCCTGGAAATGTAACTTCATCTCTTTCAGCCTCAGTTTCCTCCTCTGGAAAGTAGGGATAATAATAGCACCTACTCCATAGGACTGTTGTAAGGAATAGAATATATATGTGTGTGTGTGTGTGTGTGTGTACATATATATGTGTGTGTGTGTGTGTGTGTATACATATGCATTTTTATTTCTAAGTATTAGCTATTATTATAAACTGGGTACATATATGCAAAACAAGCTTTACATAGGCTTCTAATATTAGACATTACACCTGCAGTCCTAACAACTACCACCAGTCATGCCTATATATGGTAGCCTAAGAGAAATGGTTAGATTTATCTCAGTTATGAATAACAGAAAAGATAAAGTATACACTCTGGCCACTTACTATACTTTTTCTATCAGAAAAGTATGTAGAAACAATAAAATACATATAAACATAGGTAATTAATATTTATCATTGTCAGAATTTGGCTCCTGCCTAGGTTCCTAATTATTAGGAAATTTTTGTTCATTTCAATTCTAAATTTGACTCTGAATTATAACATCCCTTTTGGCAAGGTTTGAACATTGTAGTCTTGAAAGGGGGTGGGGCTAATTGCTAAAGACCCTGGAAATTGTATTTCTTTCCAGCCTGGGAAGAAGGCTCCCCTTCTTTCAGTAGTCTAGGTCATCAGTTGAATGGGCTAGGTAACTTGAATTCATCAAGGGGAGTCAGGTGCTCACTTCCTACATATCAACTTACTATCTTGAGTATCAACCCTCTATCAGTCATATTTGTTCTGTCCATTTCAGTACAAGGATCATTCTCTTTGGCGAAGAAAACAGGAAAAAAATAAATGTTAGGCAACTCTAGTTTCTTGACATCATCAGCTCTCTCATTCACCCTTAGCAATGGTCCTATCTGTTCTTTGATTCTCTTCTTTTAGCTAATAGAGCTTAAAAATGTTTTTAACTATATTGAACTTTCCTTGACAGCGTCAGCATATTCTGAACTTTAATACTATTGACATTATTCTTACATGACCATGTCACACTTTTGCATTCATCCTCCATTTTCCTCCTTTGCTTCTACTTTCTGTACATGTCTTTTTAAATTCTAAATTGATTGGTGAGTTCCCTACACATCCTCATCAGTCACATTAAACAACTTCCCTCTTCCCTTCTGGGAATTATTTATATTTGTCTTCAGAATTCCATTCTTGGGAGTTTCCCATCTCTCCCGTGCTAACTTCTCCTTCATAATTTTAGTAGTACTTGCGATTCTATCTATCCCTTTTCTAAACCCTTTGAAATTTGCTCCCACCACATCTCAGTTATAAATCAAGGTACTTCTGGCCTGCCTCTCCTTTATCACAAATTCTAAGGCAGGATGAACACTTCCTCAAAGTATTTTTGCCATTTCTACACCATCACCAGTCAGTCTCTCCTTATTGATGAGAATCAGATCCAGGATAAATTTTTTTCCCTTGTAGGTTTCTCTAACTTTTGAAAGATAAAGATGAGCCAAGAAAACATTAGCTTCTCTGCTTTTGGTGGAGAGCTCTAACAGATATGTGGATAATTGAACTTACTTCTCACTACTCTTTCACTCCTTTCTGTCAGAATTTCTGTATAATTCACAAAGTCCTGATCTCTTTCTTGTTTCTATCAAGGCTGTATGTGGCTGTATGACAATATCTCTCCCACTTCTGCCTCCACTAATCTTTACAGAAATGCTATCTGCAGTGCTGCTATGTTACAGCTCCTGAATTTCCTCACATCGGTATATTTTCTCAATATACAAGCACTTGTTACGTATCACTCCACCTCACTTTTTCTATCCTTTCTTTTTAATATGATATATACTTCTTGATCCATATTCCAAGAATGGCTCTTACCCCTCCTTTTGTCATTCAAAGAAATCTAGGTCCTGTTATTTTTTAAATACCCCCACACACTTTTGCATTGAAGAATAGTTGTAGTCATTTTCCTTTGCTGCCCTACTGCAAGCCACATAGACCAGCAACCTCCAGAAGCAGACGTGGACTCCTGTACCCTGGACCACCAATCAAATAATCAACAACCATTTATTTAAGTGCTTACAATGTGCTAGGCACTGTGTTGAGTGCTGGGTATACCACAAAACAGAAAAGACAAAGGAGGGACATGCACATGTCATATACACATAGAAAACACACAGAATAGATGAAAAGGTAGCCTTAGAGGGGAAGGCACCAGAAGTAAGGGGAACTTGAAAAGGCCTCCTTCGTGAAGTAGTACTTGAGCTGTGTCTTAAAGAATTCCAGGGATTCTAAGAGACAGCGCTAGGAAGCAAGTGCATCCTGGGAATGAAGGATAGAAAGGCACAGAGACAGGACATGGATTATCATGTAAGGAACAGCAAGCAGACCATTACAGCTGGGCTTCAGAGTGTATGAAGGCAAGTTATGTACAAGATGAGAAAAACAGAAATAGAAGGGCCAAGTTGTGGAAAGCCTCAAATGGCGAAAAAGAGGACTTCTCATTTGATGCGAGAGTTAATAAGGTGCTATTAGAGTTTATTGAGTAGGGGGAGAAACACGGTCAGAAACAAACTTTAGGAAAATCTCTTTGGCAGCTTTGTGGAGGATGAATTGGAGTGAGGGGAAATCTGAGGAAAGGAGACCTCATGGAAAATTATTGCAAGCATCTAGGCAAGAAATGTTAAAGGTCCGAACTAGGGTAATCGTTCTGTGAGTAGAGGAAAAGGAATATATGAGAGATGTTGTAGAAGTACAAACAACCCAGATTTCGCAAGAGATTGGATATGCAGAGTTAGTAAGAATTAGGAGGTGAGGACGGCACTAAGCAGGCCTGCACAACCTGCGGCCCGCAGGCCACATGTAGCATGCCAAAGGAATTCAGACAGCCCTTGAAAATGTAGAGGAAAATATCCTTTGTATGTAAAGGAAATTCTTAGGCGGGCCACAGGTTGTGCATAGCTGCCACTTGGGTTGCTAATGTAGGTGTCTAGAAGGATAGTGGTGCCCTTGATAGTATTAGGGAAATTCAAAAAATAGTGTTTTCATTTAGACATGTTGAATTTGAGATACCTATAGGGCATCCAATTCAAAATATTTAATAAGCAGTTGATGTTAGACTAAAGCTCAGGGGACAAACTGGAGCTAGGTATAGGAATCTAGTAATCATCTTACCAAAAATAATATTATTATTAATAGTAATAATAAAAATAATGAGCATTTACATAGACATTTAAGTTTTGCCTAGCTCTTTACAAATACCATCTCAGATGATAACTGCACTCATAAGAATTGATGTGAAAGAGTATAGAGAGAAAAGAGAAGTGAGCTAGGGCAAATCCTTGAGAGACAGTAGCATTTAGAGGGTATGGCATTGATGAATAGCTAGCAAAGGAGACTGAGAAGAAGTGGACTGAGAGGGAGGAACAAAACCGAGAAACAGGAGTCACAAAAATTTAGAGAGGAGAGAGTATCCAGGAGGAGAAAATGCCAGATGCTACAGAATAGTCAAGCTGGATGAAGATTGAGAAAAAGTCATTGGATTTGGCAATTAGGGGATGACTGGTAACACTGGAGAGAGCAGTTTCAGTTGAGTGATAACGTTGGAAGCCAGATTACAGAGAATTCAGAAAAGAGTGAGAATAGTATCGGTTCCAATTAGGGTCTGTGTCTTTCACAATCTTGGCCTTTATTCATTGATTCAGTTATTTTTATTATCTGTACACATGCTTGGACATTCTTTTAGATGCAGTTATATAATGTTTTGTTCCCCTATAAGAAGAGAGTCTAGTTATATTCCCCATACAAAACGGTTGCTTTCAGTTTCCTGCTAACATTTCAGTGCTTCCTTTGATTTGGGAGGGGTAACATGGAATAACGGAACAAGTTCTGGACTTGGAGTTTGGATAAACTTGGATTCAAACCCTGCCTCTGATACTGGCTGGTCAGTTATCTCATCAGGAAAAGAAAGAAACCACTTCACACAGACTACTCACCTTCTGACAGAGATGTGACAGACTCAAAATGCAGAATGAGGACATACATTTTTAAACCCAGACAATACAGGGATTTGTTTTGCTAGACTATGCACACTGGTTACAAAGGTTTTGTTTTTCTTTCTTTCTTTTTTCCCAAAGGGGGAAGGGAGGTGGGAAAGAGAGAAAAGAAATGCCCGTTAATTGAAATATTAAAATTTGAAAACAAAAAAGATGATTTCAAAGCATTATTATGAAGCTCAAATGAGATAATGTATCTAAAGTGCTTTGCAAACCTTAAAGTGATCCATAAATGCCAGCTCTGATTATTCAGTGCTCCTCTCCACTTCCTTCTCTCTCTTTTCCTCACAGACCACACACCCAACTCCCCAAAATTATAGCTATGCAAGAATAAACAATCCTGCAAATTCCACTGTCTCCTTGAAAATGCTTAAAACTTATCAACTAAACTTATTCTAGGTATTAGGGGGACTCAAATTCCTCTGAATAGCTAAGCTTAAACCCTTCCGGCTTTGCCCTTAAATAGTAAGTGCCTTGGCATATCTTCTGGTTTTCTAAATTTGATTTTTGAATAACTTCACTCCACAATCAAGTCTTTTTAAAGATGGTATGCCCTCTACTGGGAAAAAAATAGCAAATGCAACACTAGGGATCTTTCTCATTTTTCAAACAAAATTTAGGGTTGGATACAGCCAAAGGCCAGAGAGTCAGTGAATTTCCCTGTTTTCCCTTCACTGTTCCGAGATTCCAAGAATAAAAGTTAATCATTCTCCTCAACCACAATCTCATTAAGCTCTCCCTATCACTTCACTAAAAATCAAGTGTTTGACCCTGGGCTCCTAGTATTTCACTCATTTCAATCTCTAATCAATGAACAAGATGAAAGAACAGATCCAAATTAATTCAATTTGACCTACTTTTATCAGATGCCTACTATGTGCTGGACACTATTCTAGGTGCCAGGGGATGCAACAACAAAAAATGGAACAGTTCTACCCACCAGTAGTTTATATTTAATAAATAAATAAAGCTGATTTCAAGAGGGAACAAGCAGTAATCACTGGAGGAAATAAAGAAAGATTCCCATAATAGGTTGAGCCTTGAAGGAAATCAGGGATTCCAAGTGGCAAAAATGAAAAAGGCGGCCATTTCAGGGATGAGACACAGCTTGTCACTAGGAGAATGAATGGAGAATGAAGATAGAATGTCAAGTTCAGTAAACATCTAGTGGGTCAGTTTGCTAGAAATGCCGAGTATGTGAAGGAAAATAATATGAAATAAGTCTGGGAAGGTGGGTCAGAGTCAAATTGTGGAAGGCCTTCTGAGAAGTTTGTTTTTTATCCTAGAAGTCAGTAAGGAGCCACTGAAGATTTTTATCAAGATAGAGATAGAGTCAGAGCTGTGTCTTGTTGATTCGTTGCCTGGCAGCTGTTCAGAGGATGAATTAGTGACAGAGTAGAAGCAAAGAAATCAATTAGGAGGCTATAGCAGTAGCCCAGGTAAAATGTGATAAGGGCCTGAGCTACACTAGTGATCATGTAAATATGGAAGAGAGAGAAGTGAAAAATGTTGTGGAGGTAGTAGTAGCCTTTGGAGAATCCTCATCCCAACTCGTATTTATGGTATTAAGTTGGGTCCCAGGAGGGCAGCTAGATATATCTGTCCCTCAAGGTTCCAAGGGCTTCTTTTTCTTTCTTTCTTCCTTTCTTCCTTCCTTCCTTTTCTTTCTTTCTTCCCTTCTTCCTTCTTCCCCTCCTTCCTTCCTTTTTTCCTTCCTTCCTTCCTTTCTATGTTAGTCATGTTGTAAAAAAAGACAAAAAAATTTTTTTTAAACCAGGAAAAAAATACAGGAAGTGAAAAATAGAATGCTTCAATCTGCATTCAGACTCCATCAGTTCTTTCTCTGGAGCTGGATAGCATTTTTCATCATGAGTCCTTGGAATTTTCTTGGATCACTGTGTTACCGAGAAAAACCAAGTTATACACTGTTGATCATGGCACAATATAGCAGTTACTTGTTCGGTTAAGCTAAGTTAGGTTCGGATTCGGATTCGCACTGGCAATAAGGCACTCTCCCAACAGAACAAAGTTTTATTGAAAGACAGGGGAAATACTCTAACAAACACAGTTAACACAACAAAGACAAACACACAGATGACATAGATTCATCACCTCTTGGAGGAACTCCAGCACTTGATCCTCTCAAAGCTAAGGGGATCCTGGTTTACACAGCTCGATCAAAGCCCCGAAAGGGAAAACGGTCCCAGGTGAAGCTTCCTCCCCATGGGTGAGATCCCCATGAGCCTGTCCCACGTGGTGACTTTTATAAGAAGCTGAACAAAGAAAGTTTTTCCCGCCAGAGAGGGAAGACTCACTGCTTACTGTCCCGGGTGTTCTCAGCCAGAGAAGATCCTGTTAGTCATTTTGCTTTTTGAGAACTGGCTAGGTCCTCAAAAAGCAGCTTCAGAAATATTTCCTGCTCTTCGTTCAGGAGTGTATTCTATCTTTCATTCGGGCCTATCAGTCAGAGAGGAATGTCTGAGAGGTGCATTCTCAGAGAGGGGCTTCTCAGTCCCCTAGCTGGAAAGGAATGTCTGATTCTTTATTCCAAGCTGGAGAGTTTAAAGATCTTGCAGGAGCTGGGGGATGGGGGTGGGGGGGAAGGCCGGGCTAACACTATAATATGGAGGATCTTCTATAGTGATTTATCATTCATTATTATGTGCAGTGTTCTCTTGGTTCTACTCTCTTCACTCTGCATCAGTTCAAGTAAGTCTTTCTAGATTTTTCTGAAATCCTCCTGCTCATCATTTCTTATGGCACAATAGTATTCCATCACAATCATATACCATAATTTGTTGAGCCATTCCCCAACTGAGGGGATCCAGAAGTATCTTTCTAATGCTAGCACCTCAAGTGCCCCATTCTGATATATTCTCCCCAATATCAGTTGTCAGTTACAGTCAGCATTTCCCCATTATCATTGATAGCCCCAGTAATTAATAGCCAATATGATTTAACCAACTATCATCAATTAGCTTTCACAAAGGGATATTCACTAAAAAGATACAGCAAGTACAGAAGTTACAAAGCATTTTCTTCAATGCCAGGGGCACTCTCTGGGGAGAGTGGACTGATAACTAAAGTGATTGTTACATAGCATTTTTGCCACTAAATTAACTTCCAAATGTGGCCTAGACACTAAATAAGTTGCTCCCTTGCTGCAGGACACAGAGTCTTGATTTATTCAGGTTTATTCAGTCCTAGGCTAGTTCCCACAATTCTCTCCTCTGAGCTATGCTCCTCACTGGGCTCAGCTGTCAGCAAACTCTAGTATGAACTCCAGTTCCTGGGCCTTTTATGATCTCACAAGATCTTGTATCAAAGGAAAGAAAACACAAATAGGAAATGACTCCATCCTGTAAATAATCTTACCAAAGAAGACATGTGCTCATCTGCTTCATGGTGGCTCTAAGGTAAGAGCACACACACACAGACACACACACACACACACACACCCTCTGCAAGCTCTGAGCTGTGGAATAGGGCCTTTGCCTTATGCAGGCTTACCAAACCAACACCCCTTCTTTGGCAGCAAGTAGAGCATGATGCACATTCTCTGAGGATGGGGCTCCCATTGTCTAGTACCATTATGAAAGATTCGGCAAATTATTGGATATGGGAAGGGGAGAGGGAGGAGTCAAAGACTCTAAGTTTGTGACTTTAAGGATAGCAATGCCCTCAATAGAAACAAGGAAACTGGGAGGGCAGGTGGGTATAGGGAGGGAGATAATGAATTCTATTTTGGACATAGTGAGTTTGATAAGCTGAGGGGTCATCAAGATAGACAAGTATCACTTCTAACACCTCATTGGGAAAAGAAGGAAAATGAAGGTCAGAGAGGTAAAGAAATTTGCTGGAAATCACAGACCTAATTAGGGCAGATGTCACTAGAACCCAGGTGTTCTGACTCCCAATCCCATGAACTTTCCACTACTTTACACTGCCTGCCTCATCTGTGTCCAAGGACAAGTTTTAACTTCTGATAATTTGTCTTGCTCCTCATCCTGAGCTCTTGTGATTTAAAAGAGATGCTATTTTTTCCCAAAGAAAATCCAGCTTTCTGAATTTCTGACCCCTTAAAACTGAACTCTCTCCAACTAATCTTCTATTTCATATACGGATCGCTTCATAGGTAAAGCAGTATCCCTCTGGATCCACAAATGAGTCTTTTTTCCCCTTGCTTCAAAGGGCTTGACTTAGATTCTGTTACCTTGACATAGTCCCTTTGTTCTGACTTCTTATCAATGTTATCATTTGGAACTCCTTCAGTTGCTGAGCTCCCCATCAAATCTTCCTCTCCTGGTAGGAGTGCCCCAGGGTTGAAGTTTTGTAATCTAAACTTTTGTATAAGAATTGAGAACTCTGCTCTCCTGGTTTCTGGCTAATGACATTTCTCCTAGCTTAGAACACACAAGGCAGAGTCAGCTTAATGAGATCAATCCCCTTCCCATTCCATTTTCTTTCTCTCAGTCTTGTTAACTACAAGTTGTTGCAGCTTTCCTTTCATTAGAAAATTCAGTTCTGCTCTGGGCTGATTTCTTATTGCAGCACAGAAGACACCTGCCCACTACAAGGCGACAGGCCCCAGGGACTTACATGAAGGGCTACAGATGCCAAAATGCCAGTGATCATCACCAGTGCCTCTGGGCTGGGCTCTGAACCTACACAGCAAATGTAGGAGGCTCTCAACAAAGGTTTAGATGAAAGCAAAGCAGAGGCACAACTTTATAGCCAGGGGGCCTGGGGGAGGGAAGTGGGGGAAAGGAGTGTTCTCTTTTGGAAAAAAGTCATTTAAATGAATGCAGCTGAAATTACCCAAAGGCTCTTAGAATTGTCATGAGCAGTCCATCACAGGAACAGGCAGCCTCAATTATTAGAGAACTGGAGCCAGGAGAGAAAGCCTCCCTAGAAGCCGATCATATTGTAGGTTTACGCTGACTCTATACAAGCCAGCCTACCATGGTGGAAAAAGCATTGGTTCCGAAATCAGTAGAATTGTCCCTAACACTACATGTGTCACCTTATGCAAGTCACTTCACTTCCCTGGGTTTGTTTTCTCATCTGTAAAATGAAGGGGTGGGATTAGATGGCCTCTAAGGTCCCTCCTACCTCTAGATCTATGAGTCTATAAAGTGAAAATTGCGAATATGAAATTATACCACAGTAGAGTGAGACAAGTAGAAAATCTGAGGACTCTCACTTCCCACCTGGGGCTCTTAGACCCACCTGCCCTTGAAAATAACCCCAATGAGGCTTATTCTATAAACTGATCAGCCTTTCTCTGATAGCGCTACCTTTATTCTTAATACTCTTGAGACTTCTTTTTGGAAATTACCTGTAGAGTCAAGTTTTATGAGCTATACACACAAAAACACCCTGAGTCTCATTTTTTTGGTAGTCATCCCTCCTTTGTTTCTTGTTTTTAAATAAAATTATTTGCCTCTTTTGATCATCTCACCTATTCACTGAGTTTTACTCTCACTGATTTCTGCCTGTTGCTAAATGTTAAATCTATGCTCAGAAGATGAATATTTGCCACCATAGAAGATATTTAAAAGGATGTACCAGAAGGAAAATGATGAAACTACTTCCCTCCACTCAAGAGAGAGGTAAGGAATTATGGGTACAGAATATCGCATATACTGTCAGAACTTTGGGATTCCATAGGGAAGGAGTGAATCAGGAAATGACTATTATGCTAAAAAAAATTTTAAGAAAAGACATCAATAACTTTTTGAAAAATCTTCCAGAGGGACCTGAATCCAGTTCAACTCAACAAGCATTGATTATGAACTTATATGTACCAGACACTTCTATAGGAGCTGGGGGAAAATCAAACAAGAACAATCCAGCCTTTAAGGAGCTAATGATCCCCAGGGAAAAACAACAGGGACACAGATAAGAAAAGAAAAAATATTTACAAAACAAATACAAAGTCATTTAAGGGAGGAGGGATCACAATAACAAGAGGGGGACTGGGAAGAGCCTCAAGTTAGAAAAGACTCACTTGGAGAAGTAGCAGCACCATTAGCCACATGAGATGAGACTTTGAAGGTATAACCATTCGGTTGGATGGATATGTAAGTTCTCGACTGTCTGCTTAAAAATCAGACACAGTTTATAGTCTCTCTGAGTATGCTGTCTCTGAATAAACTTCAGCAATACTTAACTATCTTTGGCATCACTTACCACCAAAAATTGTGACAGAATTTCCCTGGGATGGTGACCACCACTCTGCTTCACTTGGTCTCTTTATGAGTCTGTCTCCTGAGTACACATAACTTCTTGGACAGAGATGCTAAGTAATAATGGAGAATCAGTCCCTTACCTCTTCTTCACTTGGATCTGCATGTTTCCTAGGCAACCATCTATTATTGCCCTAAGTCAGGGTAGGGATAGGATACCACTGCCGCAGAATGAAATGATGTTGTTAACATGATCAAGATATTAAATCATTCCAGCCCTCATTTCTTCCGCTGCACCTTTGTTCATGCTGTTCCTCCCACCTAGAATGCCTTTCCCTTTCCTTGCCTCCTATACAAATTCTACCCATCCCTTAATGTACAGCTTTTAGTTCCACTTCCTCTATGGAGCCTTTCCCAAAGCATGGGAGTCAGAACACCTGGGTTCTAGTGAAATCTGCCCTAATTAGGTCTGTGAAAGAGCCCTGAATTTGGTTTTAAAAGCAGGCTTTGCTAATTAGAAATCAGAGGACAGATCTCTAGATCTTGGGTTCCTCATTCTTACAGTGAGAAGAATGGACTAAACAACCTTTAAAATCCCTTTGCACTCTAACATTCAGTGATTCCATGAAAATCCAGCCTATGATTCTCTCTCTCTGTCTCTCTCTCTCTGTCTCTGTCTCTCTCTCTCTGTCTCTCCCCCTCCCTCCCTCCCTCCCCCACCCCGTCTCTCCTCCAAACTCCCATAACATTAGTTGCATGTCCAATATGATTTAGCAACTTGTTTTATGCACAGTTCTCTGATTATTTCGCATTAGTCTTGTCTCTCCAACTAGACCCTGAGCTCTATGAAGACAGGGACCACGTTTGCACTTCTTTCGTATTCCCTACAGCACCCAATGTCATACACAGTAGATTACAGATCCTCCAGAAATAGTTGTTCCTTGATACAGTAACATGGATCCTCCTAGGAATATGGAGGAGATAGAATAGTAACTTGAAAGCTTGTGGGGGCAGGGAAAGGGGAGAAATCTCATAAACAGAATGATACATTGAAGTCATGACTCTGTCCCATTCTTGACTTGGAGGTCCCAAGTTCCGCCTTGGGGAAAATAAAGGTGTTTTTAGTACCTGGATCAGAACCATATTTCAGAGACAGTAATTGCAACAAATCCTGACTCTCCATCCATTCCCATCTTATCTAGAGCACCAAATTTGGAGTCAGGAAGTCCTGAGTTACAGTATCTATGCAAACAGTTATGTGGTCCTAGAGAAGTCTCTCAACATTTCTGAGCGTCAGCTTCTTCACCTACAAAATCGGAATAATTAATAACACCTATCTCACAGGGTTGAAGTAAGGGCAAAATTAGATATCGGTAAAAAAAAAAGACTGTAAGCTTTAAAAAAAAACTAGGTAAATGTTAGTTATGATAACTTCTCTAGGCCTCAGTTTCTTCACATATAAAATGAGGGGCATCAAACCAGACAATCTGTAAGGTCCCTTTCAGCTCTAAATTTAAGTTCCTATGCTATTAAGAGTTTTCAGAATCATTATGTTGTAATCAAAATGGGAGAGAAAAGAAAGAAGTTAGTAATAATTAATAATAGCTAACATTTATATAGTGATTACTTATGTGCCTGGCACTGTGCTTAGCGCTTTACAATTACTATTTCATTTGATCCCTGGGAGGTAGGGTAGCTATATACATATACATATATATATATATATATATATATATATATATATATATATATATATATATATATATGTGTGTGTGTGTGTGTGTGTGTGTGTGTGTGTGTGTGTACGTATGTATTTATATGTATATATGTGTATATATGTATGTATGTATATATAGCCATATCCCCATTTTAAAGATGAGAAAACTAAGGCAAAGAGAGGTTAAATGACTTTTGTAGGGTCACACAGCTAGTAAGTGTCTGAGACAGGATATGAACTCATGCCTTCCTGATTCCAGACCCAGTGCTCTATCTATTAAGACATTTAGGTGTTTAAAAGACAGATTTCCTACAAAGTCATGGTTTCCCTTGGGCTGACAAACCACATATAAATATCAATTGTCTCTTCTTTGTGGTTATCATTTAATCACATTTTGAAATTCATTTCTATAGAGTTGATAGGTTTGAACTGCCAATATTCCCACTTGCCACCTATGGTGAATCTTATACTTAGGACTGTCTTTCTGTATCAGAAAATGATGACTGAGTTTTGTTATTGTCTGTTTTCCAATGAACATCAGTTCTCAGCATTTAGTCTGAACTCCTGACTAATTGGTGTAATACCCCTTCTCAGTCCAGGAAACACCTATTATTTTGGAATGTAAACTCCCTGAGGAGAGAGACTATTTTCCATTTTGTATCCCTTGCACTTAATACAGGGCTGAGCATATCATAGGTGTTTAATACACGCCTGTTGGATTAAGTGTTGGGAATTTAATTCTGTCCTCCTGGGGCATGAGCACGGGTATTCATACCATCCACAGTCTTGCCCCCATCACTCTATGATCTTTTCCAATGAGACCTCTCTCCAGCAGCAATAACAAGCACATTTGAAGGGGAAAGGAACATTTCTTTGGCTGAGCTGTGTGGGAAGCTGCCAGTGAGATACTCTGGCTGTGGTTTAACAGTTTCCTACTTGAGTGTACACTGGGCAGAGATGCATTTCATCTTTAAGAAAAACACCTTAGAAATCCTCTAGTCCTCTCTCCTAGTTTTACAGATGAGGAAAATGAGGGCCAGGGAAATGAAATGACAGCCCGAGGTCACACAGGTATCAAGCAGCAGAGATAAGATTCAAATCTAGCTCCTCTGACTCCAATCCAGTGTCCTGTCCCCTCCCCCCTCATGGGCCATGTAGGACCAGCCCATTTGTAAGACTCACTGAGAACAAAAACCAGTCACTGCAGTTCATTCCCTCTCTTCCAACTCCTGCCCCCCCCCAATATTTAGAAGAGTGGGGAAAACCACAGGCAGAATCTGCAATCACCACTAGCAGGGCTTAAATTACTCCCCAAGGTTTTTCCTTCCCCTTACATGGAGAATCACAATGTCATAAGTCTGCAGTTTCCCTGGCTCTTAGCCCAATTTTGCCTGAGCCGCAACAGAGGTTTCAAATTTAAATCCAGGCTTTTGGCTTGAGCATTTTGGATCCCAGTGGAAAGAGGCAATTCAGCTGTTTGTGTACAAATATGTAGAAACTGCCAAGGGATGTTTGGAGCCCAGACTCCTGGGCTGACTAATTAATCATGGTCCTTTGTTGCCTCTTGCACATTGGGAAAGGAAATCATTCCTGTAGCTTGAAAGGAGTAGAAGGGGTATTGTTTTAGTAGAATTTTTTTTAAAACCTGGGTTTTTAATGCTTTTTTATGTCATTAATTTAGGGAAAGTCCCTTGAGTGTTTTACCTCCTAATTAAATGTTTATCTATCGTTTCTACTGACTGGATTAGATGTTAGTGCCATTTAAACATCTCTCAGCAGCATAACTTTTTGAACTCTAGTCTGGGGTAGGAAGCCTTCACCACCAACCCTTTACACACCAGTAATGTCAGAAAGACCAGGGCCAGGAATTCTGAAGTTCACAGCTTCCACCTACAAAAGACAAAGCCTATTCTGAGAATGTGGGCTAAATAACAATAGGGTTATAGGTGGATTTGGATCTGGTTAAATGCTGGACCTAATGTGGATTTGGATCTGGTTAAATGCTGGACCTAATAAATTAATACTTTGATTTCTACTTGAAAAGAGGTTTCTAGTGGAGTAGTTGAGGGATCCTTTCTTGCTCCTATTTTAAATTTAATATTTTTAGCAATAATTTGGATCAAGCAAGGAAGCAGACAAACATTAAATACCTGCTATTTACAAATATTGTCTCATTTGATCCACACAACAGGGGGAGGTACTTCTTGTACCCCATTTTATAGTTGAGGAAACTGAGGCAGACAGAGACTAAATAATGTGCCCAGGGTCAACCTGCTAGTAAACGTCCGAGGATGGATTTGAATTCAGATCTTCCTAACTCCAGGCCAAGCACTCTATCCACTGGCTGGAGACAAAGATAGAATGCTCATCAAATGTTCAACAGAAGCAGAATCCAAAAAAAAATTCAACAAGCTAGAATACTGAGCCAAACCTAAAAAGATGAAATAAATAAGTATAACTCTAAAATCTTATACTTGGGTTCAAAAATCAACTTCGCAATGAAACCATGTGATGCAATGGAAAGAGCACTGGTTTTGGAGTCGGGGACATGGGTTCAAATCCCAGAGGTGACACTTAGAACCTAGGCGATCTTTGGTAACTAAGTCACTTACCCTCTGTGGGCTTTAGCTTCCTTACATATAAAATGAGGGGGTTAGACTAGATGGCATCGAAGGTCCCTTCAAGATCTAAAAATCTATGATCCTACCACCCAGACAGAGGGGGATATTACTAGAGAGCAATTTGTATGGAACAGATCTGGGGGTTCCACCAAACCAAAAGTTCAATGTGTCAACATTGTGATATAGTAGCTAAAAAAAAAGCTAATGGTAGCTAAAAAAAATCTAATGGTATCTTAGGCTGCATTAAGATTAACGATGTCCAAGTCTAGTGAGGTATTAGTCCCACTGTCCTCTTCACTAGTCAGATACATCTGGAGAAATGTGATCAATTCTGGGGACCACATTTTAGGAAGGAAATGGATAACCTATTAAGATTTCCACAATCAACTACTTACTCCACTAATGTCAGCAGACTCACCACGTTTGGACTCCAATATCACAGCCTCTGAAATAGTACAGGAAGAAATAGAAATGGTACTAAAGAAAACAAAACCAAGAGGAGCAGGCAAAAGAGGCAAATAATGCACAAATGATCACAGAATGTTGGCATTGGTCCTTAAGAGAATATAAAGAACCCATGTCTACTTTCTCATCTCCAGAAAATCTTTATGAAAATAAACTAAATGAGTATTAAGAGCATCACTAATGAAAATATAAGGAGGGAATAATGGGGCTTTCACAAGCAATATTCTATAGCAGACTACATCTTTACAATCACATCAGTGACTGAATCGGAGAATACAAGGTTCCATTGTTCTTGGTGTTTTTAAAGCATTTTGCTATTTTAAAGTCTCTTCTCTAACTAGGTGACTCCTATGCATATGTTAAGATCACATAAGGGCAAGAGATAATTTTATTTGAATATGAGGCAAAACATTAAAAAAGGAGATCTGTCATTAAGGATATCCCCAGCAGTTTCTACTGATTGTTTCAAGCCCAATGACATTTCACATCCTCTTAAATGAGATCTACAATCACTAAAAAGAGTTTGGTCTAAGAATCCATGTAGGAACTACCAAGTGGATGAAAAATTCCTATTGTCCAGAATATGATACATAACATCTGGTCCATCAGACATGCATCCTGGACAGATACTACAATGAACTGGGCCCAGAAATGAAAAGAAAAAAGAAAATGAGCTGACTTATATTTGGGAGGTTTTGCTGTGTTTTTGGTGACTCCAGCCTTCTCCCTTAAACAAGATATTCTTTCAGCATTGCTCATGGAATGCTGCAAATTCCAAGCAGTAAATTAGGTGGGTGACCCAAAGGACAGTGGAGACATGCATGATGGGTGCTGCAACATATTAATGTGAAATGTATACACAAAATGGTGTAAACAAAATCATTAAAGATGTATATGATCAAGGAAGGAAATGAGCCAGTCAAACAGCCAGAACAAAATCCCTATCATGTTCGGTAAATCCTCTGTGGAAGACTTATAGGAGGGCATGAACAAATGACATCATGGATGTAAAAAATCAGTGGATTATAGAATGTACCTCTGGAGAGAATACCCACATCAATAAGATCACAAATTCATTGAAGTAATGAAGTAAGGAGTAATAGGTAAACTGGAAAATATCCTGGGAAGGTCAACCAAAATGGTAAAAAACAAACAAACAAAAAACCTTAAGTTGTTGCCATATTAGGATCGAGGGGACTGAAGATGTTTATCCTTGAAGAAAAGAAGACATAGGGGGAATTTGAGAGTTACTTTCAAGTATCTGAAGTGTGGTAATATGGAATAAGTTTTAAATTTATTTTTCTTGGTCCTGGAGTGCAGAACTAGAATGAGGGGAAATAGAATGGACTTCCTCAGGAATAAGAGGGTTCCTACTCATTAGAGGCCTTTGATGACCACTAGTCAAATATGCTGTAAATAGGATTCTTATTCAACTACAGATTGGAGTAGACAAGTAATGTCAAACTCAAATAGAAGGTGGTGAGGAGGCATATTGACTTGGGTAATCACAAATTAACATCATATTGTATTTTTATTTAATTTGTTAATCATTCCCCAATTATATTTTTCCCCAGTTAACATGTCAAAAAATTTTTAGCATTCCTTTTTACAAGATTTTGAGTTCCAAATTTTTCACCCTCTCTTCTCTCCCCTCTTCTGAAAATGGTAGGCAGTTTAATATAGTCTGTAGATGTACTATCATGCAAAAATATTTCCATATTAGTCACAGTTGTGAAAGAAGAAACAGGTCGAAAGAAAAAAAAACCTATAGATAGCTTTGATTTCTTCATCTGAAAATTGCCTGTTCATGTCCTTTCACCATTTATCAATTGGGGAATGGCTTGTATTCGTGTAAATTTGACTCAATTCTTTATATATTTGGGAAATGGGGTCTTTATCAGAGATATTTGCTGTAAAGATTGTTTCCCATCTTTCTGCTTTCCTTCTAATCTTGGTTGCATTGGTTTTGTTTGTAAAAAAGCTTTTTAAAATAATCAAAATTATCTATTTTACATTTTGTAATGCCCTATCTCTCTTGTTTGGTCATGAATTCTTCCCTTCCCCATATCTCTAACAAGTAGACTATTCCTTGCTCTTCTGATGTGCTTATGCTGTCACCTTTTACGTCTAAATCATGCCAAAGTTCTGTCATATCTAACTTTTCTAATATTCTATTTACCTCCTTAGTTTTTTTCTTATCTGTTTTTTGGTTGGATTTATTGAGTTCTGAGAGAGGACAGTTGAGGTCCCCCACTAGTATAGTTTTGCTGTCTATTTCTTCCTGTAACTCATTTAACTTCTTCTTTAAGAATTTGGATGCTATACCATTTGGTACATATATGTCTAGTATTGATATTGCTTCACTGTCTATGGTACCTTTTAGCAAGATGTAGTTTCCTTCCTTATTTCTTTCAATTAGGTCTATTTTTGCTTTTACTTTGTCTGAGATCAGGATTGCTACCCCTACTTTTTTTTTTTTACTTCAGCTGAAGCACAATAGATTCCACTCCAGCCCCTTACCTTTACTCTGTGTGTGTCTCTGCTTCAAGTGTGTTTCTAGTATAAAACATATTGTAGGATTCTGGTTTTTGATCAACTCTGCTATCTGCTTCCATTTTGTGGGAGAGTTCATCCCATTCACATTACAACTATGATTATTAACTGTGTATTTCCCTCCATCCTATTCTTCCTCCTGTCTGTCCTCTCTCTCCTTTCACCCTTTCCCTCTTCACCAGTGTTTTGCTTCTGTCTGCCACCTCCCCTGATCTGCCCTCCCTTCTGTCGGTCGCAAGCCCAGAAAGAACTCATGGCAAAACTCAAAAAGGAGCATTAAAATCATATAAGAGAGGTAGAAGAAAACATGGGGTTGCACTCATTTTGAGTTCCAAATTCTCTCCTTGTTTCTAGCCCCTCTCCCCCCTATTAAGAAGGCAAGCAATATGATATCAATTATACATGTGAAATCATGAGAAACATATTTCCATATTAGCCATGTTGCAAAAAAAAAGAAAGTGGAAAGTGGAAGTGGAAAACATTTTTCATCATGAGTCCTTTGAAATTGTCTTGGATCATTGTATTAATCAGGGTAGTGAAATTTTTTACAATTAATCATCTTTATAATATTGCTGTAATTGTGTACAATGATCTCCTGGTTCTGCTCACTTCACTTTGTATCAATTCATATACGTCTTGCTAGGTTTTTCTGAAACTATCCCCCTAGCAATTTCTTATAGCACAATAGTACTCCATCACAATCATATACCACAACTTGTTCACTCATTCCCCAATTAATGGGCATACCCTCAATTTCCAATTCTTTGCCACCCCAAAAAGAGCAGCTTTAAAATTTTTGTATATGTAGTTCTTTTTCTTTACTTTGGATCTTTTGGGGATATAGGCCTAGTAGTGGTACCACTGGGTCAAAGGGCATATACAGTTTTGTGCCCTTTGGGCATAGTTCTAAATTGTTCTCCAGAATAATTGGATCAGTTCACAACTCCACGTCTAGATTAGAGATGATGGAAGGGTGGCAGATGGATATAAGCTTAGCCTGATATCCTTCTTAGAGACAGGAAAGATCACCTAGCTTTAACTGTCCTGGATGCTAACGGCCCCTCCCTTCAGCCAGGTTACTGGCAGTTGTCCTCCTCCAACTCTCTGTAAAGGTGGGCCATATCCCAGATCATGTCTGTCCATGCTACTCATGAGCTACATCTTTTATGTATTAAATATGTATATATACATATATGAGTGTATATAAACTATTTCTTACATATGTACCCCAAAGGGGAATAACAGAGACCAAAGGAATTCTGAACTATAGTCAGTTTTTTAAATAACAAATTAAATGGAAAATCCCTAACTCTGTGTTTCTTTTCATTCCTTACCCTTCTCATTCCAACTAAAGTATGATATGATACACTGAATTCTGAAAAGTGAATATTAAGTGAATAAGACTGGATATTCATGCTTTACAGGCATCATTCCATCACCCTCACCACCACTGTTCTAGCAAAACATGATGTCTGGCAAAACAGTGCCATAGAGTATAATTCTTATAGTCTCATATGAACAATACAATAAATGGATAATGGTAGCATCTATGTTTCCTCAGATTTTCACAATGATGCAATAATAGGGAAATACATGGTAGACATAAGTGGGCATAGACATATGTAGTAGACATATGTTACCAACACAGATTTGGGCAAGAAAAGCAGTGTAAAAGATGTCATCATCAGAGTGAAGAATGACTAGAAAAATGAGTTTGTCATGTAGTGAGGAAATTTCAGCTATGTTTTAAGATGGAATCCCTTAGGCTTTATGTCAGAGGAAGTCAGCCTATGGGAATGGTAAGCCCTGAGACAGCCTCCATTATCCTCAAGGTGGCAGCAGGACTTTAAATGGCTGAAAGTAAGGATGCTGAGGGTGGGAATTGTTTGTTGACTCCTTCACTCTGACATGAGGAGGGCATGTAATTGCCATCCTTTTCTAAATTAAAGAACTGATACCTTATAACTTTTCAGGACAACACAGAAGAAGCATTCTGTACTCTGGGGCAACTGAGATACAGCTCTGAGGAGACAGTCAATGTTCTATTCCTTCCTCAAGATGAATTCAATTTGCCTGGTACTTTGCTGTCCTTCAGACCTCATTCCTGTTAACTAAAGAGAAATTAAAGCTGACCTCCCTTCTTCAGGGTTGAATAGATTACCTATATGCCTTAGCAACAAGGAAAGAACACTGGATGGGGAGTGGAAATATGCTATTTTAAGAAATCTAGACATACGAGGTTCCTCCCAAATTTGAGCCAAATCTCCCCCCTCAGGTTTTGCAAAATCATTCCCTGGAGGACATAAATGGATGGAAAGGGAGATCTCATCAATGTGGATACTTCCTCTAAATATGGAGATTGTAACCTAGCTAAGCTGACCCATCCCTTGTAACTTTCATTATATCCTGCCATAATGTGTTCCTGGGAATCCACCCAAAGCAGAGGGAGGAAGAGGAAATTTCCTCAGCCTCACTTGAAATTGCATGAGTGGCCTTGATACCCGTGGCTGTCCATTAGTTGTTATTTTTTTCCAGGTCATAAATTTCCCAGATGATATCTTTTATACCATTTTCCTCCGCAATACCTCATTTGTAATGTACTGTTTCACTGAAGTGTTACCTTATCTTCTGATTTCTTTTACAGTAAGAATGTCAAGATTGGAAGGACTCAGAACTCCTGGGAGCTTACCCACTAGCTGGTAACTGGATAAGGATTTATATGTATTACCAATAGTTAAGTTGGAGTTTAGAGAAACACTGATTTTTGTGCCCTGTGCCCACTTTTCCTCTTTTCTTCTATGGCAGGGGTTTTTAACCTGGGATCCATGAATAGGGAGATTTCAGAGGGGGCATGAACTTGGATGGGAAACAAACTACATCTTAAATTTTAGTAACTTCTAATTAAAATTTAGCATTCCCTTCAATTATGAAGGTAAACAACAACACATTATGTTGAGAAGGGGTCCATAGGTTTCACCAGACTACCAAATCGGTCCAAGACACCAAAAACCGCTAAGGACACTAGCACCCTGGAGACAGAAGGAGCATAAGAACCAAACCAAACTGATGGGTATTGTGTATTTTTCTATATTTCATGGGTTGCCGTGCCACAAACATCCATGACCAAGGATCTAGCCTACTGGTCCTGGGACTGTCCTGAACTTAGCTTAGCTGGTTCTCAGAAAGCCGACTTGGTCTATTTCAGGACTATACTTAAATAAAACCTTTTCAACCTGGGTCCTCTTGGCACATCCTTTGGGAACCCTGGGTCACCTAGTGGTCCACAATGAGATGCTGAGGTAGGACTATGTGAAGGAGAAAGGCGGTAAGAAACCATGACAGAAATGTGAGGAAAAGACAGAGAAAGGAGCATGTAAGGTCAACATTCAGTGGAGCCGACAGTGCTGAATTGTATTGGAAGAGTGACCCCATCTGGTAAAATCTCACAATTCATTTTAGACAGTCTGACACCGGCTTCAGGTTCCTACATTTGGGTGCTTGAAGCTTCACTGCTTCAGCCCTACAAAGAGACTTTTCAGAAATGGATATAAACTCAGCCTCTTCAGCAAATGATGCCTTGTCACAGATCTCCTTTTGTCTAGGTTCTAATACTCTAGAACAAAACAAATGAGAACCACCAAGCTCTTCCTGCACAAAAAGATTTATCCTATAGTGAGAATCCTTTGTTAGTATAGTAAGCAGAGGGAACATTTACATAGCACTTGAAGGTTTGCAAAACACAATGCATATAGATGCATATATTATTTCATTTGCTCCTCATGGCAATCCTATGCTATTATTAGATAAGTGCTATTATCATCCTCATTAAGGAGATGCTATTATTATCATCTTCTTTTTACAGTGGAAGAAACAGGCTGAAAGTGGGTAAGTGATTTGCCCAGAATAATGCACTGAGTGAATGTCTGAAGCAGAATTAGAACTCAGGTCTTCCTGATGCTAAGTCATGGCTCTATTCACTACACCACCTAGGTGCTCTCTACTATATCATTTAGCTGCCCTACAGTTTTGGAGAGGGAAGGGGGAAGATGGGAGATTCAGTGATCAAAGCAGAAAAGCTCTGGGCTCCCCTCCTCATTCACAGTGTCAGTCAAGATCACAGAGTTCCTCCTTTACTCAAATAAGTCTGTAACAGACCCCCAAGGGGTCTATGGATAGATTCCAATAAGTCCATGAACTTCGATGGGTGGAGAAATTGCAACTTTATTTTAATATAATTATTTCTTTTGTAATCCTGCGTGTTTTATTTTTTGCATTTAAAATCATTACTCTGAGAAGGGGTCCATAGGCTTCACCACACTGCCTCTTCTCTCCTTCTTCCTGACTACAAATACATCCAGGTCCTTAAAAAAGCTTCATTTGACCCTACAATCCCCTCAGATGATCATCCTATATCTCTTCGGCTTTCATAGCAGAACTCTAAGCAAAAGTTGGTACTTATTGCCTCCATGTCCTCTCTCCTCACTCACTCCTTATTGTTATTATTGTTCAGTTGTGTCCAACTCTTCGTGACCCCTTTTGGGGTTTTCTTGGCAAAGATACTGCAGTGGTTTGCCATTTCCTTCACCAGCTCATTTTTACACGTGAGGAACTGAGGCAAACAGGGTTAAGCGGCTTGCCCAGGGTCACACAGCTAGTAAGTGTCTGAGGCCAGATTTGAACTCAGGAAGATGAGTCCTTCTGACTTCAGGCCCATCACTCTATCCACTGAGCCACCTAGTTGCCCTAAAATATGCGGGCTCTCTTTGAAGTTACTAGTGATCTGTTCTCCCACTTCATCCAGGGCCATCTTCGGTCATCCTGATCTATATCTTGCCACTGGCTCTGGAGGAGAAAGTGAGGCCTACACGGCCTTCCCTCACTTAAATCCAATTCACTTGTATGTCATGGCATCACTTCCCTGATGTCTTTTGTCCTCTTAGAGAATGAAGAACAAACAATAACCCCTAAAAGAGACCACATTTTCAAAATCTCTTCCAGTAAAAGTGGCCTGGTGAGAAATATTTCAGTCTTAAATTCTAGGATGACAGCCTGAAACACTGGAGCTGCTTGGACTTCATGTTTTATTTGGATCACCTTTTAATCAATGTGGGAATTCAACCTTTTACAAATGGAATTGACAGCCCCAAGAAAATACTTCACAGTATCTCCCAATAATCTTGCCTACCAACATCTGTAAGCTATAAAGAGGGAAGAATAAAGAAAGGGAATTTGTTATAACCAACACTTTCATCAAGGACAAAAAAAATATAGCAGTTATATGAATAATCACGAGTCTACAAGTCTGAAGCTTAGCTAGACTGAGCTGAGAAGAAATTTAGCTTCTGAAAAATACATCTGTACACTTGTATTGCACCTCTTTAGGCTCTTGAGGTTTATTTCCATCAGAAGCAACCTGTTAGTAGCATGATTGAAGATCTCCAGACACTCCTTTGCTCACTCTCTCAATAAATACAGACAGTAGGTAGGTAGCCCAGACCAAAGTTATGACCCCTTGATCATCTGGCTAAAAAATATGAATGACATTCACTAGATTTTACATAGCAATACAAAGCTAGTAAAGAATGCTGCAAACATTTGATCCTCACAACAACCCCGTGAGGTAGGTAATTTTATTATCCCCATTTCATAGCTAAGAAAACTGAAGCAAGGTTAAATGACTTGCCAGGGTCACACAGCCAGTAAGTATCTCAGGTCAAATTTGAACTCAGGTCTTCCTGTCTCTAGGGCTGGCACTCTATACACTGGACCACCTAGCTACTCTATGAGAGCTAGTATGTATATAGTCCTTTAAGTGTTGAAAAGTACCGTATGGGTGTTATCTCACTGGATCTTCACTGCATCCTCGTGAGACACACTGTTTTTATTTTATAAATGAGGAAACTGAGTATCAGAGAAGTTAGGTGGCCTGATGAGACCCAATTACAGGCAATATTGTACAAGTCCAAGCCTCCAGTCCTCATCCTCTTGAAGCCAAATCCTGTATTTCTTCCAACAAAGGACCCAGCCTCCCTACCTTCAGAATCACAAATGTATCCCTACTCTGGGAAACAGAATTTAAATCCTTTGCCTTCCTCATTGTGGGTCAATAAAACTATTGGAGGGCATCATTAACAATCTAAGTTACCTATTTTAAAAAGAGCCCTAGAGGAGAAAGGTATTGTTAGATGTAATCTTTCAAGATGATCAGTCTAGACAAAAGGCAAGTATAATTGGCTATGAAATTGATTTTTTATCCCCACCTAAATGACTTGCCCCAATCAGAACGGCCTTTTGGATAATCTGCTAAATGCCCTACATGGTCATCAGTTTGTAAATATTCCTGAGAAATACTCCGATTTTCCTTGTTCTCCATGGTGGTGATGGCATCCAGGCATCTATAGGTGGTCTGCTCTTTGAGGAGAAAGCTAATGGGAAAAAGTATTCAGTGGAACAATGGAGGTTAGGGCAGGGGGAAGGGATTTCTGGGAATCCAGCTCAACTTCATGTGCCAGAAGCAAACGGAAAATGTCTTAGTTTTCACAGGATGCACTAGACACCTATTCAGCTTTAAAGAGTACATCAGAAGGGAGAATGGTATGTGTTGGCGACACTTTAAAGATGCAGGGCCAGAGATTACAAACACATGCTTTGGTTCACATTTGGACATTCAGGAGAGGTTGGACCACATTCTAAATGAAGGAGCCCAAGTCTCTCTCAAAGGTGGGAGGTCAGGGGATGTGGGAGAGGTGGCAGGGGCAGGGGGAGGGGGAAAGTGAGCAGTCATAAACTTAAAGAGGGAGTCCCTGTGTGAGTTCATAGAGCGGGGAAAATATCTGCTCCTCCCTACCCTCTTCTCCTTCCCTACCCTTGCCCCCACCCTCCATGTGTCAAACAGCTGTGTGTGGTCATCCCGTGTTTGTTTCCCAGGCCACCTAGCTCAGTCTGAGGGCACATCCTGGGGCTGGGAAGGGGCAGGAAGAGGCAGAGCCAGAAAACAAATTACTCTTCAATTACTCTAGTGACTGGACACATCACCTCCATCAAGCCATCTTTTCAACACAAATTTTCAGTTTCTATTAAGTCCTCTTTTCAACCATTGCATAGCTGAGAATACAGAAATGATTACAATGACTGCCTGGAGTTTGTAGGGGGTACAGCTTCAAAGGACCCAGGAATGGGTGCACAAAGGAGACTTTCATCTCCGTGGATTATTGGAGAATATTATCATATCCTTCAAATCTGACAAGGCTGAAAATGGGGGAAGAGTAGAGGAAAGAGGTCCCATGGTGTGGAATGGAGACCTGGACAGGGAATAATGAGACTAACTTATTTGCACTACTTTGGGCAACTCCCTTCACCTCTCTGGGCCTCTTGTGACCTCTGGATAATAGGCATTTCTGTTATCCTGAATCCTGAGTCATGCTCACAGACTGGCAGCCCTGGAGGAGCAAAGGATTACATCTATAAAAGAAAGGGATTGGACTATGTGATCTCTAAGATCTCTCAAAAACTTTATCAATATAATGCTATGATTCTATGACCTGAACTCCTCCTTATCCTGACCACAAACAAAATTCTATTCCTCTACTTTCATCACCACTCAATCAATCAACCATTTGATAAAAGAAAAAACAGGTGAGAGAAAGGTTCAATGGGGCATATTTACTAAAAGCTTGAAAAAGAAAAACTTTGGAAAACACAAGAAATGCTACTTTATTGAGTAGGTAGTGAGCCTAGTCAACTGTTTATCCCAAAGGGTGATAGTAACTTAAAACACCTATAGCTTTAAAAAAGAAACCTTTCACTATAAACTGATGATTATTAATTGTCTTTTTGTATGCATCTTGTCTCCTCAACTAGATCAGAAGCTTCTTGATGACGGCACAGTACCTTATATTTCTTCATATGCCCCACAGAACTTAGTACCATGCTTTAGCATAATCTTTCAATCAATGGCTATTGATTGTGCCAGAGCCAGAATGATTTGTTATGGGATAATAGTACATTTGGGGCATATGTGCCCCAAATATGGGGAGGTATCCCAGTTAGGTATCCCTAACTTTTCACTCTCCCTCACTCCTAACATCCAATCAGCTTTCATGTTTTGTCAATTCCACCTCCACAACATCTCTCAAATCCACACCCTTCTCTTCATTTGCATAGCCATTGCTCTAAGTCACCATCTCATAACCTCTTCTTGCCTTATTGCAATAACTTAGTAATTAGTCTTCCTGCCTGCAGTTTCTTAGCTCTACAATGTACCCTTCCCAAAGCTGCCAAATTAGTATTCCTCAGATAGAGCTAGCCATGCCTTTAAGACCTCAGTGTCCCTATTGGCTCTAGGATAAAATATAGGGATTTAAAGTCCTTCAACATCTAGATCCAACCTATCTTTCTAGACTTAATTCATCTTATTCCCCTTATCACACTCCACAGGCCAGCCACACTGGCCCATTCCTATGCCCACACTTAACATACCACCTTCCCTCTCCATATTCTTTGCACGGGTGGCCCCTATACATGGAGTACCTTCTCTCCCTCACCTGTACTTCTTAGAATCTCTCGCTTCCTTTAAATTTCAGATCAGGTAAGTGCTTCCTAGGTGACATCTTTTCTGATGTCCCCAGTGGTTAGCACTCTCTTTCTCCTCAAATTATCTTTTATTTGCTTCTCTGTGCTCATGTTGTATATAGCCCTGACCTGAACCCCCAGTAGAATATAGTATTTTGATGGGAGAAACTCGTGTTTCACTCTTTGTATCTCCCAGTGCCTACTGTGGTGATCTACACATAACACATGCTTAATAAATGTTTGTTTAATTGAATTGAATTGTATTGTGTCCCTAAAGAGGTGAATTTAATAAGAGCCAGCCAGATGTCATAATGGGGAAGAGCACTGCAGTTGGAGTCAAGAAGACCTGCGTTCAAATCCAGTGTCAGACACTTACTGGCTACGTGAGCTGATAATTTCTCTAAGGCTGAGTAAGGCACTTAACCTCTCTCAGTTTGTTTGCTCATCTGTAAAGCGGAGCTAATAATAGCAGCGCCTGCCTCACAGAGTTGTGAGGATCAAATGAGATGATATTCGGAAAGTGCTTTGCAAGCCTTAAAGCACAATATGAATGCTATTGTTTAGTTATTTCGGTTTTGTCCAGCTCTTTGTGACCCCATCTGGGGTTTTCTTGGCAAAGATTCTGGAGTGGTTTGCGATTTCCTTCTCCAGCTCATTTTACAGATGAGGAAACCGAGGCAAACAGGATTAAGTGAGTTGCTCAGGGTCAGATAGCTAGCAAGTGGCTGAGGCCAATTTCAACTAATCCTCCTGACTCCAGGCCCAGCACTCTATCCACTGTGCCGCCTAGCAGCTAGCTATTATTAAATGGAGCCTGCAACAATCTTTTTATTCCAGTTGTCTTGGAGTTTTGAAATTCAAGGGTGACTTTCTGCCAATATCTTACCAAACATTGGTATTTATTACTTATTTATATATTTATTATTACTAATTTTTTTTTGCTGTTTAGGTCTTGCTTCCTCTAAGGAGATGATGAAAGAACATATATTGTTCACCAAATATAACCTTAAGACCACATGTTTAATTGGGTCATGGTTTCAACTTCAATTTTAGCCTGGATTGTGTAATATTTGACAGAATTTAAAATCTTTGTAACTTCCCTAAAATCATTTATACTAGGAAGGGGAGAGGGATCTAAATTGCCATCAATTAAGGAAAGAGACTTTTATAGAATTAGGAGGAGAAAAAAAAAGGCTTTATGGGCATTGATGTCTAGGGTGTGTCTATTTAGACTTTCCAGCATACCAAAGCTGAAACGAGCCTTGTGATTCTTATAATTAGTTCTTATGTGGATCTTATGATTTCTTTATTCACTTAGGCTACTTAAATTAGGGTTGGCTCTCTAAGAGTGTGGAAAAACTTTCAATCTTGAAATTACCAGCATTCCCAAAGATTTCATGCGTTCCAAATAGTACAGGGGACTATAATATATCTTGGGTTTCATATAGAGAGGTTTCAGGAAAGAGATTGCAGCACATATCAAGGCAGCATGTACATGAGTTTGGAAAGAGAATGGTCTGGAAATTTTCTAAGTGTAATTAATTTGACACAAGGACCCCAAGGTAAAATAAACAGTGCACTTAACAGATATCAGAGCATTTATATGCTAAGTTATTCAGTGAAGGCTGCTTAATGAGCCCAGGAGTCCAGCCAATGTTTGTTTTGGGGAAAGAGAAAGGGGAAAAGCTGGAGCCAGAGCAAACACAGGGCTAATAACACACTTTGAGCGCTTGTCAACATCTCCCAAAGTGATAGCATTTTTCTTGCCCCTAGTTCCAGTAGAAACTATGGTTTATGGAGCCCATCAAGCTCAGCATCTTGGGGGAGATCCTGACAACCCCTCTTGCGGTCCAAATTTTATCCAGGGGTAATGGTGGCATTTCAGACTTATAGGCCACAGAGTTCAGGGAGAATGTTTTTCATAATGCTTGGGTATTTGTTCAGATACATAAATCCTCTGGCTACTTTCTGCTTTGAAAAGTAAAAAAAAAAAAAAAAAACAAAAGTCAAAATAGGGCCAAGTGGGACCCTATGTGTGGACCATTAATAACTGATACGGGACTCTTTTCTATGGAAAATTATCTGCTACTGAAACAAACATTCTGAGACCAATATTCTTAAGGAGTGTTTTGTATGAAAGTTTACACATTAAAAACAAATGCTCATGTGTATATATAAAGGGATTATTTTCTATTAATTCGGTAGGCAACTTGTCTTATGTTGAATACTTCTGATTGTTGAGGTGACAGAAACCCTCCTGTAGAAACGAGACTATCCATTTGTAATTCCTTGTTTGTCCCTTGGTCCAAGGGAGGGGATATAATTTGCCAGATAGCAACCTAGTAACGTGGAAGGAGTATAAAGTATCCACCCTTTAAGGAAGAGGCTTCTTGACTGCCTAAGAAATTGTGAAACTGCCGGTGCCCAGAAGAGCAAATTCCCCAAATGAAAACTGGTCTATAGAGAATAAGGATGGGCAAAGCTAGATTTGACAAAGTATAGCCAGACAAAATGGCTTAGAAATTAAGTAATGCTTCATATGTGATTGGAGAGTTCTCTTTTATCTACATTTCTAATTACTTTATCATGTTTTATTATAGTCTCTTTTATGCTGGCAATTAAATTTTGGAAAATGCACCTTTGTGGTCTAGAGTGTGTGAAGATAGGGAATAGAATAGAAGGGAAAGAGGAAGCAGATGCAAGACTATGGCATCTAATTATGGTGACAGTAGCTAAGAAGGGGGATAGGAAATTAGGGTCCAAGTGTAACATTATCTTTGAACTCAAGGAAACAAACTGGCTCATGAAACCCTAAAGATTAGGAGTCGTGGTAGACAGATTTAATAAGGTTTCTGTGACCTGTGAAGGTTTATAAAATAGTGAAAGCAGGAAGCCTGGGGGCCAAAGGCAAATAAAAGTCTCCTCTCCTACATTAGCTCCAAGTAGTAGAATAGGTATCCCAGTGATCTGACTGAATTCATTAAAGTCTAAGGCCTAGGGCCTGATCCTTCAAATCCTGATCATAGGCATCAGTTAATTCATCCCCAAACAGTGCTTCATTATATTATATATGCAGCATTTGCAGGAATTTGATAATGTGTCTTTTATCATTGAGATTTATGAATAGTAATGACAGCTAGCATGTATATAGAATTTGGTGATCCAGCTGTATTCATTATAGTGACTCAGTAAGCCTCAATGTCATCATTTATAAATATGGAAGTTAAACTAGATGATCTCTCAGGTCCCTTCCAATTCTCACAGTATATAGTTCTAATATATCAGAATCCTACTTTTATAGAATGGGTTAGGGCTAGGTTATTCATTAAAAAAAAAGTTTTTCCATTAAAAATGGAAATTGGCAAGCTGCCATAGAAAGAATGCAGGAGCCAAGAAGAAACTCCAAGGTGCCTGAATTTCCACTGTGGAACAAATTCAAGCCACTGTGGCGGAGTGGGGAGAGTAAACACTGGCCACAAGGTAATAGGGGAGAGTGATCTGGATAGAACCAGTCCTAGAAAAAGAATTGTGATATAGTAACATTGGACTGAGGATCAGAAGACCTCAATTCAAATTGTAACTCTCACGCTTAACAGCTGTCTTATTCCAGGCAAGTCACTTTCTCTCTGGAAATAGATTCTTCATTGGGAAGATGGAGGCCGATGGTGGTGGTGGATGATTTCTAAGGTAAATACCAGGTCTAATATTTGTAATTCTACGAAGTCAAGCAAATTACTTGAAAGAGGAAAAGAATTTTTAAAAAAAAACTCATGAGAAAAATACATTCTAAGACATTTAGAAGCTGCTTCCTCTCTGGGTTTTTGTGTCTCCTCTCTCCTGGTCCTCCTCCGACCTGTCTGACCTCTCCTCAGTCTTCTTTGCTGGCTCACCATCCATATTTCACCCTCCAAAAGCTTTAGTGTTCCCCAAAGCTCTTTTCCAGGCCCTCTTCACTCCTTACTCTATAATCTACTGTAGTGGCTTCCTCAGCCCCTGTGTCTTTAGTGATCATTTCTATGCAGGTGACTCACAGATCTACATACCCAGTCTCAAGCCTTCCTCTGAGCTTCAGTCCTGTATCACCAACTATCTACTGGACTTGTCAAATTATCGACTCCTTTCCTGCTGCCTCCATTTTTATTTCTCCCCAAGCTAGGGGGAGTTAGGTGGCACACTGGATAGAACACTGCATGAGGAGTTGGAAAGATTTGAGTTCAGATATGCCCTTCAGCTACTAGCCGTGTGACCCTGGGCAAGTCACTTCCCCTCTGCCTCAGTTTCCTCAACTATAAAACAGAGACAATAATAGCACCCACCTACCTCCCAGGATTGTTTTCAGGATCGAAAGACATGATGTTTGCAAAGCACTTAGGATGGTGCCTGGCACATAGTAGGCACTTAATAAATGTTTGCTTCCTTCCTTCGCCATTCTTAAAAAAAAAAAAACTAACCCCACCCCCATGCTGTCTTATTCTATTTCTTCTCCCTTTCACTGTATACTTCTTGGAGGAAATAATTTATATTCTGCCTCCATTTCTTTACTACCCAATCAGAAGAAAGGAAGGAAAGATAAATTCCAGAAGCAAATCACAAAGCTGGCATAAAGACAATCTAAGAGTGAAGGGGCAATTCAGATGCCTGCGCATACATTGAACCTCTCCTTCTGATAAAACCAGAACAGCCAATAAATTCTTGGCTCACCTTAATGATAGTTATGAAGCAGCATAGGGCAGGGAATGAAGCTTAAGACTTGGAATTAGGAAGACCTCAATTTGAATCTTGCCTCTGGTATTTTGTCTGTGACCATGACTAATAAATGTAGTGCCTACCTGTCAAAGTTGTTGTGAGGATCAAATGAGATTTTATATGTATGCATGTGTATGTATGTATACACACACATATATACATATATACACTATATATGTATATCAAATGAGATTATATACATTTTATCTATATATACATATATTTAATTCCAAACTTTAAAAGCAATTTATGAATTTTAATTATTATAATTTCATTCTTTTAAAGAAAATGTAAATGATGGCTGGGGGTGGGGGTGAGAGACTAGAGGGTTTGGCACTGATCTCCTGGACCTGATTCTCATCAGTATAAAGGAGCTGATTACTGAAATTGATCTGACATAAACTCAGAAGAAACCATGCCACCTTAGGTAGGTACATAAATAATAAGGAAGACAAAGTCTGGCATAGCCTAACGTACACCCTAGATTTAGCTCGAGTAGATTTCAAAGAGTTCAGAGAAAGGATAAGTTGGCATAGGTATTGGACTAAAATTCCAACATGTGACTACAGTGGGAAGAGAGGGTTGTTGTTATTCTTGTTCAGCTGTGTCTGTTTCTTCATGACCCTATTTGGGGTTTTCTTGGCAGAGATACTGGAGAGATTTGCCATTTTCTTCTCCAGCTCATTTTACAGAAGAACTGAGGCAAACAGGGTTAAGTGACTTGCCCAGGGTCAAACAGCTAGTAAGTGTCTGAGGCCAGATTTGAATTCCTAATTTCAGACTTGGCACTCTATCCACTGTGCCACCCTAGCTGGAGGGGAGGGAGAGATGGTGTAAAAAAAAACTGATGCATTGAAATCATGGCCCAACTTACATTTTTAAAAGCAATGTTCAAAAAACGGAAACAAGCTAAGTGAGAATGAATATAACATTTTCTCACGAGCACCCTATACAAGGTAGATGATACAAGTATTATAATACCCATTTTCACAAGCTGATTATGCAAAAAGAATTAACAGAAAATATTTCAGCATCTCTAGTATAGAACTTCTAAGAATAGATTAAGTCTCAGAAAATGTACAAATTGTAGCTTCATAATTTTAGAGCTGGAAGTGACCTTACAGATTGCAAACCCAGCCTCCTCATGTTACAGAGGAAGAGACTGATGTTTAAAGGGTATTGCGACTGGATGGGATAATAATCAGGAAAGAAGAGAAAGAAGAACTACTTTAATTCTTCTTATCTTCTCTATAAGGGTGAATGATCTTTAGACTGGGAAGTATGGTGGGGAAAATAGTTAATGGGTAATTGAGACCTAACATAAGCATGGAGATAGTGAGAGAGCACCTTGTAGCAGAGTGGTTCAGTGCAAGCAGTCTGGGCCCAGAAAACACCGAGCCGCCATCCACCAGTTTAAGTCAACAAGCTCAGTGAAAATTATTTCTTATGGGCGTGATTGTTGAGCTACTGTCAGAGATTTCTGAAAAATCATGGAGAAATGAGAACTTGCTCCAGGGCTGGAAATACTAAAATGTTGTCTCAGTTTTCAAAAAGAGAATGAAAATGAATCCTTCCATTACAGGCAAGTAAGTTTAACTTCAATTCCTGGTAAAATTCTAGAGCACATTGTTATTAACATTAATTATTATTGTTGTAGGTTATTATTGATTATTATTAATAATTTATAGCATGCTTAACTTATGGAAAGTGCCTTACAAATTTTATCTCATCTGGGAGGTAGGTCCTATTATTATTTTCATTTTAAAGATAAGGAAACAGAGGCAGGTAACAGTTAAGTGATTTGCCCAGGATCAAACAGCTAGTAAGTATCTGAGGTTGAATTTGATCCAGGTCTTCTCGATTCTAGGTCTAATGTTCTATCCACTGTACCACCTTGCTGCTGCTGCTACAGCGGCTACTACTGCTACTACTACTACTATCACCACTACCACCAGTACCACTACTACCACTACTACTTCTACTACTACTACTACTACTACCACTACTACTACTACTACTATTATTATCATTATTATTATTATTAGCACTTAGAGATGTAGTGTTCACTAAGAGCCAGCATAAATTCATCAGGAATAGGTCACATCAAACTAACCTCATTTCCTTTTCTGGTAGAGATATTAGACTGGTAAACAGGTAAATGCAATAGATATCCTGTACCAAGATTGACTTTTCATCGATGGCTTTTGTTTTTTATACTCTAGTTATTTCCTGATACCCTTGAATTCGTCTCTGCAACCAAGAAAAACAATTAAAACAAAACCTACTGAAAGAGTGGCCATGTGCAACATTGCATACCCAAAGTCTCTGACTGCT
Source organism: Trichosurus vulpecula (assembly GCF_011100635.1). Lineage (NCBI taxonomy): Eukaryota > Metazoa > Chordata > Mammalia > Diprotodontia > Phalangeridae > Trichosurus > Trichosurus vulpecula. Next base: position 137,899,440 of record NC_050580.1, on the reverse strand, counting down.
CCTCCAGGACCAAAACTGCTCATCATCACATTTAGTCTTAGCTCAACAGCCTTTAAGTGTTGTTTTCGTTATATTAATATAATTATTGAGCATATTGTTCTGGTTCTGCTTTTTCTCTCTGCATGTATATGAGTCTTCTTAACTATCTAAATTACTCACTACTTATTGTTCCTTATAGTAATGTTACATTACATTTACATGACACACCTCTTTTACTTCCAGGTTTTAGCTACCACAGAAAGCGCTGTTATGAATATTTTGGACTTTAGTATATAAAAACTAACGTCATCATCACATTTAGTGCAGTAGGAAAAGAAAGAGATTGGAGTAAGAGAACTTGAGTTTGAATTCCAGTTCTATAACTGTATGACCTTGGACAAGTCCTTAACCTCTCTGGGCTGAAATTTTTGCATCTGGAAAATGAGGGAGTTGAATTGCAATGATCACTAAGATCTTTTCAAGTCCTAACTCTGTGATCCTATAATGCTTCTGGCTCAAAATCTTTTTGTTCTATTATCCCTGGGGAATGCCCCAGGGACCTATACTTGTGTCTATTCTGTTCAACATTTTTATCCATTAATTGTATAAAAGCATTAAAAAGCATACTTATCAAATTTTCAGATGACACAAGTCTAGGAGGAATGACATTAAGTAACAGAATCTGGATCCAAAAATATCTCAGCAGGCTAGAATAGTTGGCCAAATCTAATAAGACAAAACTTAATAAGGATAAATATTAAGTTTTACTCTTGGGTTCAAAATTTCAACTGTACAAATTCAGAATGGGGGAGATAGGGCTGGACCACATTTCATGTGAAAAAGACTCTGGGGGTTTTAGTGGAATGTAAACTCAATATGAATCAGCAGTATGAAATGGCGACCCCCAAAAGCTAAAGCTATCCAAACTTTTCTTTCCTTCCTAAGCCCCAAAAGCCTCTTCTTTCCATATCTGTGATGTATCATCAATTCATATTTTACTGTGAAAATAGAGACCATCTGCTATCAAGAGTCCCCTTTTCCTACCTTCAAAAGCCCTCTGTAACTTCTCATCCTTTACTCCTGTCTCTGAGGAACAGGCAACCTTTCTCTTTGCCAAGGTTATCACCTCTGGCTGTGCCCTCAATCCCATTCCTCTTGTTTTCTCCAGGAACTTGCCCCATCAATCTTTCCCTCTCACCCTTTCCCTCATCAATCTGCTGCTTTCTACTAGTTCTTTCCCTGTTGCCTACAATTATACTCAGGTCTACCCCGTCCTTTAAAAACAAACAAACAAACAAACAAAAAAAAACCTTCAGTTGACTCTGTCACCCTCTCAAACTATCACCCAAATCTCTCAGCCCTTGTTATTTCCAAACTCCTAAAAAGTATCATCTGCTTCTGTTGTCTCTAACTTTCTATCAATCTGGCTTACATTCTGACTTCAGACCCAACCACTGGACTGAAATTGAGCTCTCTAAAGTTTACTGCTCTTCTCTCACACACTAAATTTAATGGCCTTTTCTTAGTCTTCATTCTCCTTAACCTCTTTATAGCTTTGGATACCAAGACCTCCTTTAATACAATCTCTTCTTCCTTGGCTCCCATGACAATGCTCTTTCCTGTTCCTCATTCTACCCGTTAGCATAAACGTTTCCCGTGGGTTCTGTTCTGGATCTTCTTCTCTTCTTTCCCTACCTGCACTATAATCAAATTATCATCTCTATACAGATGGCTACTAAATTATGCATCAAGCCCTAATCACTTTCTTGAACTCCAGTCATATATCATCAACGTCCTTCTGGATATCTCTTCCTACATGTCCCATAGATAACTCAAATTCAACATCTCTAAAATATAACTTATTATTCTTCCCCACTCCAAATGTGCCCTTGCTCTAAATTTCCCTATTTCTATTGAGGATCACACTGTTCTCTCAGTCACTCAGGTTCATGATCTTGGAGTCATCCTTGACTTTTCCCTTTCCCTTACCCCATCCTCCAAGTCTCCATTCTACCTTTATAACATCTCTCAAATCTGTCACTTTCTCTCCACTCATGTAGTCACCACTCTTGTTCAAATTTTCATCACCCTCACCTGGATTATAATAATAGCTTCCTAATTGGCCTCCCTATTTCCAATCTATCCTGTATGTATCTGCTATGGTACAACTGAAAGAACATACAATTCGGAATCAGAAGACCTGAGTTCAAATCTTGATTTTTTCACTTATTACCTAAATAACCTCAAGAAAGTCCTTTAACTTTTCTGGGCCCTAGATTCCTCATCTGTAAAATGGGGATTGGGCTAGATGGCTTTGAAAGTCTCTTCCAGCTCTAAATCTGTGATCCTATGATCTCATTATAAGTCTGATCATGTAACTCCCCTGCTCATAAACTTTCTGCAACTCACCTTTGTCTATAAAATAAAACATCAACTCCTTTACCTGGTATTTAAGGACTTCCATAATCTAATTCTCAAGTACCTTTCAAGATTTATTTCATAGTAGTATCTTCCACAAACTACAATTTGGTCAAAAGAGACTGCTAGCCACCCTTGGAACTCTATACTGTATTTGCTGCTTCACAAAAGTCATTCCCATGTCTGGAATGCATTCCCTCTTTATCCCTGCCTCTCCGAATCCTTGTTTCAAAGTTCTACTCATATGACACATCCAATAAGTAGCCTTCCCTCGTCCTCTCTCTCTCAACTCCCACTATCTTCCTCCTACTTATTTGTGTATAAATTATATCACCCTAGAGAATGCAAACTACAGGGGAGACAGGACTGTTTTGCTTTGTCTTTGTATCCCAATCACTTAGTACAGTGCTTTACACACAGTGATATACTGATAAATGTTTAACAACTGGCCTTTTTAGGGGGGCAACGTGGGGTTGGGATATATGAAAAACACACTTTTAAGTTTAATCTGTATTCTCCAGCATTTCTTAAGGCTAGAGTCCATACAATCAACAAAACAATAAGCTCTCTAGAGCATCCCTCTTAGGCATAGTTGCTTAATAAATGTCTGTTGCATTGGACTGAATTAATAGAGACACAATGTCCATAATGAGTGAGGTGATTGTCCTCCTGCATTTGGTCCTGTTGAGACCACCTCTGGATTACTGAATTCAGTTGGAGTATCACATTTTAGGAAGGACATTGACAAGTTGGAAAGATTCCAGGAGGATGATAAAGGACCTTCAGATCATACCCCATGAGGATCAGTGAATGTTTTTAAGATAGAGAAGAGAGCAAGGGGCGTAGGATCATATATTTAGAAATGAAAGGAATGTTAGAGGCCATTGAATTCAACACCTTCATTTTACATGCGATGGGAAACTAGCCGAGTGTTCAGTGCATGCACAGTCTGCTCTGCCTTCCGCCAAGCAGGGTAACAGGTAGATGCCTATTGAAGGCGTATGAGTTAGGATCAGTGGTGTACTAAAGCCAGTTCAAAACAATTCAGTTGATTGTTAAATTTTCGTGTCAGCATTTACACCTTAGACATTGGCAAACACTACAAATCAGGGTTTGATTTTTTGTTTTATTGATTTGTAGACTTTAGAAAGTGATGGAAAATGTTAATAATACAGATTAAACTTAAAAGTATTCTGTGTGTACTGTTTTTCCCCAGAGAGCCAGTTTATTAAACATTTACCAACACACTCCTGGGTAGGAGGCAGAGAATATGGATTTGAATACTGGTTTTGCTATTGGGGTAACCTTGGACAAGTTGCTTAACCTTATCTACAAAGTAAAGAATTGACAAAAATGATCTCTGAAGTCCCATGTTCCTAAATTTCAATATATTCAGTATAAGGAAATATTTCCTGACAATCAGAGCTGTCCAAAATGAAGTAGACTGATTCAGGAGGTAGTGAGCACCCCATGACTGGAGGTCTTCAAGCAAAGGCTGAATGACGACTTGTCCAGGATGTTGTAGAGAGGGGTTTCTCTCTAGGTGCTGTTTCTTAGGGTCATGGACTTAGAGCTGAGTTCTTGGTGATCGTCTAGTCCAGAACTCTCTTTTTCTGGTTGAGGAAACTGAGGTCCAGAGAGACTGGCTTGCCCTGGGTTACACAGCCAGCAAGTAACAGAGCTGGGAGTGGAACCAGGGACCTCTGACTTGAAACCCAAGGTGTAATAAGTCCCTCCTACTGTTGAGAATCTCTAAGTTTTTGACTCTACATTGCTACTGTTACTGGGACATCAGGCAAATGTGAAACTATGGATCAGCAAAGGAAGTTTCCTTCTGTGCAGTCACTAGTTTTCCTTAAAACTCTATTAAGTAAAAATGGAAATTTTGTCACAGCATGCCCATTCTTTTAGCCAAATACTGACTTTGCTTTAAAATCAGCAAAATAGCAAATAAGATAACATGTAAAGAGCTTTGAAAGCCTGAGAGTGCTACATAAATGCTAGCTTTAATGATTATTACTATTATTATTAGGAGGAGGAGATTAATAACAATATCAGCTTCCCAAAGCTAGGTCTTGAATTTCCCTTTACTTTTCTTACAGCAGATAGTATTATTTAAGGAATGCCAGGAAAAATCCACCTACTGTCCCCAAAAGTGAAATTCTACTATGAGATTTATTCCTTTGGATTTTAAGGAATTATCTCCATAAAAATTCACAGACCTTTGTGAAGGATGTTTTATTGTTGTTTAGTCATGTCCAATTCTTTGTGACCCCATTTGGGGTTTTCTTGGCAATGATACAGAAGTAGTTTGCCATTTCCTTCTCTAGCTCATTTTATTAAGTGACTTGTCCAGGATCACACAGCTAGTAAGTATCTGAGGGCAGATTTGAACTAGGATCTTCCTGACTGCTCACCCACTGCTCTATTCACTGTACCACCTAGCTGCCCTTGTGAAAGACAGGCTGTCTTTTGAGGCTGAAGAGAGAGCCAGACCTTTATTGTTCATCAGTATAGGGAATTTCCAATGAGAAAACTAGTTCTGCCAATACAGATCGGCAATTATTCTACAATTTCTAGTCTTAAATTGAGAGAATTGACTAGGAAACTGAGTTAATAGATGATTCGCTCATTATTCTGGGCCAGGCCAAAGCTAGGACAACTCAACCCACTAATTCTCAGGCTGAGAATTAGAATGCAAAGAGACACTTGTGAATCATAAAATGCAACAAGAACAAATTTAATGATAAGAGATTAGAATAATGTAATTTATGAAATTAAAAGATTCTGGTTTAGATAAAATGTTGCTCCCTTACACCTCCACAGTCACCATGGAAACCATCCAACCTAAGTCAAGAAAATATATCCCTCAGGACTACAGGAACTCCCAGTAAAACTCTGGACTGCAACTCCATCTAGGCTGGGATTTTTGACCCTCTGCTGTTAAGGAAGCCATTTAGCTCCATTTAGAACTTCATTTGGTCCTCTTAAGGACCAGCTCAGCCTACATAAAATAGGTATTGCTTCTACCACAGTCAGGGTCAAATAGTATGTACCAGAGTTGGGACTGAAATGCAGGTCATCCTGACTCTGAGGCAAATGCATCCACTATGCTACTGTCTCTCAAGTCTTCTTAAGTGTTAATAATAATTTTTCAGACTTTTCCAACCTTACAGCCTGTGCTTGGCAGAACAAGAAGCACTATAGGTGGGATGTGATGGCAGGAGGAAGGGGATGTAGAGAGAGATTCTGAGTTATTATTTTGCTCAGCCTAGGTAGTCTGCAGTGGGAGAACCTAAATTTTTCCTTGGACTAGCACAACTTTTCGTAAGAAGTCAGATTCACATTAGCACAACTGAAACAAAATGTCTTCATAGGGGACAAAAAGGCCACGACTGTTGAGTTAGAAATAGGTGATGAGAGTCAGGGTTCTCATCCACTCAAAAGTTGAGGAGCTATCTATGGCCTTGGTATTGCTCATTCATTCAAAAACACCTTCACTCTCTATAAGGCAAGCTATGAAGCCTAGGAAGTTAAGAGGATAAGGAAAATGATGAAGTTTTTCTTTGCTTCTGCTTCCCTTTTTTAGAGTCTCTCCCAACTATTGTCAGGCACCAAATTTCTTCTGTAACCCTGTGGTCCTAGCCATTTATGCCTTACTGTGAATTCTCTAATTGCATAACGAAGGAAATTTTAGGTGTAACTGAACAGGTGTGGGAAACTTTGGGGAAGTGAGGTGATCGTCCTTGATATTCTTGAAATGATACCATGTAAACTGCTATTTTACCTATACAGAGGACCATCCTTCTAGGCAGAATTGATGTAGTGCCACCATGTCTCTCTTTTATCAACTTGGTGGTTCATCTGTTGTCCATAGTCTCGTGGGTCTCACATGCATGTAGCAGATTCTCAAAGGAGCTAGGTCTTGGAAGTATCCCAAAGGTCTGCAATAGTTATAAGCTTGGGTTCATGGCTGGAAGGAGACAGGGGGTGGGGTGGGAGTAAGGGAACAGACTCATCAAATGTTGTAGCTAGAAAGTACCTTAGGTATCATCTCATCACCTCTCCTTAGTTTACAGACGCAGTCTCTAAGTCCACAGTACATCTGTGAGAGGGCAATGCTTGTGAGGTGCAGGACTTGTTATAGCCTGTGCCCCATAAATAGGAAAATCTTTGAGCATTTGGACAGATGAACAGAAGTACCACTAATAGGCATGTCCATAAGGCAAACCATCATAAACAGCCACCAAGTTCTGTAACTAGAATTGCCCAACGTCAAAGTGCTGGCCCAAGATCAAAGTGTGCCTGAAGGACCTCCCAGTGGAGCATCTGAGGTGAAACCTTTGTCTGGGCAGTCCCTACATTCCCACCCACTTCTCTGTTCCAGATGCAATCTTCAGCTGGATGTGAGCCTCAAGCAGAGGTGACAAGAACCAGTGAGAGAATCAGCTAAAATACAAGCTGATAAAAAAAATGTTGATAAAAAGGTTTTGGGAGAAACTGTTTGCAAATAAATAAGTGAGCCTTCAAACAAAGCATTTTTCACTGACTCAGAGGATGTCATGTTTGATGTGGCTGGTATCATTCTTTGTGGGCGTATTCTCACCTGCAGAACTGCTCCCATCTGGCATATCTTAATGACTTGTTGTGTGTCTCTTTCCATGCTCTTCCCCATGTCTTGTTGATGTTTGTCTTCAGAATGCTCTGTTTGGTAGCTGGCAAATCAAGGGCTCTCTGAAGCTTATTTACAGATGCCAGTGAAGACAGCAACCGGTGAGGTTGTTATGGCGTTTGGCATCCTCTCAGATATCTGGCTCCTTTGTTGTATGGTAAAGCCAGATTCAGAGGCTCACAAGATCATAAATGTAGGGACTTTACGGGCCAGTTAGTCTAATCCCCTCAATTTACAGTGAAGGAACTAAGGCCCTAAAGCCTGAAGTGATTAAATGACCTGACTTTGGGTATCAGAAACAGAATTTGAGGGGGGCGGAGCCAAGATGGCGGCTAGAAAGCAGGGACTTGCGTGAGCTCCCTGCCAAGTCTGTCCAAAAACCTATAAAAAATGGCTCTGAACAAATTCTAGAACTGCAGAACCCACAAAATAGCAGAGGGAAGCAGGGCTCCAGCCCAGGACAACCTGGATGGTCACCGGTGAGGTGTATTGCACACAGAGCTGGGAGCCGAGGGGAGCGGAGGGGAGTGGAGCCCAGCGTGGGTGGTGGCAGAACCAACCAGACCAGGAGCTGGGCAGAATGGGCCCTAGCACCCTGAATCAACAAGCTGTGGTAGTTACCAGACTTCTCAATCCACAAACACCAAAGACAACAGAGAAGGTTAGTGGGAAAAGCTGCAGGGGACAGAGTGGAAGGAGTTTCCGGTTCAGCCACCTCCCCAGGGGCAGCGGGGGTGGTACAGCTACAGAACTACAGCTGCAGTTGCTTCCAGCCCCAGGCCCACCTGGTGGGAGGAATTAAGTGGCGGATCAGAGCAGGAGTGCAGAGCCTGCTTAAGATCTGAGTCCAGTCCCCGTAGGCGGTTCTTGGGGAAGGAGGAGTGCTGGCGTGGCAGAGCTGGCTGTATAGAAATAGCTCTGAAAACAACAGCGTATCCCCTCAAGCTTGGAAGAAAGTACCTTTGCTCTGCAAGAAGTCATACACTGCTAAAAAACTCAAGCGTCAAGTAAGTTGGCTGGGAACATGGCCAGGCAGCAAAAACGGACTCAGATTCAGTCTCAGACTTTGGAATCTTTCTTTGGTGACAATGAAGACCAAAACATACAGACAGAAGAAGTCAACAAAGTCAAAGAGCCTACATCAAAAGCCTCCAAGAAAAACAAAGAACTGGTCTCAGGCCATGGAAGAGCTCAAAAAGGATTTGGAAAAGCAAGTTAGAGAAGTAGAAGAAAAATTGGGGAAAGAAATGAGAGTGATGCAAGAAAACCATGAAAAACAAGTCAATGACTTGCTAAAGGAGACCCAAAAAAATACTGAAGAAAATACTGAAGAAAACAACACCTTAAAAAATAGACTAACTCAAATGGAAAAAGAGCTCCAAAAAGACAATGAGGAAAAGAAGGCCTTGAAAGGCAGAATTACCCAAATGGAAAAGGAGATCCAAAAGACCACTGAAGAAAATACTACCTTAAAAATTAGACTAGAGCAAGTGGAAGCTAGTGACTTTATGAGAAATCAAGATATTATAAAACAGAACCAAAGGAATGAAAAAATGGAAGACAATGTCAAATATCTCATTGGAAAAACCACTAACCTGGAAAATAGATCCAGGAGAGATAATTTAAAAATTATTGGACTACCTGAAAGCCATGATCAAAAAAAGAGCCTAGATATCATCTTTCAAGAAATTATCAAGGAGAACTGCCTTGATATTCTAGAGCCAGAGGGTGAAATAGAAATTGAAAGAATCCACAGATCACCTCCTCAAATAGATCCCAAAAAGAAAACTCCTAGGAATATTGTTGCCAAATTCCAGAGATCCCAGATCAAGGAGAAAATACTGCAAGCAGCCAGAAAGAAACAATTTGAGTATTGTGGAGATACAATCACAATAATACAAGATCTGGCAGCTTCTACATTAAGGGATCGAAGGGATTGGAATATGATATTCCAGAGGTCAATGGAGCTAGGATTAAAACCAAGAATCCCCTATTCAGCAAAACTGAGTATCATGCTCCAAGGCAAAATATAGATTTTCAATAAAATAGAGGACTTTCAAGCTTTCTCAGTAAAAAGACCAGAGCTGAATAGAAAATCTGACTTTCAAACATAAGAATCAAGAGAAACATGAAAAGGTAAACAAGAAAAAGAAATCACAAGGGACTTACTAAAGTTGAACTGTTTTGTTTACATTCCTACATGGAAAGATGATGTGTATCATTCATGAGACCTCAGTATTAGGGTAGCTGAAGGGAATATGCATATACATATATATATATGTGTATATATATATACACACACACACACACACACACACACATACACATACACACATATATGTATGTATGTATATATGTATGTGTGTATGTGTATATGTATGTGTGTGTATATATGTATATATACACATATGTATATGTGTGTGTGTGTGTGTGTATATAGACAGAGGGCACACGGTGAGTTGAATATTAAGGGATGATATCTAAAAAAAAACCAGATTAAGGGATGAGAGAGGAATATATTGAGAGAGGGAGAAAGGGAGAGATAGAATGGGGTAAATTATCTCGCATAAAAGTGGCAAGAAAAAGCAGTTCTGTAGGAAGGGAAGAGGAGGCAGGTAAGGGGGAATGAGTGAATCTTGCTCTCATCAGATTTAACCTGAGGAGAGAATACCATACACACTCAAATGGATATCTTACCCCACAGGAAAGAAGGAGGAAGAAGATAAAAAGGGGGGATGATAGAAGGGAGGGCAGATAGGGGAGGAGGTAATCAAAACAAACACTTTTGAAAAGGGACAGGGTCAAGGGAGAAAATTCAATAAAGGGGGATAGGTCAGGAAGAAGCAAAATATAGTTAGTCTTTCACAACATGAGTATTGTGGAAGGGTTTTACATAATGATACGCATGTGGCCTATATTGAATTGCTTGCCTTCTTAGGGAAGGTGGGTGGGAAGGGAAGAGAGGAGAGAATTTGGAACTCAAAGTTTTAAAAACAGATGTTCAAAAACAAAAAAAAAGTTTTTTCATGCAACTAGGAAATAAGATACACAGGCAATGGGGCATAGAAATTCATCTTGCCCTATAAGAAGGAAGGGAAAAGGGGATGGGAGGGTAGTGGGGTGACAGAAGGGAGGGCTGACTGGGGAACGGGGTAACCAGAAGATACACTATCTTGGAGCGGGAAGGAGGGTAGAAATGCGGAGAAAATTTGTAATTCAAACTCTTGTGAAAATCAATGCTGAAAACTAAATATATTAAATAAATTAAATAAATAAATTTTTAAAAAAAAGAAAAAAAATAAGTAGAATTTGAACCTAAACCAGGTCTTCTGCCTCTAGATCTACCATTTGTTCTTGCAGATTGCAATCTTTAGTCTGTAAGACATGAACCTAAGTAGAGAAATCTCAATAGATTTCTAATTTCAGTTTAATTTACTACACTAGGCCACTCCCAATATCAATGATTTTGTAGAATTCTTAACAATAGGATTTTAGATGTATCCTCATAACTACCACTCCTCAAGAAAGAAACCAGCCAGCTTGATAGGGATACTAGGCCTCTGGCACTGCGATCACCATACAGGTCACTTACGGTTAGCAAAATCCCTCCTACTGAAAGTAAAACATGCCTCCCACCTATCAGTGAAGAGGTGGATTGTAACCACGGGTATGGAATGAGGCATACATTGCCAGTCATGGCAAACGTGTTCATTTGTTTGACTTACCTGCATTTCTTTGTTATAAGGGAGGGTTCTATTCAGAGTCTGAGGTAGGGCGGTCGTTTGGAAGTGAATAGTAATTTTTAAAAAAAAGAGAACATCAATAAAACATTTTTTTAAATATCCCTGGTTTTAGACTGCATTTGCTGGTGGGCTTGCTGACAGTGATGAGGGTCTGTGTTGCTTCAACCACTTACAGGGACTCTAGACAAACATTTGTGAAAGGGGCCCCTTTTTTATTTTTTCTATATTGATTCCTCATGTCAGGAACTGAGAAAAGTTGTACTATTATAACACTTATTTTAAAGCAAAACCGTGTGAGCCTTTTGGCTCACAGGTATTTCATTAATGCCTCTGTAATCAACCACTGCAAAACCACTCATTATGGGAAGATTAGTGCAGTAACTTTGGGCCATCCTGGCTCATTACAGTGTTTGAAGCAGATATGTTTTTCAAAAAGGATCCTTTTTCAGTGCAACATGGAATAAGCAATATCTTTATCACATTCATTGTATTAAGGAAAGTGCATGAATGTTACTACGGTGGCTGACCAAATGTAGACGAAGGCCATTTGAACAGAGCTTTTGTTAAATTCAATTAAGCAAGCATGTATTAAGCATCTACCATATGCCAGATGCTAAGCTAGGTACCAGGGTTACAGAGATAAAAAATGAAACTGCCCCTCCCCTCAAAGAGATTACATTCTGCTAGGGGATGTTACATGTGTACAAACAAGAAAATACAAAATAATACAAAGTAATTTAGAGAGGTAAAGGGCACTAATAACTGAGTAAGGAGAGGGGCCAGGGAAGATCTCCAGTAAGTGGTAGTACTTGAACTGGGATTTGGAGGAAGCTCGGGGTTTAAAACTTGGAGGTGAGGGGGAAATGCCTTTCAGTTAAAGGGGACAGGCTGGGAAAGGACAAAAATGAGAAATGGAATGTTATGTACTGGGAATAGTAGGCTAATTCGCTTGGAAAAGAGACTATAGAAAAGGGAGAAATATGAAATAAAATTGGAAAGGTAGGTGGAAACCAAATTATGGAGAGCTTTAAATATTAGGTTGAGAAATTTTATCCTAGAGGTAATAGGAAGCCACTGAAGATTTTTTAATTCAACAAACATTTACTAAACACCAATTATATACAAAGTTCTGTGCTAAGAATTTGTCAACAGAGTTTTGTTTTGTTTTTCTTTTTAAACAGGAAGAGATCACATTAAAGGCATCATATTATAGGGCTCCTTCTTACCAAAGGGCTCCTTTAGCCAATAGGAAATACTGCTCTGGTGAGGATACACATAAGCTAACCAAGGAATAATTTTATTTTAATCTCAAACGTTAAAATTCCAAATAAAAAGTAATGATTTTTAGCATTTCCACTGAGCTGAAAGCACTTTTATCATGGTAGAACTGCCTGATTTTTTTAAATGATTGTACTAGTCTAATGTTTAAAAAGCTGTCATTCCAATGAATAGCATATGTTTCTGTGTAAATAGCCAGTGAAGCTCATTTAAGATTCTGAAATCATAAGCAGTACTAACAATGTTTTCTTGGATGTTTGCATTTTATACTTGTCTTATTTCCAGAGACATGATTGCATCCATGATCTAAAGTCATAACATAATGGGATTCTAATACTTAAAGACTTTAGTGGGTCTGTGACCTCATTGGTAGGGCTACTCCATTGACTGATACAGATCATAACCCATCCACAGCTTGTGTCTTGTGCATCTATTATCTCTGTCTTTCCACACATTCTTCATAGGGCTTCTATCTAGCATCTTAGAGGCCTTCCTCTGTTTTTTTTTACTATTTCATTATCAGTATCCACTCCAACTGTCCACCTCACTATGTGACTGGCCCATATTCTTTTCCAATCACAGAGGCCCTTACTTCTTTTACACCTCTTCCCATGTGCAAGTCATTGATGGTAACATGCTGTGGCTGACTTATACCCATCCATTGCCTTCTAGGTCCTCTGCAAGTTTTATTCTTTTAAGTAAGCTGAATTGTGGTATTCTAGGATTTACAGTCAGATAACATTGCTGGGAGAAAACTGCTGTTAAAAAGGTAAACTTTTGAAGCAAAGAGTAGTTTTGGAACCAGTGTACGTATGATACAATTTCCCAAATTTGATCTTATCTGACCTCCTAATTTATTTCTATAATGTCTATCCAAGGTATATATGATGATGGACTATCTCTGTGGGCTGCAACAATTTGGGCAATATGTATTCTTCAGCCATTTGGTATTTCTAGTATAGATAGTTAAAACCGTATTTTGTGTAGAAGCATGGCTTTAATTGAGGAGGCCCTGTATCATCCTTGAGGGAGCTTTAACAATCCTAGTCTCTGAGCTAAGAAGTCAGTCAATCAGTCCATAGACATTTAGTAAGTTCCTATTAATGTGTCAGGCCTTGTGCTAAGCACAAGGGATACAAAAAGAGGCAAAAGATAGTCCCTGCCCTCAAGGAGCTCACACTCTAATGGGGGAGACAACAAGCAAACACATATGTACAAACAAGATATATGCAGCCTAAATAGGAGATAATTAAAAGAGAGAGGACATTAGAATTAAGAGGGGGTGAGAAAGGCTTCCTGTAAAAGTGTAATTTTGGTTGGAACTTAAAGGAAGCCAGGGAACCAGTAGGCGTAGATGAGGAGGGAGAGCATCCCATGCATGGCAGACAGCCAGAGAAAATGCCTGGAGCTGAAATACGGAATGCCCTTTTTTTGTGGAAGAGCAAAACCAGTGTCACTGGAACAAAGACAACCTGTTGTAAAGTAAGGTATGAGAAGACTGGAAAGGTTGAGATAGGTTGTGAAGGGTTTTGAATCCAAACACAAGATTTTGTATTTCATTCTGAAGATCATAGGGAGTCAGAAGAAATATTAAAAGGGAATGGAGTTGGGGGAGGAGAGAATGGGTCTTATGGGCAGAGAGATGCTAAAGACACTGAAACATTGCCAAGGAGGGGGAAATAGTGATTTCAAGGCACTGGGTTGTGATCAGAACACTACAGATCTACCTCAGAGGAGTCCTCCGCTGGAGGAGGGAGTAGGGTAGGGCTGAGCCATTAGAATATCAAGTTCCAGTCTACCTGCCAAAACAAACCCAGGGACTATATGAATACAATTACAAAATACTTTCATACAAGTAAAGTCAGATATAAATAACTGGAAAAGCATCAATTGTTCATAGGTAGGCCGAGCTAATATAATAAAAATGACAATTCTACCTATATTAATTTACTTATTCAGTGCCGTACCAATCGAACCACCAAAGAATTATTTTATAGAGCTAGAAAAATAATATCAAAATTCATCTAGAAGAACAAAAGGTCCAGAATATCAAGGGAATTAATGAAAAGAAATGCTAGGGAAGCTAGAGCTGTTATGTTGCCATATCAAAACTTAAATTGTATTATAAAGCAGCTATCATCAAAACCACTTAGTACTGGCTAAGAAATAGAGGGGCAGATCAGTGGAATAGGTCAGGTACACAACACATAGTAAATGATTATAGCAATCCACCGTTTGGTAAACCCAAAGACCCCAGCTTCTGGGATAAGAAGTCAATGTGTGACAAAAACTGCTGGGAAAACTGAAAAATAGTATGGCAGAAACTGGGGATAGGCCAATGTTTGAAATCGGATACGAGAATAAAGTCCAGATGGGTACACAATCTCGGTATAAAGGCAGATACTTGTAACAGCAAGCAAAGTGGGATTTTTTGCTGTTTTTTCTTTTGGAGTTAAGTTTCTGTAACACATTAAGGGCTTAATGGAATGTTAATGGAATGGAATGTTAATGGAATAGGACATGCTTTGAGCTCTGGCCCAGCTCAAAGCTGTGGTGCATCCTGAGTCACATGGAGCCTGAGTCATGTGGAACCCAGTGTGGGAGGGGTTTGCCAAAAAAGGAAAAAAGAGTGGAAAGTGAGAGTTGAGGCAGAGATAAAAGAGAGAAGCTAGTATTAGTGGGCAGAGGGAGGAATTTGCCTGGGGGAACTTGCTTGTGGGGAGACCTAACAGAAAGAATGTTTGTGATGTTAGCACCCTGTCTGCAGGTGTGTTAATTTCTCAGACAGAAGCCCTGTCTGTTGACCTGTGTTAATCTCTCAGACAGAAGAAGCCCTGTCTGTTGATATGAGTGAATTGAGCTGAAGGGTGGAGATCCGCTCAAAGGAACCAGGCTTAGCTTAAGCCTCTTTTAAGGGTTGTTAAAGTGAATTGAGATGACGGTGCTGGTAATGTGTGTAAATATTGCTGTAGCCCTGTTAAGCTTTGCTTTCCCAGAAACAGAACCTGCGGGCAGGAGCCCGTGGAGCCTGCTGTCAGGCAGGAGCAGGAAGAGCTTGGAGTGGAGCAGTCCTTGTGAGCTGAGATGTGGAACATGAGCAGAGAGCTGCCTGCATGTGAACCCAGGCAAGAGCTGGGAGCAGTCGGCCCACAGAGGGGGAGCCATGGGACTTGGAAGTCAACTTTGAGTTTAGATGAAAGAGGACTTTACTTGGACACTCTATATTGACTGAGGAGATTGTAACTTGCTGTGACCTGGGATGGATAGTGTTTGTATTTTCTGATACCCCTTAAGGATGTTATGTTGTGCTAGGGAAGACCCTGGCCTGGGACTCCCTGCTTGTATAAACAAGTATTTTGAGGATGCAATGATATATGCTGTGTGGGTATTCTGAGGAATGTTATAAGATATACTGAATGATGTGTTTCAAGACTATGGGGCCACCTTAGTAATAAGCTGTTATGTTGCTATGAATGTTATGCTTTAGTTTATTGAATAATGTTTAGTTCTGAATAAATGGAGAGTTCATTATACTGTGGGATTAGACCCTTAAAATTATTGACAGCAGCAGTCCTCAGGTGTGCTGCCATGATTGATGTTACAATACTATAAACGAATTAAGGGAGCAAGGAATAGTTTATCTATCAGATTTGTGGAGAATGGAGGAATTTATGACCAAACAAGAGATAGATTATGAAATGCAAAATGGACAATTTTGATTACATTAAATTGAAAAGGTTTTGCACAAACAAAGCCAATGCAACCAAGATTAGGAAGGAAGCAGAAAACTGGGAAAGAACTTTTACAACTACTGTCTCTGACAAAGGTTTCATTTCTAAAATATATAGAGAACTGAGTCAAATTTACGAGACTACAAGTCATTCCCCAACTGATAAATGGTCAAAGGATATGAACAGGCGGTTTTCAGAGGAAGAAATTAAAGCCATCTATACTCATATGGAAAAATGCTCTAAATAACTATCAATTAGAGGGATGCAAATCAAAACAACTCTGAGGTACCACATCGTACCTATCAGATTGGCTAACATGACAAAACAGGAAAATGATAATTGTTGGAGATATCAGAAAGTTGGGACACTAATTCATTGTTGGTGGAGCTGTGAGTTGATCCAACCATTTTAGAGAGCAATTTGGAACTATGCCCAAAGGGCTATAAAAATGTGCCCACCCTTTGACCCAACAATATCACTCCTAGGGCTGTATCCCAAAGAGATTATAAAAATGGGGAAAGGACCCACATGTACAAAAATACTTGTACCAGCTCTTTTTGTGGTGGCCAAGAACTGGAAATCAAGGGGATGCCCATCAGTTGGAGAATGGCTGAGCAAGTTGTGGTATATGAATGTAATGGAATACTATTGAGCTATAAGAAATCGTGAGCAGGTAGACTTTGGGAAAACCTGAAAAGACTTATATCAACTGATGATGAGTGAGGTGAGCAGAACCAGGAGAACATTGTACACAGTGTTCTAGGACTGATTTTGATAGACTTAGCCCTTCTCAGCAATCCAAGGACCTAAAACTTTTCCAAAGGATTCATGATGAAAAATGCATCCACATCCAGAGAAAGAACCATGAAGTCAGAATGCAGAGTGAAGCAGACTCTTTTCTCTTTTGTTTTGTTTTGTTTTCTTTCTCATGGCTTCTCCCATTCGTTATAGTTCTTCTATGCAACACAACTAAAGGGAAAATGTGTTTAATAGGAATGTATGTGTAGAGCCCATATCGGATTGCATGCTATCTTGGAGAGGAAGGGGAGAGGGAGGGAGAGAAAATTTTAAAATTTATGAAAGTGAATGTTGAAAACTGAAAATAAATAATTTTTAAAAGAATATCAAGTTCCATCTGATAGGCTCCTATTTTAATGGCTTATTTTTTATTAATTTATTTAAACTAAAACACTAAAACTTAAATACACAATAAGAAAAGGAAAAGAAACATTATAAACTTAAATATTAAAACTTAAATACAAAAGAAGCAAAGAAAAAAAAAGCAGTGCCATATGCACAGCAGAACATGAAAGGATTCAAAATATACAGCAATAAATTTCCATTTCAAAAAAGCCTATATAATAAATACTGTGCATAGTGTTCAGAGCTATCCGTCTTTTCTTTGCTTCCTCATATGCTTTCTTTTGTTCTCTGCTGTGCACTTTTTACTTTGTTCTTTTTTTCTCCCTTCCTCCATCCCCTTCCCCCAAGAAGGCTGCAATTAAGTGTAGATATATTTATATATACATACGCATGCATACACACACACACATGCTTGAACATACGTTAATATATACACATATATACCCCCATATACACACAAAGATATATACATGCATATACAGGTACATACTTACATAAACATATACATACTTAGATATCTATAATCATACTCATTATATATATATATTCATATGCATCTATGTAAGGCCATTCTATACTTATTTGTCCTCTTGTTTCTCTGAGGGTAGATAACGTCTTCCATCATAAGTCTGAGTCTTTCCATATTTTTCTAAGTCCACCAACTCATCATTTCCTACACCACAGCAATATTCCAATCTTATACTGTCTAATTATTTTAAATAGTCTAAAACAATATTAATGTGGCTGACATATAGTGTCGTTTCCCTTTTTTCCCTTTTGATTAGATCTATTTTAGCTTTAACTTTGTCTGAGATCATGATTACTACCCCTGCTTTTTTCCTGATAAATTCTACTCCTGATCTTTATTTTATGTTTGTATGTATCTCTTATATCCTATCCCTCCTGACTCCTCTGCTTTACATCTATCCATTACCTTGCACTCCTATTACTTAATCTACCAAGGATCCCTCACTTTTCATCCCATTTCCATAAATCTAATTCTAAGACCTGTGGTCCTTTAGTGTCACTACTGCTACGTCTTGTGTGATTCTAATTGTGGCACCACAATGTTTAAATTGTTTTATTCTTGTTGTTCATACTATCTTATCCTTGAGCTGGGGGCTTCCAAATTTGACTCTGATATTCCTATCCTTTTTCCTTGTAGAATCTCTTTTAGGGGGTGATCAATGGATTTCTTCTATTACTCATTTCCCCTCTTGTTCTAACACTTCAGGACAATTTTCTTTAATTATTTCTTGTGTTATTGTATCAATATTCTTTTTTGATCATAGCTTTCAGGTAGTCTGATTATCGTTCTTATGTTCTTTCTTCTTGACCTGTTCTTCGGATCAGTTGGTTTTTTATCAGATGTTTCATATTCTACTTTTTTCATTCTTTATATTTTGATTTATTATTTCTTGGTCTCTTATAACTTCACTGGCTTCCCCTTGCCCAATTCTAATTTTCAGGGAGTTATTTTCTTCCTTAAGACCCTGGATCTCCTTTTCTAACTGGTTGACTTTCTTTTCATAATCTTCTTGGGTTTTTTTTGGATTGTTCTTTTTTTTAATTTTTTCCTCAGTCTCTCTCATTTGATTTTTTTTTTTGCTTTTTGGCAGAACAATTGGGGTTAAGTGACTTGCCCAAGGTCACACAGCTAGTACATGTGTCAAGTATCTGAGGCTGGATTTGAACTCAGGTCCTCCTGACTCCAGGGCCAGTGCTCTACTCACTGAGCCACCTAGCTGCCCCTCTCTCATTTGATTTTTAAGTCCTTCTATGAATTCTTTTTGAGCAGGTAACCATTTGACATTACTCTTTCAGGTAGGAGAGGCTTTTTTCACTTCAGTATCCTCCTCTGAAGATGAACCCTGGTCTTCTCTATTCCCATTCCTTTGCCTGCTCATTTAAAAAAAATTTTTTTTTGCAATCACCTCTAGTCCTAGGGTATGGGGGATATAGACTCGGATCTTCCTTCAGTTCTCCCCTCTGATCTGGAACTGAAACCAAGAATTCCACCCTCCTGTAAGTGCCCATACCCAGCTGCATCCCTGACCCACTGCCTCTGTACTCACTGGGCATGTGCTGGTTCTTTCTCACCCAGGGCTGCTCTTGGCAGCACAGCTGGGTGTAGTGTCCCTTATTAGCAGAGGTTCTCCCAATCTTCAGGTCTCAGATCAACTCCTCTCACTGTCCAGGAGGCGAAAGTTCCTGTGGCTGGGGTGAGGCTGCCTCCCAACCCAGCTAGCCCCAGGGGTCCCTGTTTGCTGATTCAGCAGACCTACCCTGGAGGTGTTTACTCTTCACAGGGTCCAAATCTCAGTCCTAGAATTTTACAGATTTTCAATTGCAGATTTGCTGCAACTGTCCCAGGAGGACAACCGTTCTGCCCCAACTCTTATTCATTTATTTACTTATTTATTTACTTATTTATTTATTTAATTATTTGCCGCTATGTTCATTCACTCTGAGGCACAATTTCATCTTGTTTGTGGGGGAAATCTGGAAAGCTTGGAATTTTTTTTACCTACTCTGCCATCTTCCCAGAATCTTCCCATTAATGACTTACTCTTGCTAAGTAGGTAATCAATTCAGTTCTTTCTGCCACATGAGTACAAGTGCAATAAGCATCCTGGGGCAAAGTCCTGATCACTCTACCCTCCTTATTGGACCTAGTTCTTCATTCTAATCAGTACAATTTCATCTGCAAATAGAAGCATCTGGTAAACCTCAGAAGGGATGAGGAATTTGCTTTCTATTCAGGCTTGAGAAGTTATATCCTACCTGACATTGGCAAACACCTTGCAGAAGCATACGTATTCCTGTTTTGTAGTTCACGTGATGTTGCAACTCACTGAATCTTTGGACAAGGTTATCTCTCTGTCCATAGCTATAGTGCGCTTCTGTAGGATTTTATCATATGCAAGGTAGACACCTTATGCAAAGATTTAATGCTGCAGTTCTGTTCTAACAAGTGATATGGCTTTTTGTGTTTCTTTTTTGTAATCAACAATAGACACAGAAGGCTCTTACATGCTCTGAATCTCTCGATCATTTGTGTAACAGTGAAGACATGGTCTGTGGTAGAAACCATCTGCAAGGCCTTGACAGGTTTTTTCTTAAATTTTCATCAACAATTTCTTTGAAGAATACACTGAATGTTCCTACATGTGAGAAGGCAGGCATTTTAGGTAACAGTTGTTGATGTCTTCTTAGTTCTGATGTCCTACTCCAGGTCTCCTCTCCCCTTCTGCCTTGCCCTCTGGAATACCAGCTCCATAACCTTCCACCTCATCTTAAACTTCCTCCCCTTTGGATCCTTCCATCTTCTAGTGTTCACTGAGACCTGGTTCCCTCCCGATGCGCTTTCATACCTCCCAAATAAATGGTCACAGTGAGGGAGCTGGACTTCTCCACATCCTTCATTTCCCCTATTTGACTCTCCCTCTACTGCCATCACTCAGCAAACTCTCCTCCTTTGAAGTCCATGCTAATCAAAATTATCACCCAAATCAGCTCTTGTTGCCTATTATCTATGGACTCTCAAAACAATCTTTCTCCTCCTTCAATGAGGCTAGTGCCTGGCTCACATTCTCCCTCTCCAACCTAACTCCTGCTTTCATTCTAGTGGGCTTCAACATATGTATTAATGCTCCGTCAAATATCCAACTTCCTAGTTCCTAAACCAATCCAATTCCTATTATCTATTCCTCCATTCCACCTCATCTATGCACAGGGATGGTCATATCCTTGGTCTTACCATCACCCACAAATGTTCAACTTCTATGGTTAAGAAAGCTGAAATTCCTTTATCCAGTCTTCATCTTTTATCATTCCATCTTTCCTAGGCCTTTCAATAGCTAACCCTCACCATGATCTCCCCTCCTCACACCTCTCACTACATTCCCAGACCATAACGTCTCCCTCCTTTCCCAATTTTTACCCCTGGAGTAAACCAACAATTTATAGATATATATACATATACATATATATACATATACATATATACATACACACACACACACACACCCCTGGGGTAAACCAACAATTGATAGATAGATATACATATACATATATATACATATACATATATACATACACACACACACACATACACATATATATATATACCCCTGGGGTAAACCAACAATTGATAGATAGATATACATATACATATATATACACATATACATACATACACACACACACACACACACACACACACACACACACACATATATATGTATACCCCTGGGGTAAACCAACAATTGATAGATAGATATACATATACATATATATATATATACATATACATACATACATACACTCACACACACACACACATAAACACACACACACACGCATATATATATACCCCTGGGGTAAACCAACAATTGATAGATATACATACATACATACACATATGTGTATGTACATATACACACATGTATATGTATACATACTTAAGAATTTTTAATACAATGTTTCTTTCATTGTTGTTTGGTTTTTCTCTGTGGGCCTCCATTTCCTCACTGGTAAAATTAAAGGTGGTAGGAACACTAGGTGATCTCAAAAGTTCTATCCAATTCTGAAATTCCATGATTTTATCACCAAAACACCCTCTTGTGTTGTAATGTAATTTTAGGTCTTTCAAAGAGCATATTATTTTTAATCCCAGTATCAATAGAATTCATAAAGTTACTTTTTTACTTAAAAAACTAACCATAAGATTTTTACAATCATGTGTTACCATAGGGACATATGTTGGAGATCCCATTCAAAAATCTTCAGAGACATGACATGGCCTCAAGCAAGCCATTTAAAATAGTTATTCTAGCTTCTATACCTTTGGAAAAATGATAGCAGTCCCTGGGAAGTGGGGAGAGTGAGTGAAGTAATGTTTAAAGTGACCAACTCCTTTGAACCCATTAGAGAAAGGTTTAATCTGTACTTGTCAGGTAAGTCTTGATCCTAAGGCATTATTATTGACCAATCAACAGCATCTGTTGAGTATACACTATGTACAAAATACAATAATTAAATTATGAACCCAAGCCAAATATTTTGGACGTAACATGTTTTCCCTTTCATTTTAAAATGTTATTGTGGACATATTTTCAAGGCCTTCTGGCAAAGAATCTGGGGTTCAGATCTAGAATGTTTTCTGGTAGGACATCTCTGAATATGTTGAGTTAAATATCATGACTGTTAAAGAAAATCAATTTGCCGAAAGCTATAGAAATACACTCTGAAAAAATATATTTCATGAACCAGCAAGCAGTGAAGGTCAATAGTTACACTGATGCTAAGGAAACGAGGTGCTCTTGGCTTAAAAAGCATAACTTAGGGATTAGGAGATGTGAGTTGAGGGATGGGGATCCAGAATTCAGTCTTGCTATATAAGCACAAAAATTGCCAGACAGTGCCCCCAATTTCCCCTATGAGTTTCTATGTAGCCAAAACTAATACCTTCCTTTGGTGTGTCTTTGTGTCCATACACTTAATAAATTACTCTTGCGATATATCTGTAAGAGTAGCGAGCTTTTTTTTCTGCTAGAAAGTGGTATCATATTATAAAAAGAGGATGGGGCTAAGCAACCTTTTAGGTCACTCTTCACTCTTGAACACTGTGATTCAATCAAAAGAAAAATTATTTCCAAATAAGGAAGTCCATTAAACATTAATATTTTGGATGAAAAAGTCAGGATTCAAAAAGATCTTTTTAGCCTAAAGCAGAGGGGTCAAACACAGGGCAGTTCACAACATTCCCAAGTGTGTAGCCTGAGCCAGATTAAAATGTAATTGGGAAATGTTTAACAAAATAAGTAAAAATACAATAAAGCATAGATAATATTACATTTTAAAACTAAGTCAATATGTATCTCACAGGTATCCTTAAGGACAGTTCAGTGGTTCCTGTTTTCATTTAGTTTGACATCACTGGGCTTAGAACATGGGGCCAAATCTAATACGATGAAATTTAATAGGAAAGAATGTAAAGCCTTATACTTTGGTTCCAAAATTAACTTCAGAAGAAGGGGGAGGCATGGATAAGTAGTAGTTCACCTGAAGAGGATCTGGGGGTTCTAGTGGACTAGAAGTCAAAACTTGGATATGGCAGTGTGATTTCTTCCATGTCAGAACTGAACAAAATGTCGACTAGAAGCACACAGACAATAGGAAACCCCCAGCCCACTTGCCCTCCACCCCATCCAAGTTTCTCTAGTTCTGTTGAGGGTATCACCAGTCTTTCAGTCCCCCCAGGGTTGCAACCTTGATGTTCTCTTTGACTACTTACTTTCCTTCACCTCACATACCTATTTAGTTCCCAAATCTTGCTATTTCTACTACCACAACTCTTGCATCTGTTGACTTCTCATAGGGGTGATGCCCTAATTCAGTCCTTCATCACATCTCAAACAGAGTATTGCAATGGCCTTTTATTTGGTCTCCTTGCTTCAAGAGGCTCCTCACTCCTATGCATCCTCCACACAGCTGCCAAAAGGATTTTCCTAAAGCATCGTTCTGATCATGTCACTTACCTAATCAATAAACTCCAGTGACACCCCTTCATTTCTAGGATTAAATATAAATTCCCTTGTTTGCCTTTTAAAGCCCTTCACTTACCTGGCTCCAACTTACCTCACTGGCTTTCTTATGCTTTACTCCCCTTGGCTTGATGGTCCAGCCAAGCTGTCCTTGCTGTCTCATAGCGCTCCATTTCCTATCTCTACTTCTGCATTGGGTGTCTCCCCCTGCCATGCCTATAATGCATTCCAATATCACCTCCATCTCGTAGAATCTTTTGTTTCCTTCAAAACTCTTCTGTGCAACACCTTCTACGTAGAGTTTTTCCTGATTCCTCCAACTACTTCTTTTAATTCTATAGACACATTATACATTCCATGTATGGAATACAGACAGCTCTTGTTTTATATATATTTGCATTATGCAAATTTGACTTTCTGGGAAGAATTCTAAAAGAAATCCACATTCCAAAAAAAACACCTACGTTAACTTTACTGTACAGGACAGTGTTCTCGCTCTCTCTGCTCTTACAGCAGCCTCCTATTCCTCTCCCTCCCCCACCAAAAAACCCACCTTATTTAAAAAAAAAACTCTCCAAGTGAAAGCAGAAGAACTATCAGAGTTAGGGTTGAGACCCCTGCTCTGAGAAAGGAGACCTTTGCTCCACTCCATCCACTCATCTGTCCTGCCCTGCATGCCTAATCTGCCATCCTTCCGAGCTCCATACTGTGTGGCTGGCCCCACCCCTCACTCTTGGTTCTCCATCCCCAGCCCTAAACTGTCCTTGAACTGAACTGCTTTACATAAAGGTCTGCAGGTGAGAGCTGAGTACCTGGTAGATGCTGAAGGCTGATGAACAGCCCTGAAAAGAATTCAGCAAGCTCTCACGCCAGGGGTGCTGGTCCTTCTTGAACAGCTGGTACACCCCAGATATAAAATAAATCACCATAATAGCTAGCATTTACAGATCACTTTGAGGTTTGTGAAGTGTTTTATGTACCTTATCCCATTTAATCCTTGTAACAATCCTGTAAGAGAGATGTAACCATTTTACAGATGAGGAAACCGAAGCTGAGAGAGGAGTGGAATGCCTGAAGCAGGATTTGAACTCAGATCTTCCTGAATCCAAGTCCAACACCATCCACTGTTTTGAGCTGCCTCAGTAAAAGGATTAAGGGGGCTCAAAGAAGATTAGCAAGAAGAACCTAAAGAAGATTCAAGAAGAAGAGAAAAAAAAAAGATGACGCAAGTTAAATTCTTAAAAGCTAAGTGGAACAGTTGGAGAATAAAAGCAAATAGACTGAGTGGATCTGTGGAAGGGGTAAATTCGTGAAACAGATGGAGGTTCATACAACACTGAAGGGAAGGTGAGCATAATGTTGAAACTAAGGAAGTTACGTAGGGTTTTCAAGTTATTAAGAGGTTATAATTGGCTGTAAGTTTTTACCAGGGATTTAGGATTGAAGCATAAACATTAACAAGTAGTTCAAAGAAACAAGACTGCAGATTTCAACCACAATGGAGAGCATCAGAAACCGTGCAATGACTTGCATCAAGTGTGAAGTTTATATTTCTGCTATAGCCGAGTGACTGTGATAAGCGTATGCCAGAGGTTCATAATATTTTTTGGTATAATGGACCCTTTGGAGAGTCGGTGAAACTTCACTGGTGGGGAAAGCAGGGATTTGCTTAAGCTCCCCCCGCCAGGTCCCTCCAAACACCTATAAAAATGGTTCTGAACAAATCCTAGGGCTGCAGAACCCACAAAATAGCAAAGGGAAGCAGGGCTCCAGCCCAGGACAGCCTGGATGGTCGCTGGGAAGGGTCTATTGCATGGAACTGGGTGCAGAACAGAGCAGAGACCAGCGTGGGCCACGCCAGGACCAACCAGACAGGAAGCCGGGCGGAACAGGCATAGTGCCCTGAATTAGTGAGCTGGGGCAGTTACCAGACTTCTCAACCCACAAAAGCCAAAGACAACAGAGAAGGTTAGTGGGAAAAACTGCTGGGGCAGAGTGGAAGGAGTTCACATTCAGCCACCCTGGGGGCTGCCAAGGTGGTGCAGCTATGAGGCTGCTTCCAGAGCTACAATTACAGTTGCCTCTGTCCCCCGGCCCACCTGGTAGGAGGAATTAAGTGGCAGATTAGAGCGGGAGTGCAAAGCCTACTTTGCCCTGCCTAGATCAGGGCCACAATTCTGGTTGGCGGTTCTTGGGGGAGAAGGAGTGCTGGTGTGGCAGAGCTTGTTGTGTAGAAACAGATCTGAAAACAGCAGCGCAGCCCCTCAAGCTTCGGACAAAGTACTCTCTACTTTACAAGCAGTAGTACCCCAACAAAAAGCTCAAGGGTCAAGTAGTTGGCTGGGAACATGAAGAGGCTGCGAAAACTGACTCAGATTCAGACTCAGGCTTTGGAATCTTTCTTTGGTGACAAAGAAGACCAAAACATACAGACAGAAGAAGTCAACAAAGTCAAAGAGCCTACATCAAAAGCCTCCAAGAAAAACAAAGAACTGGTCTCAGGCCATGGAAGAGCTCAAAAAGGATTTAGAAAAGCAAGTTAGAGAAATAGAGGAAAAATTGGGAAGAGAAATGAGAGTGATGTGAGAAAACCATGAAAAGCAAGTCAATGACTCACTAAAGGAGACCCAAAAAAATACTGAAGAAAATAACACCTTAAAAAAATAGACTAAATGAAATGGCAAAAGAGCTCCAAAAGCCAATGAGGAAAAAAAGGCCTTGAAAGGCAGAATTAACCAAATGGAAAAGGAGGTCCGAAAGACCACTGAAGAAAATACTACCTTAAAAATTAGATTGGAAAAAAAAATAAAAAAATTTAAAAAAATTAGATTGGAGCAAGTGGAAGCTAGTGACTTTAGGAGAAATCAAGATATTATAAAACAGAACTCAAGTAATGAAAAAATGGAAGACAATGTGAAATATCTCATTGGAAAAACCACTGACCTGGAAAATAGATCCAGGAGAGATAATTTAAAAATGATTAGACTACCTGAAAGCCATGATCAAAAAAAGAGCCTAGATATCATCTTTCAAGAAATTATCAAGGAGAACTTCTCTGATATTCTAGAGCCAGAGGGTAAAATAGAAATTGAAAGAATCTACCAATCACCTCCTGAAAAAGATCCCAAAAAGAAAACTCCTAGGAATATTGTTGCCAAATTCCAGAGCTCCCAGATCAAAGAGGAAATACTGCAAGCAGCCAGAAAGAAACAATTTGAGTATTATGGAAATACAATCAGGATAACACAAGATCTAGCAGCTTCTACATTAAGGGACTGAAGGGCTTGGAATATGATATTCCAGAGGTCAATGGAGCTAGGGTTAAAACCAAGAATCACCTACCCAGCAAAACTGAGTATCATGCTCCAAGGCAAAATATGGATTTTCAACAAAATAGAGGACTTTCAAGCTTTCTCAGTGAAAAGAACAGAAGTGAATAGAAAATTTGACTTTCAAACACAAGAATCAAGAGAAGCATGAAAAGGTAAACAAGAAAGAGAAATCATAAGGGACTTACTGAAGTTGAACTCTTTTGTTTACATTCCCACATGGAAAGATGATGTATATGATTCATGAGACCTCACTATCATAGTAGCTGAAAGGAATATGCATATATGTGTATGTATATATATATATATACATATATATATATATATACATATGTGTGTGTCTAGGTATGTATATATGTAGGTGTGTGTGTGTATATATATATATATATATATATATATAGAGAGAGAGAGAGAGAGAGAGAGAGAGAGAGAGACAGAGGGCACAGGGTAAGTTGAATATGAAGGGATGATATCTAAAACAATAAAATCAAATTAATGGATAAGAGAGGAATATATTGAGAGAGGGAGAAAGGGAGAGATAGAATGGGGTAAATTATCTCACTAAAAGTGGCAAGAAAAAGCAATTCTATTGGGAGGGAAGAGGAGGCAGGTGAGGGGGAATGAGTGAATCTGGCTCTCATCAGATTTGACCTGAGGAGGGAATAACATACACATTCAATTGGGTATCTTACCCCACAGGAAAGAAAGAGGAAGGAGATAAAAAAGGGGGGACAATAGAAGGGAGGGCAGATAGAGAGAGGAGGTAATCAAAAGCAAATACTTTCGAAAAGGGATGGGGTCCAGGGAGAAATTTGAATAAAGGGGGACAGAATAGGTGGGAGCAAAATATAGTTAGTCTTTCACAACATGAGTATTGTGGAAGGATTTTACATAATGATATATGTGTGGCCTATGTTGAATTACTGGCCTTCTTTGGGAGGGTGGGTGGGGAGGGAAGAGGGGAGAGAACTTGGAACTCAAAGTTTTAAAAGCAGATGTTCAAAAAAAAGTTGTTTTTGCATGCAATTGGGAAATAAGATATACAGGCAATGGGGCATTGAAATCTATCTTGCCCTACAAGAAAGTAAGGGAAAAGGGGATGGGGGGAGTGGGTTGACAGAAGGGAGGGCTGACTGGGGAATGGGGCAATCAGAATATATGCCATCTTGGAGTGGGGGAAGGGTATAAATGGGGAGAAAATTTGGAATTCAAAATCTTGTGGAAATCAATACTGAAAACTAAAAATATCAAATAATAATTTTTTTAAAAAGAAAATGTAAAAAAAAAAGAAACTTCACCAGTGAAACTTCGTAACTAAAGGAAATGCTAAATTTCAGTTAGAGCTTAGTGAAAATAAATGTGATTGTTTTCCTCATCCAAGTTCATGGACCTCCTGATATCTATGAATGGACTCTAGGTTAAGAGACCCTACTGTAGGCCAATTTCCCTCTTAGAGGAGAAGGCAAAGGTTGTTAGGGAAAATAAAGTGTTCTTAAACAAAAAAGAATTGAGGTTTTATTGTCAATCGGTCAATAAATGTTTATTCAACACCTACTATTTGCCTGGCACTGTGCTCAGTGCTAGGGATACAAAAAAAGGCAAAAGAGAGTCTCTTTCCAAGGAGTTTGCAGTCTCATGGAGGAAACAACATGCAAGCAGTTATGTACCAACAAGAGATAGACAGGTTAAATTGGAGATGATCAACAGGGGAAAGGTACTAGTATAAGGGGAGTTATTGGGAGAAGAAAAATCTGAGGTGAAGAGGAAGAAGTTGGATGCTCTGTGGAGAAGACAAAGCTGCTTGTCCTCCAAAGAATGATATGATACAGTCACAAAACAGCTGTTATCATGAGAGGTAATATAGCAAAGGTCAGATCAGGAACTGGAGAGGAGTAGTTGTAGTAGTAGCAGTAGTATTCTCATTTTACAGAGGGGAAAAATGAGGCTGGTGGACATTAAGTAACTTGCCTGGAATCACATATGTAGTGTCCGAGGCAGGATTTGAAATCAAGTCTTCCTTACTCTAGGACCAATACTCTATCCGGTATGCCACCTATGTGCCTGGGTGGCAGCTGGTCTATCTAGAAGTGTACAGGAGACAAAAATCCAAGAAAGTAGCCAGTAGTAAATAAAACCCTTTGCTTTGAATGAATACACATATATGCCCAAACTTTAGGTAACAAACAAAAGGAACCAGAGGCCTTTACACAAGGAAGAAAATTTGACTTCTTATTGCTGAGGATTGGCAGGATAAAGCCCTGCACTATGCGATATGATTGGACTATGATTCTCAATGACTATATTTCATTCCAATGAAACAGATTTGGCACGGTAGCTGGGGAAGGAGGATGAAGAGTAGGGGCAAGGTGGGAGGAAGAGCATTTTATATTAAGAAGATATACTCATATGAGGAAATCTAGAAACCAGAGCAAGGAATGTTGAGGTGAAGGACATTGTAGCATGGACAGAAAGGGAACTGATAAGGAATATAGAAACAGATCACAAGTGTGGCACAGAGAAGTGATATAATAAACTATGAGGAACTTTAATTATTCAGACATAACCAAGTTCTTTTTCTCTGTCTCTCTCCATTTATCTCTCTGTCTCTCTCTGTGTGTTTCAGAATCATAAGGGTTGATGATTTCTTGAGTTGTCTTAGTCATAATTCCATCCTTCGAAAGTGAGGAATCAGCATGGGGACATTCCATTCTGGATTTGATTCTAACGAAGGAGTGGGCTGCTGTGGTGAAAATAATAAGAATCCTCATAGGAAGTGACTATCCTTCCTAGAGTTTGAGATTGAAGCATAGTCTGACACATACCTTAGGATTTCAGAGAGCAAATTTCAAGGGGTTCAGAAGGAAGCCTGATGGAATCCCATGAACTAAAATGGTACCAGGGAAGTCAGCCCAGAAGAGAAAGAAGATGCTTAAGAACAGAATTTTGGAGACACAAAGGGAAGCAATTCCAATGAAGAAGGAAAACTTTCTAACAATTAGAGCTATTCAACAGAACAATCAGCTGCCTTGAAAGGTGACGGGTATCTTCCAGCAAAGATAAATAACCATTTTTCTGGAAAGTTATGGTCAGAATTCCTTTTGTCTAAGCGTTGGACTGTACCACTGCTGAGATTCCTTCTAACTCTCAAATTCTGTGATCCTAATTCTGTGACTTATTTTTTATCTTTGTATCCTTGAGACAGTGTCTGGCACATAGTAAAAATATAATAAATAGTAAACATATAATAAATATAATTAATTGGTTGATAATCTAGCTTTACTCTGCCCTAGTCAGAACATATCAGGGATCTGTATTCCAAGATGCCATTCCAGGCAGTACGTTTGAGGAAAGATGTTAACAAGGTGGAATGAATACAGAAAATAAGGAAGGAACTCAAAATAGTACCATGCAAGGAACTTTGTTATAAGGAAGAGAGTTCAGGTTTGTTTTACATGATCCCAAACAATTAGTAACAATAGGTGGGAGGTGCAGAGAGGAAGATTTTGGCTCAGTATAAAGAAGTTTCCAAACAATTAGAATTGTCCCCAAAATAGAATAGACAACCTCAGGAGGAAATGATTTACCTGACTGGAAGTCTTCAAGCAAAGGCTTATCAAAGGATTTTATAGAAGAGATTCCTGTGTTTCCTTCCAACTCTGAGATTCTCTGATTTTTCTGATCCTAGCACAGAGTTGCCAAAAAAGAATAAATTAAAACTAAATATGAGTTCTTATGTTTGAGATTGCTAAAGAAAAGCGGAAAAGATTTCCATATTTCTCATTAAAGAATATCAAATGTCTGGATTTAAAACAAGGATAAGAGTCAGAAGGGAAAAAAAAAAGTTTGGATCTCAGTTATTCTTTTTTTATCCCTGAGTTCAAATGAGAAGTCCTAATTTTCAGAGCTCTCTAACAGTTGACCATATGATATTGATTAGGTTTTCATATTACAAAGCAAATGAAATCTGTATCTACTTGACACTCCAAATCTAAATAAGAAATGGAAAAAGTCAGTCAATTTTCCGGATATTTAGCATCATGTAGCTCTAGCCAAAGAATAATTCACTAACCTGCCATCTAATCTCTCTGAAAAAAATACTTGACGTATTCAAATTTTATGAGTTGATTTTTGCTCTGCTTTCTATCAACAGCTCACCTTCTATAGTTCGCCTTGTTAATAACCCATCTGGCCAACTGAGACCAGGAAACAAGTCACCCTTTTTATTGTGCCTTCCTCTTTTATTAATCCCAACTCACAGATCAAGTCCAAAGTCATTGTAATCTGAATGATTTAGGGATTGCAATATTTATATCCACTCAGACTGGCTAAGGGTATTATTTCATGTGCCAGAGAAAACAGCTGTAGCCTAAAAGTTAACTCAGGGACCACTGAACAAACTTCATGTGGAAGTGTGAGGTGTCTTAGCATGCTTTCATGTTAGACCACTTTACTTGAATAGTTGGACAGTGAAAATGATGCAGATTTGGTAAATTGCAGGTGAGTCATCAGGTTTCCTAAATGCAGAACCAGAATGTCACCAAATGATTTATGAGCCAAATGACAAGCTTTTATTAACAAGCCTAAAAGGCCACACAAAGAAACTAAAGACAACTATAACAAGAGGAGCAGAGTAGAATTAAAGAAATGGATCATGACAAGGTTCATAAAAGCCAAAGGAATTAAAGATATTTGGGGATCTCCAGGACTTATCCCAAATGACCGATGCATTTGAAGAGGGAAGCAGCAAATGATCCAGATACACAACAGGCAATGTTATCATTGTCACTTTTATCTAGGGCAATGATGGGTATTCTAAGTGAAAGGGCTTCTCTTTGAAATCAAAGAAAATGTTACTGACCAACTGTCACTAAACTATACCCCTTGGTGGTTCTTCTAGTACACAGCAGGGATAGATTTGTGTTCTTCCATTCATACTCTTTTACCCTCAAGATCCATTTCATGTATATAGTTAATACACAAAAATATTTAGTGAGCACCAATTATGCTTGATAGCATTGTGTAATAGGTGCTATGAAAGATGCAAAATAGTATAACATACAGTTCTTCTTTTAAGGATTTTTCTGTTTATGGAGTTAAAAAGTGAGTCTGGCAACTCTGCACAGACCTCCCTCACTTAAATCCAATTCACTTGCATGCCATGGCATCACCTCCCTGACATCATGGTCCTCTTCCCAAAAGAAGGAAAAACAACAACCATCTCTGTTTAAGGAGTATAACGCAGGTTTCCAATCAAACCTGAATCAGTTTGCATTAGACTCACCTAAGTAGTGGAGAGAATGCTACTGCGACACTGTGTTCTTGCTTGAAAGGAGGAATTGGTGGGAAAGGTTCAGAGAGGGGAAAATTTCTTTGAGAGAGACTAACGTAGTGAATAAAGAGCTGGGCCTGGAGTCAGGAAGATCTGAGTTCAAATCCATCCTCAGACCCATACTAGTTGTATGACTTTGTCACACACAGCAAGACACTTAACCTCTGTCTGGCTCAATTTCCTAATCTGTAAAAATGTGGATAAAAATAGCACCCCCTCCCCTAGGGTTATTGTAAGCCTCATGAGAAAATACGCGTAACATTCTCAGCAATTTGCCTGGCTCTTCCTTTCTTCTTGCCTTTCTTTCTTTCTTTCTTTCCTCCTTCCTTCCTTTATTTCTTTCATTTCAAAGACATAGAGAAAAGGTGGACATGTGGGAAAAGCCCATTCTTGAACAAGTCCCTGATTTCCAGGTTGCCTCCCTAGAGAAGGAAGGCATCAGCATTTTCACTGTCATTAAGACAGCCTCATGCAAAATGTGTATTTGGTAATGTAGGTTACAAAAAGATAATAAGCACATGAAAAATTATAGCTGGGAAGGTTTAAAGGTACCAATTATGGCAGAGCAAAGCCAATTGGCCTATATGGAGACTAAATCCAAATTTTGGCTTGATTCATACTGCATTATAGATTAATATAATAATAATAGCAGCAAGAATTTATATGGTACATACTATGTGCCAGGCACTGTGCTAAGTACTTTACAAATATTATCTCATTTGACCCTCATAACAACCATGGGAGGTAGATGCTATAATTATCCCATTTTATAGTTGAGGAAAGTGAAGCAGACAGAGATTAAGTGACTTGCTCAAAGTCACACAGCTATTGTCTAGGGCTGGATTTGAAGTCAGGTCAAACAAAGCCTTTAGGGTTTCACTGTGACATATTTGGGAACAACAGACACCCTAGCCTCACCCTTTTTAGAACGAACCAGTTTTGTTAGCCAGGCACTGGTGACCTAGCATCTCGATGCATTTTACAGACATCCCAGTGTGACTACGCTAGACAATCCTACTCTGAAGAGTTCAAGAGAAAAAAGAGGGACTGGTCATACACCCTTACCCACTTACACCATGAATGAAGGTACAGAAGTCGAGGCACTGAGAGAAAACAACAAAAGAACACTACCCTCAGGCAGATAAGAATTAAGGAGAGTGAGAAGAAATCATTAGGGTCGATAAGAAGGGAACCCAGATTGGGGCTTCCTTGCCTTAGGAAGTGGTTGAAAAAAAAATCTGAACCAGCACTTTTTGTAGCAGCAAAGAATAAAAGAGAAATGGGTGCCCATCAAATAAGGTGTGAACAAACTGTGTCACATGAATATAATAGAATGTTATTATACATTTTTTAAAAATATGAAGAATTCAGAGAAACTTGGGAAGACTTGTATGAACTGACGAAGAACAAAGGAGAACCAAGAGAACAAATTACACCATAACCATGATAAGTTAAATGAAAACAACATTAAAAGACTTTAGAACTTATCTCAAAGGACTGATGTTGAAGAACCCTTCTCACCTCTTGGCAAAGACAGAAGATGAGGGATACATTTTCAGAAATTATCAATATTTTTATTTATTTGACTTTACTTTTTTGTTACAAGAGATTCTTTTGGGGGATAGTAATGTAAAAAAAATAATACTAATAAAATATCTTTTTAAAGGGCTGAAAAAAGGAAGTGGCTGTAATCAAGACCATCTTCCTGACAACAGAGATCTATTTCAATAAGAAGGGATGCTGTCATCCTCATCTATGACAGACAATTATTGGAAAGGTAGAAGTTTCCAGGTATTTGCTTCAGTGAGGGTATAGAGCTAAAGACCAAAGTTATGAGCTACTGGTGTCAGATCCTCAGTTCTCCAGACTCAGAGAGTCAAGGACAGAAGAGAAAGTGTTCCCCTTCCTCATTTAATTGTCCTTTACCCCTGTACCTACTACTTCTCTTACTGCTAGTTTGAACTTTGGAGCACAGAATGAGTCAGAGAAGGGGCAGCAAAAAATCATTGTGCTTGGGGGTAGACAATGACTTGGGCCAGCCCTGAGTCTGGGGCCCATCCTGAACTAAGGCCAGCCAAATCCAAGTGGCTTGAAAATCTGATCTCTCCTCTGCGTGTTGGCCTGAAACCTGCCACAGCCCTTGACCAGGGACAGTTGTTTCCTATTAAGATGTATCGTATTTTTTCAAGTCTGACACTAGTTTCTGACAGAGTTGGCTGCGGAGAGAGCTGAGTCCCTGTGAGGGCAAGAGAAAGATGCTTTCTTCACAGCCCACACAAAGCTGCTCAGCAGATGCTTCATACACAGTTTGCTGAGAGCTCAATTTGGAAACCAGTCACGAAGCTTGCCTCTCTGCTCACATTCCATCGGGCCTTATCCAACTGAATTCCTAGCCTTCATAAATCACTGAGCTTTCTCCCTTCTTAGAGAAACAGAAAGGTAGCCAGAAGGTCAGACAAAGAGGCAGACTCACGTGAATTGTTATTTTGAGATAGAGTTTGGACCAATGATTTCATTAGTATAAGGAACTCCTGGGTAAGGAAATTCTCCCCAGCAATGCAGGTTGGAGCCTTCTCTGCAATTTTGGTTTTAGAGAACTGCCTGTAGCACCGACAGCTTAAATGATGTGCCCAAGGTCACACAACTAGGATATGTCAGAGGCAGGACTTGAACCCAAGTCTCTTCAGCTTCAAGGCTATGCACTTCGCCATGTTGCCTCTCGTGGTAAAATTAAATCTTATAATAGTGAACGGTATTAAGTGCTAGTCCTGGAGTCAGGAAGACCAGAATTCAAATCTGATGTCACATTTAAGGCTATGCGACCCTAAGCAACCTCTGCACGCCTCGATTTTCTCGAATGTAAAAATTGGGATAACAAAAGCTCCTACTTCCCAGGGTTGCTGTGATGATCAGATAAGACCATATTTGTAAAGCACTCAGCAATAGTAGCTGGCACATAATTTGAAGGGACTTTAAGAGTCTAGTCCAATTTGCTCAATTTGGATGAGAGGAAACTGTGGGGCAGAGAGATTATGACTTGTCTACCATCACAGATGCTAGATAGCAGAGTTGGGATTCAAACTTATATGCTAGAACCCTAAATAAAATACTCTAAGCAATGGAGCCGAGATTCAAACTCAGGCCTTTTAACTCCCAATTGGGTACTCTGCTCCATTATACCCTATAATCTTTAGTAATCATCCCCTCCGGAGCCATTTATAATTTACCAACACATTCTTGAAGACCAGAAAAACCTTCAAGACCCAAAGGAATGACTTTCTAATGGTGAAATTTCAGGTATTGTAACTAGCAGGGAAGGAAGTATTTAAGAGAAAGGAGTTCTACCCAGTACCACTCAAATCTCTCTTTGAAGTTGGCCACCTGGCCTACTTCATCATAAGTAGTTCTATCAGATGAGGAGACTGGATTAGGTCAATGCTTCTCAACTAAAACTATGCTGCATACCACCAAGATATCTAATCTTTGTACCACAGATTGTTCCATACTACACAACCTCAGCTCAGCAACTCTCTCCTAGTGAGAGGGCAGGTTCTGGGAGTAGGGGTGAGGGAGTGAGCCTGTAGCAGGAGGTAGAATGAGGGGTCAAGTTGCTAAAAAAAAAAAAAACCAGAACAAAGAAACAGCTTAGTGGGGCCTCAGGACAGAAGGTAGGCAGCTGGGATAGAATACTGAGCTTTCTCCCTTCTTAGAGAAACAGAAAGGTAGCCAGAAGGCCAAACAAAGACTCATGTGAGTCATGAAGACCTGAGTTCAAATCCTGCTGCAGATTTTTACTAGCTAAGTGACCCTGGGCAAGTCACTTAACCTCTGACTGCTTCAATATTGGCACCTATCCCACAGGTTTGTTGTAAAGATCAAGTAAGATAATATTTGTAAAGTGCTTAGTACAGAGCATTTAATAAATGCTTATTCCTTTCCTCCTTACTACCTTATACTCCTCGTGGTCCTTTGTCCCCAGGGCAGCATAGAGTGTAGAGGACCATAGAGAACAGAAGAGGAAGGAGTGTAGCAGATCTAAAGATAAAAGATCTGGGTTCAAATTCAGGCTCTGCAACATGCTACCCACATGACCTACATCCACCTCAAGCCCTTTTTTTTTAAATGGAAACTTAATTCTAAAGTTTCAACAGTACATCCTTTCCATACTTCAGATCCCCCATATGTAAAAGGAAGGGATTTGACTAATTTACCTTTAATTCCTCCTCATTCTAGATGCTGTGAAGAAGGTGGTTTTTCTAAGTCCACAGGGATAGTGTGGGATGACGGAGTTAGAGTTGGAAGGGGCTTCAGATATCATTTAGTCTAACCCTCTCATTTTACAGATGAGGAACTCGGGTGCTGACAAGTTAAATCACCTGATAGGGAAGCAGGAGGGCCTGGAGTGGAGTCTGTGCCCTCTCACTCCACATGCAGAAGTCTAACCACTGAACAAGGTTCTTAATTAGTAAAAATTGGGTGAGCTATTTGCAGTAGAGCCTAGCTCTAAGATTCTGTGATTCTAAGATTCCCAGCTCTAAGATTCTGTGATTCAATAAACCTACTCAAGCCTTTCTTGGAATCAAACACTTACGGAAGTGAAGGAAACTTCAAATCCTTCTTACTGTTTTGTTTTTTTAATCATTGAAATAAAACTGAGATGCTGGTATGGTTGGAAACAATTTTCCCAATTTCCCTTTCCCCTTCATGGCCATCCAGTTGAAGATGGAGTTACTTGATTGCATCATTTCCATTCAGAAATTCATGTTTTCTTGTTAGACTGATTTCCTCCTGGCCCCCAAGTTCATACCCATCTGTCTGACATATAATAAAATAATTGTGACACTCACCAATCTGCTAGGCTGTCTTGTTAAGACCCTTGACTGCCAAACCTTTTCCAGGAACAAAGAAGGTTCTGTGGCGACTGAATGCCACTTTGGGAGTGGTCACCCATGACTCCCCTTCCTCAGTCCTTCCTTTCCAGCCTTCTGTACCTGGGCAGCCGCCCAGTTCATCTGCTGGACAACACTAGCCCTGTTAATCCACAATCAGGCCTATTATGCACTCAGTGGCTGCCTGTTCCCAGTGGCCCCTCAGTACCTATTGACCGGGCCAGGTGAACTAGACTGTGCTGTGCTGTACCATACCATACTGTATCGTACTGTTCTGCAGCAACTGTTCCTGGCAAGAAGCCCAAGGCAGGGAGGTAACTAGGACATTGGGTTACCATTTAAATTTAGAGCCTGGAGGTCAGGGATGCCTTTACCAAAAGGTTACGAGAGAAAGAGAGGGGCAGAGAAGGAATGAGAATGGTATGAAACCACATAAGAATTTGAGAGCTGGAAGGCACTGTAGAGATCAACTGTTCTAACCCCCTCAAGTTACAGGTAAGGAATCTGTAGCTTGAAAAGGTTAAATAACTTATTTAAGGTCACACAGCTAATAGTAGAAGACTAAAGTTTCAAGTTTCCAGACTTCCACTTGCCTGCCTAGCTCTTTTCTAGGTGCCCTACTGCAGCGTTTCTTAAACTGTGGGTTGCAATCCCATATAAGGTCAAGAAAAATTTGGCAACGGTAAAAGGTTTTTGAACATGCAACAAACAAAAATTAATTAAAAATCAAATGCATGATGAATCCAAGGTGTTTCTGGCAGCACTTGCCCAGCGTTGCATGGGGCAACTTCATGGCAGCCTTGGTTCTGACACAAAGCACATGCACTTTCATGGTGCATGTCTTCAGGCCACACAACACCCATGAAGAATGCTGCACTGAAAAAGGGTCTCTAATGTGTAAGACAAGTAAATATACAGGTGGACTGCTAGTACAAGTTCACTCTTGATCTGGTCAGACAGGAAGACAGCTTTGGAGGAATTAATAATCTTACTTTATTCTAGTCTATTCTTCTCAAAGAGGTTGATAACGGGAACACTAACTCCTGCGGCATTCCCTAATCACCCTTCTTGCAGGGCCTGACAAGAAGGTAGGGCCACTACCCCTATGTCTCGATGGGGTCAGTCAAGACAGGCATAGCTTGATCACTCTCCTATATCCCCTCAAGCCTCAATGGGGGGCAGTTCAGGCAAACACAGATTTCCCCCAAGCCTTGATGGGGGCCAATCAAGGCACACAGAGCACTGCAGCTTGTGCATTCAATCCTAAGGATTCCCCCTCACTGAACAGTGCCCACCTGCTTTATAGAGCAACAGACAAAGAAGGCATCTTGCCAACGATAGCGCCACAAGTTTACATTACCTCCACCCTGAATATCTCATTGCGCAGTTGCAGTGGATATTTACAATTTCAAGCACAAATGTTTATATTGTGGTGATGTTTGTAAGTCATGAGCCTGGGAAATGAATATTGTCATGGCCATGGATCCTGGGAAACTAAACTAAGAAAGAATAACAAAAAATCTATTTTATGCACACTAAAATCCACCTTACTTATGGAGTGGAAGAAGCTTAAGAAGCCCTGCCCTAGGAGACATATAAGAGAGAAGAAATACATTGTCTACCCTTGAGGAATTTATAATCTGATTGAGGATGGAAGACACTTGAATCAACCATACTATAGTTAAGGGCTCAATTCTAGGGTACTCATTGTAAGTGCAAAGAGTTTAAAGAAGGGCGAGATGGGGGTGTGCTTGCACCAATTAGGAAAGGCTTCACAGAGGAGGTTTTGTGCACCATGTCTTGAGAGATGATAAAAACTTAAATGAACAGAAGAGTGATCCAAACTCATTCTAAAATGAAGGAAAATAATGTTAAATGAAAATAGGCAAGAAGCGTGGTATTTGGAAGGAACAGTGAGGAAACTAGCTAGCCTGCACAGATCAGAGGGCTTCTGCAGGAGAACAGCGGGAAACGACGTCAGATACTGTGGTTACTACTAATGCTTCATCCAGTACAAGATGGGCTATGCGTATGGCCATGACCAACATAGAGCACCGTATGCAGTACCATGGGAACCATACAAAAACGAAAACAAAACATGGAAACTAAGTCCCTGCCCTCAAGGTCCTTAAAATCACTTTGTTACTTTTGCTCCTCCTCCACACTTTTACCTTTAATTTCAACTTGTGTCCAATTCACGGAGGGAAGTACATATGAAGACTTTTTGTATTCCTTCCTCAGCCTGGAGCATCACTGAATTTTTAATCCTTTTCTTCACCTCTCTTATAGCCTAACATTCAACACCATAAAATCAGTAACACCTAACCCTACAAGAGATTTAGCTGTGTGGATCTAATATTTCCACACCATCTGTCTCTCTGTTTTGTTGCTATTACTTTAACTACCAGGCAGCAATGATTCTGGGACCTGGGTCCTTGGAGTCCTATGCCCACCCTAGCAATCTGTGTATCCTTTGCTAGGAAGAATTGCTGATTAAATGACAGGTTTTCTGTAGTTTTCAGAAAAGCAGTGACTTTCTATTTCTCAGTTCTGCCTTTCTCTATGGGGTAGTGCCAGCTCATTGTCAAGGGATGTGTAGATTTACTCAATGAGAAATCACTGGGCTTTTGAGCTGCCACAAACTGGCAAACCCCATCTGCCCTCTGACCTTGCTATTTCAGCGAGACCTAGTCAGGATCTTAGCCTAACAGAGATGATTCTCCACAGAAATAGAAAAACAGTATGGATATTGTATATAGTCATTTTGATTTTTAGCACAAATTTAGCAGGTTCTTAGCACAGACTTGATGACTTAAATGATCAGAAAATAGTTCATAATAACAATAAAACAATGAATAATAATAACAACATCTCTAAAGCAGCTGCAAATCTTCCATTTTCTTAGCCCCTAGAAATTCCAAACATAGGCACTGCTTTCAATCTAGGTATTCTAGGAAAGAAATAACTCAGCCCTTCTTTGAGCGGGTAGAAAAGTGTAACAGCAAACATAGTTTAAAATTCAATGTTAGACTCACAAATCCAGCAGAGCTGGTGATCAGAGGCTGCTGCAGATTCTCTGGACCTGGGATTCTTAGCATGGGGAATAGATTCAGGATCTGGGTAGACTCAGAGAATGCTGAAGCTTTTACTGGTCTTGGTTGTCCTGTCCTTGGCACAGATCTCTGGCCTCCCTCGGGTGTAGCTAGCTCATCATGCTAGAAACAGTCAGATGAACACAATAGACACTCCTGTCAAGTCAAATCACACTGATATCACACTTGGTGTGTGATGCCAATTGCTTTAAGTTCAAGTCCATTCTATAAAAAGCATTGCTCACACCAAGTTCACTTCTGGTTGTGGCATAGCCTATGAATAAATTGCTCCCTTGTTTGTGGGACAAACTGTCTCAACTGCTGGGTCAAACAGGGTTGACTCCTCAGTGGACTCATCTGCTGTAGCTTTGGGCAGACACCACTATGGACTCCTATTGCCTCATCCCTCATGGTTATCCTAACAATTCACCAGCTTACAGGATCATGATCTGGAACATTCTGTCACTGATAGTGATTCACCAAAGAGAGCGAAAGAATAGACACAACACAGGAAAGAAGAAAAATAGGTGCTATAGTATGGCCACCCAGACATGGAGACAGTGCAGTCACAACAGCACCCACCACAGCCACCGATGCTACCTCCCTCCCTACTTGAAGTTCTATACCCTTTAGTACTTTTCCCTCAAAAACTACCAAGGAGAGAGTGAACAGTGCCTTTTGTATGCACACTCAGTTCCCACTCAGCAATTAAAGGGCTTTTCATCATCGCACAATAAACCAACATGAGAGGCAAAGTCCCTCCAAGAAGCAGGCTCACCAAATCTCCAGGCGGGTTGATACCAGGCAGAGTAGCTTGTGCATTGTTGTGGTACAGGATACTGATGGAATTGGGGCAGCAAACTCCCAACATTCTCACAATACCAGCTGGGACTATTTCAGCCAAGGAAAGCCAAGGTGCAGATCTGGAGGGGTTTGGGTTAACCTTGTACCAGGTGGATTGATCTTGGACCTGTTGTAGGCCCTGTAGGCAAGAAGAATATACACACAACTTTTAACACTTTGGCAGGGAGCTCCTGAGACACCACAACACTTCTTAGCTAACTTCTTTTAACTTTATCTTTTTTTATTTTCCTGGATTTCTTTTAACTGGCTTGAAAACTGCTTAAGAGGGAGGAGGAGATATTAAAATATGTATTTATTAAAGAAATTGTTTGTTTGAATCTTTAGGCTTTAAGGAATCTATTGTACCAGATGTAGAACTGGACAACCTTGGATATGCATGTTCTAAAGAACTGGGATCTTATTGAACCTGGAGAACCATCTATTTCAGAGGTTCAGAACCTAGGGTCTGAAATCCCCAAGGGATCCATGAGTATATTCCAGGGTGGTCTGTGAACCTGCGTGATAATTTTTCATTTTTGATTTCTTTTTATTTTTATTATACCATTTCTCCTGGAACATTTTAGCTAACTGAATCCTGTTTTTGGTTAATATTAACATCACCTGGCTAAAACCTGACTCATGGAATAGTAATAGTAAGGGAAGACCTTTTGATATTCCTCAGGTAAGATGCCAAAGAGGAGTTTTGAGCTTCCCAAGGTAATTAGCTAACTATTTGTGCAGGGACTCTACTGGCTCTGACTCTGGAGTTATCTCTGAAGCATATAAATCTTATCCTCTCA
The DNA here is from genome assembly GCF_011100635.1 of Trichosurus vulpecula. Classification (NCBI taxonomy): domain Eukaryota; kingdom Metazoa; phylum Chordata; class Mammalia; order Diprotodontia; family Phalangeridae; genus Trichosurus; species Trichosurus vulpecula. The sequence continues at coordinate 137,857,646 of NC_050580.1, read as the reverse complement.
GTCAGCCTATTGCGAACCCTCTAAATGTAGTTTAATCTGTAACTTGACTTAGTTTACCTATAAAATCTGTTCAACTAGATTTATTTTCTTAGTGGATGTATGAGATTATAATTCTGTTTGTTCAATATTTATGGCCTAAGAAGATGTAGTAGATTGCTCTATGTTATCATTTCTCTGTCTCTCTGACACAATTTTTGTCTATAAAAAGCCTCCTTAGGAACCTAATCTTGGTTCAGGATTATTTTTCTACCTCCAGAACTTGTGTTTAAGCATAATAAAACCTGGGTTTTTCCTTTTATGATTTCTGCATTATGATAGATTTATTTAGCAGTAGTAACTACCACATGGACTAAAACAATTACATTTTTATTTTCAGCCATACGTAACTTAAGTTTAGCCTTTCCTTTGATTATGAACGTAGGCAACAAGCATTCTGAGAAGGTGTGCATATGCTTCACCAGACTCTCAACGGGGTTCATAATTATTAAAAGGTTAAGAATTACCCTGTTACATTTTTTGGCAGAGGCTTTGTTTTGCAAGTTTTTAAAAGTATCATTAGAGTTTATCTTTCTCCCTCCTCTCTCAACCCCTTTATTTGTTTCTTTCTAAGTACTGTCTTTTTGAATACTGAGTCCTTATAGAAAAGTTGCTTAACTGTGTAATTACCCTGGCTCTACTGAGACCCAGAGTGTTTTTGTTACTGATAAGAGATATGATATTTTAATGCAAAGTTGTAAAATATTTTTGTCAGCTATATCTCTAGGAAACAGGGAGTAAATCGCCTAGGTGGGTCCTCAGAATTCCAATGTATGTGAAATAATTCCTTTCAAAGATAAATTCCCAGATCTAGGGGACATTAGTTACCTTAGGACAATACTGTTTACAAAGGTTCTTATCCCCTAGGCCAGTGGAGGAATGAATGTGTCATTTGCACATACTTTGATTCATTTCAATATGATGGGTGGATAGAAAAGGTAAGCCTTTCCCAGACCAAGTGATTTATAAACGCAAGGGCAGCTATTTCGGCTCCAGAGGCTTGGACTAGGATAAGAAAGAGCGGAGGTATCCAGACTTCAAGGTTACCCATTTTGTTACCCAAGTGGTTTATCTAAGGTCTCAGTTTCATCATCTGTAAAATGGGGATAATAACACCTGCTATGCTTAAATCATACGATTGTTGTAAGGATAGAATGATATAATGTACGTGAGAAACAGAAGAAGGAGTTCTGTTTTCACAGGAGTGACACCTACACAGTCCCAGCTTAGCAGGAAAGATAACTGGATGTAACTGGTTCCAACCAGAGCTGTGACCTAGCAGAACCAGGCTTCAGATCAAGTAAAAGGTCAGAAGCTTGCACGCATGCTTAATGACCTGTTTAATATTAACCCACACACCCCCAGGGCGGAGCAAGCTAATTTAAATGCACAAGCCATGCATGACAAGGGAGGGGCAACGCATCTAGGAGAACATGGAATAGGTGGTTCAGGAAGTTATATCGGGCCAATGGGGCACAGGAGAAGGACCTGGAGGTCAAGAAGGGGAATTAAAAAGCTGGCTTCACCCAGCACTTGGTGTGCCTTTTTCTTAGAGGTTACCTGTCTGAAAGGACACAAAATAAAAATCTTTTTTCCTTAATTCACTAATGGCCAGGTGGAGATTTTGGTAAGATGATTACTTCTCACATATATGTAAAGGCACTTTAAAAAATGTACAGATGTATTATTAGTGCTTAGCATAGTATTGTACCTTACATGAAGTAAGCATACTCAATAAAAACTTTCTGAAGAAAGGAATATTCTTCAAAGTGAAGGCTGTTGTTCTTACTAATACATTTGTTCACAAAGTTTTTAGCCTATAATCCCCAAATAATCATGTGTGTGTATGTGTGTATGTGCATATATATATATATGTGTGTGTGTGTGTATGTGTGTATGCGTATACATGCATATATATACATATATATGATATCTATGCGTATTTAAGAAGAGAAAAGGAGAAAATGATACCGTGGAAGCAAATTTTTTTTAAAAAACCCTCCTTTTCAGTTGTTTTAGAAATATTAAGAAATAGTATTTCTTCAGACTAAAACCCTCTTTTAGACTTTTCCCTTTAGAGAAGAACAAAAGCTAAGGCCTTGAAATGGAATAACCAAATCTCTATATGGGATGATTGTCTTTCCCACCCTCTAAAACGACTGCCAAGACCTACCCATGATGGAGTTTTCTCTTTTGAAATTCAAGGTTAAAATACTGATCATAGGAAGGAAATTTTTAAGCAAAAGTGGTCTAGGAAGGAACTGATGGGTGACTATTCTGGAATGTTAACCCAAAACTGTATTTTAACATATTGTGATCTTTTCCTTGTTCAAGATTCCAATAAATGTTACTTCCGATCTTGGAACAGAGAGTCATGTCAAAAGGTGTGGGGAAATCTACCAGTTTGGATATTTCCTCTCTAAGCAAGAAATGGTTTAGATACAGATTAATGTTAGAATTTATTAAATTGTTTCTTGCAGACTTGACTGTAATTTTTTTTTCTTTTAGAATGCCTATCTACAAACATTTGAAGGAATCTCTTAGAATCATAGATTTAGACCTGGAAGCAACATTAGAATTCACTTAATCCACATCTTCATTCTTACATATGGTGAAACAGGCCCAGACAGATTAGATGACTGTTCCAAGATCTTTTCTGAGATTTATAGATAGTAAACAGCAGAGCTAGACAAGTCAGTTTTCACCTAAGGTATGGTATATCTAAAGTTGAACCTGAATTGGTCTTCAAATAACTGAAGAGCTTCCACCTAGAAGAAAGATTATATTTGTTCCGCTTAGACCCAGAAGGCAGACAGTCGTAGGCCCAATGAGTTGAAGTTATAGGCAGAACAGTTTTAGCTCACTGTAAGAAAAATCTTCCTAACAATTACAGCTATCCCAAAACACAATGGATTGCCTTAAGAGGCAGTGGGATTCTTGTCACTGAAGTCTTCAAGCAGAGGCTGGATGACTACTTGTAGGGACATTGTAAAGGAATTTCATGCTTCAGATATGAGGTTCTCTAAACCTAAGAGCTTCTTAGGAAGTCTCATCCAGCACCAACATTTCAGGATTCATGAGTGACTTACAGAAACAGCCTGAATCTGTTCATGAGCCTTGATTAATGCTTTCTTTTTTAGGAAGACAGTCAATGTATTAATTATTCAGTTACAGTACAACCTATGAGTTCCCAAAGGTGTCCTTTCAAGTCACCAGTCTAGTGGACTTCTCAGTTTTTCTCTGGAACATTCTGGGATAGTCTTCCTAAAAGGCCGCAGAGGTCCTGACGGCCACCAAAGGGTACTCATTTTGTAGGCATCTACCCTTCTCTGCTTTTGCTACTGAACCCAAATTTTCAGTGGTAGTATCAAATGGTTTTATTTAACTCCATGGGGGGTAGGGGGAAAGGGGTGTGGTCCATAATTAATCTAGGAAAAGAAATGAAATATTACTTAAAATACTAAGGTATTATTGATAAGCCCTTGCCGTATTTGTCTAGGCTTCTCTGTCTCAACTCATAACTTAAACACACACACACACACACTCACAGATTAAGTTTTAGCTTCTATGATCACATAGCTTTTGTAGAAGGAATATCCTAACCCTCTGCACATAAACGTTAGGTCGATTTCTCCTTAAAATTAAGAACTAGACCATCCTCTAGTCTTGGTTGGCATATAAGGGGGAGGGGGGAAAGGGGAGAGGAAAGAGGAGGGAGAGGGAGAGGGTGAGAGGGTGGGGGGAGCAAGAAAAGGAGGAGGGGAAGGAGGAGGAAGAGGAGAAATAGCAGCATTCCCCAACTTCTCCTCTAATTGGCAGGTTGGGTCCCCAAGAGGGCAGCTACTGCTGCTCTCGGGATTCTAGAAATAACTCTCAAAGACTGTGCTTTTCCTACTGTAGATCCTGAGTACCAAATGCAGTAGATCCCATTGACAGTTGTCCAATAGTCTCAGTTAGTTTTTACCAAAGGTTTTTGCTCACATAACATGGTAAAGACAGTTAATGCAAAATGTTTTGAAAACCTGGTTCGCTCCTTCCCACAAATACACACAGCATCCAATGGAAGGAGTAAGCTTAAACCTAGACCCTAATAGTAATGAGGACATGTATGAGAAATGTGTGACGAAGGTTTAACTCACAATATCTGCTCTCAAAGTCCTGTGTGTGTGTGTGTGTGTGTGTAGAAAACGTTGCGTAGAACTGTCATTATCGTCCTTTCAGTCTCTCAAAGAGGACCAATGACATCATGAGGGTGATGTCTTGACTTGCTCAGGAATTGGACTTAAGTAAGGCAGAGCAGCTTAAAATCATCGGCCTCACTCCTCCAGAGTCATCAAAGTCCAGTGGCAAGACAAAAGTTAAGATGACTGACCATGGCCCAGGATGCAGTGGGAGGGAGACCTTGGCTTTGTCAAATATTCTTCTCCTTCTATGTCTAAGTAAATCTCTTTTTATTAACTGATGAAAGACCCACCCCTGTCTTACTGTGTTCTAGTATTAGCTGCAGCACAGAACAATAGCATAAAATGAAGGAAAGCGAGCAAGTGCACCTAAATAGATATATCTACCTTTTGTTATCTACTAAACCCCTTCACATCCGCCCCTGAGATCAATATTGTGCTGTATTATTTTATAACCAATGTTTCTATATGAACCATCCTTTTCCTCATTTTGAAGGACTCTACTTAGGAAAGGTATGATCAAGTAAGGTGATTACTCCCAGCCCCTAAAGCATCTGCTTAGCAGCCTGGGTTGGGTCTTTTGATTCTGTTTACCCTGCAGTGGAGGCCATCTACAGTCATCCTGATCCATATCTGGCCACAAGACCTGGATAGCACCAAAGGAGAAATTGAGGCAGGTTACTCTGCTCAGCCCTCCCTCACTTAAATCCAATTCACTTGCAAGTTATGGCATCACTTTCCTGATATTTTTTCCCAGATAGCTACAGGTGGCTGGGTCTCACAAAGCTGCTAGCATTCCTTAAGTATCAGATAAGGGCATAATTAGCCGCATCTAAAGCCCAGCCCACTTTCCCCAGCTGCAGATTAGTCCTGCCCTGCCCTCAATGATGAAATAATAGAGAGAAGCTGAGAACTCTTAGCTCACCTCCTCATTAAAATGTCCACAAATTGAGATTGCCAGAGAGGTCCAAGTGACATATTGTCAGGCCAATCAGAAGGAAGACACACCTAGGTTTAAAAGATTCTGTCAGCCCTCACTCTGAGTCTTTTGGCACAAATGGAGGCAGATCATAAGACCCATTTACTAATAGGGTGGGAGAGAGGGCTATTAATAAATGAGATCTCACTAGGAGAGTTACCTGAGTCTGCCCTTTGTTAAATTCCACTCATGACACCCCCCCTCTGAGTTTTCAGCAGTAGGTAGGGGATTCCTGAATCACTTGCACTTACAGCTCATAGAAAAGAAAATCGAAAAGGGTGTCCATATTTCACCTCCAGATCACAAACTATAAAGTGGAGAAAATAGGGAAAATGGTGACAGGATTCAGTTTTCCATTCCAGCTCACGAGCCCCCTCAATTTCATAAAAAAGGAAGTCTCAAGACCTTCTCCGTATTAAAATGTAAGCTCCTTGAAGGTAAGAGACTATTTTTGCCTTTCATCTATCAGTCCCTATTTCTACTCCAGGATCAGAACTGCTCCCATGGTGCAAGTCTCAGATAATTTTGCTCACTTGACACTCAGAACTCTGATAAAAGCAATAGTTTCTTCAATTTTCCCACTTGATCTGGTGTTCGCCTGAGGCCCAAAGCCTTCCATTATTGCTAGGCCCAAATCTTCCTTACTCTAAACCTAGCCTAGCCCTCCAGCATCAGCTATTTTCCCCACCCTCAATATCTTTCCTGGAATCTGACCTCTAGTCACCCCAGTCCCGTCAAGATCCTCCTTAGACTTCTCCTCAAGACCATCCCTAAACCCCTCCTCCCATCACCCCAGAACCACCCCTAGATCCCTCCCAGTCTTTCTATATATAAGATCCATCTTGCCTCTGTGAAGGTGCTCAGATTCAATCTAGCTAAGATCGTTCAGTCCCTCGTCTATGACAAGTGTCACAAAATAGTGAGATTTCTTCAGTCTATCCAATATGGCAAATCTTTAATAAACTCTTTTTCTTTGGCTGTAAGAAGGCTCCGGTGGAATTCACTCGGGCAGTACCTGGCCCGTCAGTACTTTGGGGTCCCAAGCACCCCTAAACCTCAACACTTCCTCTATCCTACTGAGGCATTTCTTTCCCACTCCAAGTGGGTACTAATTTAGAAGCCCTCATGAAAGGAAGGGGCAATCACCTTCCTGGGTGCCTGGGTGTCAGTGTCATCAGAAACCAATTTGCTTGTCTCCCTCTCTGAATCGTCAATGCCCCATGCTCATGAGAAAATAATAATTATAAAAGTGGCCAAGGCAGGGACCCTGGGTTATACAATTTAGTGATTCTCAAAATCTTTTTATCCCATAAGTCTTTGAGGGAAAGCCTTCATTCCCATCTCCCCTTTCCATATATCCAACACTATCACTCCTCCCTCTGAGAGTTGGTTTTGCAGGTTTTACCTGACCAATGAGGGCCTAGTTCTTATAACATGCGCATTATACAATGTTCTTTCTTGCATCAACCCACGTAAAAGCTTGGTGAGTCTCTTTCAGAAATGTGTTATGGAGGAGCCCTACTTCAAAGTATGTACAGGTATCCTCAGACTAGCTCCTGTCAGCTTACTTTATAGTAACAAAAACCTTTTTAATGGGCTGCTGAGCTAGAAATTAATTTGCATTCCAAAAGCTTAAATAGACTTTGGAGTGAGGAGGAAGTAGGAATATTGTAAACCTCCTGGAGGGTGGAGAGTTGGATGCAACAGAAGTAACCATGGCTTCCTACTTGTTGCCACGGGCTCTCTCTCCCCATCTGGCCACCACATGGCCATGAATGAATGATGCCACCTGTTTCTGTTGTGTGCATTCTTTTTTTCCTCTTAGGTGAAAGAATATCAGAGATGAAACAAACCATGTTATGACCTTGTAAGCTTCAAAAGGTTGAAAAGCCACCTGAGGTCTGGCAACTGGAGTCTATATCAGATGTTGTTGATAACCTCAGTAGAGGAATCTCTTAAGGGATGATCCACTTGATACAGCCCAGCAATGGACTGACCCAACAGCCTGTGAGCCTCACTGTCCTGCAACCAAGAGAGCAACTCATCCACAAGTTATGCCACCATCCTCAAAAGTGAACTTGGTAGAGCACCAGCCCTGGAGTCAGAAGGATCTGAGTTCAAATCTGACCTCAGACACTTGACACACTTACTAACTGTGTGACCTTGGGCAAGTCATTTAACCCTAATCGCCCTGCCTTCCCCCCCCCCCAAAAAGGAAAGTGAACTTGTGAGGGGGGAGGGGAATGTTTGTAGCAAATACTTTAAGTTTGAACCCACTCACCCAAGGACTGTGTGGGTGTATAGAGGAGGCAGTATATCCCAGCTTGGGGGGATGTGTCTGTACTTCTGTCCTGGCTATACTTTCTCAGTAAATATTCCTTTGAAGAAGCTAAGTGATGTTAATTGATATTAAAGACAGATCCATTGGTCAAAGTTATATTGGAGCAGTAATCACTGGTTGAATGCTATTGAAGGGAACACATTGGAGTAGGGTTTGTGTGCAACAGTATTATAAAACTCTTCCCCCACCAACTGCAAACCCTTGGTGTAACCTGTAGAATTCTCAAGGGAAAAACAGCTGAGCTCTGAAACCTAACCCATCCTTGCAGAGGTAAGAGGTGCAGGCAGAATTTAAGCTGAGAGCCTATTACTACAACTATAAATCTTTAAGACTGGGGAAGGAGGAATTATAGGTGCTGCGAGGGGGGTGGGGAGAAAGGGAGGAGGAGTCGCCTCAGCCCTTTCACACTTATAGGGGATATTACAGAAGGGATTCAAGATTCAATCAGCTCCTTAACCAGAGAGAAAGATCCTCGAAAGAAGAGAGCATATCTTACTTATATTTATTTTACATCTCTCACAGAACCTACATTACTAAGTAGTTACTAGACTAAAATGAACGAAACTAAATTCCTCCACAGGATATGTTTTCCTTACTCTAGAGTAAGTCACACTCTACCAGCCTATTCAGATGCTTCATGGCAGGAAGCCTTGGCATGGCCAAGTCAGTGACAAACTCTGGCAGGTTCCACTAAGCTGGAAAGACTTCTAGCAGGACCCAGAATCTATCTTCCAAGGACCAGACTAGCTAAGTTCTGAGAGAGGGACATCACTAGAAATTTGGCTACCAGGTGATGAAACTAAAGAATGGCATGATTAGATGTGCCTGTTGGGAAGAAGAACTCATCACACCAATAATAGCCTGTTTGCTTAAGTATTTTACTACTGAAGAAGAATTATAGAAAGAGTTGCTTTTCCTCAACTCTCTCAGCCTCAATCTAAATAAATTCCTGGAGCAGTAATTCTTCCTCCACAAAAAATTATTTGGAAGAGGGGAAGACTATAAGTGAGCTTAAGGAGAGTAAAAAAAAAAAAACAAACCTGGAAACAAAATGTCCCAGTGGAGGGGAGCAGTGGTTCTCAAACTTTCTGGTCTCAGGATCCCTTTAAACACTTAAAAACTGAGGAATGCCCCAAAGAACTTTTGTTTATGTAGGTTACATCTATTGATATTTACCTATTATAAATTAAAACATCTTAGTATTATTAGAAAAATGGTTTTGACCTGGGAACCTCCTCTACCAGGACCACACTTTAAGAACCACTATATTGGTGAACAGACAAATCAATCGTGCCATATGGAATAGTATCGCCCAACAAATATAAGAAATTTAAAGAAGCGTGCGAAAACGCGTAGGAGGTAATTCAGGACAAGACAGCAACACCAAGGGAACATGATGACTTACAATGATGTTAACGAAGTAGTTGCCAGAACAATCTTGATTTTTTTTTTCCTCCAAGAATAGAGGATTTATGTCCTCCCCTGAAAGAACTGGGATGCTGCAAGGGTGGAATGTTGCAGATGTTGTCGGTGGTGGTTGCTTTTTCTAAACTGGTTTCCTTTGATATCAGGGAGGGTTCAAGAAATCAGAATAATGAAAGAAAGGAATGAACAACAAGCATTTGTTAAGCCTCTACTAAGCACAGGGCTGACAAATACGAAAGTGAAGACAGTCCCCGTCCGAAGGAGCTTATACTCTAATGGAGAGACAACACCCAAAGGGCAGTGGTGGCCGGGGAGAAGCACGGAGATTAACACGCTTCCACCCAGAACAGCTCCCAGACTTGGAGGGGGAAAGGGTAGAGAGGGCAGATAAGGGTAGTTGTTTTAGTGCTTGCCAGGGAGTAGGGAGCGAGAACAAAAGTGGAGGAGGCTCCTTTCCTCCAGTCCACCCCACTCCCTCGCGACACCCTCATCCACCCCGGGGCTGCACAACTAGCAGCCGCCCGGGAGCATCAGGTCCTACGCTGACCTCTCACCCTATCCCCAGCCGACTCCAGCGCCCTCCCGCCCCATGATTGGTCACTTCCTTTTCCTCCCCGGGACCTGCTGACCGGCTGAGCCAATGGGAAGGCGCGGTGGCGCCAGCGCGGTTGGGTGAGAGGCCTCCGCGGGACTTGCCTCGGTACTGGGGCTTTGAAAGGGTGAGTTATCTGGGAAGTCGCCCCCCTCCATCCCCTTCGGGACCGTTGTCTTGACTGGGAGTGGAGGGGCTGCTCCTCCTGGGGCTTCTCCAGGCCCGGGCTTCGTCTGGGGAGGAGGAGGAGGAGGAGGAGGAGGAGGTGGTGCGTGCCTCCGAGGTCTGCCCCTTCCGCCCCGCCGGGTCTCCTAGGAGACCCAAGGTGTCTGCTCCGGGAGGGGGAGGTGGGAGGGCGGCCACGGGCATGGTTGGCGAAACCCGGGTCGGGAAAGCGAATGCGGGGCAGGCCCAGGCTGTCCGCCCTGGAGCTCCTTGGCTAGGACCATAATAACTAATAAAGAAAATGAAGATGCGTGAAAACGAAACATGGCATCCCCAAAGTGAGCCGGGGCTCTCCCCACCCCCGCATCACCTTAAATTTCCACCGAGGCTATTCGGGCGTTTTGGGGGTAAACGCGGACCCTGGACTTCGTGTGGACGCGCAGCCCCAGTCCGGCGTTTGGGGTCAGAGCTGCCTGGAGTCCACTCCAGAAGGCCACCGCGGCCCCTGAGCTCCTCTCCCTTCCATTCTGCCTCTCAGTGTCCGTTTGGAGGACCCCAGGTTACCGGGCCCATCACAGAAGGGCCGGCAATCCTCTGGGCCAAGAGACCCAAGGGAAAGGGTGGCCCTAAGTGCCCCGAAGGTGATTGCATTTTGAAGGGACCGCCGTTCTGCAGTGAGCTCTGGCCCTGGGCATCGGAATCAGATGCTGACCTAGCATCTGGCCCGGACTCGGGGAGGTTATTAAAGTCCCGTTGTCGAAGGGCCGAGCCAGACCTAGAACCCTGATCTCCTGCCATCCAGTCTGCTACAGCACGCTGCCCCTTCACCTTCGGGAAGCAGGAAGTTGGCCAACGCTTCCAAACAGGAGTGGTGTTTGGAAAAAAAAAAAAAGTGAAAAGCAAATGACCGACTTTCCCTTTTGGTGTTCTCTTCCCTTCTTAGTTCGAGTAATTGGCTTTTTATGACTCGCCTCTCGCGTTGGTAGGGTCCTCAAACAAATGGTCTGGCATAGCTAGTGCTAGGTAGGGTTCGTTTTTAATCGGGAGCTGGAAACTGAAATGTATTCAGTCTGGATTAAAGTTGGCGTGCCCTTTTGCCTCTCTCTCCCAGGTAATTTGATTGCATGAGGTTGAAAACTAAAATCCATTGGGTGATATGTTGTAACATATGAGTCACAAAGAATAAGTGAGTGAGAATGTGATAGTTGGCCTCACCCCACTGCCAGTATGGTAGCAAAGCAATAACAAAATGATGACAAGTTACCACAAATCTTTCTGTGTATAAGAAAGCTAGTGGGTTTTGTTAAAACTGCGATGGTCATAATCATGGCATGGAGGATATGTACCCCTCCCCTCCCCCAGGTTACCTAATTGTCCAGTACCGTATTGAAAAAGTTAATTGATTTTTAAAAAATGAATTTCCCTTAAGACCATAATTTAGCAGTAGCAGCAACAAATACAGTGAACTAGATACACTTGCACATCAAGGACAGCCATTCGAGAAAAATCTCAGTAGCATCAGGCAGTCTTACCACTACTTGTCTCATAGTTCCCCTTCAGCACTGAGTTGGATCTGTGGTCTCATCTGAGCATCCCACCTTGGGTGCGGTAGGTAATAGCCTCTTAAAAGCAGCCTCTCTTTGCTTAATTCTGAAGGCATCATCTTAGTACCTCATCATTGCAGATATTTAAAAATTGGTTTTGAAGGTCTCAAACCTCAGTTTTCTAATAACATTTTCTAGGTATGAATCTTAATCCTAGACTAGTGTGAAAATTATAGAATATTTTTGGTTTTGGCTAAAAGGGGAAAACAGTGTGAAACAAATTATGGTTTAATGAAATGTACAAAAACTGGAAAGAAATAGTTGCGAATTTTCATCAAATTGTCATGCAGTTTATGAAATTCCAGCCATACTAAAACAGTAACATCATGTTTTCTTGCCCTTTGTCAGTCAATAAACACCTTTACTAGCAAAAGATATTGTCTAGTGCAGTAAAATTATTAAATGGGAATGTAATTCTTTAAAAAGGAACTCCGGGCCAATAATTCTGCATTATAATAACCATCACCTCATGTGACAGATGGCTAGTTTTATTTCATCTTAGGAGGTTCAAGGGAGTACCTGCCTTATAGTATAGTGATCGAATATGCCTTCATTTCTTAATCATTCTCTCAACCCAGTCTTAAAAGGAGATAATTAGAATGTATAGTGACCAATAAATACAACTACTCAACTCTTTCAATTTTGTTTTCAGGTGCTGAAGATGAGACAGAAAGAAGTATTGACCAAAACCTTCCAAGCCCCTGCTGTTGTTTGTAGTTCTTCAAATAGTCACATTTACATGTTTAAAAATGATAATTCAGACTCAGATGAACTGTCTGAAGAAGAACTAAATGTGGAATTGAGACCAAGGGGAAAGGAACGACAAAAGAGTACTGGAAGAGAGAGAGTAGGGGATGTGGTGTTACTAGAACGAGAGCTCACAGAAGATGATAACCTTAACAAACTTGCTCTTCAATATGGTTGTAAAGTAAGAACTCATTCCACTTTGGTCATAGAGATGACTTGGCATCCTTATTTTGTCAATTGTTTCAGTTAAATTTAATAAAGCTTACTGAAGATTCTGGGACACTCATTTTAACAAATTTTATCTTTTGAAGAAAGAGACCCAGGAGCATGGCAATGAAGAACTCTCCTATTAGCCTTAATCATAGATTACAACCTCTAGTTGTATCCATTTTGGGATGGGAGGGAGGGATAAGAGGTTTTAATCAAGGATCACGTCAAGTTACCTTCTTTTTTCTACAAACTGCTCCTTCATTTCACCTATTCTGAAACAGCAATTATGACATTCCTTTAGGCAAATGATATTTAATATGATGGGGCAACAGAGGGAAATCTCTTTCCTGGATTTGACCATGTACTTGCTTGCTGTTACTTTTTCAACTTATATTGTTGGTTTGTGGTAGTTCTAAACAGGTAGAATTATAGCTTCTGTCTGTTATAACTGCTGTTTTGTTATGCTATGGCATCTTTGTAATACTGTTTTTCTTTTTAATTGTATTTTTATAGCATACAGAGCGATTAACAGTGGGGAAGTAAGTAGGAAAGCATTCATAGAATTCCTTGCATGTTCTCCACAGATCAAAGAAACTTATTAATTTAACTTTGTTAGCATTGTGCTTCAAATTTTGTCCAACTTTGGTTGTGTAGCATTCGGTATACACATAAGCTAATTATGTGAAGTTATTCTACACACTTGGAGTGTGTATTATGATGCAAAATTGGATCAGAGATCTAGGGCTGCAAGATAGCTCAAAGGTCATTTAGTCCAACCCCTTTATTTTATAGGTGACTTCAGTTTAAAGAGGTTAAGTGAGTTTCTCAAGATCACACAGGTAGTAAGGTCAAAGGTAGGATTTGAATGCAGGTACTCTCCAGTCAGTACTTTTTGCACTGTACCTCTGTGTGTATATGCTTTTTATGTTTCTCTGAATAAATAAGAGAGTGGTCAGGTAGGTTATTGCCTTGTAGGAAGTACATAAACATTAAGATTTTAATTCTTTCTAGAATTTTGATTTTAGTTTGCTATATAGACTTATCTACAAGATGAAATTGTTGATTGAGATCAGAGTTCTTAGCCCTTTTTGTGTCATGGACTCCTTTGGCAATCTGGCGAAGCTTATTGACTTCAGAATGCTATTTTTAAATGCATATAACGAGATAGAAGATTATTAAGGAAATTAATTATATGGAATACAATTATAAAAAAATTAAAGTTCATGGACCTCAGGTTAAGAACCCTCAGTCTAGATGACTTTTAAGATCCCTTTCTAGGTCTAACATTCTAACTCATACAACTTGCTTTTCAATTCATAATTACTATGTGTATACTTTTTTCTTTGTGGGAAAGTGATGGAGAGTAATAACTTTCTATATGCTGTACTACCAAAGTCATAAAAAAGTATTTATCTTACATTTAGATAAACTGTACAGTTTACATAGTGCTTTCATATATGTTATCATCACATCCTCACAACAACCTTGTGATGTAAGTGGATGAAATATCTATTTTTTATACGAGGAACCTGAGGTTTAAAGAACTTAAATGACTTGAGTAAGGGGGTACATAGCTAGTTAAAGGAGAGCCAGTATTACATAGTCCAGGTCTTTTGACTTATTTGACTAGACTAGACTAGACTGCCGCTTAAAATAGCTTTGTCAAAAATAAAAAAGATATTCAGCTAAATTAGATTGTGCCTAAATAAGATGGTCACATTTCCTAAATAGGAATAACAAAATTGCTACTGGTAATTAGAAAAATAAAATTTTTGACAAAGTAATCTCAGACATCTTATGTAACACATAAATTAGTATTTATGAGTTATACTCAGTTCCTTTTACTGCTGCCACCGTGGCCCTCTCCCCCCCCCCAGCCAATTAAGTTAAATGACCAAGTAGTATGGAAACAATTAAAACTGTAGGGTGGCTGAATTAAATAAGACCCCAATTCAAACATCTATTAGATTTACTTTAACATTTAATTTAAACGTATTGTGTAATGTGGTGTTCTAGGTGGTGTTTTTTGTTTTTGTTTTTCAAAATACAAAAGAAAATGTATATTAGTTTTCTGAATTTGAATGAACATGCTGAGCCTTCCCATGAAATTTATAAGAGGAATTAGCTTGGAGGAATATGTCTAGAGAATCTTAAGTTGAAGTAAGTTTGTTTAGTAATGAGGTAAAAGTTTTTACTGGTTAATTTGCAGCACATTTTGGACTACATAATAAAATTATCCTGACGGTCTCTTTTTTTTGTTGGTTTTATGATGTCCCATGTTTCCAGTTATCTCAGGTAATAGTTCAAAATTCCCAAAGCACATGAATTTTTTTAGTTCTTTTACATTTAAAACCTACTTATCAACTTCAAACTAAACAAAAAAGTAGTGTTACTATCAACAAATTTAGGAGTCATTGATTTTTGTGCATTTTTAGGGCAAAATGAAACTTTTTAGGTGAAGATAATACCGTCAGTCCAATATTCAGGTCATTCTTTTTGTTTTTTAGCTAATTTAATGTTAGGTGAATAAATTGTGTTAGTGATGTCCTTGGGACCCATTTACCATAAATTTAATATGCCAGAAGGGGGCACTGTTGCCTCTAAAGATAAAGAAAAATACACATGGGAAAACTTCATTTTAAGTTTAGGGATTTTATTTTCTGTTTTATTTTACTGGACATTAAATAGACAAATATTTTTGTTTTTACAATTTCATCTTATTAAGACTATTATCTAATAATAGCTAATATTTCTATAGTGCTGTGTGGCAGGCTCTGTGCTAAGCACTTTACAGTTGACTCATTTGATAATGCATACTATCTTAGAAGTAGGTAAAAAGTCCATTAAAGCAAGGGTTTATTCAATTAAAAAGAACATTTGCCTTGTCTTGTAGTATTTTAGGTATTTGTGTAACTTTTGAAGGAAGTTTTAATGTACTTATTTTAATATGTATTATTTTTCTTTTTCCGTAGGTTGCAGACATCAAGAAAGTAAACAATTTTATCAGAGAACAAGACTTATATGCTTTAAAATCTATAAAGATTCCAGTGAAGAATTATGGCATCTTAACAGAGACAAACAAGGAATTAAAGCCCCTCCAAACTACATCTTCTGATTCTAGATTGACGTTTGTTGAGTTTCCAGACTCGGATAATGGAGCTGCAGAGAGTGCAAAATCCAGCCAACTGACAGATTTTTTTAAGGGGATTGATCAAGATATTGAGAGTGCAGTACAATCAGAAATCTATTTAAATCAAGATTATTGCATGGAAACCCCAAACCAGCCTTTGCTTCCAATTAGTCAGAAGACTCTAATGAATGGTGCAGACTGTGGAATTCAGTGGTGGAATGCTGTTTTTATCATGCTTCTAATTGGAATTATTTTACCAGTGTTTTATGTGGTCTATTTTAAAATACAAGGCACTGGGGAAACCACTAGTAGCTTGAATACAACTGTAGGCCCCAATGGTGCAGTATCAACCAGTTCAATTCCAGGCAAAGCCCCAGAGCTGGAGATTCCATTGAAGACCACAGCTTCTTCAGACAATTTCAGACAAACAATAAGCTAAGCATATTTCTTCTTTAGAAAGCAATGAATCTGGATCTCAACTCTAGTAACTGGGTTCTCATTGGGCATGTGTTGATAACTTCATATAGGTAAACAAAATAAGTTTTCAGATTCATAATGGAGAACTATGGCCATTTACTTGGGTTTTGCAAAAGAGGCCAAGACAAATTATCTGGCCACATTTATCTTTGTCTCAGGTGTAGTCATATATATGAAGCCACCTTTTTCAAGCACCTTATTCCTTAGAAAATTAAGTTTAATGAATTCTTTTAGAAATTGGGTCGAAGCTAAATTAACCTATATGGAGTGCCATTTTAGTATATAGTATTTAAATACTTTCTGAGTGTGTCCTCCCCCCACCCCGAAAGTTTTCCCCCTTAATTGCAAAAAGAAAAAATTGGCAAATACTGAAGAGGATTGTATAGTGAAGTAGAACTGGCTGCAAGTTCTACTTCTATTCAAAATGGGTATTTTTAGTGTTAAATGCTAATAATTATTAATCTTGGATAGTATTAAGGCCCATTTGTGTTGGTCATCCTTGATAACAGAATGAGTGACAACAGCATGTTGCTGGAGCAAGAAACTGCTTATGCCATCTGTGTGGATATAAGTAATATGGAGGCGTTTGTGGTAGTAATCCATTTGAGTTATGTGGTTTCTCATTCTAAATTTACTAGCTTTTCTTTTGAGAACCATGGCTGATTTCATTCTTGTACCAATTCCGTCTAGTTGGTCACTGTCTTGAGAACTGATTGCAGTTTGGTATTTGGGGGTCTGAAAATCTTAAGGATTAGTTATTTGTGTCTATAGTATCTAATGACTTATGATGGTAAATTTAATACATGTAAAGAGCCAAGCATTTGGGGGATTTTGTAATTAATAATATTAATACTTTGGCAAAGGGGCTACCATAGAGTAGCCCCAATATTTGATCCACTTTTAAAGATAGAAAAAAAACAAAATTGAGGCATTTAATTCACCCTTGCTTAATTACTTGTTTTTTGACACTTCTCATTTATATGTGTATTTTAAAATTATAAAGCTAAACTCCTTCAAACCTATTTTTTTCATATTTGAAGACTTTTTTTACTTGTATGTTCAAATACATTTAAAATAGCATTTTCCTAACCCCACCACAATGTCAGAAATCTCATATTCTCTTCCTGATAATGTTATCTAGCACTGGGTTATACCTCTGTATTAACTCAGTTTCATCCAAGAGTTGGCTCTAGAAGTTGAAGTAGCTTCTGATTACACATTTTCATAATGTTGGTAAAATTACATAATTAAGTTTGAAAACCATTTTGCTATCTAGATGATTGAGGGATAGGGAGTATTGACAAAAAAAAAAATCTCCCTTGTAAAGTTCCAGCAAGGATACAGTTGGTGTTGCCCCTATTCTGTGGCTTTTGAAAGTAGTGAATCAGATACTAAACTAAGATCCTGTAGCCATGTTTAGGGCAGCTGTCCATACAAATAAAGGAGAGTGAGAAAATTTAACTCCTTTCATTAACCCCTTTTTAACATGCATTCCTATGGGAAATGCATTGTTCAGTCCTGTAAATGTTGAGTTGGACTAATACATTTTCAAATAAATGAAGCTAGTATAACCCTAAGTAAATATTAAAAATTCAAACCTTCATTATAACCACTGCTATTAAAAAGACATTGAAAGAAAGTGTCATTTAAGGTTTATGTAGGGATAAAGGCAATCTCTATTCTCTCCTTGTAAATTTGAAATTTTGACCTGTACTTAATGTACCTTCCCTTTCCTTTTCTTGTCACACATCCACCTATCCTACTATTAGTGTTGGATGTTTGGGCTATGACTGCTTCTCCTTTTTCCTGCCTTGTGCCATGGGTGGTACTGAGTACAATAGACTAAGTGCTTTGCATCAGAGACTGGAGGTTTGGAGCAGCGGTGAGAGTATAGAACTTCACAGGTGTAGATGTTGTGGTTAGTATTATTACTGCCATGCCCAGCATGTATTGATCCTATTGGGTAGAATAAAAAAAAATCTTAAAGTTCAGTCCATATTATGTAAAGGCAAAACAACCCAAAATATTGCCCATTTGTATTAGTTTGATATCTTTGAGTATGTTGGTGTATCTTTTTTTAGTTTACTAGCTTTAGAAAGATTATAGCTCTTTTGACCTTTGAAAAGGTGTCCTTGTTATCTTAGATGAGATATACTCAATATGAGAATGACTGAGATTCCCTTTATCCTTTTTTGTTTGATGGATTCCTGTGGGAATACAGTGATAACCCCATTTTCCTATGGCAAGTTAAAACTGTATTTGAGAAATTAAATGTGCTTTCATTTGGTGAAATTTTTTTCAAGGTAAAATGAAGACACAAAACTGCTATAGTAAATGGTTTTATTTTATTTAACTATATAGCCAAATATTTTAGCATGCTATACCAACAAGATATAATTTTTTTTTAGCTTTCTGTAATGCTTGTCCTTATGAAGCACATTAGGAAGGGTTTAAAGTCCTTCAAGGAATCCACTTTTGCCAAGTAAAGACTGATCTTTGCTTTGACTTTCACAAATGGCATACCATGACTTCTTCTATGAAGGAAAGTTGATTGAGTCTCTTCACCACATTGGCCTCACCCTCCTTTTGTAAAGGTTGAAACTTCAAATTGAAAAAGTCACTAAAACACACAAAAAATGATGGAAAAGATTAAGATTTTGGTGTTGCATCTCTAGAGGTATCTGTCTTTAAACTTCTTCCATTTGTGAGATGTTTGGCATATTAAATGCATATAAACAGGGTAACCTTCAGGACCTTGGTTTTCTTTTCCTAGTTGCTTGTGCCTTATAGGGGTATTTAAATACTTGGCAAAGTATGGATAAAATTCTCTTATTAGGTACCAGTAGTGTATGAAATATTATGAACTCATTTTCTACCCAAGAATATCTATTTTTGTGCTAGTGATATTAAATTTTCAGTGCCTTCAGAAACTTTACTTTAGAGTAATAATTTTTAAACATTTTTCATAGCATCTATGATTAAGGAATTCCAGTGCTCTTACTTTATGTAAAATTAATTAATCATCAGCCCTGTCGGGAAGATATTATTCCTCTTTAATAGATGGAGAAACAGCACAAGACCTAAGGTCACACTGTGTAGCCCATAGCAAAGCTGAGAACCAAGACTTGACGCTTAGGTCTGTTACCACCCAATCCAGAAACCATACTACCTCAGAGAGAAGGTATTTTTCTGAAATAATTTTGCACTTTATTGTGTTGTAAAGATTGCTCCTGTTTGAATAAAACACAATGGCTGCTTTTAAAAGCTGTTTAACATTTTACTTACTTTGCTATCTTATTTTTTTCACTTCTCAAGTTATGTTGATATGACCGTGCTGATTGATGACTAGTATTAATAACGTTTATTTGTTGATACTCTGATAATAGTCTTTTTTTCCACCTAAATGTCTGGATAACTTTTATACTTGAATAACCTAAAGTCTTTAACTGCTGTTTCTGGTATAAAGAAATAAATGTGAACCGTCTTTAAATTTTTTTCCCATCCCAGTTCTAGTAGTAAACATTATCAGATTACAGAGTCTAAAAAAATACAAAATGGTTCCACATTCTACTGAATCATAAACTGAGTCCAGAAACTTGGGGATTTGCTTGAGGGAAATAGTAAGTTCTACTTTAAGCATTCATCCATTTTCAGGAGGTAAAGAAATAGACCAAACAGTTTAATAAATAGGTGATAGAACTTTATCAGGCAATACGTAACTTGAGTAATGTAAGGGAAAAAATCCCTAAACATATTTTCCTCAATTGAATTGATAATGATAGGGTTGTGTGCTCAAATTACAAGGGTAATTGCATCAACCCTCTTCTTTGCTCTGATTGTATAAATCTGGCCCACAATTATTTGCATAAAATTAAGGAAACTTGCTTTGAGGTATCTTTAACCTTATTGAAACAGGTACTCCCTCTAACTGTGCAGATTGTAACGCTTTCATACTTTCCCCTAAAATTCTTCACAGGATACTCATCCAGTTTGCTAGGTACTATTCTCAGGGATTCTTAATGTTTTTTGTGGCCTAGATCCTGTGGGTATTTAGTGAAGCCTCTGGAGTCCTTTTCAGAATAATGTTTTTAATGCATAAGGTAAAATATAAGCTAATATAGGAAACTAAATATATTGAAACATTTTTTTCCATCTAAATTCACAGACATTCCTGCCATTTCTTTCCACACATCCTTTGGCAGCCCATGAACTTCACTTTAAGAATCCTTGCTCTTGATCTGCTGACATGTGTATCAGTGGAAACAACTTGTCGAGCTGTTATCCCATGTGCTCACTACATCAGCAACCTACCTTGTTTTCTGGTCCTTTTATCTCTTTCTTGATATCTTGAAATGGCCAATTCAAGTACATAATTCTTTTTTGGTAATATGCTACTACAGGCCACCATGAATCTCACCATTACCCTTGAGTAACCTGCAACTTTAATTCTTCAAAAATGACTATTAGTGTTTAAAAAAAAAAAGGTGGACCTTTGTTTCTGAGACAAGTTTGGAGGAGTCAGGGAAGTTAGGTGTCTCTCACTTAAAGTAAAAAAAAAACTTTTTTGTCTAACTACAAATCAAGGCTATTTATTACTCCAAGTCTAACCATCTGCAGTGTCTGTCTACCATATATATACTGATAGATTAGCTTAATTGGCTTTCTGTCCAACCGTATAAAATAGTCTGGATAAAAAGACATTTGTCAT
The DNA here is from genome assembly GCF_011100635.1 of Trichosurus vulpecula. Classification (NCBI taxonomy): domain Eukaryota; kingdom Metazoa; phylum Chordata; class Mammalia; order Diprotodontia; family Phalangeridae; genus Trichosurus; species Trichosurus vulpecula. The sequence goes on along the minus strand of NC_050580.1, from coordinate 137,837,051 downwards.
CTAGATTTTCCCTGCGCAGTTAGTTAAGTCAATCTTTGAGTGATAATGTATCTTATTTAGGAGACTGCAATGTTCAGGATTTGATATGATCAATACACTGATGTAAACAGGAACATCTGAAGTAGCTATAAGGCACTCCTGTTCTATTTGGATTCTATACCAGACAAAGGTACAGTGGAAAAAGCACTGATTTTGGAGTCGGAGAACCCGGGTTCAAATTTTACCTCTTGTTGCTTATTACTTGTGTGATGTAGGGCAAATCAGCTAACCTTACAAAATTTCAGTTTTCAAATTTCTAAAATGAGAGGGTTGGATTAGATATTTTATTAAGGACTCTTGTGTGATTTTAAGATAAGGATGAAAGACAGCTTGGAGGATAAAGTTGGTAGTGTTTTGTTAGTCAACAGACAAAAACAGTGGGATCTTACAATCTTTAACTTTCAGTCAACCGTTAGTCAAAGTAAAATCCATCAATATTCTGTGTGAAAATCAACCTGTTTTTTTATTCCTTCATCAAGAATGCCTTTTGTAATATAGATTAAACTCAAATTTAAAATTTGTATCTATATATCTCCCCATTCTGAATATTATACTACCCTATCCCCCAATCTAGCAAGCCATTCCTTGTAACAGTAAAAAAAAAAAACAATTTAAAAAATTCAGCCAAGTGTAAATACATATGCAATGTTTCATACCAGTGCAGGGAATGGGAAAATGAACTGATACACAAGGAGCCTAGGAAGGAGAGAAAGACCTTAATCATGAAAGATCCTCAAACAGCTCCCTCTAGCTATCACTGCATCCTGAGAAAAACCAGAAAAGGAAGCTGTCTCTGTCAACTTCAGGAGAAGAGTTATAATTGGTGTCCCTGGTCAGGCCTCTTTCCCCATCTGACTTTCCCGTTCCTGGGGACCCAATGTTTCCAGGTACTCAGTAGGGTTTTGCCTGTATTCCTGTGACAGCTTCTGATACCATGAACATTATTTCTATCATTCTTCATTTCTGCTGACTGGCCCCACATGTGTTTGAGCTCAGGCAAAACAGGGACAGTGCATTAATTGAGGAGTAGTTTGGAGGAGTGAAGAAGTTAGGTGTCCGTCGCGTGATCCTTCACTGTCTTCATAGCTGCCTCCCTTCAACATCTCAGGGTCAAGGTACCCAATCAGGGACCAGATCTTGAGCAGTGGAGATCTGAGATGGTTGCACTTATTACCACTGTAATAAGCAAAACCTAAGCCTGTTTTCATGCTGCTGCAGCTCAGTGTTGAGAGTTTTCCAGGAATTCTTGCGGTATTAGCTTTTGTGATTCTAGTTCTTAGCTACCTTCCCTCTGTCACTTGGTCATTATTCTACCTGCTCCACCCTACCTACATTCTTTGCCTTTCAGATACATATGGTCATAAATACCTGAAAGGACTTTGAGCTCACTCTCCTACAAAGGTAAGAAGCAAGGAGGGCAGGACAAACAGGGAGTGGTGAAGAACACCGTTTCATGAGAAGGTAAAGTACATCAAGAGAAATTCGAGTAAAAGGAAAAGTAGTTTGAAGTTAGATTTCAGAAGTCCTGAATGCCAGGATAAAGAACTAAATCAGTGGACAATGGCAAGCCACTGAAGATTTCTGACATGCTGCAGAATGGTTATTCTGAAGGCAGTGTGAAGGATGAACTGGAGAGGGAAAAAGTAGGAAAATCAGGGACGCTGTTTAAGTTAACTACGTAAGATGTGATAGGGCGATCACAGTGGGAGTAGGTAGAAAAGAGGAATGGAATGATAGAATTAAGATAGAATCTACAAACATTGGCAACTGGTAGGAGAGGTAAAGAGGAGAGTGAAGAATTATTCTGAAGTCTGGAAAATTTCCTATAGGATTCCAGAGTTGGAATGTCCATCCACTGGCAAGTAGGATGTGTTGGAATCCACAAGGAAAGGCTTGGAAGCATCAGTAAAAATAAAGGAGTTGTGGAGAAAGGCAGGTTTGGGGAAAGTGTTGAATTTAAGGTACAGGAGGAAGATCTAGGTGGAAACAATGTTAAATGGATATATAGGACTGAAGAAAGGTTGTTATTAGTAGTCCTGATATTTGGGGTCATCGAAGTGGATGAGAAGGAAAAGAGTGTAGAGAGAGAAGAAAGGAGATGTTTGCATTTGGAGGATGTAGAACTAGTGAATAGAAGGAGCTGACTTGGAGGTAGGAGGACCATAGCAGCTCGGTGCTCTGGGGGAAAAAAGTCCTTGGAGAAATGATAGAATCTAGAAAAAAGTGGTCAGTGTTGTTAGATCTGGCAGAAAGGTTGAAAAGAGCTTGAATTCAATGAAAAGGGAATCATTAGTGACCACTGAGAGGTCAGTTCCAATAGAGCTGTGGATACAGAAACCACACTGACAGGGACTGAAGAATCAGGAAGCATAGTAGTAGAAGCAAGTGAGTTTAGATTATTTTTATTTTTTTCATTATTTATTTTACATTTTTAGTTTTCAGCATTAATTTTCACAAGAGTTTGAATTACAAATTTTCTCCCCATTTCTACCCTCCCCCCCACTCCAAGATGGCATATATTCTGATTGCCCCATTCCCCAGTCAGCCCTCCCTTCTGTCCCCTGCCCCATCCCCTTTTCCCTTTCTTGTAGGGCAACACATACTTTTAAGCCCCACTGCCTATATCTTATTTCCTAGTTGCATGCAAAACCTGGTTTTTTTTTTGAACATCTGCTTTTAAAACTTTGAGTTCCAAATTATCTCCCCTCTTCCCTCTCCACCCACCCTCCCTAAAAAGAGAAACAATTCAACATAGGCCACATGTGTATCATTATGCAAAACCCTTCCACAATACTCATGTTGTGAAAGACTAACTATATTTTGCTCCTTCCTATCCAATACCCCTTTATTCAATTTTCTCCCTTGACCCTGTCCCTTTTTAAAAGTGTTTGCTTTTGATTGCCTCCTCCCCCCCATCTGCCCTCCCTTCTATCGTCCCCCCTTTTTTATCTCCTTCCTCCTTCTTTCCTGTGGGATAAGATACCCAATTTAGTGTGTATGTTATTCCCTCCTCAGGTCAATTCCGATGAAAGCGAGATTCACTCATTCCCTCTCACCTGCCCCCTCTTCCCTTCTTACAGAACTGCTTTTTCTTGCCACTTTTATGTGAGATAATTTACCCCATTCTATCTCTCCCTTTCTCCCTATCTCAATATATTCCTCTCTCCCTTAATTTTATTTTTTTATATCATCCCTTCATATTCAACTCACCCTGTGCCCTCTGTGTGTGTGTGTCTATCTATCTATATCTATATCTATATATATGTATACATATATATATGTGTGTGTGTGTGTGTGTGCGTGTGTGTGTGTGTGTGTGTGTATGTATGTATGTATGTATGTATATTCCCTTCAGCTACCCTAACACTGAGGTCTCATGAATTATACACATCATCTTTCCATGTAGGAATGTAAACAAAACAGTTCAACTTTAGTAAGTCCCTTACGATTTCTCTTTCTTGTTTACCTTTTCATGCTTCTCTTCATTCTTGTGTTTGAAAGTCAAATTTTCTATTCAGCTCTGGTCTTTTCACTGAGAAAGCTCGAAAGTCCTCTATTTTATTGAAAATCCATATTTTGCCTTGGAGCATGATACTCAGTTTTGCTGGGTATTATTGGTTTTAATCCTAGCTCCATTGACCTCCAGAATATCATATTCCAAGCCCTTCAATCCTTTAATGTAGAAGCTGCTAGATCTTGTGTTATCCTGAATATGTTTCCACAATACTCAAATTGTTTCATTCTGGATGTTTGCAGTATTTTCTCCTTGATGTGGGAGCTCTGGAATTTGGCAACAATATTCCTAGGAGTTTTCTTTTTGGGATCTTTTTCAGGAGGCAATCAGTGGATTCTTTCAATTTCTATTTTACCCTCTGGCTCTAGAATATCAGGGCAGTTCTCCTTGATAATTTCTTGAAAGATGATATCTAGGCTCTTTTTTTTGATCATGGCTTTCAGGTAGTCCAATCATTTTTAAATTATCTCTCCTGGATCTATTTTCCAGGTCAGTAGTTTTTCCAATGAGATATTTCACATTGTCTTCCATTTTTTCATTCCTTTGGTTCTGTTTTATAATATCTTGATTTCTCATAAAGACACTAGCTTCCACTTGCTGCAGTCCAATTTTTAAGGTAGTATTTTCTTCAGTGGTCTTTTGGACCTCCTTTTCCATTTGGTTAATTCTGCCTTTCAAGACATTCTTCTCCTCATTGGCTTTTTGGAGCTCTTTTGCCATTTGAGTTAGTCTATTTTTTAAGGTGTTGTTTTCTTCAGTATTTTTTGGGTCTCCTTTAGCAAGTCATTGACTTGTTTTTCATGGTTTTCTCACATCATTCTCATTTCTCTTCCCAATTTTTCCTCTACTTCTCTAACTTGCTTTTCCAAATCCTTTTTGAGCTCTTCCATGGCCTGATACCAGTTCATGTTTTTCTTGGAGGCTTTTGATGTAGGCTCTTTGACTTTGTTGACTTCTTCTGGTTGTAAGTTTTGGTCTTCTTTGTCACCAAAGAAAGATTCCAAAGTCTGAGTCTGTGTCTGTGTCCTTTTTCGCTGCCTGGCCATGTTCCCAGCCAACTACTTGACCCTTGAGTTTTTTGTTGGGCTATGACTGCTTGTAGAGTATAGAGTACTTTGTCCCAAGCTTGAGGGGCTGCGCTGTTGTTTTCAGATCAATTTCTACACAGCAAGCTTTGCCACACCAGTGCTTCTCCTCCCCCAAGAACTGCCAACCCAGACTGACTCAGATCTTAAGCAGGCTCTGCACTCCTGCTTTGATCTGTGACTTAATTCCTTCCAGCAGGTGGGCCTGGGGCTGGAAGAAACTGTAGCTGTACTTCTGTCCTCAGAGCTGCACCACCTCCACTGCCCCCAAGGTGGTGGCCCAACCATGAACTCCTTCCACTCTGCCCTAGCAGTTTTTCCCACTAACCTTCTCTGTTGTATTTGGTGTTTGTAGGTTAAGAAGTCTGGTAACTGCCACAGCTCACTGATTCAGGGCGCTAGGGCCAGTTACACCTGGCTCCTGGTCTGGTTGGTCCGGGCGTGGTTCATGCTGGGCTCTGCTCCACTCTGCTCCCAGTTCCCTGCAATAGACCTTACCCAGTGACCACCCTGGCTTTTCTGGGCTGGAGCCCTGTTTCCCTCTGCTATTTCATGGGTTCTGCAGTTCTAGAATTTGTTCAGAACCATTTTTATAGGTGTTTGGAGGGTCCTGGGGGAGAGCTTTAGGCAAGTCCCTGCTTTCCAGCCACCATCTTGGCTCCGCCCCACCTTAGATTATTTTTATTTTAAAGTTTGAAGTGAAAGGGGGTAGATATTTCTAGGCAGACCAGAGAAAGGAACCAGGTAGAAGGAAAAAGGTTGAAAGTGTATGAGGAGATGATTAAGAAAGAATGGGACAAGGCCATTAATATTGGACTAGTTTTGGCAAGGAGGAATATCAAATTCATCTTTTGAGATAAGGGGAAATGAGAATGTAGGGGAGATGAAGTGGGTCTTGTTAACATGTATATATCTATTTCTACATATATACACACATATAGAGAGCTTTTTAAGGTTTGCAATACACTTTATCACTTTGCATTTTACTGATGAAAAACTGAGGCTTGGAGACATTGTGTGACTTGCCCACAGCCAGTGTCTGAGGTGGGATTAAGGCCTAGGTCTGAGGCAACTAGGTGGTACAGTGGAGATAGAGCACCAGCCCTGGAGTCAGGAGGACCTGAGTTCAAATCCAGCTGTGTGATCCTGGGCAAGTCACTTAACCCCAGTTGCCTTAAAAAAAAAAAAGATCCCAATAAACAGGAATAAAATTTGGCTGGTGGATTGCAGAGCACTTAAAAACAAATTAGGAATAAGCAGTTTGGCATACATGAATTATGCACTGGGTCCTGGTGATTGCCTAGAAAGAAGCTGGATACTTACTGTTATAAAGCAGAGAGATGGCATATTATCCCATCAGCCAGGTGAGGCTTTACCGTTTCTGATGACCAATATGATGGCTCTGCAGAGACAAGCAAAAGTTTCTTAATGCTTATTTTAAAATTAGCATTTAACTGCCAGTTTTGTTGAAGGTACAAAATAGACCTTTTAGCCCCTACGGCAATGTGTGAATCTACTCATGAGTAATAATATCTGATTTGTGTTCAGTAAACTATCCTTTCCAAGTGTTTAAGCCCTAGGAAATGAAAAATTTCCTGCAGGTTTCGAGAAGTTGGAGTTAGAATGTCTGTTCGCCTCTTTCGGATCTGCCATCAGCGGGTGGACCCAGTGCCACAATGCAGATTTTCGTGAAGACTTTGATGGGGAAGACCATCACCCTTGAGGTCGAGCCGTCTGATACTATTGAAAATGTCAAGGCCAAGATACAAGATAAGGAAGGTATTCCCCCTGATCAACAAAGATTGATTTTTGCAGGCAAGCAACTGGAAGATGGGCGTACTTTGTCTGACTATAACATTCAGAAGGAATCCACCCTTCATCTTGTTCTGAGACTTTGTGGTGGTGCCAAGAAGAGAAAGAAGAAGTATTACACCACTCCCAAAAAGAACAAGCACAGGAGAAAGAAGGTTAAGCTTGCTGTTCTGAAGTACTATAAGGTTGATGAGAATGGCAAGATTAGCTGCCTTCAACGAGAGTGGCCTTCTGATGAATGTGGTGCTGGAGTCTTTATGGCTAGCCATTTTGACAGACATTATTGTGGCAAGCGCTGTCTAACCTACTGCTTCAACAAGCCAGAAGACAAGTAAATGTATATGTGTTAATAAAAAAAGTCAACTATTAAAAAAAAATGTTCACTGGCAAGGAGGGTGTTTTGGAATCCACAAGGAAAGGGAGCTGCTGTTCTTACCTGTTCATTTAAAAAATCCTATTCATTTTACAATGGAGAGCGGCAGTCTTTGAAAATATAGGATCCAGGTTGGGGTTGGCCCCTTGCCCATGGTGTTCAGCTCTCCTGTAGCTGTAATACAAACTGGCAGCTAGGGATCAGGAAGGTTCACTACCAGCTTTACACTGGGCTGTAGAGCTTTCTTCCTGACACTCCAAGTCACTTACCCTGCTCAGTGACACACTGAAATTGTTGATCCAATGTGGCTTCCAGGATAGTTTTCATTATCTTCCAGGCTATAGTGATCTTTAATAGATCTGTTTAGTTTGGGCATCATGGTGCTGTGGAAGGAGCCCTTAGGATCAAGAGATACGGTTGTGAATCTTAGTTCCAACAATAGTTGTGTCACATTGAGGCAACCTTCCCATGTTTCTTTTCTATGTATGACAGAAATAACAGTACTTGTCCTACCTGCCTGAGGTGAAGAACACATTCTAAGTCTTAAATTGGTCTATAAATGTGAGCTAATGTTAACTAAAGATTTCGTTTTCTAAATGACAAACCCCACCAGAGGAAAGGGGTGTCTATCAAATATCAACACAGGTGGTGGTGAAAGAAAAAAAATATGATGGGTCTCAAGCTTTCATCTCTTCTGTTTTCCCTTTGTATCTTATAGCCCAAAGGGACCTTTGAGAGCATCTAAGACTGACCTCATTAAAAGTTTTCTTTTATTCTAGTCATTTTTATTAGTGTAGGGAACTCTAATCAATGCAGATTGGTAACTCTCTGTAAGTTATGGTCTGGAGCTGCCAGGAGCCCTAAGAGGTTAGTCACTTGCCCATGGCCACAAAGCCATATAGTTTTCCTGATGTGCTGCACTTAAAGTCTCTCAATGGCATGCTGGCTTTTAATTTTTTTTTAAACATACCATAGTATATACCATGTCATAAAATACCATAGTAAATAATCTCAAAGACTTTGTGACTTGCCCATGGCAAATGGTAGTGATGAGATTTGAACCCAGCTTTCCTGACTCTAAGTTGAGTGCTGGTACTACCTAAACAGCATCTTTCTGCCCTCCTCTTCCTAGAGGTAGCACTGTGGCTCTTGACAGTACCAGTCATCCCAAGATGAACTAACCGTAGGTTCAGATTTTTTGTCTGTAGCAGCTGGGAGAAGGGATTAGTAGCACAAGGGCATGTGTGAGGAAGTGTTCTGAGAACTGTTCTATGGGACCCGTTTTTCATGAATGCATTGGTAAATTTACCTCCTGTGTCACAAACCTTATTTTGTTAATTTATCTACCAACAGTACACACAAGATTTTATCTTGTCTGAATAAGGGCTTTAAAATGATTTCCCTATCCTTTCAAGCACAGGGGCTCTCTTCATTAGTTCTTACATCACAAACATTTGACAAACAGGTGACAATTGGAGGAGAGAGAGCACAGGATGGTGAGGGTTATCTTTGATTTGTTCATGCCAACCGAAAGTGAGTAGGGGTCATCTTTGGGAGGTGGCAGGTCCTTGGTGATGCCAGGGCTACCCTCTGGATTTTCAGCAACTTGAAGGCTTTTGGGTAGGCAAGCAATCAACTTTTCCCAGAGTGGTGGTGACTAACTGTGACCTTTCCAGTAATTAGTGGGAGGTTATCTTTGATGGTAAAGCCCTCCAGATAGCTAAGTAAAGGGAGGCTTGGAGAAAAATTTTGATGTGTCAAATATAAATCCTTGCCAAATAAAAAGTGACCTTAGATACTCAATAACCATAGATTGCAAGAAACTCACCTTCTTTTTCTTCTGGGATTGCTAACACAACTAAGAGAGGAAAAAAAGATATTTTTACATTAATTTTGTAATTCAGTAAAATATTCATTAAAGGTAACAGAACTTTGCAAGTCTTCAAAAACTAAACCCAAAACAACTTGAACACATACACATGTGCCTAAAAATAAGCAAACACATTGCTAGTGAGGTGTATTGCTGATATGTTTTGGTTTTATTTTGCTTTCATAAAGTTTTTACTCATCTGGTAGCACTTTATCTGAGGAAAATAGGACATGGGACCTCTATGGTTTGTATAGCAGAGGCATTCCGTATTTGTCCCAAATGTAAGCTGCCACACAAATTAAGAGCTTTTTATTGTATTAAAGGAAAAAAATAAAGTTTTCATGAACATATACCATTTTGCTTGGAATGTACTTCAATTTATAAAAAATGGATTCCCCTATACCTTTCTGGTATAGAACCCCTCTGAATCCTAAAAGATGTTTCCTGCCTCAAATGTCTTCCCTGCTCCAATCCATTCTCCACTCAGTTGCCAAAGTACAGATCTGACCACGTCACTCACTACCCTACTCAATATTCTAGAAACTCTTTATTACTTCTAGGATTGAATATACATGTTTCCCTTTTTAAGCCTTCACAACCTCTACCCTTATTGCCTTTCTATTCTTGTATTACTCTCCACATACTCTGACACAGCAACACTGGCCTTCTTGCTGTTCCTAGAATATGATGCTACCTCTGATTTCTTGCCTTGTCACTGGTCTTTCCTCATGCCAGTAATTCTTTACCTCATTATCTGTGTCTCTTGGCTTCTTTCAAAATTCAGTTCAAATCCTACCTTTCTGTAAAAGACCTCTCCTGGTCCCCGCCATGGCTAGTATCTTCCCTCTGAGGTTACCTCCAATTTATCCTGTATTTCATATATACAGAGTTGTTTGCACTTTGTCTCCTCCATTATAAGGTGAGCTCCTTGAGAGCAGGGACTGTGTTCACCATTCTTTGTAGCCCAAAAGCTTAGCACAGTACCTAGTACACAGTAAAGTCTTTAATCAGTACTTCTTGACTTGACTTCCTTCCTTGTTATTGGGAATCAAGCAGCATGATTTGGAGACCCTGATGCCCAATGACCACTGCTTTCCTCTCTTCACTGTTCAATAACCTTCAGCATTGAACTCTAATCAATAACCGTTAGAGGTTCCCCACTGCCTGCAGGATAAAGTCTATACAATCCTACAGTCAAGTCCATCAACAATCCTGTCTCAATTTTCTTCATCGCTTATTACTTCATGACATACTCTCTATATTTCATCATTTTCTCCAAAGGCTAAATTGTGTGGAAGGCTCCTATACAACCCTAAAATTGACATAAGTTACCACTAGCTGATGCTAGTCAGACACAGAACCTAAAAAACCCATCAAGGGCCTAGAGCGAGGTATTCATGAGAACGAACTAGGAATAGCAATGAATTCATTTTAAGTAGCTGTAGATAGGATTTAAATATTTTTAGCTGTGAGATTCAAGCAATTTATAAAAATTGCTAACAAAAGTCCTTTTGCAGTCAGGAAGTGAAACTAGCATGAAATATCTGACTTTGAATTTCACTGAACAATAAGGAAGACCCTATTTAGTTAAGCAGACAGGATAAGAAGACTTCTCAGTGAGATAATTCAGCTAGAAAATGAAAAGTGAAGTTCTAGTTTAAAAATTATTCATAACCAGCATACCAACCAACTTTATAAGGAAAATCATATTGCCAGAAACATGAAAAGTCTCCTAAAAGCTCTTAGGTATCTGTCTTATGCGTATGATATGTTGATTAAAAAAATAAGCATTTCCTTAGTAGAACCAAGAATATAATACCCACAATGACTATAGCAATGGAAATGGAAATAACAAATCAAAACCGAATTCTGGGATTATGATGACCAAGCCTGGCCCCGCGAAGAGCGGTGCCACCCTCCCCTCACCCTCAATCTCTAAAGGAACTTTCATTTCTGTGAAGAAAGGTCTATGGAGGTGGGGCATTTTATATAGTGTCCATAATTGGGCATACAATACAGAATTGATGGATGTTAGCTAGTTCTGCTGAGTTTTCTCCCTCTTTTTATTCTTTGCCATAATAGGTAAGTCTCTGGTTGGGGGTGAAAGTTATTTTGAAATAAAGGCAATGTAAAAAAAAAGGATCAATAAAAATTGAAAATAAAATTCTTCCAGATACTGAAGAGACAAAATGCCATTATTATGGAGCTTACTGAAAGTAAAAAAAAAAAATCATCTCCTAGATCACTTTAAAGGTCTAATTAAATTATTTTCCCTGAGTCAGGGGATAGAGTTGTGACCAGAGTGGATAGACAGGTCAGAGGACATTGTGCTTTCATTTTAGAAAGCAGAAGCTGTGAGGCACTAGTGGATGTTGGCTGGGAGAGTTCCATGGGCTGTTACGGAATAGAAGGAGCCTGGCATTACCTATCTCCCATCTAAAGATGAGAGGGGAGACCTGGCCCTGTCTGCGAGTGACCAGGCTCTCAAGTGCAATCTGGCGAGTTGAACTTGGAACCAAGGTGCATCAAGAAGACTGAAAGCCCCTCCTCGGTCAACTGAAGTCTTGAGACCGGGGTGCCACTTTGCAGGAAGGCTAGAGCCTTTGCGTGTGCCTTAACCATATCTTACAAGGTCAAATTTCAGCAACTTGGCTAAAAAAGCACCGTACTGGCAGTCTGACACTTAATCCTGGGCTTGTGTTTCCTTCTCTGTAAAATAAGATTGGATGAGGTACCTTCTGTGAAACTATGAGATTTGGGCTCTGACTTGACTTCAATTCAGCAAAAGTTTATTTAGTATGAATTTTACTGTGACCTAATGAAAACCAGTTCCTTTCTCTGGAGCCTTGATTTCTTTCATTACAAAATGGAGTGGAGCTGGTTGTAACTTCTTTTAATGACACTGAAGATTTTCTTTTCTGGGAGTGGGGGAACCGGCTTCAAGTTTTCCTTCAACCGCTCCCTACCCCCAAACCGTCCCTTATATGAGTTGGCACTCTCTCCCCATATCCCACTAGTAATCAGACTAGTGGATACCAAATGTGAAAAAATTGAACTCAGCATCTAGTTAGCAAGACTAGTTATGACATTACCAGATGGCCAGCTTCTTCTTTGGAGGTAGCCTCACAGGAGTTAAGGTATTCTATTGTCTATCTCCCATATAGGTTAGTGTCTACCCCCATGCCCAGACCAGGGACATCTTTCATGCCACTTGTCCTTGGCACAAAACTTCCCAGTCCTGGTTCTCATTTGGGATGTTAAATGTTACAAAGGAATTCACCCATTCATATGTGCATGTAAAAACCAAGTCTTGTAGCAGTGAAGACATAGAAAATAACAGGGGAACAAAGCACAAAATTTGTAGAAAATTAGTAGTAGGAAAAAGCAAATAAGCTAAAAAGAGGCTTTCCTATACTTGGCAGTGAATGAAACCAGTGGAAGCTTGCAGAAGAAAATGAGGGATGAATTGGGTCTGCAAGTCTTCTGGTAGTCAGGCTTAGAAAAGGCCTGTTTTTCTTCTTGAACATTTTGAAAGTTGATAGGTCAAAATAAAGGAGGCCTACAGGGCTACACAAAACTAATAGGAAATGAGAAAGTTGTTTAGGAAAGGGGATTACAGATGTCACAAAGGACTGCTGATGAACTTTTCTCTAAAGAGAAATTACTCAATCCTAGGCAAATATGACAGAGTCTGGAATACACAGTAAAAGCCAGTATATCTTTACTTTAGTGAATGCAGGATACAAATATTTTACAACAACCTCTAGCATTTTCTTAACCATTTGATAAAAAGTTCACTAGAATATTTATTGTATAATGAAGAAAAAACAACACATTCAGGGAAAAATTGAGATTAACTTATTTTTTCTTAAAAGGTTCATCTCAAGGATGGCAACAAAGTCCAGCTTGTGCCGCCAAACGGTTTTACATTATCAAACCGTGAACAGCTTCTTGTGTGAACTGTTGACTACAAACATTTACCAAATACATAAATCTCTTTTAAAAAAGCCATTTTAAATATAGCAAAGCAGTGTCCTCTTGCACAGCAAAGTGAAGAAAGTTTCTACAGAGAAATAAACATTTTACATTTGTAAATCTTTCTTTCACATTCTAATCATCTAGCTTCTTTTCATGATCAAATGCCAGGAGTTTTTAGGTTCCTTATTTACTATGTATTTCTTGTGCGCATGACAGTTAATCCAGAAAGTATGTGATGCATTAGTGTCCTTTACAGTAAAAGGAAATGCTAAAAACATTTTGTTCTTCTATAACAAACCCCTGATTTAGTCTGCAACATTATGTTTTTAATTGGAGCTCAAAGATGGAGTTTTGATTGGGATCATATGTATATAATAGGTGAGTTTCATTTTTAAATGGACTGGCTAAAGAGTACAGACTGGATATTTTCTACTGGAAAACTTATTTTAACCTGTGTAATTTAACCACAGACTTGCTCTTTTTTATTTATTTTTATTTTTTAGAAAAAAGAAATGCTACACTTGAATAGATTAAATTATTTCTTTTATGGTGTCACATAACACTAGTCTAATTTTTTTTAAAGTAGGGTCTAAAATTACACTGTTATGTTATCCTCATTAACAATCACTTTCCATTATATGAATGTATATGCATATGTGCGTGTGTGTATGTGCAAGGGGATATTTCTATAAAACCTACTCGTTTAAATTCACAAATAGGGCTTATGGGAAAGAGGTTAACAGTCAGATACTCACTTCCTGCAAAATGAACAAATTTTTACTCTGTCAAAGCAATTTAAATACAAACTCTGAGCCTTGGGTAACATTATTTTAGAAAACAGTAATTGTACTGCATATAAACCTGCATAGAAATAAAGACTATTGAGATACAGTCAGCAAAGCCATCTCATAAGGCACACAAGAAAATAGACAGTAAATGTGAATGCATAACTCCTATTCACATATACAGCAAAAATTCATGAACATGCATAAATAATAATGAAAGAATCACTTAACACTTTCAAAGCTATAAATGGTCTATAAAGTGGTAAGGAAGTGGAATTATCTTGGAAATTTGGTTTGGGAGACTATTTTGCTGCTTAGATTGTACATGACCCTATAAAAAACATGTAGATAGTTTAATAAACCTAAATTAATTTCAAATAAAAAAAACCCCACCTCTTTGAATAAGACCCAAATAGTCATACTTAAATGAGAAAATACACAATAATCCTCCTTGTTTTGGCTACGATAACAGACTTTACTAGTCATATCCAAGCCTTCTCCAAAAATTTCCATCTTCCAATAAGTAAGTGTTTTTAATACCTGTGTCAGTCAGAATATTTGGCTGTCCGTGTTTCGAATGGCTTATTGTGAAAAGGCAGAAACAAAATAAAACAAAACCTTCAAACCAAAAACTTTGCCAAAACACTGCCAATAAGAAAATGACCCTTAACTTAGGAAATAAGATGAAATTTAGGTAAAGGATGACAGATAGTTGCTATATGTTAATTTAAATTCTGTATAAAAGGAATAATTTTTAAAAGCTCTACTTTGAATTTCTGATGAGAGGTGCAGTTTTAATTCTGAAAATACAAAATACAGCAAGATGCAGAATTTTGGCTCATATGGCACGAGCTTATTGGTAAAAACTGATTAATTCAGGAAAGGAAAACTGCTATCCCGGATTAGTCTTCAGGTAGGGAGTTTAAAAAATCAGGTTGAGGGCTGCCACTGCTCAATTCAAATATCAAGAACTGTAAGTGGAAGCTTCACTACAATCAATTTAAGTCCTTCACCCCACCCCAAATGGAATGACTATCACTTGTGTATGAAATATTTTGAAATATTTTAAAAATAGTAATAAAAAAGTTAAATTGTGGCCAGCTGCATCCCTCTATTTCTGAAGGGTTAGAAGAAAAGGAAATTTATTTCCAAAATAAGTGTTTTTCCCTAAGCTTCTACCACTTATAAAACCTTTTGTGCTCACCTGATATGTTACCATTTTATCTTAACATGAATTAAATTAGATCAACTTTTTCCACTGTATTTTTTCTCACAAAAGGCAAAGTTTTAACTAATGCCTTTTAAAATCTGTTACAACACATTTTATATTTATGCAGGATGAACTTTAACACCAGATTTTCTTCCACTTTGCTAGTTATATACATATGTATAAAATGTATAATGTATAATGAAGCTTAACCATACAGCACAAAGATTACAATTTAACATCACACATTCACCACCAGTGAGGGGAAAACCCCCTTTATACAACCCTCTAAAAAACTGGGATATTAATAATAATTAAAATCCAAAGAAAGTACAGTATATTTAACAAAATAGTAAATATTAAACAGTGAATACTCTACTTAATAAGGACCTCGCCTTTTTTTTTTCAAGTTGGCGGCAATCCACAAAAATATACTTTTTAATCTGGTGACCGTACAATACATAGGTACTTACACCAAAGGTGATAATATATTTAAGATGCTATATACACAAAAAAGAGTTTGGCTCAAATTTTAATTTACATATAGATAATAAGTGTTCATGGCTTTTTGTTTCCAAGGTTCCGCCTGCAAGTTTTTTTTTTCTCTCTGAAAGTCAAACTCAAAAGTCAAAACAAGATAAAACTATACTCTACAAAAAAAGCTACAACATACAGCTTTGGCTTATATAAATAATTCATAGCAGAATGTGTTCAAAAGTACTATATATAACTTTATATATAGCCATCAATTCATAAGGGTATTTTTTTAATATAAAATATACATGAGCTAAAATCAGTTCCTTTCTTTTCTTTTTTTTATAGTCATGAATGTAAAAAGAAACTTCTGACATATTCCAATTATAACTTAATATATTAATTTTATTTTGTTAATGCTCTACTTTTCTAGGCTAATATTTTTCTGAATATCTCATGCGTTTTTTTCTATTCTCTCTCTTTTTATTAACTAAAGATCACTTCTTTGACCCAATACATTTTGCACGTGCAAAACAGGTATGTGTGGTGTTTTCTTGTTTTGTTTAAATAGCATCAGCCCTTTCCCATGCACCCCTTTGCAATAGAGACCCATGCTGGGTTGGGTAATATAAATGTCATTTTATGTACAGTATTGCTTTCTTTTTTCCTGCTTTTCTACTGCCCTGCTGCTACAAAGCATTTTTTCCTTAACGAACTACAAGTAACCACACAGTCTGAATAAAACACATAGGGGACATTACTATGGGTGAGCCCTCTAGGTTTCTGCAAGCCAGTGTGGTAGGATTATATATGAATACAATGCTTCTCCTCAAAAACTGGATTATATTATTAAACAAAAAGTGTAAGAAAGTGCCAGACCAGACCACTGCCTACAGGGTTTCTTTTGTTTACCATTGGACATTTGCAGATATACAAGGAATTTGCAGTAAGTGCCTAATTTGGTGTATGCAAAACACACACACACACACACACACACACACACCACACACGCTCGCACACGCACATACACACATACATATATACGTAAAGAGATATATGTATGTATATAGATATAAATATATTTAACTCATGTCCTTATTTATAAATTTAGATATGTAGGGCAGTTCGTTGCAGTAACACAAAATAAAAACAGCCACATCAACAGCTTTATGTCACCCATGTGTCCATCCTCATTCGCTTTACTGAAGGGCTTTCTCTGTCTTCAGTGTTTGGGGGTCTGCCAAGCCCAATGGGTGAATGGAAGTCGCTTCGGGGATCTTCTCGATCACTACCATCATAAGAACTACTGGAGCTACTCAGACTGTCAACAGGAGATCGACCCATTTCCTGACGAGCCTGCTGCTGCTGCTGCTGCTGCTGCTGCTGCTGTTGTTGTTGCTGCTGCTGCTGCTGCTGCTGAGAGAAGCCTGAAGGGGTCATTCGATCCCTGGGAGGTGAAATTGGTTCTGACTTGATGTTGATGTTTTGGTTGGTATTGATGGATAAATTTGAACCCTGAGATAACTGCCCTCCAGCACTAAAGGAGAAAAGAAGTTACATATGTTAGCAAATCTCCGAGTGTATCTGCATTAACCGAAGAGATATTCCAGAAACTTACTGAAAATAGCTGGTATCTGAAACAAAATCTGAATTCCAAAAGGCGTTTTGGGCTTAAATCAGGGCCTATACAGAAATGGAATTCCACTTTTTTTTTTTTAAGTCACAAACTCCAAACAAGAATGGGGATAATAATAGCGCCTTATTTGAATCTATCTGCTACCTCTGAATTGGTACTAATGAGTAAACCACTATAATTCTGCAGACAAAATATTGAGAACAAAGCCATTATCCAGTGTGGCAACTTGGCCAACTGATTAAGATGGCAAAGGGGTCATTTTTTTTTGTTGTCAGCATCAGACATGACTGATGTCTGTTACTTTACCTTTTCTCCTCCTGGCCTTGGCCTAGGAAATTACATCTGGATAACTTTATTTAAAGAAAAATTAATTTGGGTAACATCTACATTCAAATATTATTTAAAGCAGTTCTTAGTGACTTATTTGGGCGAATTATCTCACATTAGTATTTTTAGTATTTATTTTTTTAATTTAATTTCAAAGTTGTATGTTTTTAGAATTAATTAATAATTTCCAGGTATTCATTTTTTCCCTCTTCCTATTAAAAAGAAAAACAAAATTACTATAAAAGTATGATTCTGCATCTTGAGTACATCTCCTCTCGGTCAGGAGGTGGGCTACATGCTTCATCAATAATCCTCTATAATTATTAATGCTTATTTTGATCAAGTTTATTTGTAATTCCTGTTATTGGTTATCCTAGGGAGGGCTGCAACAGTTCATATTTTAAACATAAACCTTCCCTGTAATTTGGACACTTAGTGTAAAGATCAATGTATCTGAAAAAAGTTTTTTGAGATATTTATTATCTTTCTGTCATGTAATCTGTTTAAAAGTAATGAGCCCTGTGAAGATACATCTGAATTGAGCAATGACAATTAACATACCATGTACATATTGTAGAGGGAGGTGAAACTGAGGAACACCCAAAATTGGTCCTCCTTGCTCTGCCTCTCAGCTCTTTTCTCAAAGGAAAGGGAATTGGATTTGGAATTAGAGAATGTGGGTTGAATCCTGGCCCTGCTATTATTAAAGATTTACCTGTGTGACCTTGGGCAAGTAACTTAAACTTAATGAGCCTCCTTTTTCTCTGACTTACGTAAGGTTGGTCCCAACTATGACCTCCAAGCACTACCTTGGAGTTGCCAGGCCAGGGTTCCTCTGCAAGAAGATTTTTAGTCTCCACCTGTCTCTCCGCCCTGGGCCAACAGAGTTGCTGACCTGTCTGCCCCACAGTTAAGACAAATGGTGCTATTTACTCTCCCGCCAACCTTTCTCTGCCTTTCTGCTCTAATTAGATGTTCCTTCTCCACTGTGTTTCCCTGTCCTGAGACTCAGAGGCTTCACTTGTGCTCACCTCCATTTCCTTACTGTGTAAAGGAGGTGTATCAGTAATTAAGGTGGGACTTTTTTTTACTATTTAAAGGCCAGACTCATCAAGGGCACTTGATTAAGTAAGTGCTCCAAAAAAGAAAACAGTAAAAAAGTCCCACGTTAATTACTGACACAGGAGGTAAGACAAAAGGGAAGACTAAAGTGAGAAAACACTTTAGCAAACTGCTTCTGAGGGGTCTGGGGGCTTTGGAGGAAAAGTGGTCAGTTATCTTAATTTCTTAATACTCTTCCCAGACCTGGTGTAAGTATGCATACATACATTCAGGAGAGGAAGGTTAGTATGAGAAGAATCAAGTGACACTCTTCTCCTCTGGGGGAAACAGGAGAAGGGTATGTAGTTGGTCAGAAAAGACATGAAAATTGGGGTGGTAAGGGAATGAATCAATGTTAACATAGTCTAAACACAAAAGTAATGGAGCAGAATGTTAACTGACCCTCAGAGGGTGGAGAGGGGAGGGGTAGAGAGGAATAAAGTGTTTGCCTTAGGCTGCCTTTTTTTTTAAAGGCACTCTGTGGGAGAGAAATCATCCACATACCCTTAAGTACCAACATTCAGGGTAAAGAATTTCATATTCAGTTTTGCCTCATTACTAGTAACAGTGCTTTCTGTACTGTATGTGAACTTTATTTCAACAGTTAGGTTTCTGTGAGTTAGGCTCAGTCTCTAATCATTCATATTCTTTCTTATGGAAAAATGTGTTTTGAGTTCCAAACAACCAACTTGAAGATGAACCTTTACAACACTGCCCATCTGTACCCTGGACTGCTTGTTGCTAAGCAAACCTATTTTCCCTCAAAGCAATTTAATTTTTTTTTTCCTTTTTTTGAATTCCACACTTTATTATTTGATATTTTTTAGTTTTCAGTGTTGATTTCCACAAGGGATTTTGAGTTACAAATTTTCTTCCCATTTCTCCCCCACTCCAAGATGACCCATTCTGATTGCCCCATTCCCCAGTCAGCCCTCTCTTCTATCACCTCAGTTCCCTTCCCCCTCCATCACTTTTCCCTTTATTTTCTTTTCTTGTAGGGCAAGATAGATTTCTATGCCCCACTGCCTGTATATCTAATTTCCCAGTTGCATGCAAAACCAACTTTTTTTTTTGAGCATCTGCTTTTAAAACTTTAATTCTCTTTCCTCTTCCCTCCCCACCCACTCTCCCTACAATGGCAAGCAATTCACCATAGGCCACACATGTATCATTATACAAAACACTCCCATAAATAGTCATGTTGTGAAAGACTAACTATATTTCCCTCCCTCCTATCCTGTCCCCTTTATTCAATTTTCTCACTTGACCCTATTTTCAAAAGTGTTTGCTTTTGATTACTTCTTCCCCCATCTGCCCTCCCTTCCATCCTCCCTCCTTTTTTATCCCCTTCCCCCTACTTTCATGTGGGATAAGGTACCCAGTTGAGTTTGTATGTTATTCCCTCCTCAGGTCAAATCCAATGACAGCAAGATTCACTCATGCCCCCTCACCTGCCCCCTCTTCCCTTCCAATGAACTGCTTTTTCTTGCCACTTTTATGTGAGATAATTCACCCCATTCTATCTCTCCCTTTCTCCCTCTCTCAATATATTCCTCCTCATCCCTTAATTTGATTGTTTTTTTTAGATATCATCCCTTCATATTCAACTTATCCTGTGCCCTCTATGTATATGCATATTCCCTTCAACTACCCTAATACTGAGAAAGGTCTCATGAATTACACACATCATCTTTGCATGTAGGAATGTAAGCAAAACAGTTCCACTTTAGTAAGTCCCTTATGATTTCACTTCCCTGTTTATCTTTTCATGCTTCTCTTGATTCTTGTGTTTGAAAGTCAGATTTTCTATTCAGCTCTGGTCTTTTAACTGAGAAAGCTTGAAAGTCCTCTATTTTATTGAAAGTCCATATTTTGCCTTGGAGCATGATACTCAGTTTTGCTGGGTAGGTGATTCTTGGTTTTAATCCTAACTCCTTTGACCTCTGGAATATCATATTCCAAGCCCTTCAATCCCTTAATGTAGAAGCTGCTAGATCTTGTATTATCCTGATTATGTTTCCATAATACTCAAATTGTTTCTTTCTGGATGCTTGCAGTATTTTCTCCTTGACCTGGGAACTCTGGAATTTGGTGACAACATTCCTAGGAGTTTTCCTTTTGGGATCTTTTTTCAGGAGGCAATAGGTGGAGTCTTTCAATTTCTATTTTACCCTCTGGCTCTAAAGTATCAGGGCAATTTTCCTTGATAATTTCTTGAAAGATGATGTCTAGGCTCTTTCTTTGATCATGGCTTTCAGGTAGTCCAATCATTTTTAAATTATCTCTCCTGGATCTATTCTCCAGGTCAGTAGTTTTTCCAATGAGATATTTCACATTGTCTTCCATTTTTTCATTCCTTTAGTTCTGTTTTATAATATCCTGATTTCTCATAAAGTCACTAGCTTCCACTTGCTCCAATCTAATTTTTAAGGTAGTGTTTTCTTCAGTGGTCTTTTGGGCCTCCTTTTCCATTTGGGTAATTCTGCCTTTCAAGACATTCTTCTCCTCATTGGCTTTTTGGAGCTCTTTTGCCATTTGAGTTAGTCTATTTTTTAAGGTGTTGTTTTCTTCAGTATTTTTTGGGGTCTCATTTAGCAAGTCATTGACTTGTTTTTCAAGATTTTCTTGCATCACTCTCATTTCTCTTCCCAATTTTTCCTCTACTTCTCTAACTTGCTTTTCCAAATCCTTTTTGAGCTCTTCCATGGCCTTAGCCCAATTCATATTTTTCTTGGAGGCTTTTGATGTAGGCTCTTTGACTTTGTTGACTTCTTCTGGCTGTATGTTTTGATCTTCTTTGTTACCAAAAAAAGATTCCAAAGTCTGAGTCTGAATCTGAGTTCATTTTCCATGCCTCTTCATGTTCCCAGCCAACTACTTGGCCCTTCAGCTTTTTGTTGGGTTACTACTGCTTGTAGAGTATAGAGTACTTTGTCCCAAGCTTTAGGGGCTGCGCTGCTGTTTTCAGAGCTACTTCTAACAGCAAGCTCTGTCACACCACCCCCAAGAACCGCCAACCTTGACCTCCACCCAGATCCGAGCAGGCTCTGCACTCCTGCTCTGATCCTTGGCTTAGGGTGCGCCTGGGGCTGGAAGCAACTGCTTCTGCGCCCCCCGGGGCTGGGGCTGACTTCGCACTCCTTTCACTCTGATCCCGAAGTTTTTGTCACTAATCTGCTCTGTTGTCTTTCGAGTTTGTGGGTTGAGAAGTCTGGTAACTGCCACAGCTCAATGATTCAGGGCCCTAGTGCATGTTCTGCCTGACTCCAGGTCTGGTTGGTCCATGCTGGGCTGTGTTCCACTCCTCTCCCAGCTCTGAGCTATAGACCCTTCCCAGCGACCATCCAGGCTTTCCTGGGCTGGAGCCCTGCTTTCTTCTGTTATTTCTTGGGTTCTGCAGCTCTAGAATTTGTTCAGAACCATTTTTACAGGTGTTTGGAGGGACCTGGGGGAGAGCTTAAGCACGTTCCTGCTTTCCAGCTGCCATCTTGGCTCCGCCACCCCCCAAAGCAATTTTAACATTTAAGACTACCTATGTTATTGTAGATCTTTTTATGAACCCTAATCTGAGTTTAGAACTTTCAAATGTGAATTTTTGTCTCTAGTTGTGACCAGCAACCATCATAGTACAGATTTGGAAAAAGTATAAATCTGGTGTGTTTGTCACTTAAAACTTTTAATATGATCTAGACTGGATGGAGTTTTGGTCTAGGAGTCAGGAAACCTGGACTTATTACCAGCACAGACTTTTTGAGAAACCTTGGTCTGCTTATTTTATCTCCATTAAAAAAAATACTTGTTAGTCAAATTCCTTAGAGGAATACTAGTTCAGTAGTTCCCGTATCTACCTTTTACTATAGCAGATAAGGAATTTCAAAGTTGTGAAGAATATGATGGCATATAAGGAAAATCTCCCCAAACACCAATGTCCTAATAAAAATAATTCTTACTTGATTTTGGTGTGCAGTCTTAGAAATGTAAATTTTAACCAATATATAAAGATGAGTGTGTCATAACAGAATCACAGATATTGTGAGTAGTTTAGCAGTTACTTACACAAGAGAACTGAGGGCTGCTTGTCCTAAATGGTGTTGTTGCCAGGCAGATACTTGTCCTAAAGACAGCATTCCTGGGGAGTTAAATCCCTGTAGGGCTGACAGGTCTGCGCTAGTAAGTGAGTAATCTGAAAAAGAAGGGAAAAAAATTTTCATCAGATGAAAAGTGAAATAAACTATTTTCAAATCACAGCTTTAAGTTACATCAGGACAAAGAAGATGAACTCAAACACAAGACAACAACAATTTTTGTTCAATATAATTACAAAATTAAAATGCAGGGAATTTTCTTTTATGGCGTTTTAGAATTTATTTAATTCTTTTAGAAAAAATGACATCCCTACACAAATATGAGACTTGTACTATATTTTTATAGTACAAAGAGAAACTCATTTTTTCAAACTGAAATATAGTGACAAGAAACCACCAGTTATTCTGCACATTGTTGTTACTCTTACACTCGGAATGTGAAGACAATAGTCCCTATTTGCTGAGACTTTATCTAGACAACTTATAATAATAGTCTTATAGTTCAAACTAAAGAAGTTCTTGGAGTCTTTGTAAAATAACTTAATGCTCATGGAAAAGGCTCCCTGTGCTAGATGCATCTCTGTTTTGCATGGACATTTCAATAACAGCTTTTTGCCTCATAGCTCATTATTTATATAGTTCTCATTCACAGGTACCTTCAGCTCACCATTAAGCTCACCTCTTCTGTTTCATTCTATGGTGAACAGGCACTTACTTTGTTTTCTTAACTACTTATATACCCTTGTTTATTTGTTGGTTCCCCCATCAGTGTGAACTCCACTAGAGCAGGGACTGTTTTTTTGACTTTGTCAACCTCAGAGTTTAACATACACAAATGCCTGGCACTTAGGTGCTTAACAATACTGACTGAGTTTCCCTGTTGGAAAAAGAAGAAATGTACAAGGCCAGCTTGCCAAAAACTTTACTGCCCTACTATTTTTGACTGTCTTGTAACTACATTATTATAATGAGCTCCAGGTGAGGAACTCCTTCTACTAAAGTGTACTGGCACTTGTTCTGCAACTGCCTGGGACTTTTAGAGGTCAAGGTCACATAACTAGGATGTGTCAGAGGCAACACTCAAACCCAGGTCTTCCAGACTCTAAGGCTAACTCTAAATCACTAGGCTTTTTGGCCACTGCCTCACTCTTAATTAGATTAGATTACCATAGTATTAGTGAATTACCTCCATTTGAGAGAAAAAAAAAACCAAACCAAACAAAACACACCCTTCAATTATAAGAGCCCAGTTTCACAGATTGTAAAGCTATGAGAACAGGTATGAGTAAGTGTAGTTCTGACTCACTAGATCTAATATGATGTATTTTTTGAAAGATTTTTAATAATAATTCACCATTTATGCCCTTAAGTACTGTGTAAACTCCCGAAGGTGGAGGGCAGGGTTAGAAGAAGAGAGCCAACTCTGGTAAATCAATAATTGCCTCCTAATTGATTTTTTCACTTCTCTCTTCTCTCCAATCCCTCCTCCCCATAAATGCCAAAATAACCTTCTGAAGGCCTAAGGTCATATCACAGACCTCAGTTCCTTTAGTATAAAATAAAAATTCCTAAGAACGTCATTTAAGGCCTTCCATAATTTGGCTCCAATCTACTTTTCCTGCCTTATTTCACATGACTGCCCTTCACACATTCTACATTCCACCATAAATTATTCCCCAAACCCAACATTTCATCTCCTTTCCACACCCTGGGCACTCCAATGAATTTTCAAAGTCCTTCCCTCATGCCTGGAATGTACTCCCCCTCCTCAAGTCTGCCTTTAAGAATTCTTATCTTCCTTTAAGTTTCAACCAAGAGGACACTTCTTTCTGAAGCCTTCTTGGATTCCTTCCACCAGATGTTAATGTTTTCTCTTGCCTTAAATTACCTTATATTTACTTATCTATCAAGAGTCATACTGTTTTTCTGGGTAGTCTCTTCTGTTATCCCTTCCCAAGCCCCTTGAAGGCAGGAGCTGTTTCATTTTTTTTTTTGTATTTCCCAGAACCTATCTTAACTACAGTAGGTACTTAACAATTGTTTGTTGAATGTTCTGATTTACAGTTCCTTGGTGGTAGTAACTACTTTAACCACACCTACACCCACCTACCCATGAGAGAGAGAGAGAGAGAGAGAGAGAGAGAGAGAGGGAGAGAGAGAGACAGAGAGACAGACCAATGGAGACAGGGAGAGAGAGAGTGTTTTAAATTAGGTTATCTACTTTTCAGTAACATCTCAATACAGGCATATTTCTTCTGGCCACAGATCTGAGGAAGTGAAAATTTCAAAAGGTTTTTTTCTATTTTGTTCTCTTTGAGCCTTTTTTTTTAATAAGCTTCACTCACAATGAATGAGACAATCAACTCTACCAAAGACAACTTCACTGTTCTTACAAACTATAAATGGAATTGTAAGTTATTTTTTGGGAGAGGCTATAGTATCTTGTTTTATATGCATTTATTGCAGCACCATATAAGATGTTCTAGGAATTTTCTGTGACAAATGCTTAGTTCTACCATATTATAGACATTAGAAAACTATAAAAAATATTTGAAATATCTGAAAATTCAGATGACTCACTGATACAAAAGCTTTTCAAGACTTATTAAGCCAGTTCTCTTGAGGAGAATGAAACCTTAATTTACAATTTGTTTATCTTTATAAAGAGAACATGATATGTATAAAACAGAAAAAAAGAATGATTTCTTTTTGGTTCTGCATTCCTTTTCAACATACCCCCTTCTGTCCTGTGGTGTAGGAAGACCCTCATCACTTCATGCCTGGATTACTACAACAGCCAGCTGATGGGTCTGCCTGCCTCAGGTCTCTCCTCACTCCAATCCATCCCCCATTCATCTACTAAGTTAATCTTCCTAAAATTCGGATCCAACCATGTCCCTATCTCCTCCACAATCAAATACAAAACCCCTACGTGGTATTTAAGCTCTTCAGAACCTAGGGCCTTTCCTCCTGTCCCCGAACCTTTCCAGTTTTCTTACACTTCCTCTGAAAACTCTTAAATCAAGTGACAGTGGCCTCCTGGTTGTTTCAAGAACAGTCCATCTCTCAAGCTCCGGGAATTTTCTCTGGCTGTCTCACATGTCTGAAATGCTTTCCCTCCACATTTCCGCCTCCAACGGTCTACAGGAAGCCTTTCTTAATCTCTCTTAATTTAAGTGCCTCCTCTCTGGGTAATTATTTCATATTTATATAATTTGTTTGTATATAATTGTTAGCTTGTTGTCTCCCTCATTAGACTGTGAGTTTCTTGAGGGCAGAGACTATCTTTTGCCTGGCTTTTTGTATCTCCAGTGCTTAACACAGTTCATGGCACACAGTAGGTGCTTAATAAATGCTTACTTACTGACTCTTCCCTTTCTCATCAAGAGTTATTAAAATCTCTTAATAACTGTTCAGATAAATTTTAAGTATCCTTCTTCTTTTGAATGTTTATCATAGTTTCAGTGTATCTGAGAAAACATACCATAGGGTAGTGGCCTGGGCAGAAATCTTAAAAGAAAACCATAGTTCTCTAAATTAAAAAGTGCCTATAGAGTTAACATAATGAAAATTACTTGTATTCAAGTTACTGCTTGTAATATTATGTGTAATAACTTGTTACATAACAGTTTAAAAAATTACCACTTGAGTTTTTACACACACTAAAAATATATCCTTAAATTAAGATTAATTATGCAAATGACATTAAGATTTTTAAAATGTAGAAATGTGATTCAAAATAGCAGAAATTTCACTGGTACATGTATTTGGCTCTAAGGTAAAACGAACCCCTCCCCATGCCTTACTGGGGGGGTTTGTGAGTTGCTGTGGCCCAAAATATTCATCACCTAGTTTCTAACCTTTAGGTGGCGGGGCTCTGTGAACTTGCCCTACATTTATCTCTAAGTGACATTCTATTTTGGAGCCCATACCTTAACCTTTTCCCATTGATATGATTTGCTACACTACCGCTGCATTTGGGAACCACCCTCTATGGCAAGATGACATACAGGGGAAGAATCTTGATTAAGGTAAGCTAATAAAAATTAATAAATAATTAATAAATAATTAATTAATATAATTATATTATATTATAATTATATTTTATATATAATTATTATATATATAATATATAATATTATATATATAATTATAATTATAATTATATTATAATAATAATAATTAATAAATAATTAATAAATAAAAAATTAACAAGTTCCACTTGATAATAAAAACAATATTTATATAACATTTTGGGAGAAGAAATGAGTGTAGTATTTATCTTATTCTTCAGATACTAGTTAGCCACACTGCTAGACATAGAGGCAAAAAAAATCCCACATGATTGTGATATAACTTCACCATATCCTGGAGCCATATCAGTATGAATAGTGGATTTATTTTCCAAAGCAGGTAAGTATAAAAAAACCAAGGAATTATTTAAAAACTGTAACAGTGGTACCATATAGTAGAAGGCTACCTAAGAAAAGACAGAGGAATAAAGTATATGCCACTTTTTATAAGTAATATATGAAATGACCTGAAAGAGCAAGAAATGGCCACTTACTTACTTGCTCTGGGTAATCAACCCATTAACAAGCATTTACTAAGAGCCTACTATGTTCTGGCAAATAACAATTGAGAACAGGAGAACAGAAAAATAAGTCTACTACAAATTATTTAAAAGTCAAATATGAGCTCAAATACCTTGGTACAAATTAATTAATTATTTCAATATTAATGCTTTCATAAGCTTTTGTAAGCACTGACTACTGAGTGGAGAACTGTAAAATATTTACGCTACAGAAAACAAACAAGGAAAGGCAACAAATAAAGACTTACCAGTGTTGTAAGCAGTAGGCATGGCTGAATATACAAGTCCCTGTGGAGGCAAGCTTGGAGTTGTCACAGATACCACTGGGGTAGCAAGAGGTTGAGTAGACTGAGAACTGCTTATCCTTTGGGAATTCTGTAAGTGATGAGTAACAAAGAAAGATGTATCATGTGGATATTATAATGAACAGAGTCTATATTTTAAAAATAACATTCAATGAAAAAATATATATGTTTTCATGCTTTTTGTATGTTGAAGATCTTATTTCATATAGTAGGGATTATGTGAAAAATTTTAAGTAACTACTAAAGGAAATATTACAAAATGTTTCATCTGGCTTATTTTTAAAGAGAAAATATTTATATTAAAGTGGTAGAGTGGAAAGAACACTGGATTTGGAGTTAGGGGACCCAGATTCAAATACCATGCCTACCATGCCTTTAATTTAGTGTTTGGTGAACTCAGGCCTCAGAGAAGTGACCTCTCTGGGCTTCAGTTTTCTATCTGTAAAATAAGAGGATTTCAGTTATGAGCTCTGAGGCCCCTTCTAGCTCTGTCCTGTGAATCTTGTTTATATTCTTTGTGCAATCTTATTAATATCATGGAGATAACATATTAAATATAAGGGATTCTATTGCAAGGGATAACACTGCTATATATGTGATATCTAATAGAATAAAAAGTTGATACTATTGCAACTACTGAGGTATCAATGGGCACATGTTTATATTTTAAATATGCTTTCCATAGAGAGAAAGTCATTTGGGAATTAATCATGTAAATACAACATTGCAACAACACTTATCTACTACAAACATTTGTATTTTACGTATTACAAGAAGAGAAATAAATTTTAATTTAATTTGCTTTATGATTTAAGATTACTCCTTACCAAAGGATTTTTATATTTTGCTTTGTAACTGTTTCATATATACACTCTTTGTGTCCATCTTAAGATTATTGGCTCAAGAAAATGACCTCCCTCCACAATGATAAATTTTCAATAAATGCCCTTCAACTGTCTTATTTTAATTCTATGGTTCTCATTCAATGACATTTATACTTAGTCTTAAAATTAAATTGGTTACACTAATTAAAGTACTTAATTAGACACTGACTTATTATATATGCTGATAATTATGGTGAACTTTATTGTGTTTCTTTAATCCAGAGGAAAGAAACTGTTAAATGATTTACATAATAATGCCTGTACCACATGATTATTTCCTTAAAATTATTCAGAAATAGAACTAGTATTTTATCAGTTAAATTATCTACATATAGTGATACTGTGGAACCGATTTCTCTTTTCAGTGATTTAGGTTATCTTTTTCTGTTAACAATGAATTAGTACTGGGGAACACAACCCATGCAATGGCAAAGATATGTCTAACAGCCAGATTTTAAATCCAGACATTTTTGCACATGAAGATGATAAAGTATGGCACCTGACATTTGTGCATCTAAGACCTTATTGTAATGCAAGTAATTATAATTCATCAGTACCAAAAACCTTTTCAGAGAGTTGTAGTAATGTGATTCAATTTTCCTCATCCCTCTTTTCATAAAGTATGGGTATCAGGCAGGTTTCAATTGCTGATAATTCTATATTACACTTGAACAGGACCCCTGCAACTGTGCAAAATACTAGATGACAGAACATAAAGGGCAAGACATGGTCTCCAAATAAAGCACCACTCTTGTCTTCTTTGTTTTCACTGTTCCAGTATGAGCTGGATGAACACTGGAAGGATTTATGGTATAGTGGAAAGAACGCTGGATTAGGAAGTAGAAGACCTGACTTCCATCTGGTTCAATTCAGCCTCTCTGGGGCTCATTCTTTTCAACTATAAAATAGTGATAATGTCAATGGTCTTGCCTCTCAAATAGAGTTGCTGTGACAATAAAATAAGATCACGTACACAAAAGTGTTTTGAAAAGCAATGTATGAAATGTTATTATTCTTTGTGACCATTTGACCCACGATTATAGAGAGTGAGAGGATAAATATTTATCTCTTCTGATTGTAATTTTCCCATTAGTACTGACATGAAAGAAGTTGGAATTTTCATGGAACTGCAAAGCTCCTATAGAAATCCTTAGACCCCATAACAGAAGAGTCCAGGTGTAGGTTTCATGGCACTTACTCGCCTTTCCTTAGAGTAGAATAAGTCCACTTGTAAGTGTAATTCCACTCCCAACCATTACTCATTTGGAAAATATCCAAGTTTCTATAGATAATGATTATGATTCTGTTTCTCAGATATACAAAGCTTTAAAATTATTCATTATTTTTCCAAGTTAACATCCCTAGTTGTCAGCAGCATTCTCTCCCTCTCCATATTATCTTGTATTTTTTATTTTAGGATTACTATAATCTGTAAAACATTATGTACTTGGAATTTTTTTCCAATTTATTTTTATAAAAAGATGTGGAATTCGAGGGATGTTAGAGAATAAAGCAATATAAATATGAATCAATTTCTGTCTCAATATGCTGAATTTGTTAAATTATTCTATAACATTTTTGAGTCAGCTAATTCTTTGAAGTTTAATAACTTTCTGCATTTGGATTTTTGAAATACTCTAGTACACCTCAGATACTAATTACTATGGAATATATGGAGAATTCATTATAAAGCAGACTCCTTTTGGCTTCCACCCATGCTTCAGTCTCACGTTAACCAAGGCTTAGACCCCAAATTAAAGGAAGGGTTCTGATGTATTATTTATTACTGTACCCATCAAACCTTCTGTTAATAATGACTCCTTTACAAAAAATATTTTTCAAAACCACTAGAGGGCAACATATTCCTAAGTTGGCAAGAAGGAAATCTATCTGAAATTTTCTATTCTATGCTATACGGAAGTTGCACAATAAAATAAAAAAAATATACAAATTTAAAATAAATTATCTTTTAATGAGTAAGACTATAATCAAGTAAAAAGTTTAATTTGTGAATCACAGTGTAATTTAAGCAGATCATTTAATAACAACTCCCCAAAATCGCAAGATTGTATATATCATAATCTGATACCAAATAGGTAGAAGGAAAATCATAAACTGTAGTGGGAATAGGAAGGGAAACCACAAAGGTGTCTGAGGAGTGATCTTTTATTTTAAAGATAAAATATTGTTATGATGTGCAGAAAAAGATGTCTGGAAAGAAAAAAAAAACTGTGCAAAAAAAGCCAGCATGCACAAGCATGAAACTATACCAAGTGGAAACTCAAAGGGTGCATTTCCCCCCGCCATGCTTTCATGCAATCTGAGCCTCTTACCAGCAATAGGTCCATGTTGATGACAAATTAAAAGTTTCCCCCCTTAAATTATTAAGCAAACTACAAAATAATGTTTTGGACTTAAATGATAAGGTCTTTCTTGTGCAGCAGCTAAAAGATTTGTATTTTATTTTGCAGACAAGTAATATTTCTTACCAACTGCAAGTTATTTTTAGTCACATTTATTTTTCCATAGTGAAAGCCAATAAAAATCACTCATTTTGGAAAAAAAGGATAGCTCCTTTTCATCTTCCAATAAAGTAGCAAAATATTAAAGAATTTATTTACAAACACATATGTTCCTTTTAGTAAACAGGGAACCCCCTTGTGGTTCTGATCTTCTCATGCAGCATGAAATAATTCCAACTCTGTGAAAAGGTGACCTCACCAAAAATGATGTAATCTTTTTGAAACAAGGAGAAACAACACAAGACCTTGTGTTACAATTTGAGGAACTTCAGGGGTGAAGTCACTTTCTAAAAACATTTTAATAATTTGGGGAACTATATAAGGTATGCAGTATCTTTCAGGTTGTTTTTTTTTTCCCTAAAGCCATATCCTTAGTGTCTTCTGCTCATGGACAGCTACTGTTTTTTGTTTTTTGTTTTTTAACGGCTCTGTTCAATGTTCCCTCTAACAAATAAAACTGCATATAATATGTTTTTAAGTGGGAATGTCAGAATTTAGTTTACATGAGTCTATCTCATCAAATACCTTCAAAATAAGTAAGTAAAAATCTGCTAAAGGGAACATTGTTTATACTTTAAATATTTGATAGAAACAAAGACTTTCTGAACCCCTTTTATCTTATCAAGCAGAAACCCACACTCACCAACTCCAATTCATCCTCCTCCGACTGTACTCAGCAAACAAGAGGGATAGCAGAGTTACTAAGACTGTCATTGCTCTAAACTATTTTTTTTTAAAGAAAACATTTAGGTTTTAACAATATCATTATATACTTAATCTACTATCTACTGTATGCAAGCCTAAAGTGCATTCATAAAGACTGCAAAGGTTGCCATATAATTCTATCACAGGTTTCTCACTTGCACATAAGTTTGTATAAGTAAAATCATTTAAGTGTATAAAAACAAGCAAAGGCCATAAATTAAAGTGGAAGAATACTGAAAATTTAAATTCAAAAATCAGATAAAATCGAACACATTTGTTCCTCTTTTTTTTAAACCATCCAGAAAGTACTTTTTACACAGCTGAAAATATTTAGCTAATTTTGGTAAGGAACTATATAGGCTATTTTACTCTGTACTGAAATGTTTCCTTTTTTAATTGAATAATTAAATTTTTATTTCAATTACTGTTTGAAAAGTAGCCCAATATAATCGAGGGCAAGTTACCTCTGACACATTATCTGTCACTGAATCTCTTGGTTCTCCAGGGAACTCCAAAACTAAATTACAGACCAGTTATTGATCTGTGTCAATCCACACTTGCAGCGCCAACACTGCCCACCCCCATGAAATCACAAGTCCAGGCTTAAAATAAATAGTCTTCTGTTTTTTTTTCATACAAATGAACAAAGACAAGTTAGAGATAGGGACTTGGCCTATGACGTCATTAGCATATGGAAATCCAGGATGAGGAAACTCCCTTTATCAAAGTAGGTTTGACCCTTCATTCTTAGAGAGTTGCTTGGAACATCTAGAGGTTAAATGATTTTCCTGAAGTCACACAGCTAGTAAGTGTCAGAGGCAACACTTGAACTCAGGTCTTCCTGGCTCTAAGGCCAGCTCTCTATCCATTACCCTACACTTCCTGTCACATGAACAAAATGGGTGATTATTTAACTTTGTGCAAAATATCATTTTATAATAGGACTTTCCATAAGGTTAAAATAACTTCACTGTTTGGTTATAGATATATTTAATTCCACTTCAATTAAAAGATGCCTTCCTAGAAAACTATAAATATTTGTTTTGTGACATTCACAAATATTTTATTTTCATTAGTGAATACACATCTAATGGGATTAAAGGTCATAATATTTTATATGGAGAGAATTTCAGTCTTCAAAGGGAAGATTTTTATCTGTCCAAAAGCGCAGAACAATCTCATTTCAGACTTTTTTTAAACTTAAAATTAAATGCAGTTACTCCTTTCTATTACCAGTTTATCAACTGTTTTCATAAATATGTTATCGGTTATCACTTTATAATATTTAAATTTAAAGTGAGTGGCTTTTAGGTCTAGTTTCTTAGCATTTTAATGTATCGCTCATGCCAAATTCCCTCAACAAAAAATATAGAAGGCCTAAATTTAAATCTTACCTCTGAGGATGGCTTAGAATAGCCTAACCTGTGTACCTTTGGGCAAATCACTTAACTTCTCTGGTTCTAGGTTTCTTCATTCATAAAATAAGGAGGGTAGTCAGTCTCTAAGCTTCCTCACCCAGCCCTTCAAGTAGAAGTATTATGACACTAATTTCAAAGTAGAGGGCCTTTTAATTAGGTGTGCTTTTTAAAATCTGCCAGTACTGCTTTCAGTTAGCCAGAAGGAATGGAATGGTGTGTTAGGTAATGAAGGGTGGAGGGCCTTTAAATTATTAGGGTATAATCTTAAAACACAAACTTGCTAAACTGCCCATAATAACCATGTTTTTATCCACTACAAAAGTCAAATTAAGTACATTCCTGGCTTTATCTTCTCCATACAAATGAAATTAGGGCCTGAAAAATAATTGGAAGTTGTGCTAAGAAAACAAGGTGCAGTTTACAATGATAGCTAAGCTGTCTATGGGGGGAGGGGGGCATGAAAGAAAAGTGAAGTTACTAGATACTTTTCATTCTAGTTTTTAAGCACTCTTCAATGATGTGAACAGGAAAGAATAGAGAAACCAACCCGGTGGCTTGCCCTACAAATCTCTCACAAATAAGTTTATCACCTATTCTTCATTGTAAGGCAAGTCATTTTTACTTCAACAATATTCTGCCTAACCTATTGGCCTAACCTGTTGGCTAAAGTTACATAGATCTATATTAAATGTAAAACATTTATATGCCAATGTTCTCCTAATCATGATCCTTCATTAAATAAATAGGAGGGCCATTTTCATCACCAGAGGAAGCTGTGAACCAGGTCAAATAATTACATCTACATAGAATATGTTTTAAAGAATGGTGTTGAAGAATGGTTGAACTTACCAATGGAGGCATCATACCCTTGCTAGAAGGGGGGATAACTACTCGAAGGTCTGGTTTTCGATTGTTCATTCCAAGGTTTCCACCTCCAGGAGGAGGGGGAGATTTTGTAGGCATTACTTTGCCTAAACTACTTCCCCCAGTAGATACTAACAGATTTGGAGATGCTCTTGAGTTTACAAAGCCATTCCCTAGAAAATAAAAATATTAATCAATACAATGAGCAGAAATGGATATTAAAATAGCAAAGATACAAAAACAACTCATAAAAGAAAAACCAGTATCTTTTGACATTTAGAAGAACTGAAGGAAAATGAATATCAAAAAGAGCTCATATAACTTCAATGTATGTGTAGATGTTTAAGACTAGTGCTCCTTATCACATAGTTATATGAATCACAAAACAATTCAGTATATTGAACAATATTTATCATAGTGAGCTCGAGATCTTGGAAAAGTTCCCAAGAGGTGAATGAGTTTAGACCTCAAATACTTCACAATAAAAATGTCTTTACTAATGGACAACAGCTCTTCTTGCTACATAATGAAAAAGGTTGTTATTCACATAGCGCTTTAAAGGTTACAATATACTTCATTTGTGTTCTTAACTGATATTCATAATTGTGCTGCGGGATAAGTACTATAGACAGTCTTTGTCTTACATAAATTCACATTACATAAATTTGACCTTATGTAAAGAATTCTGAAAGAAATCTGAATCAGGATTCTGAATGAAGATCTGATTGAGCAGCAAAGATCGCAGGAGAAAGGGAAGCTTTGGAACCTGAGGTCAAACCAAAAAGTTTCACAACAAAACAACTGGCAGAAGCACTTCATGGGAGTGAATTTTTTTTTCTTTTATTGAAAAGACATATCCAAATACTTCAAGATTTTTAAAAACTCAAAGACTAATTGAGGATAATAGTGCTTGCTATCATCAGATATACGAGGAAAAAAAGAGAGCTGCTGTCCAAACATTGCTATGATTCTGGTAACTGGGATCCTCTCTTGCTTACTGGCCCAACCCTCCACCCTAAAATCAACAAGACTATCTTAGAGAAGGAAAAGATGAGAATTTAAAGAGGCCACACAACTCACAGAGCACAAATACACACATAAAGCAAGGATCCTCCCTAGAATTCTTAATAAGTAGACAACAGCATGGTCTAATCAAAAGATCAATGTATTTAGAGGGAGTTTTTATATTCAGCTAAATTTGTCTGAAATAATCCTTTTAAAAAATTTTAAACCCAGCCACAACCCAGTGGCCACTTTCTACTTGTAATCTTGTGCAAACCCACTTTTATCTTTCTAGACAAAGCATTCTTAACCTTTTTTGTGCCATGAACCCCTCTGACAGTCTGATGAAGTCTATGGACCACTTCTCAGGATGTTTTTATTTATTTTCAAAAACTTTGTTTTTAGTTGTCAGCATTGACTTCCATCCTCCCTCCTCCCTAAGACAGCATGCAATCTGATAAAGGCTATAAATGTATGATCAGTAAAAACATATGAAATGTTCGTGTTTTTGAAGACCTGAGTTTAAATTCGGCCTCAGACATTTACTAGCTATGTGATCCTGAGCAAGTGACTTAACCTTTGTTTGCCTCAGTTTCCTTCTCTGTAAAATGGGGATAATATCAGCACCTACCTCCCAAGGTCGCTGTCAAGATCAAACAAGATAATAATTGTAAAATGCTTAGCCTGAAGGTTGGCACATAGTAGGCACTATATAAATGTTAGCTGGTAGTAGTGGTAGTAGGAGGAGGAGGAGGAGGAAGAATAGTAGTAGTAGTAGTTATAAATTTACTGTGTGTGAAATTTCCTTTTAATAGTTTACAGGGCCTATCTACTCTGAATATTATATTATTATCCTATTCTGAATAGTCCCTTGTGTCCAATTCTACTACAGTAAGTAAAGTTTAATTCAAAATCACTGAAAATTACAAAAAGACAAAGCTATGGTATTAACAATTTATTTTGCTTAAGCAAAAGCTTGGTGCTTATAAACAAAGTCTATCAAGAATGAATATACCATTGTGTATAACAAACTGTAAAGCTCTTAGTGGGCTTTCTGTATTTCCCAGTAATAGTGCTTACCATACGAATATTAACCAAACAATAAGTTACCAATCGGTTAGTAGTACAAAGTGTGCATAATTAGTCAGTAAACATTTAAGTACCATTTGCAGAACATTATTAGAGGGAGAAAAGGGGATGTATAAGTCAAATAGGCACCCTTTTCTCTAGGAGTTTATCATTTACTTGGAAAATGGATAGAGACATGAAAATAAATAACATGTTTATAAAGCAACATATGAACAAAAGAAAGTAAACATAGTGCTGAGGAAATATAAAATATAGCAATTATCAAAGCCTGGCAGGACTAAACATGAAAGCCTTCCTAGAAATGATCTTTTGTGCAGCATTCTAAGAGAGGGCAGCGACAAGTTGGTTGATAGAAGGGAATGGAGCTTTTTAGTAAAAAATGATGAAGGGCAGGAATGAACAAATCATGAGTGGGTGATGGTAAACAGATTAGGTCAGTTGGGATAGAGATTTCATGTTGGGGGGCGATGAACAGATAAGCAATTAGATTAGTGAAAGAAAGTTGGAAGAGGTTATATATTTAGTATGATACATCAGTCTACTTTTTCTGTTTTCTTAACGATGCAAGACAACATATGGATCTATGAGCAATATTACAGCAAGGACAAAAAATTAACCTTAATGGCTCACATTTAAACATTGCTTTAATATTTAATAAAGGTTTTTTTTTTGTTTTGCTTTCCATACTGAAAGAAGTCAGTCAAGTCTGAAATTCAAATTCCTGGCTTTGTACCACAATTGATTTTGTACAATTTGTACCACATCTCTCCTGTTAGGTTGGTTAACATGACAAAACAGGAAAATGACAAATGCTGGAGAGGATGTGGGAAAATTGGAACATTGTTACATTGTTGGTAGAGTTGTGAACTGATCCAGCCATTCTGGAGAGCAATTTGGAACTATGCCCAAAGGGCTATAAAAATGTGCATACCCTTTGACCCAGCAATACCACTTCTAGGGCTGTATCCCAGAGAGATCACACAAATGGGAAATGGACCGGTATGTACAAAAATATTTATAGCAGCTCTTTCTGTGGTGGCAAAGAACAGGAAATCAAGGGGATGCCCATCAATTGGGGAATGGCTGAACAAGTTGTGGTATATGAATGTAATGGAATACTATTGTGCTATAAGAAATGAGTAGCAGATCGACTTCATTACAACCTGGAAAGACTTATAGAACTGATGCTGAGTGAAGGAAGCAGAACCAGGAGATCATTATACATGATTACAGAAACATGGTATCTGTAAGGACTAACTTTCACAGACTTGGCTCCTCTCATCAATGCAAGGTTCAAAGACAGCTCCAAAAGATTCATGATGAAAAAAGCTATGCACATCCAGCGAAAGAATTATGAAGTCTGAATGTAGACTGAGGCAAACTATTTGCTCTCTCTTTTTTTCCTTCTTTTTTGGTTTTGTTTCTTTTTTCTCATAATTCATTCCATTAGTTATAATTCTTTACAACTGGACTATTATGTAAATAAGTTCAATGTGAAGGTATATGTAGAGCCTGCATTGGTTACATGCCATCTTGGGGGGGGAGGGAGAGAAAATTTGGAACCCCAAAACTTGTGGAACTGAGTGTTGTAAATTACAAATAAAAAATTTATTTTTTAAAAATGCTCTAAATCAGGGCCGCCCAAAATGTGGACCGCAGTGAGATTTATGTGGCCAGCCTACAAGCATAGAAATTTACATACATGCTTTAGTAAAGGAAGCCCAGCTACCCCAGAACTCTCACTGAAGTGGCAAATCAAACTATATTGTCTATTGTTTCAATAAAAACCTAAGGTTGGACAGCCCTGCTCTAAACCACCACTGATTTAGAGAAACGCAAATTAAAATAACTCTGAGGTACTACCTCTCATATGTCAGATCAGCGAACATGACAGAAAAGGAAAATGATAAATGTTGGAGGGGATGTGGGAAACTGGGACACTAATGCATTGCTGGTGGAATTGTGAACTGATCCAATCATTCTGGAGAGCAACTTGGAACTATGGCAAAAGGTCTATAAAACTGCACACCCTTGGCTCCAGCAATACCCATTGCTAGATTTATATTCCAACGAGATTAAAGGAAAAAAAAAGAGGGAAGAGAATCTACCTCTACAAAAATATTTATGGCAGTTCTTTTTGTGGTAGCTAAGCATCGGGAATTGAGGGGATGCCCATCAGCTGGGGAATGGCTGAACAAGTTGTAGTATATGGTTGGAATGGAATATTATTGTGCTGTAAGAAATGACAAGTAGTGATTTCATAAAAACCTGCACTTACATGAACTGATACCAAGTGAAGTGAGCAGAACCAGAAGAACACTGTACACAGGAATAGCAATATTGTACAATGAAGAATTGTGAATGACTTAACTATTCTCAATACAATGATCCAATACAAGCCCAAAAGAATCATGATGAAAAATGCTATCCGCCTCCACAGACAGAACTGATGTCTGAATACAGACTGAAACCTACTTTTTCCCTTCCTTCCTTCCTTCTTTCCTTATTGAACAAAAGGACTAAGATGGGAAACTGTTTTATAAGACTGCACATATATAACCTTTATCAGATTGATTACCATCTCAGGGAAGGTGGAGGAGAGGGAGGGAAGGATAGAATTTAGGACTCAAGAATTTTAAAAATTACATGTAACTGGGGAAAAAATAAAATGTTTAATTTTTTTAATCTACCTATTTTATTCTGCTTATTCTTCAATCTCCAACTGCTTTTCAGACAAGTTGCACAGGATGTCCAGTAGACATTTTAAACTAAACATCCAAAAGTGAACTTGATTATCTTCCTTCCTAAACCCTTTGCTTCTCCTTCCTTTCCTATTACCATACAGGGCAATGATATCCTCCAAGTCCCTCAGGCTCCCAACAAAGGAGTCATCGTGCACTCCTTACTATCTTTTACCACCCTACCTCCCAATATCCAAGCTGTTGCCAAGATTTCTCAATTTCACCTTTGCAACACAGACTGGATGTGCCTCCTATCCTCTGATGTTGCCACTACTCTAGTGCAGGACTTTATCAACTCATGCCTGAATGACTGAAATGGCTGCTGGTGGGTCTGCCTACCTCAAGTGTCTCCCCACTCCAAACTATCCTCCCTTCAGCCAGCAAAGTGGTTTTTCAAAAGTACAGGCCTGACCATATCACTCTACTATTCAATAAATTCCAGGGGCTCCCTATTGCCTCCAGAACAAAATACAAAATCCTCTGTTTGGCATTCACAGTCCTTTGTAGCTCAGCTCCCACCTATTTTTCTAGTCTTCCTACACCTTCCACCTCTCTCTGTATTCACTTCCTGGCTGTTCCCATGAAGATGCTCCATTTCTCTACTCAGTGCATTCCCTCTGGCTGTCTTCAGGCCTGGAATTCTTTCTTCCTTGACTTCACCGGCTTCTTTTCAGTCACAACTAAAATCTCATCTTCTATAGAAAGTCTTTCCCAACCTCTCTTAACAGTGCCTTCCCTCCCTTAATTATTTCCCCTTTATCCTGTATATAGCTGGGTTGTGCTGGTAGGCTCCTTGAGAGCAGGGACTCTTTTGCTTCTTCTTTTTTA
The DNA here is from genome assembly GCF_011100635.1 of Trichosurus vulpecula. NCBI lineage: Eukaryota > Metazoa > Chordata > Mammalia > Diprotodontia > Phalangeridae > Trichosurus > Trichosurus vulpecula. The sequence continues at coordinate 137,797,813 of NC_050580.1, read as the reverse complement.
AATCTCTAATGCTTAGCACTGTGCCTGGCACAGAGCAGGTGCTTGATGAATGTTTACTGATGGATTTTAGTGATGGTACAGCTGAGATTAGATAACACAAATTTGAAGTATACTCAATCACCACAGTTTCATGCTATTCTCCAGCTCAATTCAGCAGCAGGCAAATAGGAGTGAAGGAAATAATAGATGGTGGGAACTTTATTTCAGTTCTTAAAAATAGTTAATGTAAAATACAAGGAGATAAATGGGTGAAAAGCATAGTTTGTGAATTCTATAGTTCAGCTAAGAAGAGGCTAAAAAACTATTTAGTTTTAGGGAGAAAAAAGCTGTTGAAAACACAGCTATGTGAATACTTTATCACAATGGGAAAAGATATCTGCATTATGGAACTAAGAAACTGAAAAATTATTAAGATAACATGGCATGCTGATAAGCTTGTATGACTGTCATCTCTAGTAACTGCAGAATCACAGAATTTAGGGTTGGGACGGACCTCGATGGCCATCTAGTGAAACTTACGACTGAAAGAAATCTACACTATACAATACCTGACAAGTGGCCATCTAGTCTCTACTTGTGTTCTCCAATGAAGGAGAACCATAGCTCCTTTGGGAGTTCATTTCATTTTTGAACAGCTCTAATTGCTATGAAGTTCCCCTTGAGATCAAGGTTAAATTTGGCTCTTTAAGTTCTAACTCTTGCTCCTGGTTCTGTCCTCTGGGACCAAACAGAAAACCCAATACCTCTTCAATATGACAGCCCTTCAGATACCTGAACACAGCTATCACCCTGACACTTTAATGCACCGCCTCTTCTACAAGCTAAACTCCAGCTCCTTCAAACTACCCTCCTATAACACGGACTATTAAGACCCTTCACCATCCTGGTTCCCTTCCTTTAAAGTGAAGCACCTAGGGCTGAACACAATACTCTAAAAGTGGTCCAATCAAAGTGCTGTTAAGAAGGGCTATCAGTACCGTCCTCACTCCTCCTGTAAGTAAGCTATGCCTCTCAATGAAGTCCAAGATTGCATTAACATTTTTGGCTGCTCTATCATACTGCTAACACATACAAAGCTTGCAATACCTATTAAAACTTCCAGATCTTTTGTGCTTGTTCCACCAGGATTTTTAGCTTTAGGTCTGAATATGTATAAAGGAGGACAATAACAGGTGAGCTTACATCTGGGATGTCATTTTCTACCTTCTTCATTTCCCCAGCTTCCATGAAGACTCAGTTTCTTAACTACTGGGGCTAACTTGTAATTTCAACAGTTCTTTGCTCCTACTTAATTCTTATCCCTTTTCCTTGTAATGCATAGTACAACTCTCAATGACCCATCTTATCATATTAAGCAATCAGTTTCCACTTTGGGGCATAATGAACTAACTTTAAGATAATGTCCTGCATTCTCTTTTCATGGGTTTGCGTAGTTTTTCTGTTAAGACTGGCCAGTTTCTCTTTTCCACACAACTACACACATAGTCATTTCTTGTAGCCCTTATTAGATTGTACTGACAGCCTTCAGAAAACATTTCATGTTTTTAATAGTGCCACTAAAACAATAACCTACTCACAATTGCACCTCCTGGGAGAATATCTCATCTAGTGGCAAGACAGAGGGATTTAAAATAATTTGCATGCCAAGGGATTATGCTACAGTATGTTTAGTACACAATTAAAAAAAAAAACAACTACCTTTACTCCTCCTTCATCATCTTCCTCCCAATCCCCAGGGAAAAAAGGACTAAGAACTGCAGTATCACAGGTCTATATAACTGTATCAGAACTTTTAAAAGAATAATTGTTCCTCTTAATATTAAATATTGAGGTCATATCCATGCTTAATACATATTTGCTCACAACAATTATATAATTCTATTTTCTATAGGAGATTATTCACTTAATTTGCATTCAAATCAAAAGGACAAAGAAATAACCTGCCTGTCACTCTCTAAAAGAACTTCAAGATAATGCAAAGGAACACATTTACATTTAAAATATTGCTGTCTAAAGAGGCTTTTGCACTTCTACATGTTTCTCAGATAGATATACTCAGAAAAATCAAATTATAAATAGAGTGAAAGGGGAGCTAAAAGCATTGTATTTTTTAATGTAAGGTCAAGAACTAGAAGTAGATAATGATTTCAGGGTGATGTAAGTATCTGGCAACTTGCCATACTCAATTTATAATCATCTTCAAAATACCATTTGTTATTCTGTACAGCATAGAGCAATATGCTTTTGGCAAACTTTTTAAATTCTAATTAATTTCTTTAAAGGCCAAAATGACAAAAAATAAGACATTAATAAAATGCAGATAATTTGCATAGGTTGCTGACATAATTTTGATTTTATACTAATTATAACTGGTATGTAATTAATTTTCAAATGTAAAAAAGATGTTTAACACTTTCATATCTTATGTTTGGAAAAAATAGTATATTTTCAAAATAAATGAACAAATTTTACAGTGGTAAAACTGTTTTTTAGTTGTGATAATTTATTATAGTAACAAAAGTGACAACAATCATCTTTAGCAAATCACAAATGAATGCCTTCAGAAAATTAATGCAGCGAATCTCATTTATTGTTCTACAGCTACAAGACATAACATTCAATTCAGTCTAGCTCATATTTAGGTATATAAATCACATCAACTGAAGCAATGCATTCTCTGGCTGGAAAGAACTCTTATGTTTTTATTACTACTATTCTAAGAATAATTTGTAGTCAATGATGTCATTAATCTTTTCTGTGATTTCATTTTAGGAACTGAATGGATGGGCAGATTTTAAATGATACTCTGAAAAACAATTCATTCAATTTAAGGTTAAGGAATCATTTTATCATCAATATATGAAATTTTTGCCAATAAATCTGTATGCTGTATTGTTGAAAAAAAGCAAAAATACATTTAAAAAGCATAGTCTTAAAAGTATATTCATTTGTAGAACAAAATTATAGTTTAGGCTTTTGAGGTAAAACTATTGATAATCTGGGAGTTCTGAAATAAATTAATATGGAATGGCCATACCTGATAACAGAAACATTAAAATGAATAATGTTTGGATGATTTTTTTATTAGCACTAAAGATTCATTGTAAGCCCCCTTGTGGTTCACAATCTAAGACAAAAAAATACTGATAACAATTAAGCAAAAGAATGGCATACAGTTAACCAACAAGTATCTACTAGGAACCTACTCTGTGCCAGTCACTGTGTAGGCCAGGGGGATACAAATATAAAAAATAAAACTATCTCTACTCAACACTTGGTTAAGACTGTAAAGCATTAATATCAAATATATGTCAAGGTTAAATGCAATTTGTGGAAGAAAGCAGGGTTAAGTTCATAACTGGAGTAAAGATTAGAGGAGTCTAAAACAGCTGTAGGAATATCAAATTTAAGTGGGTCACAGGCTTTCAAATAACTGTTAAATTCCTCCTTGAAATTTTCCTCTCTTGAACCAACAATACTTCTTCCTAACTCTTAATGCTTTATATCTGTTATGAATATTCTTTCTCTGGATGTCCCATAAGAATTCATCAATGGTTCAAGTTTTTCAGGTAGATCTTCAAAGAGCCAACAAACCACAGTAAACATAGTCTCTCCTCAAAAACTTCTTAGTTGTGTCACCCCAAGCAAGTAAATCAACCTCTTTCTGACAGTTTCCTCATCTATAAATGGTGATATGATACCTAACTCACAGGACTGTTGTAAAGATCATATAATAATGTAAACTGTTCTGCAACCCTTAAAGTGCCACATAAATGTTAGCTGGCATCATCATCATCATTATTGTGCTATAAGACATAATAGGTTCCCATTGCTTCAAATCTTACATATATATATATATATCTCCATCTTTGACTTCTTTTCTGAGTTTTCAATGCACTTTCTCAGCTACTTGCTGATTGTTTCAGAACTCAGTATGTCTAAAAAGGAACTCAATTTGTGCCCCTTTCAAAACACATACAGACTTCCTTCTCCTGGGTTCTCTATTGTTGTTACTTTTAATCACTGTCACTAATAATAATAGTTGTTATGTTTAAAATACCTCCCCAACTCACCAGATAGAATGCAAATTCCTTAAGACCAAAGGAATTGCTCTCTTCAAAGTTACCAATGATCTCTTAGTTGCCAAATCCAGTGGCCTTTTCTCAATCCTCATTCTCCTTGATCTCTGTGCAGCCTTGGACACTGCTGATCACTCTTCCCTGATACTCTCTTCTTTCTAGGTTTTTGGATAGCCCTCTCTCCTGGTTTTCTTCCTACCTGACTGCTTGGTTCTACATCTATTTTGCTGGTTCCTCCTCCAGATCATGGCCTCTAACAGTAGGTGTCCCTCAGGATTCTGTCCTGGACCCTCTTCTTCCACCATACTACTTTACTTAGTGATCTCATCAGCTTCCATAGATTTAATTACCACCTCTATGCTGATGATTCTCAGATCTATCTTTCCTACCTGATCTCTCTGCTAAGCTCTAATCTCACATCTCCAACTGCCTTTCAGACACCTCGAACTAGACATCCAGTGGACATCTTAAACATCCAAAACAGAGTTTATTATCCTTCCCACTAACCTCCCTCCCCGCCAGTCCCACCCCAGGGCACTCTTCCCTATTATTGTAGAGGTCAATACCATCCTACCAGTCCCTCAGGCTCTCAATCTAAGAGTTACCTGGAATCTTTGCCATCTCATCCTCTCCCTACCCTCCCAATCCAATCTTTTGCAAAGGCCTAATGATTTCACCTTTGCAACAACTCTTGAATATGCCTCCTTCTCTCCTCTGACACTGCCACAACTCTGGTACAGGCCCTCATCACATCACACCCTGATTACTGCAATAGTCTGCCAGTGGACCTGTCTGCCTCAAGTTTCTCCTCATTCCAACCCATTCTCCATTCATCCATTAAGCGATTTTTCCTAAATCATGTCACCTCGCCCCTCCTATTCCCCCTATAAACTCCAGTGGCTTCTTATTGCCACTGGAACAAACACCAAATGCTCTGTTTTGCATTTAAAGCCCTTCGTAAGCTCAGAGTAATGATACTTGACACCTCACTCTCCCTCACACCACATATCTAATCAGTCACCAAAACTTATCTTGCCCCAACATCTTTGACAACCATTTACCTCTCTACTCACATGACCACCTTATACTTGAGGCCGTCATTACCACTCCCCCAACAATAGTGTCCTAATTGGTGTCCTTCCTCAAGTCTCTTCCCTCTAGTCTCTCTGTCACACAATCGCCTTTTTTTTGGCAAGGCAATTGGGGTTAAGTGACTTGCCCAAGGTCACACAGCTACTACATGTGTCAAGTGTCTGAGGCTGGATTTGAACTCAGGTCCTCCTGACTCCAGGGCTGGTACTCTACTCACTGCGCCACCTAGCTGCCCCACTGTCACACAACTGCCAAAGTGATTTTCCTAAAATACAACTCCGACAATGTCACTCCTCCTCTGCTCGATAAACTCTAGTGGCTCTCTAATATCTTTAGATTCAAATACGAATTCTACTGTTGGGCATTCTGAATCCTCACAAGTTGGATCCAACCTAATTTGCAGGTGTACTTGCACCTGCACTTCCCAATCATGCACTCTTTGATCCTGCTGAACTGGCTTTGCTTCCTTCACCCAGAACACTGTCTTTGTTTCCCATGCCTGGAAAGTCTTTGATCCTTCTACTTGCCTCTTGGAATCTCTAGATTTCTTCAAAGTTCAGCTCAAGTACCACTTGCTATGTGAAGTCTTTAATGATCTTTTCAGCAGCTAGTGCCTGGTATTTATTTTGTATGTACATGTTGAACAGCAACATGTCATTTCCTCAATAGAATGTAATTGCCTTAAGGGTAAAGGTTATTTCATTTTTCTTCCTGTAGGCCTAGTATTGTTAATTGATTGGGCATTTATGATATATTGGCTTGTTTGCACATGCTGTTCAAATTTTTCTCAAAATTTCTGTCTGTCTTCAAGGTTCATTTCGAGCAACACTTCCTCCATGAAGTCGTCTACTAACACTTCCTCCCCTGCCCCGCCTTAGTTCACTTTCACTCAACTCACCTTGCATTATATTTAAATTTGTACATGCTGTATCTCCCCCCCCCCCCCCGTAGCAGGTGTGTTTCTTGAGAGTAGGGGCTATTTTTTGTGTTTGCATCACTAGTGGCTAGTATGAATGAAAAAAAAATTGATAAGCACTTGCTATGTGCAAAGCACTGTGCTAAGTGATGAAACATAAAAGCTGAGAGACCCTCCTCCCAAAGAGCTCCTATTATACTGGGACAGGCCAAACACATATAGGATTCAGCACCAAATCAGATGTAAAGACTCTAATGGTCCCAAAGGTGCAGTCACAAAACAGATAATCATACGTCTTTACTGTCATTTCCAGGGAAGGCCACCCTGGAGGGGAGAAGTAAGCACTAACGTCACTCCCCACCACTACGCTCCAGAGAGAGGGAGAGGGAAGCACTAACATTTAGGGACTCTTGGTCTCACTTGGCTGTCAGTGACAATTGGTCAGCGCTGGTGAAGGTAGTGGTGGGGAGGAAGATGAACCTTCACATAGGAACTGCTTCCCTCAATGATAACTGTAAGGCCAAGCTGGAGGTGGGGCTGGTGGTCTGGGTGGCATTGCTATTTCCAGGGCTCCTAGTCTCAGTGTCCTCGGATATCTCCCTTTAGGATAAGAGCAGAGGTGGTGCCACTGATCTGATACAACTGGCGAAAGCTGCCTCTTGTCTCTGTCTTAGGGTGCCCTTGGCACTTCAGTTAGGTTGGTTTGTCTAAAACATCCTGCAAGTAGGAGAAAAAATAAATTTGCTGGCAAATTTTGCCTGTTATTACTATGTGCATCATAAATTTTAGGTTCAATGAAATCTAAAATGGCTTAGAAATATTAATGACCCAATTTATTTTTGCAATTCTAATAACAATAATATTAGAAAATAACATTCTGATAGATTTCCATTTCAGGGATGGAGAGTTAAGCAGAGAGAAGCTAAGTAATTACACCACAGGTCTATGGAGTAGAGGTGATTTGAACTGAAGTATTTCTGAATATTCATTTATTGTCTTTAACTTTACATTCATTATATTTCTCTTTCTTAAGGTTTACCACCAATCTTAATTGCTACTAGTTCAAATTCTGTCATTAAATTTGCCTAGAACCAATAGTTCTGCTTTCAACTTAAACATATGATCTAATTGCATTGCAAATTAGTATTGCTATTAGTAATTAGCATTTGTCAATCAATAATCCTCACTATAGTAATTCAACATGTATATCTTTTCTATCAATCTCTTCCTCCTAACTTTAATATTTCTGACCATCATACCACTGTCGTCCCAAGCACTCAGGCTTAGAACTTTGGTGTCATTTTTGACTCTTCCCTTCTCCCATGTCTCATGCATCATTTTCTTTACATTTTCACTGTCACCATCCTGGTCCAGCCTTTCCTTAACTTCTTCCTGGGCTACTGCAACAACCTTATAACTGGTTCCTTGCCTAGTTTCTCCTTCTTCCAGTTAATACAATGTAGCATGTTAGATTAACTGTTCAAAAGCATAGCTCTGATTATTTCATTATCCCGTTTAAAAAACATCAATGGTTGCTTACTGATAGCAAAATTAAACACGTATTTGTTAGCATGGCATTCAAGACCCCCACAGTCTGGCCCCAATCTACTTTCTTAGCCTTATTTCCCAGAAATCTTTTTGATAATACCCTATACTTCACTCCAACCTAATCAGTTCTTTGCATTTTTCTAGTTCTGTGCCTTTGCTGATGGCTAGGTTTTCTATCTAAAATATCCCTCATTTCTGCCTGACAAAGATTCTTCCAATTCTTCCTTTCAGGCCCAGATCAAATATCTTTTCCTCCATGGAACATTCCCTGAATCCTGATCTCCAGATGTGATCTTTCTTATTTATTTCAGTCTCACTTAAGGCTCATATTTCTTTTTAAAGCTGTAGTATAGTGAAAAGACTCTTGGACCAAGGAGGTCTAGGTTCAAATCCTAGCTCTGACTTAACTACCTAATGGACTTGGGCAAACAACCTCATATGCTGAATTTATTTTTCTTATCTCTAAAATAAGAAAAAAATACCAATATACCAACATATAAGGAACAAATAAGAGAATGCTTAAGTATTTTTTTTAAACTTAGAAACATTTTACAAATGTCAACCACTAAAACAAATTTTTATTTAACTTTTTTCTATGGAAATCTTACATTATCTATGTTTCCAATGTATCCCCATTCCCTTCCCACCCCGACGGCCATCCCTTAAAACAAATAACAAAAGAAAAAAAAAGAATTTAAGCAAAACTAAAAAAACTTATTGAAAAAGTATGACATATGTCTTATTTCATACTCATAGTCCACCACCTCTGCAAGAAGGGAAGATATGCCTTGTCTTTTGGGTCCAAGCTTGGGAAATGCCAGCTTTTTTTTTTAATGTTATACTATAGATACACTGCTTATCTTTCCACTACACTATAAAATCCTATGGAACAGATGTTAGTGGCTTTAATTCAAATTCACTTCTTGCACCTTGGTACCTTATTATTGCTCAGTGTTTATTGAATGTAATCTAGTAATATAGTGGCTCACACATCCGTGTGTGCGCGTTCGCACGTGCGTATTTGTAGAGGAATATTGAATTTTCATTGAAAACACAGAAACTGAGTCACTCTGTGCTTGGCAAGTTTTAGTAAAAAAATTTTTTTAAAAACCCAAAGCATTTATATACATAGTAAAGGTGTTCCTTGCAAAATTCAGGATTTCTAAAAATACAATTGGAAATAAAGCCCTAAAAGTTGCCTATGGAAACAAAGTAATTTTGTTGAACCACAACCCAAACATCAAAAATTTTAAATTAGGAATGAGGTCTCTTTGTAATTTCCCATCCAAAATACAAAAAGGTATCTCCAAATGACAGACAAAAATAAGAGTTGTTAAAATGGCCAAAAGTCACATTCCTTAATAAGAATTCACATCTTGGTTCTTTTTTACTTACAAAATTACAAAGATTTTTATTAAGAAAAAATGTTTTAAAATTCTTTTTCATTTAAACACATTCAGTTCTGAGATTTCTTAAGCCTGGAATATATACCAATTTTAAAAGAAATCATCTTCATGCATTTTAAAAACTACTTATTTAGTTCTTAACAAGATGATTTCTATGGAATATAAGTGCTCTCAGTCTAAATAACGTTAATTAAAGATAGATTTACTTGGAAAGTAGAAATACATATGCACCATCAGGGTCAAGAATACAGCACAACAGGGAGATGTTAATAGGCAGAATGGAAGTCTAACTTATACATTTTTATTTTCATATATATTTCACATATATTCAACAAATTCTATACTGAGTGGAGGGCATGAAGAATGAAAAAGGACATAGAGAAAAACAGAATGAACAATGGAAAAATGGGACCAAGCGCTATACTAGCCTCAGGCTATAGCAACTGAAATGAAAAAAATAAAAAAAATTTATGAGCACCTGCTATAGAGACCCCAGCAGTCAAGTATAGCTCTATCATTTTACAGATGAAGAAACTGAGACCTAGAGGTTATGACTTGACCACTACACAGTTATTAAGAGTCTAAGAGAATTATTTCCCATTTATTTTTATTCTGAACTTAAAAAACATTAAATAAAATGAGTATTTTCACATATAGGAAAAAAAGGAATCACTATATATAAAATAGTGCCTCTCCATTAAGTAGAACTCGCTTTTCTTTTTAGGTGAGAAATTCAATATGTAACTTTTTAAAAATAAATTTTCAGTATCTTTGTTTTTATACTGCCTAGATTTCCTATTGTATTCCTCCTCCATAACTTCTCAGAGAGTAACTCCTCATAATAAAGATTTTTCTTAAAAAAAAAAAAAGAAAAAATTAGCAGAACTGATTAATACATCAAAAAGGAAGGGTGAGAAGGTAACAAGTATATATTAAAATGTCATTGCACTGAGCACTTTAAAGATATTATCTCATCTCATCCTAACAATAACCCTGGGAGGTATTATCTCCATTTTAGAGTTGAGAAAACTGAGGCAGACAGATTAAGTGACTAAGGTCAGTTTTTAACTCAGGTCTCCTGACTCCAGTCCTAGAACTATATTTAGAGTGCTACCTAACAATCAGACAGTATTTGTAACGTTTCACATGTACAATCCTTCTATCCCCTCTTCCCGTCCTCTACAAAGCAGTGTTATTAGACCCATCATAAAGTCCCCATATTTCATTATAGAATCTCTCTCCTCCCATGGGAATGTTCTTCAGTGGGACCCTTTCCTCCAACTGAGTCAAAATCATCACCTTTCTTTTCGATTTCAGTACCTCTTATTGTTACCTAACCCAATCTACTATAGTCCCTCTACTTCCTGAGAGACCACAGTTAATATCATCTCTTATTTGTTTACTTGACTAGGATACATCACACATTCCTCTCTCTATTCTATTTCTCCTTTTATGCACCCTTCCATTTTGCTCTTCAATACGACAAAATATACTGACTTTGCTATGGGGAGGGTAGGTTTAAGGTGTTCAGTTCATATTGTTTCAGATCTGTTCTTCCATCATCACCTTCTCCTATTTCTTTAAACGACACTTTCATCTTAACCCTTTTATGTACTTTAAGAAAGAAATCTCTTAACAGTGCCTTCTTTTTAAACCAACAGGTATCTTTCTCTAATTTTTTTCTTTTAATAATCTCTAGAGATGGGGTAACAATTTATTACGTTCTCCTTAGTAGTTTGTTTATTTCTTATGTTTCAGTTGTTAAGGATGACCATAAGTCAAAAAGTCTAATCTTATCTTTTTTTTTCAGGAATCCTTCAAATGCCTTATTTTTTATACTGAAGTTCACTCCACTTTTTTCATTGATCATTAGGCTTAGGTTTGCAGAGTACATCATGCTGGGTTACATCTTGAGCTCCTCTGCTTTTTGGAATATATTATTCCATTCCCTTCTGCAGTTTCTGATGGGTACATTAAGTCATCTGTTGTTCAAATTTTCTCTTCTTATATGTGAAGATCTTTTTCCCGATCACTTGCAAAAGTTATTGTCTGCCAAAGCAATTGTTAAATTTAAATACTATGTGTCTTGGAGTTTGCAACATATTTTTTTTTCCTAGTGGCAGTCTGTGGATTCATTTGATTGGTGCTTTATTTTCTATGTTTAAAAGTTATGAGTAGTTTTCTACTCATTATTTCTTGCATTACGGTGTTCAGGTTTTCTGACTTGCCATGTTACTCTGGGAGGGTTATGATCCTTAAGTTTTCTCTACATATCCTGTCTTCCAGATAAATGTGTTTTGTTTGTATAGTTTTTGTGTTGTTTTAGTGTTGTTGCTTTTTTCTTCTGTTTTTGAAGATTGTCCTTTACTTCAGTATATTGGTATTTATTCTCAATCTGTTTTTCTCTTTTTAACATCTTTTGAGAAATTCATCTTTGTGGATTCAAGTTTTTATATTTTGCTCATTTTTTCTGCTATGCAGACTACAGATTCTGTCATTCATTCCCTTCTTATTTCTTCTGAAGATTTTGAATGGCCTCTTGAACTGTTCTGGAACATACTGCTGCAGTTCCATGCTCTCTTGGAAAACCACAGGGTTCTGTGTTTTATCATGTGCCAGTTCATTTTTTTTAACTACATAGTAACACACTTCTTAAATAAAGTACACTGGAAATAAAGTTTTTTTAATGACACGAAAGATTTCCTTTGGTCAGATTTGTCATCACCTCTGTACTGACTGCACTCTCCTTTCCTGATCTTGACCCTCAACTCTATGCTGTCCTATTCTCAAGCAAATGATATACCAACAAGTATTTATTAAATGCTTACTATGTTGCTAGGCACTGTGCTGAGCACTCTTCCCTTGAATTCCTTGTCCCCTTATTCTAGTGCCAATTTTACCCTGTAAAGCTTCAACTTTGGATTATTCTCACCATCCTGTCTTTACTCCTCAAATGTTGGTGAATGAAACTGAAGAAAATCACAACACTGCATTGACTGGACTGACTACAAATTTATGTTTGTTGTTCTTTAGGCCTTTAGTTGTGTTTGACTCTTTGTGACCCCATATGTGATTTTTTTTTTTTAGCAAAGATAGTGGAGTGGTTCATCACTTCCTTCTCCAGCGGACTACGGCAAATAGAGGTTAAGTGACTTGCCTGGAGTCGCGCAGCTGGTGAGTGTCTGAGGCCAGATTTGAATTCAGGTCTTCCAGACTCCAGGCCCAGCACTCTATACACTGAACCATCTAATTACCTCCAACAAATTTATGTCACACAATTTTAAATGGGCTTTACTGGGACAAGTCAATTCTTTTATATATTATTCCTTAATTGACTCATAACTATCCAACTCACCACAGCGGCTTTTCCATACCTTTTAATCCCTCCTTAAGCCTCCTGTGGCTTCCCACGCCCCAACCCTCCCAGCTGAGAACCTGGTTTCATATTTTACTGAAAAAACTGAGGCAATTCACTAAGAGTTCCATTACATCCTTTTCCTTATCTCACCTCGCCCATATGCCTTACCCCCATTGTTTCCTCTTTGATCCCTTGTCTCACATGAAGATATGGACCTTCTTGCCAAGACCAATCAAATCACTCTATATGCACAAATGATCCCATTCCATCTTGTCTTCTCCTGTAGATTGGCTCTTCTATCATTCCCATTCTTTCACTTATCTTCCTGTCTACTGGCTGTTTCCTTACTGCCCACAAACCCCCACGTCTCTTTCAGCCTCAAAACCACCCCTTACTTGATCTACCACCAACAAAAATACTTCCTCCTATTTGTGGCTAAACTTGAGACCATCTGCAACTAGTACCTCTACCTCCTTTCTTCTCACTCTCTTCTTAAATCTTTGCAACCTGGCTTCTGATCTAACCATTCAGCCAAAATTGCCATCTTCAAAGTTGTTAATCATCTCTTAATTGTGAAATCTAATGGCCTTTTCTTAAGTCTTCATTCTTCTTGATCTTTTTTGCAGCCTTTGATACTGTCAAACATCCTCCTCTCTCTAGGTTTTCAGGGAAGTGTTCTCTCTTAAGTTTTCCTCCTACCAGTTTGAAACTTCCTTCTCAGTCTTCTTTGCTGGATCTTTGTCCAGGTCACACTTACTAATGGTAAGTGTCCCTCAGGACTCTGTCCTGGACTCTCTTCTTCTATATTTTGCTTAGTGACCTGATCTTCTTAAAACATAAATCTGATCATGTCATTCTATTCAATAAAATCCAGAGGTTCCATATTTCCTCCAGAATCAAATCCTTTTTCTGCCATTCAAAGAAATTCATAACTAGGTTCCCCTCATCCCTTTCCAGTCTTTTTACACCTTACTTACCCCCATGTGCTCTGCAATTCATTGAGATTGACCTCTTTGCTACTCTTCAAACAATATCTCCCACTTCCAGGAGTTTTCACTGGTTGCTCCCAGGCCTAGAATGCTCTTTTCTCATTTCACCTTTCTAGATTCCTTCAAATCCCAGTTAAAATCCTATTTTCTACAAGATTTTCCCCAATCTCAATTAATGCTAGTGCCTTTCCTCTGTTGATTATCTCCAGTTTATCCTATATATAACTTGTCTGTACTTAGATTTTTTGCATACAGTCTCACTCCTCTAGATTCTTTGAAAGTAGGAGCTGTCTTCTGCTTTCTCTGTATCCTTAGTGCTTAGCCCAGTGCCAGGCACTTAATAAATGCTTATTGACTAACAAAAGATGAATTATCTTACAGTGGTATGAATTGTGTTAACCATTAACAACAACAACAACAACAACAACAGAGCAATGAGTGAAAGCAACTAAGTGATGCTCTCAGGGTCTTAGATGTTTAACTTTTTACTAAATGGTTTTAAATTGCTGTACCTTTTGAGTTTTATCTTTTCATAGTTTTTCTATTTCCCCTTTTGCAGTCAGATTGTTGCTTCTCTGTTACTGAATCTGCTAAGAAGACACTGCATAGTGTATAAGATGCTAATCTCTCCCAGGTAGAAACTACAACTTTTTTACAGGTGCAGAGCATCATTTTACTTGCTTTGTATATTAAATAAATATGACCAGAATTGTTAAAAATAAAAGTTTGGTGTGGTGCCTTGAATTATTAATGGTTTTTCACATCTGTAGGGATCCTGCACCCCAATCCTTGCAAATATCAAGGGGCAACTGCATAGCATTTTAAAAATCAAGAAAATAAGAAAAACTGGCATAGGGTGAGACTTCAGGGTGCTTAAACTCAATGGGATGATAATAATGCAGTTCAAACCTAGATCAAGTTGAAAATCATTTCAAATTATTTTAAATGAAGCAGAGGCGTATCAGTACCCAGGGTATAAAACTAAGCAGAATAGAAATACAGCAGAGAGAAAAATGGGTAAAGAGTGAAAAGGCAGGTGGAAAGGAATAACAAGCAACTAGGAAACCATAAAGAGAAATAATCATACTCAAATAACCTAGAATTCAGAAACTCCCTATTTGACAAGAATCCCTGAGAATGAAGGTTGTTGGCAGAAATTAGGTTTGGACAAATATCTGTGGTGCTAATGTGATCAAAGATCTTCCCAGTCCATTCAAAAGGCCTCAGATGGAGCTAGTTAAGGGAAGCTTGATTAGGAGAGGCTTGCTTGTAGGCAGGCCCATACCCTTTTGCTATTGGGTGCTAAGCCCCAGGCCTACACAGGGTATATATACCCTGCGGGTAGCCACTCAGCTCAGACTAGAGAGCTGTGGAGACCAGAGAGCTACAAGGAGAAGGAAGAGGAGAAGAGAGATCTGTGAGAAAGGATGCAGAACTGGAAGAGACAGAGAGAGAATTAGAAGGGCTCTGAGAACTGCAAGGGCTTTCAGAACTGTGGGAGGAGGGGAGCAGGCAAGCAGACAGTCAGGATTCGTAAGAGTGTTTACAGGAAAGCCCTAGCAGAAGGAGGGTTACAGGATGGCTTGGTTTTTTGTTATGATACTGTTTTTTAATCTCCTTGCTGGTACACTGAGGTGGACTTACTGGTTTTGGGATACAATTACTGCTCTGTCAAATTGGGGTAATTGTTTTTGGGATCTGATCCTCTGGTGTCTGAATAAATGTTTTACTTCTTCTGCCTTCTATACAGAGAGTCTCTTATACAAGCATATTTATGGTCACCATTGATATCATGAACCTTGCTTTACTGATACAATATCTTACGACAATAAGTTCAAAACAGGTATATTACCCGTGTATTCTCTCTGGGGAAAATTCTTAACAAAAGGAATAGAAGTAATCATAAAAGATAAAATAGGTAATTTGGATTATATAGACAAAAAACTTTTGCATGAACAAAATCTATGCAACTAAGGTTTCCCTTTAACTAGTGATTAGAACTCCAAATTAGTCCAACAACTCTGAAAAACAGTTTGGTACTTTGCTAACAAGTACATGTAATAAGAGATAAAGCTGAAATGGGAAGCCGGAATGAAATTGTGTTGTGCCTTTAATGCCAGGCAAAGGAATATGAACTTACTTAGTAGGTAACGGATTACCACTGATGATTTTTGAGCAAAAGAGTGGTATAACTAGACCTATACAAAAGGAAGATTAGTCTGGTAGAGTTACTGGGAGAGAGAAAACATGGAGGCAGGAAAAACCGTTAAGCTATTATAGTAGTAGAGGAGGCTGATACTGTACTATGCTGGTATTTGGGTAGGAAAAGAAATAAGATAAGAGATGTGAATTGTTAAGGAGGTAGAATAAATCTGAAGAATCACTTTTGGGAACTGATAATTGACTAGATATGCCAGGTGAGGGAGAGGTAACGAGAGTCAAAGTTATCACCCCAAAGTCTAGAATAAAAAGAATGGGCATCACCAACCCTAATAATGAAATTAAGAGGATAAGCAGTTTTAAGGAAAAAGAGGCTTGGTTTTAGACATTTGAGTCTAAAGTACTGCTAGGATAACCTGGTAGAGCAGTCATATGAACAAATGAAAACATGTCTGAAGCACAGAAAGGTCAGAGTTGATGGTAAAGGAGACAGAACACAGTTGAGATGTAAATCACTTTATGCCTATTCACATACCGCTTTAATAAATCCTTATTTCCACCACAGTCACCTTTCTGAATCTATAAGTTCTTAGAGGGGATCATAACTATTTTATTCTCTCTGTACAGGACCTAGTAGAGTAACATATGTAATTCGATATTTACTACATATAGGTAAGTCCTAAATGCTTTTAAAGCATAGTGGGATTCTGTATTCTTTGTAGCTTGCATTCAACCTTAACACTGCAAAGATGGGGCCTGTTATAGCAGAGGTATAAAATATGTGGCCTGCAAAACTCTTGAGGGTGGACTGAACAAGATTAAAATGTAATTGGGAAATATTTAATAAAATGCAAATATGAAAAAATATAGATAATATTACATTTTAAAATTTAAGTCAATATGCAGTCCAAAGAGATCCTTATATAATAGGCTTAGAGGCCCCATTTCTTTAGGCATCCGAAACCACTCAGTTACAGAATACTATTTGTGAAATTTTGTGTTGCTATTCGTGAAAACTTTCATTTTCTGATACTTGCATCAAAAATGCTCTTATGCACATGTAGATCCTAACTCCAGAGATGTAACACTTATAGTTCATCTAGCCAACCCCTGCATTTTATAGATGAGGAACCTGAATTGCAGAGGTTAAGAGCCCTGCCTTAAGGTCACCCAGGTAAATAAGTGATAGAGACAAGATTTGAATTTGGATCCAGGAACACGATGTGTAGTATTCGAAAGCACTCTTTCCACTATACTATGCTGCTTCTGTCTGTATGGGATTACTCTCACAAACATTTTGTTGAAATAGGGAAGCACGTATACGATTCAATACTTATTATTATTTTATTGGTCTTTTAAAGGTAGTAATAACATATACTATTTCCCCAACTGTTTGGTATTCTCACCTCTATTTTGAAAAATGACTCTTTAATGTTTTCAAAATAGTGTTGCTTCCACCATGGCCTACTTTGTGGCTAATTCTTGTGTCTAGTCTTCTTTTTTGTTTAGTGTCTTTTCCACTTATTTCTGTTGGGGACTACTTACGTTAGAGCTCAAATATGGTACTCCACTATTACAAGTGGAGGGAAACGTTTGTTATAGTCATAGTCAATACAATAATAATGAGTACTGAATCGTATACATGCTTCCCCATTTCAACAAAATGTTTGTGAGAATAATCCCATACAGACAGAAGCAGCATAGTATAGTGGAAACAGTGCTTTCGAACACTACACATCGTGTTCCTGGATCCAAATTCAAATCTTGACTCTATCACTCTATCTTGACCTATCTTTTCCATTTCTTGTCAGCTGGCCTCCCTCCAATTTCATGTTTAAATGTTCTACAGACAATCTGGCTTAATTGGGTCTCTTGCCAAGCTATCTGTAACCTTATTTTTCCCTTTGCTGCTTCTCATTAAAATGAAGTTGCAGTAACACAACTGGCAATGAAGAAAAGCACAGTGAGCATCAGTTGCAGTATATTACCAATGAAGAAATGCAAAAGAGAAGTTATATAGGGTATCATCAGAGAAGTAGATGATGGAAAAAGGAGGTGGGCTAGTTCTGTCATAAGAAAGAGATAACTGATGCATAGCTTAAGTGTTTCACTAGGACTTATGCAATGTCATTAAAATTTTTTTTAAAAAATCAATAAACTATTAAATAAACAGCTATCAATAAACATAACATTCTCTGATCCAAAGAACTGATCACTCTATTATGTAAAGTTTCCTTTTGAAAATATATATTAATTTTAACTCAGTTCCAACACTGCCTTGCTTATCTGTGTCTCCACTTAAACTTCTTTCTAATTTCTTCTTTCTATTTTAATGTTTCATTGACACTTTTTGGGGGTGTGGGTGGGGAAGCGACTACCACTATTACTCTCTCCAATTCTCCACCTCTCTACCCCTCCCCTTGGGAAAAAAAGGTTAACTCTCCTGTGTAACAAATGAATATAGTCAAGCAAAATATATCTACATGTTGGCTCTGTCTGAAAATGTACACCTCATTCTGAATCTCCAGCCTATCAACTGTCTAATACGGGAAGTACAATTCATTGCCTATCTGTTGGTTGCTACACTGGTCACAGCTCTTATCTTTCACTGCTGTTGTTTTTCTACATTGCGGCTGTCATTGTACAAACTGTTCTAAATCCTACCTGTTTCATTCTATTGGTGCAAATATCAAGAGTTTTAGAGAAAGGTTTCCAAGCACCATGAGTAGATTGTCTGTAAAGTAGCCAAGAGAATGTAGATAGGCTGCAATCTATATCCCTGGAGGGAACACCAACCCATATCAATACGAACACTCATCCACCACAGTACTGAAGAATGGAGCCCTAATTTTTTTTATGTTTTACAATTCACTGTCTTACTCAGAAAATGCTGACCAAGCCTCAAACTTGATTTCTGCCAATTTTATTCAGGGGAAAAGAACTGAATAAGCACTTACATAGTGCCTACAATGTGCTAAACACTTCACAAATATTATCTCATTTGATCTTCACACCAACCCTCCAAGATAGATGCTGTTATTTATCTCTATTTTACACATGAAGAAATGGAGGCAAACAAAGATTAAGTGACTTGGCTCAGGGTCAGTAAATGTCTGAGGTCACATTTGAACTCAGTTCTTAACACCAAGCCCAGTGCTCTATCTACTATACCACCTACCCACCCGGTGATTTGAAAGTTTCCACTGATCTCCAAACAGATTAAGGCAATCACCATCAAATAAGTTTTCTCTCTAAACTTCTATAGCACTTTGTGCTGTCATATCACTCATATGACACCTATGATCATACATGGCTTTGCAGAGTAGTTGTATGTGTACATATCATCGAGGGCTGCAGAAGCTTCTAAAATATCTTTGTACCCTCCCACAGTTTGTTGTGAAATGCTTTGAGGAAAATATGAATGAACATATTAATTATCTTAAATATTCTCTATAAATTGTAGGAACTAATTTTCACAGCAATATTTACGTAATATGTTGTTGAAATATTTGTCAAATCTGTAGGAAAATCAAAACGGAAAAGCTCAAGTGGCAATAATAAAATTTTTCTCCAAATGAAATGCTGATCTTTTGAAGATAAAACCCTTCAATTCTATACATCTAGATACAAGGTTGCCACCTCATGCTCTGAACTCTCTTGATTATTATACGGTGTTATAGAAAAGAAATTATAATTTTATAAGAAGACAATCTTTTATAAAGTCAAACACTGAATAATGAGACAAAAACTTTGGGATGCTTCTACTCAAGTTATTATACCTTGATGCAAATGCTTAATTCTTGGAATTTTTTTTTTTTTTTTTACAGCTTTCACATGTGGTTTCAAAATAAAAAAAAAGACATTTGTGAAAACAAGCTCAAGGAAGAAATAAAGCTTCTAAAGAAACAGAGGTGAATTTTTTTTCCTTTAAAAATTAATAATCAGAATCTATCAGCCTAGTTATTTTTCCAGTTTTTTTTTCTCTTCTAAATTCTAATTTTGGAGGAGACAGTGATCTGAGATCAAATTTCTTTTGTCTCAAACATGGAGATGGATTCCTATAGTACATGAACCAAAAAATAACATCACTTACCCACTGGACTATTTCCAGATCCATTTGGCACTGTGAGGTCTGCAGTGCTCAACATTCCACCTAATATTAAAACAAAGACAAAGATTAGCTATTCCTATTTGTATTAAGTACTACCAGAACATTAAAAAAATAATCTGATAAGGAATCAACATTAAAATGTTTCAATATGAACTTTTTTGGAGAATATGCCCACTTGGCCATGGACATAATTCTCTAGACACACCCCCTTCCGATAAATAATATCAGATAAAATCATAATAAGAGGAGTAAAGGCAGGATAAAGAAAACAAAAGACAATTGTTTCATCATATTATTCTCCTGTCCAAAAACTTACGGTGATTTCCCAACTATAAGTTCAATTCCAGATTTTATATCTAGTCACTTAAAAGTCCACATATTCTTACCGCATCATGCTTATCCATAATTTTCTTAAATGAATCACCAATTTTTGAGTGCCTACTTTGTGCAGGGCACTTTTTTAGGTGCTATGGGAGATAAAGGTAAGTATAAAACATGGTTCCTGGGGCAGCTAAGTGGTGCAGTGAGTAGAGCACTGGGCCTGGAGTCGGGAGGACCTGAGTTCAAATCCAGCCTCAGACACCTGACACACTTACTAGCTGTGTGACCTTGGACAAGTCACTTAACCCCAATGGTCCTGCCAAAAAACAAACAAAAAAAAAGACATGGTTCCTTCCCTCAAGGGGATCACTATGTTTAGTTGGGGAAAAAAGACATATATTCCTGAATTATTAACTAGATATAATCCAATCAAATGAATGTAGAATTTAGAGCAAGGAAAGCTATCTGTGACACGGAATTTACAGGAGAAAAGGAATTTAGGCTGATGAATGGGCAGGATTTAGACAAGTACAGAAATGTGGGTGGGAGGAGCAAGGAGATTTAGTCTAGGCCAAGGGACCAACATGAGTGAAGTGAAACACAGGGGAAAATTCCAGTAATGTTCGTCCATGAGTAGATCCTCTTTCAAAATTAATACAATTTTTCCTCAATGTGACCCCACCAATCCAGCTAAGCTGCTCTCATCATTGTTCCTTAAATACAACTTTTAAAATCCTTAATGTCAAGCTTTTCTTTAGTTTTCTATCCACCTGGGGCAGCTAGGTGATACAAGGTTGGCCTAGGGTCAGGAAGACTAATATTCCTGAGTTAAAGTCTAGCATCAGATACTTACTAGCTGTATGACCCTGGGCAAGTCACTTAACCCTGTTTGCCTCAGTTTCCTTATCTGTCAAATGAGCTGGAGAAGGAAATGGAAAACCACTCCAATAGCTGTGCCAAGAAAATCCCAAATGGGCTCACAATGAGTCTGAACCCACTGAACAACATCCAGCTGGAAGGTCCTTTAAAATCCCAGCTATCCCACTGAAAGTTCAAATTAAGGGCTGCTTTTCTGACTTAGCAAGTCTACCCTGCTCTTTTCTATTCTTTGCCTTATTCTTACCATCTCCTTTTCCTCACGGAACCAAATATTACCTTAGTTTGTTATTAACTAATTGCAAATGTCACATCATTCCAAAGATATAATAAATTAAATAATAAAGGCAAAGACTATTCTTTATCCTTCACAATACTAGACATATTAATACTTCTCAAAGAATATTTCTTGAATTAAAGTCAAAGAAAAAACTAAAGAGCAATGATTCTAACTTATTCTGAGCCAGTAAGGTGGTAGAAGATGACCTGAATATTGTCATGCAATACTTGTCATTAGTTACCCATCAGCTCTATTATTACAATACCAAGACTATTAATGAAAAATGAAAAGAAAAAAATCACCTGCGTTGCCAGTACTTGGTGGTCTCTGAGGAGCTCCAGGTGATACATTTCTATGCATTGTAGGCGGAGAAAGCATGCTTGTGTCTGTTAATGATGAACTGGCTGCCAAGGACGGGGATACCAGTGAACTCCCTGGGTTAGTGTAGGTCAAAGCATTGTGATTGGTAACTGGAACTGTAACTGACATTGAGAAATTCTGAGGTGGCAAACCAGGCTGGAAGTAAAGGAAGAAAAGGGGAAATTTTAGTTTTCATTTATATATTAGAACTAACAAACTACTTAGTATACTTTGTTTCACAAGGTCTTCATAACATTTAAATGCAAAAGAATAGACATTAGCCCTATTTGACAGTTTTGCAAAAGCCTGGTGTACAAATAATTTAAGTTCACCTTGAAAATGCCTATGAATTATGATATTAATTTTTACAACAAATATTGGCACAACCGAAAATCAGAAGCCAGAATACCTTTAGGTTGAAAGCAATTTTGTGAAACAACACAAATAAAATAACAAGAAACTTAACTATTTGCTACTAATCAATCACCTTAAAAATAAAAGTAAGCCTAGATTTAACTATTCTAAATCTAGTTCATGAGTTATGTTTGTTAGCAATTCAAATCACAATAAAATGTGTGTTATTTTCAACATAGTCATGAGACATAAAACAAAGAAAGCACCAATTACTAATTTATTTGATTTTTTTAAATCTACCAAAAATACCAACATATTAATTACATACTTAACATTATATGATCCTAGTAAAAATGAAGTAACATATAGAGATATACACTTAAATAACAGGCAGATAAAAATGGCAGATCAGATTAATAAAGAGTTCCTTTCACTCTTCTGTCTTTAAAATAAATACATTTGGACAAAGAAATTTATTAGGAGAAAGCTTTAAGTAAACTACTCCATGAAAATTCATATACTACATATAAATGGTGTCCTCCATGACATGTCATATCTATTCATATCAATTACCGGTCTGCTAGAGATATTCCTGCTTTTTATAAAAGTCTTTTCTCTGTATTTCTTGAATTTTCCTTCTAAAGATGCTATAAAAATTCTTCCTAACTATTACAAAGTAAGAGTTACCTATACCTCAATTTTGAGAAGAAACCACTTTGCTTTCCCTTATCAGCAAATCACTGTTAATCCAGAAGAAAGCCAAAAGATTGCAAAAGAATTTACAGACCCAACATAAATCAGTGTACTGTAGAATTATATTAACTTTACAATAAGTAGAAAGCAATAATCTGATGAATTTATTTTAACAAATAAAACTTTATTTTTGCAGTACTACATTAGCTTGACATCAATTCACTAATCCTCACAACAACCCTGTGAGGTAGGTAGTTTTTGTTTACTGTCATAATGAACAGATGTATTCTTGTACTGGTATTAGTTTAACCAAAACAATGCTATTCGTGATACCTATTTACTTGTGTTTGCGTGTGTGTTTAAGGGAAATTAGATATTAAATCTATGGAAAGCACCTTAGAGAAAAAGCACTGATTCTGGGCTTGGAAAAACTATCCCAATAAAATCCTAACACTGGGGGCAAAAGGTAAGGCTCTAACAGAAGCACCACTCTAAAGAAAATGTCATTTCATTATAACTGGATACATGCATACAAGTAGTTCTAATAAAATCATAAGACCACACATTTAGAGCTAGAAGGAGCCTCAGAAATCATTTGGCCAATCCAAAGAGAATACTCCTTCAAAATCTGTTCTGGAAAAGACTATTTCTTATAAGTAATAAGGCTCTAAACACATCGACAAAATATCATATTATTATAGATTCAGCACTGGACAGCATTGTAGGAAAATGATAGCAAATATGGTAATGTAAGGATCAGGTAATTTTTACAAAACCCTAAAAAGGAAAATATCTTTACTATTACAGCAATCAAGGCTACTTTTAAATAATTAAAGGAGGTTACACTGTAGGCTAAATCTAGACACTAGATTTGAAGTTGTCAAACTCCATTTAAGGGCAGAGAGGAAAGAAGAAGGAAGTCAGTAAGGAAACAGAAAAGGGAAGAATTTCAGTTTTACCTTTTCTACTTTAAGATATTAGATAAGTACTGTCCAAAAGGGTATTTTTTATTTTTTTTTTTGGTGAGGCAATCAGGGTTAAGTGACTTGCTCAGGGCCACAGAGCTAATAAGTGTCAAGTTTCTGAGGCCAAATTTGAACTCAGGTCCTCCTGACTCCAGGGCTGGTGCTCTATCCACCAAAAGAGCATTTTAAAACAATTAAAAATTTTAAATTAAAAAGTCGACCAATCAAAATGAAAATGAGTACCCTCTTTCCAAAAGTAAAAAAAGATTAGACATCAGTACAGACAAATGCCCATGAACTTAATTATTCTTTCCCTACCCTATTTTTCAACAGGGACCTCCTGAGGGCTGAGGCTGTGTCATTTATCTTTTTATTTTCCAGTGCTGATATAGGCTGGCATACAATTAACAAAGTAAAAAGGAATCTCTGCTCCTTAATGAATGATTTCATACTATCGCTTTTGGAGAGTAGCACTGAATAATAAAATAATAAGCTATATTTGTGAACATCTTCATGCACAAGATAAAAGCACAAACCATACTTTAGTACTCACTGCGATTTTATGATTCCGCATCATATTATCAAATTCCTCATTTATTTTTTTATATTTTTCTTCTGTATGTGGAGTTAGCACATATGAAGTATCAGGGTCTGGGCTGTCGCACCCTCTGTGTTCCTTCTTGTTCAGAGCCTAAATAATGAAGTTAATAAAAAGGATCAACAAATAAAAAGTAAAGGTAAATGAAAGTACTTACAGGGCCTCGCTTGAAAATAAAATCACTATCTTCATTTAGTTTGCTGAATCTGTCCTCCGAGAGTGGACTGTGCTCAAAGTAATCGTCAGCATCAGGGCTCTCACAACCATTAAGGCCTTTCTTTCTTAATGTCTGAAATACAATTGGAGAATTCACACACAAATAATACTAACTTGCCATGATTTTTTTTATTTATTAAGAGAGCACAGACTGAACTAAACTATGTTGAGCCACTGAAAGGATTCTCAATGTACTTCTAGTTTTCAAAAAAAGAACAAATTCAATAAGAATACTCAAGATAACCTATCACGGTGAATACTCAAGATAACCTGTTTTACCGTGAAGTAGAAAGAATAGTCATAGTTAAATTAGTTTCTCCCTTTTAACTACTTAGTGAACATTACAGTCACATATGGCTTTAGCAGTTTCTACTGCTATATGATGGGCCTTAATCAGCTTTATTATCATGACAGTTGGATGAATAGGAATTTATAGAGCAAAAATGGAAATGTAAAAAATGGTCCTTTGAAAAGCTTTGTTGTTATTTTTTCAACTATTGCACTTCTATAATAAAATAACTATTTCAGTGATATATTATCTTACCTTTCTAATCTTCTTATAAGTTACTCCCCCATACACACTCTAACTGCAAGCTATGGTAGCCTATTTGCATTTCCACAAAATATACTTCTCTTGTATCTGTAATTGTTAACTGGCTATCCCTCATGACTGGAATCCTTTTTTTTCTGGCCTCCATTGCTTCCCTAAAGACTTAGTTTAAATCCTACCAATTTCAGGTAGCCTTTCCAGGTTGTCCCTCTCCCTCTTCAATTCGTTCCGGTTATTTTCCATTTACATTGTGTATGTACGCATACACAGACACAATGTAAACGGAAGGATATGTGTGTATCTGTGTACACATATATAATCTTTCATTTACATTGTGAGTACATAGCTATTTCCACATTGTCTTTCTCATTAAAATGTAACATGAGGGCAATATTTAAGGCCATATTTTTACCTTTTTCAGTATTCCCAGCACTTAGCACAGTGCCTTACACATAGTAAGCTCTTAATATATGCTTATCGACTAAACGACTTGTCTGTGAAAATAACATGGATTACCCAATCAACCTGTTCTCTACTTCAACAACAACGTAACAAGGTAGTCCGTAATTCCATTCTAAATTTTAATCTGAATAAAAATGTATAAATAAATCAATCTACTTTGCACTCAAGTAATGAAAAATACTACACAAAACATTTATAAATAAAACAATTACTCAAAATGTAACTATTTGCTTTTATAGTTCTTTTTACATATCTTCTTCAATGCTTTGATAGTGCTGTTGGCTTGCCCAGTGGATTGTAATTCTTGTTTACAGAATGTAACTCAGTATCCCTAGTGACATACTGTCACCTTGGAGCACTGGCTTCAAAATAAATACCTTTAAATGAGCTATTAAATTTTTTAAAGGGATAAAAAAGTAGAAATTTTCTCATACTTTCTTCTCAACTTCCTCTTCCAAGAGGCCTTCTGATTTTCTAACCCAGTGGGGTCTACTTTTGGCAGAATTACTTGGTTAAATAATTTACGTAGCTCTGAGACTTACATGTTATCCTGACCATAAGGAGAGAGTATAATCAGAAGTATATAAGATTTTTCAAGAAAGTCTAGGAGAATTTGTTTTGTCACTGAATAAATTTTTGATCAAGCTAACCTAACTGTAAGCTTTTTAATAAATTACCCTATTATTTATTTTACTCAAGATTTTTAAGTTTATAATAATGAAAGTAGTTGATTCCATCTCTTAAATACATTATCATCATGATGCTTTCCTTGATAATTTTTGTTTTGAGAGAGACAGGAACATGAGCCCTAAATTCTGGAAATTTTTACGTAGTATTTCTACTATCAGACTGTTTATTTGATTTCATAATGGTAACATTGGCTATAAAATAAAATCCTCAAAGATCATCATCAGTATAGATATAATTCCTTCTCAAATTACTTGGCATATGCTATGTATCATCCCACACACAGAGCTAAAATGTAATCACTAAATCAGCACATGGCAAATGCTACACCTGTTTCTCCAACACCTGTCATTACACTAAGCTTTCCTGGTCTAACCAATCATGTGAACATTTATTTGGTCTTTGCCATAAAAGGACCTGTTGTTTAGGACACTGAAGGTCGGAGACAGTTATCCTCTCTACTCTTCTCAGCAAGTTCTGCTTGCCAGTTCTCTGCATACTGATATCAGCAAGAAAAATGTTAACACTTAATATACCAGTTCACAATCAAACCTCATAACTTACACAGACCTAAACAAAACACAAGAAATTAGCAGCAACTTGATACAGATTCTATGCCAAAATACGTGTTCTCCTAAAAATAATAAAGTATTAAAAATCTAAATTTGGCAAAAATATTTGCTTAAATTATACTGCATTTTCTAGTTTATCTGTTTTATGTCAGTGAAAAAGGATTTGCTTTTTACTTTAGTCTAAATTCTTTAGATGTTCTTTCTTTACTGTCATTTAAAAATAATATTTATTGTTCCTTTTGAGAATACTAAAAAAAATCATTACAAGTGAATAAGAAATGAGAAAGTTGAATCCCACATCTCGCATCCTAACATATAAGCTAAAAATTTTTAACAATTGAGAAAGTGTCTTTGAATTTGCAAAAACCCTATATGTGATATTATACTATTCTAAGTAACATTACCGCATTTCTTCAATGATTACACATGATTTTTATTCTAACAAAGGTAGGGTCTGCTTTTACTTAGGAGGAAGAAAAATACTGTAGTATCTATAGCTCAAGTTTCTGGAAATCTTCACTGCAGATGGGGTTCCTGACATTGCCAGAAAACTTAAGAGGTTGGTTCACTATTGGAGATAACAAGTTAATGTCCTAATGTCTGATATCCAACTTGTTTCCTTATCTCCAAAACACTGACTATTGCTTTGAGGACCCAACTACCATAAAAGACCGTTTCTGTCGTCTTTATCATTACCCAATAGCATAATAGTAAAAAGTTTCTCCAGAGCGGCTGGTCCTAAGAAGTGGAATGCTGTAATCTGTTGACAAGGCCAGGCGAGGCCCAAGGGACACAAGACAGCTTTAGTTTTTTCGCTGGCTAGGAAGTTAAGCATAATAGGCTCTGAGCTCAATGAAGAGCAAAGACAGAGAATGTTCCTAATCACTGAGGATATAGATGATTTTTAATGGCGAAACTATCCATTAAAACAAACAGTAGCAACCTATGCTTTCTATATGGCTAATAATGGTAACTTGTTTTTCATTTTGCAGTAAATATTGTTTCTAAAGTCCATTTGTGCTAACAGATGATATTTAAAAATGTTTCCGTGAAGTTTTGACATAGTTGGGGGAAAAGCCACATAATAATAATTTAAACACTGAGGGGCTTCTACAATTTAGAATGATTTACTCCAATTTTTCTTAATTGTAACTATTATGAAGTATATATTACAAACTGCTGAAGGGATATACTTTGATGAGCAATTAACTATTAACCAATCTAAGCTGAAAACAGTTATTTTAAACTTCTCTGCTAACAAGGTATCACTATGTTTAGATATTTTAATGTTATTTGCAACTTTGTTTATAAAATGTCTTAAAAGAAAGGTCTCATTGAACAACAAAAACATCACAGTTTGGTTTTTTTTTTCCTAATGGTCAATCAAGCATTATCAAAGAAAAAATTTCAGTTTTCACACAAAAAAATTAAATGTCTATAGTTAAAGTTCCTATTTCACAAAATCCATTTTAGAGCATCTACTCCAACCCCTAAAGATAAAGAAACTGTGGACCACAGAGATGAAATCACTTACCATAGGTCACAGAGCTAGTAGAACCAAGACTTAAATATGATATTCTGATCCTCCAAGTCCAACTATACCTTTCTATCCTTGTGGCTTCTTCCTTTTCCTCTTACTCATCATGTCTCTGGACAATATAAGTGCTTTCTCTATTACTATAGTTTACAAAAGAAAATGTAACTTTCAAAAAAGTTAGAGAATGCACCTCTTTTATTTATAAAGACAGATTATTATAGGCACTTCATTAATAATAGCATTGGCAGCAAACAAAAAAACAAAAAAACCTACCTCACTAGTAATGACTGCTGGGACAACAGAAAACTTTGATAAACGCAAGAAAAAATTTATGTTTATTTTCAATGATGAAATACCTGGGTATTATTAGAGCAATGGTTTTGATGAACTTAACATTATGAACATTATGTTACATGATTACATTACATTAATGTATGTTACATATGTCACATTAATATGAACTAACCATTATTATGGCATACCTATCATAGATCATAACTTTAGATAAAGAAGGGAATTGGAAGGTCAACTTCCAACTCCTTCATTTTATAATTGAGGAAACAAGTCCCAAAGAGGTTAGGCGACTCGTGGAAACTATTAAATGACAGAGCTGAGATGTAAACCCAGGCTCTGACTTCAAATCAAGTACTCTTTGTATCAGAGATATTCTGTCCTTCAAGGCACTAAAGGATAGAATTCATCTGCTGAAGGACAATAATTATAGAACCAGAGACTACTAGAACTGGAAGGGATCTTATAGCTCATTGATCCCTCTTATTTTACAGATGAAAAATTCTATACAAATCTTATCAAACTGCACAAAAGAAATGTCACATAAAAATTACATACAATATCCTCTCTTCTTAAAAAAAAAAGGCAGTGATTCCCTTACAAGCCCCTTTTGGAGGGATCCAATTTTCTTGCTGGGAAGTTACCTTTAGTTCACTTGAAACCTCAGCTCAAGTAAAAAACAAAACAAAACAAAAACTCCTAGTTCATGTTTGTTCTACTCTGCCACTGAATGGCTGCATGACACTTAACCTCTTTGGTAGTCAGTTTCTTCACCTGTAAACTGGTATTTTGCATTACTGATCTTACAGAGTTGTGGGAAGAGCTTTATAAAATGTAAACAAGAGGATTTATTAAATGCCTACTGTGTGCCAGGAACTGGTGATATAAGTACAAAGAATGAAACAATCTCTACAAACAAGGAGCTCATATTCTAATGGGAGAAACAATAATTATATATATATATATATATATATATATATGTATATGCACATATATATACACACACATATAAATATATAAGATATAAATATAAGGTGAATAAATAAATATATACAAAGTAGTTAAATACAAGGTAGTTTAGAGAGACATGGAGGGATGGCAATCAGGAAAGGCTTCACGTAGAAGATGATGCTTGAACTGCCTCAAAAAGCAAGAGGCAGACTCTATGGGGCACACAGAAAGAAGTAGTACATTGCAGGCATGATGCACAGCCAGTATAAAGTAGAGAGAGACTAGTTTGGCTGATCACAGAGAGAACAAATGTACACTGAAGGAAGAAAAGCTGTGAAGGATTTTAACAGTCAGAGGGGAGTTTATTACCATTGAAGGTGATTGAGTTGGAGAATTTCAGCCACCAAGGTAATTTACCTAAAGTGCAAGCCCAACATCACCACTCATCCCCCTTACTCAATAAACTCCAGTGGCTCTCTATCGCCTCTAGATCAAATACAAGATTCCCTTGTTTAATGTTTAAAGTCCTTCATAATGTAGCCTCCTCCTAGGAATCTTTTCAGTCTTCTTACATCTTCTTCCTTTTCAATCCAGTGACACTGGCCTCCTTGCTGTTCAATGAACAAGAGACTTCATCTCTCAGACTCTGGGAATTTTCTCTGGCCATCCCACATGACCAGAATGCTCTCTTACCTCATCTCTGGTGTTGTCTTCTTGTTAGTCCCAACTAAAATCCGACCTTATACAGGAAGTCTTTCCCAATTCCTCTTAACTCTAATGCCTTCCTGTTCTAAATTTATTCCCTATTTATCCTGTATGTTTACTTGCTGTTTTATGCATCACATTGTGAACTGCTTGAGGGCAGGGACTGTTTTTTTGACTCTTTTTGTATCCCTAGCAGTTAATATAGTGCCTGGCATACAGTAAGCAATTAATAACTATTTACTGACTGATTTACATGCTCTCAGCCTAGCTCAATGCCCTACACAGACAGAAGAGATATTCAATAAACGATGATATGGATGTATTATGTTATACTACAAAATGTAGGAGCAAAAGACATCAAGTAATAATACTATGGCTGGATATTCAGATTTTCCAAAGTACAAAGCAAAAAGTTTATATTTTTGTCAAAAAGCAATGTGTTTGAATAACAAAGCAACCTGATGGAATTACTGCACTGTGTTTATACCTCAATTGATTGACATTTTGAAAACTGTACCGAAGATATCACAACCTGCAGTATGACATGGCAGCAATGATATCATACATGGCTAATCCTCTTTTCATAATGCAACATTTATGACAAGTTAATCGCCAAAATTTCTGAATATGGACCTTTTAAGATAAGCACAATTGTTGAACTGCCCTGGCAGAGGGAATTTCCTCATGGGAAGTTCCCTATATCATGATAT
Organism: Trichosurus vulpecula; assembly: GCF_011100635.1. Classification (NCBI taxonomy): domain Eukaryota; kingdom Metazoa; phylum Chordata; class Mammalia; order Diprotodontia; family Phalangeridae; genus Trichosurus; species Trichosurus vulpecula. Next base: position 137,767,026 of record NC_050580.1, on the reverse strand, counting down.
TCTAGGTTAGGAACAAAAAAGAAAAATAATGGTTTACTTCTATTAGTCCATGGAGGCAATTTCACAAAACCCAAAGGAAAAAATTTCTAATTAAATAACATACCAGTAATAGGTTGGTGCTTACACATGTATATGCATATATATGTACACCTGAGTTTGGGAGGCGTAAAGGAATCTTTGCTTCTGAAATTATTATTACTTGGAAACAAGTGAAAGAAAAATCAAGATATTTGGGGAGTGAGTTCATCTAAGTAAACCAAATTATATGGGTTTTAAAACAAAGTTGATATTTGTTTAAAGAAATGACATTCTGTGAGTCACGGAGAACTGTAGTCTCTGAAAAATTAAAGATAAGTATTACTCAATGAGCAATGAGAGGATGGTAGATGATAGCAGGCTACAACATATAACAAATACAGAGCATCAAAGAAGTTCAGGAGTAAAGAATGTCATTAGGGAATTAAGCAACAGAAAAGGGATGGGCTAGTTTTATGTCATGGTTAAGGAAAAAAAGGTAAACACTCTGAGTGATCCTCTGAAATGACTCAAAAAGTAATGAAAGCACATTTGGTGGATCCCTTGTTAAGACTTGTGTAAAGACATGGATGAGAGTTGTATACAATGGGCAAGAGTTGTATACAATGGGCAAATATGGATGAGTTGTAAACTACATAATTAGCAAAATAACTCCTAGATTGAAGAAATTATCAATTCACTTGAATATTTTGTTTTCTATTTTATCTAATTCTTTAATAGGATTTCCTCTATTTTGCTTATTACATTTGTGTTCTAATTTTAAAAACTGCATACTCAGTCCCTTAATTTTTTTGCTTTCTATTTTGTTAGTATATTTCTAAGAGATATAATTTTTCATAAGGATTCCCTTAGCTGTATCACAGAAATTTTGGTATGTTGTCTCATCATTAAAATTTTTTTTACATAGTTATTGTTTTAAAACATTCTTTAATACATTCAGGGTACCAATATTATGCCTTCATTTAGGTCTGCATCTTGTGTTTGTGTTCTCCTTATTAGTATTTTTATTAAATTATGATTTGTAAAAGACATTTAATATTTTTTTATTTATTTATAATTTCTCTATGCCTTTTGACATAGTCTATTTTTAAAAACAGTTCCATATGGTACTGAGAGGTATATAGTCCTTAATGTTCCCATTCAGAAGATGTGTGAAGGAAAAAAAAAGTCTCTGTTCTGACATCTGATTTTTTTTTTAAATTTTCAATTGCTTCCGCAGCAAGAGATCCCCTGAGACGCTGCTAGAAAAGGTCATCTGCAATAGGTGCCTCCACTTTCTTTCCTCTCACTCTCTTAAAATCTGACTTCCAATCTTGTCATTCCACCAAAACTACTCTCTCCAAAATCACTAATTATCTCTTAGTTGCCAAATCCAACAGTCTTTTCTCGATCCTCATTCTCTTTGACCTCCCTGCAGCCTTTTAAACTGCTTATCACTCTTTTCCTTGATTATCTCTTCTCTCTAGGTTTTTGGACACTATTCTAGCCTGGTTCTCTTTCCACCTACTGACTGCTCCCTCTATGTCTCCTTTGCTGGATCTTCCAGATCATGCCATCTAACTGTAGGTGCCCCTTAGGGTCCTCTTCTCCCTCCAAACTACTTCACTTGTTGATCTCATCAGCTGCCATGGATTTAATTACCACCCCTATGTTGATGATTCTCAATTCTATCTATCCTGCACCAATTTCTCCACTGAGCTCCAATCTCACATCTCTAACTTCCTTTCTGACATCTCCAACTAGAAGTCTGATAGACACCTTAAATTTAATACATCCAAATCAGAACTGATTACATTTTCCCTTAAACCCTCCCCACCTCCTACTTTTCCTATTACTGTAGAAAGCAACACCATCCTACTAGTTTCTCAAGCTTGCAATCTAGGAGTCATTCTGGATTCATCACTATCTCTCACCCTCCTTATCCAAGTTGTTGCTCCCTTCTCTTTTCTGACACTACTCTAGTGCAAGGTCTCATCACTTCACTCCTTGACTGCTGCAATATCCTGCTGGTGAATCTGCCTGCCTCAAGTCTCTCTTTACTCCAATCCATCCTCCATTCAGCTACTAAAGTGATTTCCCTAAAATGCAGGTCTGATCATGTCAGCCCCACCTCCCCAACCAACAAAATCCAGTGAATCTTACTGCTTCTACGAGCAAATACAAAATGTTCTGTTTGGTATTCAAAACGTTTCCAAAGACTATCCCCACCCCTCAAGTCTTTCCAGTCTTCTTACATGTGACTCCCCACCACATAACTGTTTGATCCACTGACATTGGCCTTGGGATGTTCCAGAACAAGATACTCCATCTCTCAGCTCTAGACATTTTCTCTGACCATTCCTCATATGACTACTGCCTCTCTGGCTTCTTTTAAGTTCAAACTAAAATCACACTTTGTATAGGAAACCTTTCCTAACTCCTCTTAATCCAAGTGCTTCCATACTTTTAATTATTTCCTATCTATTTTGTATAGATTTGTTTGCATGTTGACTCCTCCATTGTAAGCTTCCTGAGGTCAGCAACTGTCTTTTGCCCCTTTTTGTAACCCCAGTGCTTAGTGGCTGGTAACTAAGTAGGCACTTAATAAATGTTTATTAAGTAAACTGACAGACTTCAGAGTTAAGGTTTTAAAAAAAAATTCAACTAAGAAAAAACACCTTAGTGTAAAGGGAAAAAAGCCTCTACACAGGCTGATGGTTGATTAAAAAAACTGTGGAAGAAAAAAAATCTTCCTCTGAAGGAAAAGGCCTTAACTAGGACTCTCCTACCAGAGGAAGATTTAAATTCATCTTAGATTTAAATCCATCTTTAAATTAAGGAGGATTTAATGATAAAATGAGGATTAAAGAAAAGGCCTTTTCTTTCTTCAACCAAAGAAAAGGACTTCAACTAAGGCAGATCACAGAAGAGAACTTCAGTGTATATGGTGAAAGAAAAGACCTAAAGAAAAGGGAGGAAAGAAAAAGTCCTCAAATTGACTTGATCCCTATAGTAGGAGAGACCTAGAATTCAGCTTGAAACTGCACTAATAAGAGTAAGCTAAATAACTAATTAATTTTATGATGACAAGGTTGACTAAGACACAAGCCTAGAAAAATGTAAATCAAAAATATCTGTAACCCAAGACCTCAAGGAAAAATCAGATTGCTCACAAAAAACAGAATTCTTTCAAGAAAATGATGCAAGAATTTTAAAAAGATATTATAAAATGAGAGCTACATCAAAGAGAAATGGAAAAAGGAGCTTCACTAAAACTTAACAGAAAAAGTATAAAATCTTAATCTAGTAGTAATAAACTGCCTAAAAAATAGAAATGGATCAAATAAAAACTAATGAATATAGAAGACAATAAAAATTCTTAAAACAAAGCCAAAAGACTGATAAAACAGGGGAAACTTACAATATCTCATATAACAAACAACTGACATAGAAAAAAGATGATAACTTAATACTTTTAAGATAATAATAAGATTACTTGAAATACATAATCAAAAGAGCCTACATACCATTAGATTTCAAGAAATCTAAAGAAAATTGCCTAGGTATATTAGAACAAGAGGCCACTATAACAATAGAAAGAACTCACCAAACACCTCCTAAAAAAAAAAAAACTTCAAATTGAAAATTCTGAGGAATGTCACTGCTAAAATTCAGAGCCTCCCGACAAAAGAAAAAATATTATAAGCAGCCAAAAAGAAACAAGTCAAATACTGACGAACTACAATTATACCTGCACAAGCTTTAGCAGAAGGAGAGAACATAAAGACAAAGATCTACAATCAAGAATAACTTACCCAACAAAACTTAGTATAATCTATAAGGAAAAAAAATGGTCCTTCAATGAAGTATAGGATTTTCAAATATTACTAATTAAAAAAAGAACTGAAAATAGAACTCTGAAATATAAATATGGGAATCAAGAGAAAAAAAAAGGTAACTACAACTGAACAATCAGATGAGACTTTATAAGGATGAACTGTTTACATTTTAATGAATGGGGGAGGAGAGGAAGACGTTAAAAGAGTCCTAGTGTCCCACAAGGTCATAGAGGTAGTCAACTGAAACACAAGATTTAAAGTTTTGTGGATATAGGGAAAAAAAGAAAAGGAAGGGTGGGGGGGATACATTAAAGGAAAATGGCAGACAAGATGGGGGAATTTCTAAAGATACATAATTTGGTTATGAAAGTAGAATTACTTGCATAGAATGGAGGGGAGTGAGTGAAGCAGGTGTTACTTGAACTTCAATTTCATCTAAACTAGTCAAAAGAGGGTAGAACACATACAATCACAAAGAACATGATGTAGAAATACATTCAACTCAACAGAAGAATTCACAACAAAGAATAAGAATATGATTAGAAGCGATTTTGCCCGACTACAAGCCAACAAAAGCAACTTCAATATAATAAATGAATATTTTAAAAAAATATAAAATACCCAAATTAAAAAAACAGAAAGTAGAGAATTTAAACAAACCAATTCCAGAGAAATAAATTAGAAAAGTCACAAATGAATTTCCAAATGAAAGAACTCTAGGATCAGATGGATTCACAAGTGAATTTTATCAAACATTTAAATAATTAATTCTAAGAGTACATACAGTGTTACAAAAAATAGCAAAAGAAGGTATGCTAGTAAATTCTTTCTGTGATATAGCTACGGCCTTGATACAGAAGTCAAGGAGAATCAAAACGGAAAAATAAACTATAGACCAATATCACTAATGAACTTAAATGCACATTTTTAAAAATTTATTTAATATTTTTAAGTTTTCAGCATTGATTTTGACAAGAGTTTGAATTACAAATTTTCTCCCCATTTCTACCCGCCCCACCACTCCAAGATGGCATATATTCTGGTTGTCCCGTTCCCCAGTCAGCCCTCCCTTGTCACCCCCCTCCCCCCCATCCCCTTTTCCCTTACTTTCTTGTAGGGCAAGATAAATTTCTATGCCCCATTGCCTGTATATCTTATTTCCTAGTTGCATGCAAAAACTTTTTTTTTGAACATCTTCTTTTAAAACTTTGAGATCCAATTTCTCTCCCCTTTTCCCTCTCCACGCACCCTCCCTAAGAAGGCTAGCAATTCAGGATAGGCCCCATGTGTATCATTATGCAAAACCTTTCCGCAATACTCATGTTGTGAAAGACTAACTATATTTTGCTCCTTCCTATCCTATCCCTTTTATCCAGTTTTCTCCCTTGACCCTGTCCCTTTTTGAAAGTGTTTGCTTTTGATTACCTCCTCCCCCTATTTGCCCTCCCTTCTATCATTCCCCCTTTTTTATCTCCTTCCTCCTCCTTTCCCGTGGGGTAAGATACCCAATTGAGTGTGTATGTTATTCCCTCCTCAGGTCAAACCTGATGAGAGCAAGATTCACTTATTCCCCCTCACCTGCCCCCTATTCCTTCCCAACAGAACAGCTATTTCTTGCCACTTTTATGTGAGATAATTTACCCCATTCTATCTCTCCCTTTCTCCCTCCCTCAATATATTTCTCTCTCATCCCTTAATTTGATTTTATTTTTTTAGATATCATCCCTTCATATGCAACTCACCCTGTGCCCTCTGTCTCTGTCTCTCTCTCTATATGTATATGTATACGTATATGTGTATGTATATTCCCTTCAGCTACCCTAATATTGACATCTCATGAATTATACACATCATCTTTCCATGTAGGAATGTAAACAAAACAGTTCAACTTCAGTAAGTCCCTTGTGATTTCTTTCTTGTTTACCTTTTCATGCTTCTCTTCATTCTTGTGTTTGAAAGTCAAATTTTCTATTCAGCTCTAGTCTTTTCACTGAGAAGCTTGAAAGTCCTCTATTTTATTGAAAGTCCATATTTTGTCTTGGAGCATGATACTCAGTTTTGCTGAGTAGGGGATTCTTGGTTTTAATCCTAGCTCCACTGACCTCCAGAATATCATATTCCAAGCCCTTCGATCCCTTAATGTAGAAGCTGCTAGATCTTGTGTTATTCTGATTGTGTTTCCACAATACTCAAATTGTTTCTTTCTGGCTGTTTGCAGTATTTTCTCCTTGATCTGGGAGCTCTGGAATTTGGCGACAATATTCCTAGGAGTTTTTTTGGGGGGGATCTTTTTCAGAGGCGATTGGTGGATTCTTTTAATTTCTATTTTACCCTCTGCCTCTAGAATATCAGGACAGTTCTCCATGATAATTTCTTGAAAGATGATATCTAGGTTCTTTCTTTTGATCATGGTTTTTACGCAGTCCAATAATTTTTAAATTAACTCTCCTGGATCTATTCTCCAGGTCAGTAGTTTTTCCAATGAGATATTTCACATTGTCTTCCATTTTTTTCATTCTTTTGGCTGTGTTTTATAATATCTTGATTTCTCATAAAGTCACTAGCTTCCACTTGCTCCAATCTCATATTTAAGGTAGTATTTTCTTCAGTGGTCTTTGGGACCTCCTTTTCCATTTGGCTAATTCTGCCTTTCAAGGCATTCTTCTCCTCATTGGCTTTTTGGAGCTCTTTTGCCATTTGAGTTAGTCTATTTTTTTAAGGTGTTGTTTTCTTCAGTATTTTTTTGGGGGGTCTCCTTTAGCAAGTCATTGACTTGTTTTTCATGGTTTTCTTGCATCCTTCTCATTTCTCTTCCCAATTTTTCCTCTACTTCTCTAACTTGCTTTTCCAAATCCTTTCTGAGCTCTTCCATGGCCTGAGACCAGTTCATGTTTTTCTTGGAGGCTTGCCATGTAGGTTCTTTGACTTTGCTGACTTCTTCAGGTTGTATGTTTTGGTCTTCTTTGTCACCAAAGAAAGATTCCAAAGTCTGAGTCTGAATCTGAGTCCATTTTTGTTGCCTGGCCATGTTCCCAGCCAACTACTTGACCCTTGAGTTTTCTGTTGGGGTATGACTGCTTGTAGAGTACAGAGTACTTTGTCCTAAGCTTGAGGGGCTGCACTGTTGTTTTCAGAGCTATCTCCCACAGCAAGCTCTGCCACACCAGTGTTCCTCCTCCCCCAAGAACTGCCAACCCGGACTGACTCAGATCTTAAGCAGGCTCTACACTCCTGCTCTGATCCACCACTTAATTCGTCTCACCAGGTGGGCCTGGGGCTGGAAGCAACTGCAGCTGTAGTTTTGTCCTCAGAGCTGTGCCACCTCCGCTGCCTGCAGGGCGGTGGCCAAACCGCAAACTCCTTTCACTCTGTCCCCTGCAGCTTTTCCCACTAACCTTCTCTGTTGTTTCTGGTGTTTGTGGGTTGAGAAGTCTGGTAACTGCCACAGCTCACTGATTCAGGGCACTAGGGCCTAGTCTGGTTGGTCCAGGCGCAGCCCATGCTGAGCTCTGCTCTGCTCCCAGCTCCATGCACCATAGACCTTACCCCACAACCATCCAGGCTGTCCTGGGCTGGAGCCCTACTTCCCTCTGCTATTTTGTGGGTTCTGCAGTTCTAGAATTTGTTCACAGCCATTTTTTATAGGTGTTTGGAGGGACCTGGGGGGAGCTCACGCAAGTCCCTGCTTTCCAGCTGCCATCTTGGCTCCGATCGCCCAATGCAAAAATTCTAAAGAAGATATTAGCAAAGAGCAAACAGGCTAAAACAATATATCACCAAGATTATACAGTATAACACAACTGAACTTATATTATAAATAATGTTAATTATATGATTATATAATAATGTATTGTATTATATATTATTATATAATAGGTTGATTTACTAGTAGAAAAACTATAAATTTAGCCATTTTAATAACAAAATCAACAAAAACAAAGGACAAAGATGTCTTCTGTCACCACTTCAATTTGATAACAGTACTAGAAATCCTGGATAAGACAAGAAAAATAAATTAAAAGAATAGGATAGAATAGATAAAGGAGAAATACAATCTTTTTTTTTTTGCATGTGATATGATAGTGTAGGAGAGAAGAAAACAAGAATTTATTAAGTGCCTACTATGTGTTGGGCATTGGGCACTAAGTACTAAATAAATATTACCTCATTTGATCCTCACTACAACTCTAAGTAAATACTATTATTACCACCCCTTAAAAAATTAGGAAACTTAGGTAGACAGAGGCTAAGTGATTTGTAAAGTGACACAGCTACCAAATGTCTGAGTCCAGACTTAAAAGTAGGTCTTACTGACTCCAGGTCCAGCATTCTATCTACTGCACCACACAGCTGCCTCCAGTTATTTTAAGAACTCTAAAGAGTCAACTAAAAATTTAACTCAAATAATAACTTCATCAAACTTACTAGATATCAAATAAATCTATACAAATAAACAAAACCCTGTAGGAAGAAATAGAGGATTCCATTAAAATTATTATAAAATACTTGGAATTATTACTTAGAAGATACACACAAGAATGATATAAATACAACTACAACCAACTTTTTTGTAGAAATAAAGACAGAAAAAATTAATTTTTCTCAAGTACACCAAGTCAATATAATAAAATGACAATGCTGTGTAAGATACTTTACTTATGTAATTCCAAACCAACAAAGCTATCAAAGTATTACTTTAGAACTAGAAAGATGATAAAAACAGCTCATATAGAGGATAAAAAGGTTAAGAGCCTCAAGAAAAATAATGAAAAGAAATGGAAGTGAAAGGGACTTAGTGCCAGATCTTAAACTATATCAACTAGTAGTAATCACTTTAACACTTTAATACTGATTAAAACATAGGATTACAGATAAAAATAAGACTCCAGAAGATAAAATGGATAATTCTTACTATACAAAATATAAAAGGCTTTGCACAAATCTAATAAAATTAAAGGGAAAGTACTACAAAATAAACTTTATCACAAGTTTCTCTCACAAAAGTCTCATTTCCAAGATAGGAACTGATTCAAACCTATAAGAAAAAAATCAATTCCCCAATTGGCAAATACTCTAAGAATATGAATAGGCAACTCTTGAGGGAAGAAATTTTCTCTCTCTGTATATGTATATGTGTGTATATATGTATGTATGTGTATATATACACATATATATGTATACACACACACACACATATATTTGTATAGCCATGTGAAAAAAATTCTCTAAATCACTACTACTTGCATAGTAAAGCAATTCTGAAATGCACCTCACATTATTTAGACTAGCAAAGGTAACAAAAACAGACAATGGTAAACGTTGGAAGGGCTATAAGAAAACAGGCACATTGATGCACAGTTGGTAGACGTGAACATATATAATCACAACGGAAAGCAATTTGGAATTACAACTGACCCAGCTATTTGCTAGGACTATACCCAAAAAAAAAAAAATCAAAGAAAGAAGAAAAGTTCTTTTATGTACAAAAAAATTGATAGCAGCTTTCCGTTGTGGAAAACCAATGGAAACTAAGAGGATGCCATCCGTTGAGGAATGTCTGAATGAGATATGGTCCGTAAATGTCACGGAATATTACGGTCTTGTAAGAAAGAAGGAAACAGATGATACAAAAAGACACAGAAAGAACTCATAAACTGGTGAAACATAAAGTAGAACCAGAAGAACAATTTATACTATAACATCAGTATTTTTTAAAAAATGAATAGTTTTGAGGATTTTTATAAATGAAGAATAAGAATACTCTAAAAATAACTTTGAAAGCTGTCCGAACAATGATAAAGGCAGTGAGCACGACTGATTCCAGAGGACTGATGATAAAAAATGCTACCCATTAAAGAGACATGATCGATTTAGGGTACAGAATCATATGTATGTATACATGCATGTATATATGTAACCATTAAAGGGAAGTTTTCCTTGATTATGACACCTGTTATAAGAATTTTTTCCCACTCACAGGGATAGGGGAGGTAGAAAAAAATACTCATTTAAATAGAATAGTTCATTTAAAAAGAGAGTGGTCTGAGGTACCACATCTCTCCTGTCAGATTGGCTAACATGTCAAAACAGGAAAATGATAAATGCCGGAGAAGATGTGAGAAAATTGGAACACTATTGCATTGTTGGTGGAGTTGCGAACTGATCCAACCATTCTAGAGAGCAATTTGGAACTATGCCCAAAGGGCTATAAAAATGTGCATACCCTTTGACCCAGCAATACTACTTCTAGGGCTGTATCCCAAACACATCATACAAGGGGGAAAAGGGTGCATATGTATAAAAATATTTATAGCAGCCCTTTTTGTCATGGCAAAGAATTGGAAATCAAAGAGATGTCCATCAATTGGGGAAGAGCTAAACAAGTTGTGGTATATGAATGTAATGGAACACCATTGTGCTATAAGAAACAAGGAGCAGATGGACTTCACAAGAACTTGGAGAGTCTTATATGATCTGATGATGAGTGAAGGGAGCAAAACCAGGATAACATTGTACACAATCAGAGACACATTGCTTCTGTCTAACTGATAGTCTTGGCTCTTCTCAACAATGCAAGGTTCTAAGCTCATGATGGAAAAGGCTATCCATATCCAGAGAAAGAATTATGGAATCTCAATGCAGATTGAAGCAAACTATTACAGTAAAACTCTTTCTTTTTAAAATTTATTTTATTTTTGGTTTTGTTGCATCTTTCTCATGGTTCATTTCATTGGTTATAATTCTTCTTTACAATTTGATCATTGGGAAAAGAAGTTTAATGTGAAGGTATGTGTAGAACTATATCAGATGATATGCCTTCTTAGTGGGGGAGGGAGAAGGAGAGGGAGAGGGAAAAAATTTGGAACTCAAAAACTTGTGGAACTGAGTGTTGTAAACTATAAATATTAATTAATTAAAATTTTTTTTTAAAAGAGTAACTCACAAAAATGGTCTACTTAGGCTTGGAGGGCTTGTAATCCGTACCTGAAAAGGATCTACAACAATTAAATAACAGATCAAAATATTATTGAAGCAAATTTTCTGCTTCATTGACATAAGATTTTTTATTGGAATATGATTAGAAAAATCAATAGTCTGTGTATAAATTATAAATCTCTGCTAAAAACTTTAAAAAAAATAAAAAGAGAGTGGCTGGAAGCCTGGTGATACAGATGTGAAATAGTGCACGCCCTTCAGATGGGATAATTGTAATAGTTTTATTTAACTGAACTTTTGTTACAAGGTACCTCTCACACAGTGGGAATAATCTTTAAGAGCTTGCAAGGTAAAAAACAAAACAATACTAAGTTTTTTAAAGATGCCTTAAATCTTTCAGATTTAATTTTTCTAACAGTTTATTCAGGTCTATGCTTCATGTTTTGCTTATTTTTTAAGCGTAGAGAGTAATACTTAAGTCTTTTACTATTACAATGTTACTATCTATATCTTACAATTCTAATTAAACTTCTCCTTTATGAATTTACATGCAACATCATTTCTTCAAACCTGGCTGGTTTCATGAATTCCCAGACTACTTCCTAATTTCTGCTCTGGCAGCCTTCTCATACTGGTAAAACCTCCAAATCTACCACCTTCTTTTCCAGCTTCCATTTTAGGAAATGCCCAGTCTAGCCCCACTCATTCCCAACCTGGCTCAGCCTTTCAGGACATTTTGCAGCTCCACCCCAACACACTTTTCAACTCCCTTTTTTTCTTGTCAGATAATGTATTTCTGTTTGCTTCTGTATTCGTATTCCCAGTGCTCTGCACAGTGTCTGGTGCATACACAATAAGAGCAAAATCAATGATTTATCTCCTTGGTGCATAGACATGTCACACTGATAGGATTTCACTAACTTTAAGTGTAAGGTACTTTCCTGACTCTTTCTCTTGACATTGTGAATTTATGTTTTTGTTTTATCTTTAGCATGAATGCAATTCCTGCTTCTGGGGAATCACCTGATACAAATTAAATTTTTGCCAGTCTCATTTACCTTATTCCTTTAATTTTCTTTATTTTAAAGAAGTATTTCTTATCCATTCTACCACTCTCTCTTGCATTTTATATGATTGTTAAGTCCATTCAAGCTTAAAGTTAGGATTGTTAGACTTAGGTTTTCTTCCTTTTATTTCTCTTGTAATAATTTTATACCCTCAAGTTGGTACTTTGTCCCTGTAATTACTTTTGTTTATACTAATTTGATGCTATTGAATCTATTCTCACAGTTTCTTACCATACTCCTAGTTGTCTGCTCTATACTAAATTCCTTAAATTTAAATTACTAATTTTTCTTTTAATTTCTTTTTATCTATTCATTTGCTCCTATTATTCCTGTCTGCGTAAGCATGTGGTTTAACATCTGAAAGAAATGGAGATCTCTAATTTGGAGAAGAAAAGTTAGGCAAGAGGGAATATATGTATATAGCTTTAGAGTCTACTTTATTGTATACTAACACCAATTAATCTTAAAGTTTCTTTAGCTCATTTAAATATTTCAAAAATATTTAAATAAAGTGAAGAGCTTATACATCCAAGGGACTACAAAGTTCTGTTTATCTTAAGTTCAGATATAATTACTGAGTGATAGACATAACCAAAACAAGAGGAAGAAAGCCTGAATGTTTATTTAGAGTATTTGGTATATAGACTGCTATTTAACAAAAGACCTGGGGTAAAACCAAAATTGGAATGTTTCTAACAGCTGTTTAGTTTTAATCTGAATCTGATAACTATGTTTAAAGACTGAAATTAGCCCTCGTTCCATTAAAATACATTAAGAATTTCTACAATTATGGGTCAAACTATCAAGTAAAAAGTATAACGGTTTTTTTTCCCTAGGTAGATAGGTTAGTTATCAGCATTTTCATGACCAAACTTACTACCATTACTTTGGTGAAATACCATTATCTGTAAACATTAACATGTGCAGGGACACATCAATTACAGGAAGCCTCTCTTTGCAGTGGGACGTTGTGCAAGGCATTCTTCACAAGAATGATGAATACCATGTGTAACTTTGCATCTTCTTGTATGTCTTGTTTAAATTTATTTATCAGAGATTTTTTGAAGAGGTCTCTATGGCTGCATCTATCAAATAATCTTGTATGGTATAAATATATCCATGAAAGACATATTGTAAGAGAATCTTTAAAGCTAAGTTATAAGGCTTTTTCAATGAGACCTATGACAACTCTATGGATGATAAAATAATTATGATCCAATGATATGCCTATTGAGTTAGTAAATCAAGTATTACTAATAGACTATAATTGGTTCTAGAACTGAATAGGAATAAAAGATGACAAGATTATATTTTCGAAATTGTGCAGTGCTTTTGATGATCATAAGCTGCTCTCCGCTGTAAAAATTAACCTATTTAACATAATTGTTCCCCAATTATGTCATATGGTTCAAAAATTGAAGATCACACTCTCTCAAGAATCAACCAATAACCAGTAATGAACATTTATTAAGCACCCACTATATAAAAGGCACTGTGCTAAGAATCAAAACTGCAGGTAACTGAGACAACAGAAAGATCTATGGTAGGCAAAACTACGTCATATATTTCCAGAGAGGAGTGGTAAGTTAGAAAAAAGTAATGCAAAGTAAATCATTGGTCAGAGAAAGATGGAGCAGTATTTATGGAGTAAGAATAAGGGACAATTGATAGCCCAAGTGCTGTAACTGACCAAACATAAAAAAAGATGTAGAGAAAGGCCTTTACCATGCTTTGTCAAGGATTCGTGGAGAACATAAATAAGAATAGCAAGAGAAGACACATGAAATGGTTGAGATATATATCTATAAGATCAGAGATTTGATAAAGTACTGAAATATTGGGCAAAGAGGCTATATACACAGTAGTGCCCAAAAGATGCTGATTGACATGGGGCAGCTAGGTGGCACAGTGAATAGAGCACTGGCCCTGGAGTCAGGGGGACGTGAGTACAAATCTGGCCTCAGACATTTGATGCTTACTAACTTTGGGCAAGTCACTTAACTTCAATTGCCTTGCCTTCCCCCCCTCCCCCCCCCAAAAAGATGCTGACTGACTGGCTTGTTGAAAGAATAAATACAAATCACTAGAGAAAACTGTAGCTTTAAAATATGATATATTTGTAAGATCCTAGTGACTCTAGGATTCTCTAATTCTCATATTATCTTAAAAGTGAGAAAATGTTCTCCTTTTTGCCTATGCTTATTCCTTTTTCTTATTTTCCCTCTTTTGCTATAGTCAGTAGTTCTAGAACAATGTCAAGTAACAGTGGTGACAATGGTATCTTTACTTTAACCTTGAACTTACTGGTAAAGTTTGAATTTGTCTGCAAAACGAATAACGTTAGCAAATGCTTTTTATAGTAGCATAGAACTGGAAGCAAAGTAGATGCTCAATGATGGTAAATGTTAACTGTGTTGCAAGAAAAGATGAATGTGAAGAATATAGATAACCATAAACTAATGAAGAGCAAAGTAAGCACAATCAGAAAACAATATATATAGTTACTACAACTTTATAAATGAAAAGAACAAAATGAAACTGGATGTAGCCTAAAGATTTAAATATTTATTTTAATTTAAACAAATAAATGTTCATCATATTAAAGAATAGTCCATTTACTTCTCTGATAAATTTTTTTTACAGAAAAAATTAGTTCTATGTTCTTATAAAGGCTTTTTATGTATTGACTGATATAATCATGTGATTTTTGTTTTTGCTATTAAATATGGAATATTATGATTTTCATAATGTTTTGTTCTTACATTCCTGGTATAAATCCAACCTAGTCACTGTGAATACTTCTGAATATTTGGCTGTAGCCTCTTTGCTGATATTTTATCCAATAGTCTCACATCAATACTCATTAGCAATATTGGTCTATAGTTTTGTTATCTATTCATGGTCTGGGTGTAAGGACCATACATTTCTCATAGGAAGTGTGTGAAGGTGACTCCTATTTCTTCTTTTTTTTAAATACCAATTTATGTAATACTGGAGTTAAACTGTTCTTTTTAAGTGTTCAATGGAATTCACAAGTCCATCTGGGCCCTGGATTTTTTTTTAAATTCATTTATGGCTTATTTAAATTGTTTCTTCTTTTATTAATCTAGTTATTTTACATTTTTATAAGTTTTTGATGTTGATGGTATAATTGGGTAAAATAGTTTAACAACAGATTTTACTCCTTCATTATATAGTGTGAATTTTCCTTTTTGGTAATTTGGTTTTCCTTTTTCTAGAAAAATAAAATCAAATCAAATGGTAGCCTATTAGTTTAAAAAAAAACCAACCAGATCCTAGTTTTATCAAGTATTTATTATATACTTGTAAAAATATTCACATTATAGTAACTGAAAAATTATAGAAGTTCCAAGGCAATAAAAGAGTCATGCTTAATACTGTACTACTAGAAAAATTTTAGTTTTAAATCTGTCAAGTCAGTGAACAAATCATTTTTTAAGTGCTTACTATGTGCTAGGCACTTGTGCTTAGCACTGGGGTACAAAGAAAGACAAAAATATATTCCCTCTATATTCAATCAGCTAATATGCAAGCAACTAGGTACATAGAAAATATAGAGATTATAATGGCAAATAACCCCAGAGAGGAGGCACTACCAGCAAAGTGGTCTGGGAAATGAAGATTGCAGAAGGCATGATTTCAACCAGTCTTATAAGAAGCCAAAGAACTCAGGAGACAGAAATAAGTAAAGAGGGAGGCAATTCCAGACATAGAGTTGAGAAATAGCATGTCATATGAGAGTAGGAATAAGAAGGCCAGTGTTGTGCTGGATCAGAGAGTACATGGATGGGTTGTTGCCATTCTTCATTTGTACTCAAAGAAGACTAAAATGACATCATGATGTTGGGGTCAAGGTACAGTAAGTTTAAAGGTACAGTAAAGTAAGTTTAATTATCTCTCCCATCACAAGAGGGAACATTCTTTGTTATATGAACTGATCACCAGAACTTAGTTGATGACCAGAAATCACTTTATAATACTATTTAACTCAACCTTGGATATGCTCAACACCTCCCCAACTCCCTTGGTCTTCTCTCCGTTCTGACTTGAGGGCTGGAGGGTAGAGCACCAAACCTCACTCAAAGCTTTCCTTAAAAGAGGATAGATACTGGCCTTCCAATTCACTCCACTCTATATCTGCAGCTCTGCATGGTCTCAACTGCACAGGAGTACCACCCCGGTGTCATGTCCCTACCCCCCAACTCCACTTTCCAGCTTCCTCTTGTATGTTGTCTTCCTCCATTAGACTATAAGCTCCTTGAGGGCAGGGCCTGTATTTTTCTTATTTGTAACCCCAGCACTTAGTACACTGCCTGACAGATATGTGCTTAATAAATGTTTATTGAATTGAATGGAATTTCAATTGCACTTACTTATAATCTGTACCATAATAGTATATGGTTGTCTTAAGGATTATTTAGTCTCGTTTCTTCATTTTACAAATGAAGTTGGCACCACAGAGGTCAAATTTGCCCAAGGTCACCTAACAAACTAGGACTCCTAACTTTTACTCTAATGTTCTGTTATGGCTATCCATTAATATTGAACAAATAAATGGTTATGAACGAATAAGCCTACCTCTATCCTCTACCCCATCTATTCTACCACTACTCTCCTGGCACTGATAAAATGATCATTATGATAATAATGACATTTAACAGTTGTAAAGTGATATATATATATGAAAAATGTCATTTGATCCTGATAACCAGGTAAAGTATATTATTTACAGATGATGAATCTGAGGCACAGTAGACTGATGAAAATGACCTTTATTACTTGTAGAGATTGCCTGGATCCTCTCAGAAACCCCATTTTAAACAAAGCATGTAGGCCATCCGTGTGTTCATTCCTCTTCAGGTTTCACTCCTGACTCTCCAGACTTTCTCCACTAGGTCACAGAGGTGTATCTTCCTCCATGTCCTGGGCTTAGCTTCCTTTTATGTGTAGTCTTCTCCCATTACACTGAGGGTAGGGATTGTCCTTATTTCTGCTTGTATTTGAATTCCCAGAGTTTAGTACCATGCCTGGCACATGGTAAGTGCTTAAAAAACAAGGGGTTAAGCAACTCACATGGTAAGTGCTTAAAAAACAAGGGGTTAAGCAACTCACTAGCAGTCACACAGTTATATAAGGTTACGAAGCAAGATAAAAAACCAAGTCTCTTAGGACTACAAGTCTATTACTTTTATTACTGCCTCATCTAGCCTCTATAAACAAAACTAACTTTTAAAAAATGTAACCCAATTAAATTTTCAATAATCCAAGCAATGACACAAGCAGAGCATTAAAGGAACTGACTACATACCCCAAACTGCAAAATAAAGGCTGATGCACATCTCTACAAATATCTCCTCTTAGGAGGAAAGTGCAAGTGTAATACTTTTGGTCTATATTGTGTTTTGTACTTTTCAAAATACTTCCATATGCATTACCTCACTTAATCTTAATCCTCAGAACGGTCCTATATTAAAGCTGCCACTTTTGTATCACTTGAACAAACCAGCAGTTGGAAACATAACAGACACATATACATACTGAAACTAGAAAGATTAGACAGAATACAATAAATTAACTCTATATTATTAATGAGCCACACATATCAAATACCAGTTATAAATATTCTATTATCAGATACTGATCATCTGCTGCTAGTGAGCTGACTAGGTACTATTTATCATCCTATATAAATTTACACTGTGGTAGTACCACTTTATGAAGCACTACTTAAAATTCTGCACCTAAAAGTGATATGAAAAAAAAATAAATAATACAATATTATAGAAAAGTGCTACACAAAAGAGGCATTCAAAAGCTGCTCAATGAAAAAAAAACTCTCAGTATACAGACAAAATTCTATTTCATAACACAAGTACTTCTAAAGTCCCAAAGAATTAGTTAAGCTAAGCAATTCCCAGAAAACAAGAAACCAGTTAATACGAGAAAAAATTTTCCTTTAAAATTTTCAGAATGACAGTAAAATTATTATAGTGAAATTAGGATGAACCAAGTGTTAATGCATTAATCAGGAATTCAGAACTTGGACTGATTTATTGGCGACTGCTACAGAGGTTCATTTAAAAAAATAATTTGCTAACTTTTACAATTAATAATAATGAAAGGGCTTACATGTCTCTCTAAATTATGGCTATTACTATCATTGGGTTATAATCAGGACTGAAGAAACATTCTTTGATTAAAGTTACTTTAAAGCAATCAAATGCTAGCATGAGCACTCATTAAGGCATATATTTAAAAAGTTGTTAATAGAAATTTTAAAAGTATTTCCCTAAATATAAAAATGTTCATATTACATTTTGGTTTCATCTATTGATTAAGAATACCTTAAGAGTAAAAATATAAATACGTAAATCTTTAAATGAGACACACTGTAGCAAAACAGATCAGGGCAACTTTGGAATCCAGAATATGGGGGTTCAAGTTTTGCCTCCAATATATAAAAACTAGTTCTATGATCACAGGCCAGGGATGGTCTCTCAGGGTTCCAGGCAACTGACAGTAAGGATAAGCTGCTGACAACCTGCTTATCTGCATTACTCAAAGGAGTTTACACAATGGCAGTTCCTCATACCAAAGAAATCACAGATTTGGATCTTCCTCTCCCCAATTAAAAAACGATCATGTCAAAAAAGTTATTCTCTTTTACTCTTTAATTCCTATAATCCCATTTTTTAGGACACAAGTTAGTAAAGTCTAGAAGAGTAAAATAAAATATCACACAAAGGAGAAATGGCTAGTTGTGAATCTTTGCATCTTAGACTTTTTAAAAAATCTCTCTCAGAAGAATTAAAAAAAAAATCCAAGTTATCTGTAGGGTTACTTCTCTATTAAAACTGAAAAATTACCAGGATCATACATGAGTATCAATCACCAGGTTCTGAAGAACTCTGGAATCCACATTTATGAATGCAATATAACAAAGCCAAAACATTCATTAAATAAAAAAAGCAAAAAGTCAACTTGAACTTTACTTATGTGTATGTTAGAGGATATTACTTAATAATTTAATTGTATAGATCCACAAAGACCTCTATTAAAATAAGCAAGGAGCATGTCATGCTGTGAATTAGCTCTTAGTTAGTTTTTCTAATATTTACATGGTAAATATCTTTTTCACAATTGCTGGGGCTCCACCTAAAATATCTTGAGGTCATGTGCGCTGTTCTGTATCCAGGAAAAGAACTTCAGCCAGCAAGATAATTTAATAGTTTTTTATTGTTAGGGGTTTGTTTTATGAAACTACTTAGTAAATGCAGAAGGTAGGAGGAAAGGGGATGAATTTACTGTACACTTCTGCAATTTAAAGAGAGCTTTAATGTTAAATAATGTTACAGAGCTCTGCACAGCTTAAGTTGACAATGTATAAAATTAAGCATTCGAAAAGATCAATGAAACTTATAAAGTTTCTTTATACTTATCAGCAACTTACAGTCAGTTGCCTGGGGCACTGAAAGATTATGCTTTGCCCTTGTAGAACTCAAACCCGCATCTTCTTGACTCTGAAGTTGCCCTAGTCCATTTGCTACAGTGTGTATAAAGATCAACGAAACAAGGATGATGTAGTAAAATGAGAACTGTGGGGAAACTGCCCCCAACTAGCTGTGTGACACTAGTCAAAGCACTCTACCTTGGATGTAAGTTTCCTAATGTGTAAAATGAAGAATTGGACTGTGCAATTCTGAAGATCTTCACCTGTTCTAATAATTTATAAACTAACTGGAAATAAGACTGGCATTTTAGTTTATCGAATTTTTAAGGTTAAACTACTTCACAAGATGAAAGTTGACTATATTTATAAATACTCTCAATTCAAGTTTGGAGTAAATGAAAGGACTGGATAATGCTCAAGCTGTTCCTAGTAAATTTTAGGAAAAAAATAGATATATACATATAAACAAATATATAAAGTTGTATCAGATGTACTTCTCCAATTAAGTGTTTGTTAGGGAGGCATTTAAATTAACAGAAATCTTCTAAATTCTTCTCACCTTGATTGTGAGGTGCATTAGTCAGAAAATGTGCTGGGTACTAAAATCTTACTCTTGTGTCATATTCTGCAGCTATTTCCTTATATAGTGCAGAAAGCTGATTATGTTTAAATAATTGTCATGATTATCATTTAAAAACTTCCATGGCATTTCTGGGCTGGAAAATATATATCACTGACTGTAAGCTTAACACACAGCCAAAACTATCTTGTAAGATACAAATTTACTGCTTTATCTAGTTTTAACTATTTCACTTTCCCAAAATCTTTTATACTTTCACAGTATTCATAATTTGCTCAAACTTATTTTTAAAGAATTCATTTACTGCAAGTTTAAGTAACAACTTGGACATTATTTACTTCCTTTTGGAAAAAAGGTAAGAATGGAATAGGACTATACTACAAACTGAATGAATCAATGTCTTAGGATGCTGCCCAAATCAGCCGTAAGGACAAGAATATGTTATGTTTATTTTTCACTATTTTAATCCTTTAAAATGGAATCAATGAATCCATGAATTTCTAAGTGACACTCTTAAATACTGATCATTTGTTACTCTTCAGAATAAACTCTATTTACTGGAAATTTCCATTTCATTCCTCTGAGTTGTATAAAAACAGTAAAATTCAATTTCTCCCTCTTTTTTTCATTGTTTGTAAAATCTCTAAAAGAAATCATCAGTATGAAGACTAAAGAGTAAAGCTTTCTACCAAGCATTTTGTCTTGAAGTAAATGTAAATACTCAATAAAAGACGGAGAAAAGCTTTTTTTAAAATAAAAGTGATCCTGAAAAGATTGTGTTTGAAGATTGAAAAGAATAAAAGGGAAATTAAAAGTTGTTTCTTTCTTCAAAAAAGACATGTTACCTCAGTACATTATTTCTCATTCCAAAAAGCAAGATGCTTTTCTTTTTAGTCACTTAATTATGTGTGTCCTTGAGAGAACTGCAGTGCAGTATCAACAAAGACAAATTGTTAATAAATTATTTGGAGGTCTCAAGCCAACAGGAGTCAGTTTCAAAACAACTCAGTCTTCCTCCTTGTGCTTCCTCAGCTTATCAACTATGAACAAATATTCATTAATTGCTGATCAAGTACGTGCCCCAACATGGCTCCTGAGACAACACTTTTCTACCACCTCAATGCGAGATTTTGGAATGACAGCTCATCCTTCCAACATAATTTCATTAGAATTATTTTGTAACACAAAGCACTCCAAAACCAAATTTATTCAAATATAAAATAATAACATCAGATAGGCTTAAAAAACATATCTGCCTATAAAACTGTTTAGCTATCCACAAACATATTTCAGCAATGCTTCCTTGGACTACCAAGCAATTTAATTTTTTTAAAAAATGAATACTGCATCTGTACCTTGAGGAAGAGAACCAATACAGGATGCAGTAAGGTATTCTTTAAAACACAAAAGAGTTTTGTTGCTGAAAAGTAGGCTGTGAAGCGATGTTGTATGGATTTAACCCTACTTTCTCCCATTGATTCCCACTTAAAAAAATAAAAGATACATTCCTTTAAAAAACAAAACAAAACCGTGGCCTGAAAATAATCAAAATCACACTTGGAGATGCAGCATACTTTCTTAATAAGCACATAAAAGAAAACTGATAACTGTATGATGGATAATACTCAAAATACATTGCAAAATAAAAATACTAAAACTGAAATTGCAAGAAACTATGGTGATCATTGTGTGAAGTGGTGGTGCAGCAAAATGTGGGAAGGAGAAGGAGGGCCATGAGGATTGTATGCCTCACCCTGTGAATCATCATCTTGCTGCTTCAGGCTCTGTTATCAATAAAGGAACAGGGCAGGGGGCTGGAGGTGGAGGGAAGCTTTGTCTTGTCTCCAGGTGTCACAATATTTTTTTTCCCCTTTCCCTGCCGCTCCATTGCAGCCCTGTAAAACATTAGGCAAGCCTCTTAACCGTTCCCTGTCTGTTCCATTCCTTATCTGTAAAATGGGGAAAAAAATGTTTATTGGCTGAAAAGCCTTTTTAAAAAGTTATTACAATACTGTAAGTAAGCCTAAACATAACAATGTCCCTAGTTTGGTCAAGTCAGCATCAGACCTCAGAGGAGAAAGGCTAGCAGTTTGGTTTTCTTCCTGGCTCATGGTTGTGGCAGACACAATCCCCCTCCCTCCCCACTACCCCGTCCCCCACCATGAGTCTACAGGGGACCAAAAGTCATGTTAAGCAAATTAAGTAAGAATGTATTAGAAATTCATTCCCTGCTTTACAATTCATGTATAACCCAAACTGCCACACCATTTTGAATTGCCTTACAATCAACAGCGCACTTTTAAATTTTTTTCATTAAATCTTTTACTTGCTCACTGCCTATGTTATGTTTAATACCATTCTTAGAGACAGTAGCCTGGATGATCACCACGACTTTATTAAAGGTATTCATTTCTTATTTTGTCTACTATATTTATTACAATCAACAAATTAATACAAAACTACCAAACAAGAAACACATCAAACAATTTTTCTGATGTCTGTGGAAAAAAAATTTTCAAGTCACACTCCCTATTTCCAGTTTTGCCATTTTAGCATCTAAAGCTCAATGTACTTTTAGCTAAGCAGGGCTCTTTCTTTTTTGGGAATACAAATTCCTTCTGATGGTCATTGTCAATACTAATCTTTGAAATATAAGGGGCTCTTAATCTTTTTTTGTGCAACAGGGTCCCTTTGGCAATCGGGTAAAGCCTGGAGATCCCTTTTTAGAATAATGTTTCTGGATGAATGGAAATGCTCATTTCAGTTAGACGTCAATAAAAATAAATATGTAACTTTTTACCATCCAAGTCCACAAGTCCCCTGAAATCTATCCACAGACCCTTTATAAGTCTCTGGATCCCTGGTTGGGAAACCCTGTTCTAACATGAAGGTAAGAGGGAAGATTACAGGCTAACAAGAGGACAATTTTTCATTCTCCTAAATCTTATTTATACTAAACAATACTAAATCTTTGTTTCAACTAACTTTTAAAAGTCTAAATTTTTTGTTTTTGCAAATTTCCCAGATTATGCATTTTATATCATGTTGAGCATATTAAAATTTTGCATTTTCTTTTTTCTGTTCATAGCTCAGGATAGTTCTTTCCTCCCCTTTAGCCAGGTAAAGTTTGAAAAAGTTTATTACCAAAAGGTTGGCCCACAGGTGTTTAGTGTTTTTGGATCAGCAGCTTTAAAAAAAGTGTTTACTAAAGATTATAATCTGTATTCTGTTGGTGCAGGAGATACTTCAGCAAACAAATTAATTGATATAGGAAGTCCTCTGCATTTTAAAGGAGGAGTGGGATATATTCTCCAGATTTCCTTGCATAACAAAATTCAAAATCCATAACAAAATACTGTAGCCTCTCTTTAGAAGGTGGAGAAAAGTCCACAAGTAAAGACCTGGTTACAAGAGAGATTTCAGTGGCTGAATGGTTTTAAGTTCACATCACATAAGCTGAATGAATTATGCTACTGCAATGTGAAGTTTTTAAAAAAGCAGTGTATTTTACTGTTTCAACTGTTTCTGTTAAATTGGAGAGAAAAAAAATGTGGGCACTGAAGTACCTATGGTCAAGGTTTTCATTCCTCAGCACATACAAAAATCTTTGTCTAGTATCTCTTTAGAATAATTTTTTTTAGTTCACACTGTAACTCCTCCCTATGTTTTCATGTCTTATTTAGTACATACTTCAAAAAAGGTTAGAAATCTAATAAATTATTTTGTCATTCACTTATTTTTAATTTAATTATAATGACTGTTAAAGCATAGGCACAAAATATTAAGATATATGGTACACAAATCTCCAAAGTAGTTTTGCACTTATCAGAAAACATACATGAATTCTGGTATTTAAAAGATACAATAATAACGCAATAATATAAGACAGAGAGAATTGGACTAAATGATTTCTAAGGTCCTTTTCAGCTTTATGATCTTATGCTATGTAATAAGTTTATTCCTGAAAAATTACATGCAAATCAACTTTGAAAATAAAACAAATCATTTTAAATAGAGCAACAGTGTTCCCCATGTAAACGGTCTTGTGAATACTTTCATAGTGAAACAGTTTCCACCCCTTTCCAATTTATCTCTTGTATAAGCTTTAATTTTCAAATGTAAGTTTTGCTTAAAGAAGAGCATAACCAATGTTACATGAATAGAATTTGGCACTATGTTTAAAATATTTTAAAGCTTTTAAGTAGAAATTGAATTTGTGAGAAAATACTGCTGGTTTAAAAAAAAAAAAACTTAAACCATGGCAATCTCCTTAAATAAATGGGTGGAATTTGTAACATTAAAGGCATTTTTAAGAAATTATACTTCTTAAATGTGTATAATTCATATGGTACAGAAAAAGCAAATGCAACACCATTTTCTGTGTCAAAAAAAGATATCGAAAGATAAAGTAAATGTGAGCATTATATCTCACTGCTAATAACCCATCATTTAGTGTTACAACAACTTCTTTGTAAATGTTCTTAGAATACTATTCTCCATATGCAAACTTTATTTGGTGCTATGGATAAAACAGATGGGGATCTTTACGTAGCAGTGTCCATATTTGCAGAACACAGCCAAAACACTAGCCTTAATTAAAAGTATCTCTATCGAAAATTCATAAATTGTTTTTAATGGTTAACTATTTATAGTAATAGTAGTAGTAAAATATTTTCATTGGCTATTATATTGGTAGTTATTGGATCTTTATTTTTACAGTAATTCTAATGTAAAATGAATCTCATCATGAGAAAAAGGGAAAAAAACAAACCCTACCAATTAAAAAAAAAAAACAACCAGATCATAAATGTGTGCTAGTCACAGAAGAAAACTAAGTGAGAGAATGTATGAGTTATTTCTAAAATTACTCTATAAGGCTAATTAACAGTGCAGTATATACACTGTACCATTCTTTCATAAGCATAATACTTTGTTAAGGAAGGGTGTCAACACTGTGACAGGGTTAGCTATAATTCAGTTGGTACACTCAATTTAAAAAGTTACTTTCACAAACACAGTCCTTAGGCGAATTACAGAATATGATTTCATTTTTAAATTCTATTAAGTGTCAATGTGGAAATTCATTGCCAACTGGTTAAAATTTATGGAGAATATTTTTCACCAGCTGACAATATGTATTAAAAGTGACTGTGTGCAAAGTTTTGGGAAATAAGACAACATCTATAATGCAATGTCAAATGAATATCATACCAGAATGTCATAAAAAAGCCTGAGGCTTTAATTTGTTCAGAGTTTATATAGAAAAGCAGGAATAAAATGTTAATGACTTGTAATAAAATGTATTTCTTAGGAACTTATTAATAAACTTATGAATAATCTTTATAGCTGTCTCAGTACAATTCATTTCTACTAGTGGAAGAAAAAGTGTGTACACCAATGCTGGGCTAGTAGTGTCACTGTTATACGAAAAAGACAGCAGATATTTATAGCTACAAAGTGTGATATACACTGTCTTCTAATAGAAAATATAGCTCAGTCAAGCAAAAATTTAATACTCAAAAAAGAAAGCTAAGTTTTTCAGTCTTTAATATCAAAAACACATTTACTAACTCTTTACTCCTTCAATAATCCAATATGTTCCCTCTTCTTTATGTTTAGCTCCTTAGAGCTTCACGAAAGTGATATGAATAATTTTAGCTCCATTCACACTCTTGCAATTTAAAAAAGAACACATCAAAATCCCATTGATTAATTCCAATCTACACATAACTAAAGCAGACTATTTTCTATGAAGAGTACAAAAATACCCTTTTCATTTTGACAGTTTGCCACAACTGGGGTGAAGAGTTAGAGAAAAGCTGTAGGGTAAAAATTAGAATATATACTTCTTATTTTTTAAGGAGGCAGACTTTTAAATTTGAGAAGTATTCAGAACCTCCTGGTAGAGATAAGAACATCTGCAACAGTGAAATATCAGAAGTAAACTAAACACCCGTGTGCTAGTTTTTTAATACAAGGATCAATCTTAAATTGAAACCTTGCTTAACTGCAAATTATAGGACTTACACTAAGAAACAAAGTCTGAAGGTTAAGTGTGTGATGTCATGTGTAGGGGAGGGGAAGAGTTTTCAGGATACAACAGATAAGGTTGACTGTATTTTCCATGTATCACTTCAAAGGGGTTAAATGATAAAGTCATTTACGCACCATTTTAAAATAAGGTTTAAGCTAAATAGGCGGAAAGTCACATTTATGTAGTTCAACTAACATGATCTTTATCAAATACAAAATGAATTGACGTGCATTTCAAAAGAGAAGCTCAGACAGCACCCAACAAACCATGAACAAGAAAATGATTACCACTAATTACTCTATATTTTACTACCTCTTCTCATTTAAAAATTCAACTATTCCTTAAATTTAGCAGAAACACTTAGAAAAATTCAAGTAGTGTAGTCATTTTTTTAAAACAAAAGCATATGCATATATGTGTACATAATATATATACCATGAAGCCAAAAGAATACTGTATAAAGAAATGTCATAAAAATATATTTAAAATGTATTATGTATTCATCTTAGAACTATAATGTAATACAAATGATCTCTGCAAAGCCAAATAAATTAAAATTTCTAGGCAATGAAATCATTAAAAATTCTCTCTTTTCATCAATTTTTAGGGAAACAGATTTGTACTTTGTTTTTATTCAGTTCTTTTAAAATTAATTTTGTTAAGCATTCCACAAGATTTTTGGTAATGGGAAATTGAATATATCCAAATGGTCATGTAATATTAAAAAATACTACAAGTCTACTAAATTTTATTATTTCCCAGGTAATGAAGAAGCCCAATTTCCTGAATGAAACAATAATTTTAAATGTTTAAGGAGAAACAAAAAAAACCCTTTACTATTTTGAAAGGGTACTCTGAATTCCTGCAGACTACAGGAAAAGAAGTACATATTGTGGTTCTAAGGTAGGGTAAGATGAAAGGAAACTAGGCTTTATTTCTTTTGGTGGGAGGGTTTATTTTAGTATATTGTTTCTGAGTAGGAAACCTACTGTGCCTTTTTTTCTCCGATAAAACAATAGGTCTACTAAGGGTGAGGAAATGTTAAGAAGAACAATCAAGGAGGAGGGACTATACCCTGTTACTCCAGCCCTCCTACACCAAGCTCTGTTAATAATATAAAAAGATGATTTCTTTTTCCATGTCATTAGATTTTTGATGAAATTAATGAAAATTAAATGAAAATAAAACAAGACTGCATAACTACATGTTAAGATCTTTTATATCATATCCTAGAACAGTATACTCTGTTATAATTTTTAACATAAACACAAACTAAAAAGCTATGGATAAGCAATTAGATTAGCCTAACATATTATTAGTACACTTTCAAAGTTTCCTTAAAGGGATTTTGATGTTTAACTTATTAAATCAACAAGATGCAGAAGTTATTTTTAGCAGGTAGGCATTATGCTTGAAGAGAAAGTAAATTCTATCTGTAACTGTTTCACATCATTTTGCAACTGAAAAACCAGAATACAAATGTTCACTTTTAGTCTTTCATTTTAACATTTCAAGCATAAACAAAGGTTAATTTGGTTATTCAAATTAAAATGAAAATATAAAATATTAATTATTTGTAAATTAATCATTTTTGGGTATATATGTTACCTCAACAATATCCGAATTGGTTCTGCTCTCATGCGGTTCATTATATTCTGTGTACTTGAGGAGGACTTTGTCCATGTCAGTGCTGGCATATTGAAATAGTTTGTTAGAGCTGTTAAAAATGATGAGTGCTATTTCACAGTCACAAAGCACACTGAGTTCATAGGCTTTCTTCATCAAGCCAAATTTTCTCTTTGTAAAAGTCACCTGAAAAAGAATAAAAATGTTCAGAAAATTCTCAATAGCTCTAAACGTAACTTTTAAGTATAACAAGTCTTCCTTACACATGCTAATTCCTTACACATAAATCCCCAATATTCAAAAGCTCCAGGTGATGATCCAAGTTTATCTTTTACAACACTGTTAAAATTCAAAGCAATCAGAATTTTCACCAATAAACACTAATGCTTTCACAGTTTTATCTACAGAGTTAGTTTTCAACAACTTTACACTGAAGGGCTAATTTTTGCAAATGTCTATGAAATTTTAAAAAACAGGTAAAGAAAGCCAGGGTAGTTGATATTCAGATCTCAATATTTCAGAGGAGATGTGATATTCCTCTCTCCTTGGACACAGAGACCAATATGTCATCTTTAATGGCTGGTTAAATGGCCCCTTGTTGGGGATGCTGTAGAGGGGATTCTCAGTCAAATACAAGTTGGACACCATTGTCTTCGATATTCCTTACACACAGTGATTCCATGATTCTGAGAGAAAGGACAATTGGATTGGCAAGGCTTCCCAAGGATTTCCTCTGCTTAATGACACTATTTATACTTTAGGCAATTACAGCATTGGCAAGGATGTGCTAATTACCTAGAGAAGAAACGAGAAGAGTGGGACAGTCTCTTAGCTACCATCTAGTGAGAGAGAAGAAATGAGGCATAAAATCACAGAGCTAAGTAGCAGAGCCAGAATTCAAACTTAAGTGACTTTGTACCAAGGGTTTTCTACTAAAAAAAAAATGTCCATAAAAGCACAAGCTCATGAACCTCAAAGAAGCCTGAGATAAGAGAATTTGCAGCAACAAGTGTAAGGTATGGTTTACAGTTTTTGAGGGAGAACTATAGATAACAAATAATTTCTGCAGAAAAAACAGGAAAGAGAATTTTTCTCGAAACCTACATAGATTGTGTCAGATCTGATATTTGTCACAGGTGATCAATAAGTATGACGCACTGAATGAAAATTAGTCTCACTGTTAGAGGAGAAAGCAAAATGATTGGAGAAACCCTTTTTTGTTCTCTAGTATTTACATGGGAGAAGATGGCACATTCCCTAGCAAGAAAGAAAAGACCTAGGAATAAAGATGCTAAGAATAAAGAAGTTGAAAAATGTGAGGAAATAAGAAGGATGGCTCTGTTTTTCTAAGTAATCAATAAGCAACACTTGTCAGAGAGGATGGACTGAACCTTCTGAGTTGGAAATAGTTTCCTCTATTACACAGAATGGTAAAAGGGATTCACAAACGCCAGTAGAAAAGAGGGCATCTATTACCGGCCCCAAGAAAAGCTGTGTTGTAGTGGCAGAGTTGCTGAAAGGTGTATAAACTTAGCACCATAATGAAGTTTACCATGTTTAAAGCCTTCCAGATGTGACAGAGACTGTCAAAATTTAAGGACTCTTATCATAGTGCCTGATGTGGGTAATAAATGATACTTTCAGAAATAACCTTTAAAAACTCTAAAGACTAAGTCTAGAGTAACTAGACTTCCAGAGGCACAGGTGATGTTTTCATCACCATTATTGAATAAACATATAGATTTTAGAAGAGACAGTGGGACATTAGGAGTAGCTGGCTAAAAAAAGATACCAAGAACTGAAATTTGACTTTATGTACCATGGTGTAAGATAGAGAAATGAAAGGCTGGAGGAGAGGGGAGGGGAGTAGGGGATATAAGTAGCCTTAGATATAGCTGCTACAACAGACATGACAGTGGATAACAGTCATGGCATAAGGAAGAATAGCAGTAGAGGTCCTGCTAAGTCAGAACCCTAGGTTCAAGTCTTGGCTCCACTACTTATTAGTCAAGTGAATCTTGAGCAACTTACAAACTCTCAGTATTAGTTTTCTCCTCTATAAAAGCAGGATTATAATACATGTATTCAAAGGAGTTGTTATGCAAAAAGTGAAAATCAAAGTGAACTAGAGATTTTAATATAGGTGTTAAGTATGACTTAGACCAAAGAGACTCAGTGAAATGAATCTCATGACTAAAATTATCAAAAGCAAAACTAAAAATGAAATACATTATACTACATACTACTAATAAGCAACTAGCTTCCATATTAAAGATGGTCAGTTACCAGCCATCAGACAACTCTTCATCCACACACTCTGGGATCATAAAAATTTTGATGTAATTTAGAAATAAGTAGCATGATCCTTTCACTTCACAGATGAGAAAAACTAAAACCCTAAAAAAGGAAGCTTAGTGAAGTGTTCTTTCCACCTTCCACCAAGGTCCAGCAGTAAAACTGTGAAAACTAACAAACCTGAAGGGGAGAGACACAGTGGAAAGCAATGGATGAGAATAAGAAAAGGACCCCTATGTACTAAAATATGCACAGCAATTGTTTTTGTTGTGGCAAGAATTGGAAACCAAGAAGGTACTCATCAATTGGGGACTAGCTAAACATATGGTATATGAATGTAATTGACTACTACTGTGCTGTAGAGAAATAATTAGAGATTGGTCTCACAACATGATCCCTCCGTCATTCCAGTCTTCTCAAACACATTACTTTTTGTCAGGCACTCTATAGGACTAGCCTACTTGGAATGCCTTACGTATAGTTTTCCATCTCCCATCACTATGCCTTTGTATTGGCTATTCCATAAGCTGAAACACATTCTCTTACTCTCTTGTATCTCTCAGAATCGATCCTTGGTTTTCTTTAAGACTTAGCTAAGTGTGATCCTATGCAGAACGCATTTCCTTTCTCAATCCTCCCCCAATTCCCCACCTCAGATATTAATACCGTCCCACTAAAGTTGCTTTGGATCTGCTAAGTATGGATCTTCTGTTTTGCTGTTTTGCTTTTGTATCCCCAGGGTTCAGCATAGTGCTTAGCACACAGTAAACACTTAATATCTGTTTGTTGATTATCTTCAATGGTTAAAGACAGAATAAAAATAGTTAACTGGAAATTAAAATCCAAGATTGGGGAAGGGGATAGAAGATTTCTTTCTCTTTTTTCTTTTCTGTTCAAAGACTTAAAGGTTCATACACATCTAAGCCCTAGCCATTTTTCATTCTACTAGCCTTTGTTAACGAAAAAAAGCAATTTCCCAACCTTTATCTCACTCCCTTCAACTCAAGTAAGGGTGAATTATCCAGGCTCTTTCAAAACATGTGAGAAGGTAAAAGTCACTCTAAAATCTCACATTTTCATGAATATAAAACCCAAA
Source organism: Trichosurus vulpecula (assembly GCF_011100635.1). Taxonomy (NCBI): domain Eukaryota; kingdom Metazoa; phylum Chordata; class Mammalia; order Diprotodontia; family Phalangeridae; genus Trichosurus; species Trichosurus vulpecula. Next base: position 137,736,067 of record NC_050580.1, on the reverse strand, counting down.
AATTAAAAAAGAGTAATAACCCAAAAAAGTTCTAGCTACACCCCACTAAAATCTTGATTCCTTCTCTTCTTTCCTTGGACAAGGGAATAGAAGCAGTGATACGTCAATACAACCAAGAGCATCTTTAAGCACTACCAAGCCTTATTAACCAAAAGCGTTTTAGATCTGGGGCTTGAACCAAACTGGAAATTCTCAAGTGAAAGATTCAGTGAAAGAAAGATCAGAGCAAAGCTCTTCACAAATGTGAGATTTGCGCTAATATTATCCCCATTTTACAAATATGGAAACTGAAGCTGAGAGAGATTAAGTGACTTGTCCAGGATCACACAGCTAGTATGCATCTCAGGAAGAATTTTCACTGAGTTTATCTGACCCCAAGTCTAGAAGATATCTAGTGTGCTAACTGCCTTGAGAAAGGATGACTTAGGGGTGACATAATACTGGACTTCAGTATCTTAAAGGCTGTCACATGGAAGCCAGATTAAGAGTTCTCCTCTGAAAGCAGAACTACCAACAACTCAAACATTTATTAAGTATCTACTATGACTACGCTTGGTGTTGAGGAGGCAATGACAAAAATCAATCTGTATACAGATAGGTAAATATAAGATAGTTTTATGAGAGATAATGTGGTGTTATTAGTGAAAACCAGAGGAGCTTTCCCAATAGGGAAGTTAGGAATCCTAAGAGGTAGAGGTAAGAAGCACTTCAATTTGGGATGGAAGAGATCCTCTACCAAAGTATGAAAATGGAAGGTATAATGCCAAATTTGGCAAATAACCAAGTAGGCTGGTTTGGCTAGAACACTGAGAGCTTAAAGGAGAGTGATAGAAATAATTAGGGAAAGGCAGGCTGAAACCAGATTGCTGAGGACTTTAGGGAGCAGGCCGCGGTTTTATTTTACCCTACAAACAATGAGATATCACTGCAGACTTTTGAGTAAGGGTCAGTCTTAGTCACAGTCAGACTTGTGTTTTAGGGGGATTAATTTAGCTCTACAGAGGATGGATTGGAGAGAAGAAAGACTGGAAGCAAAGACAATAATGGACAGCCTACTGCCAAACTCACCTGAAGTTAGGAAAACCTGAGTTCAAATTTGACCTCACAAATCTGTGTGACCCTGGGCAAGTTACTTAATCTCTTGTCTTAGTTTTCTCATCTGTAAAACAGGGCTAATAACAGCACCCACCTCCCAGGTATCAAATGAAATAGTACATGTAAAGTGCTTTACAAGAATAATGATAATAATGACACCTATATGAATGGCAGCAATTATTTTTCTTTTTTTATATTTCTTTGTCTCCATTTATTTATTTAATATTTTTAGTTTTCAGCATTTATTTTCACAAGAGTAGCAATTATTTTTCAAAGAAGCATTTTCTACAATAGCAGAGAACTGGGAAAAAAAAGTGGGTGTCCACCAACTGGAAAATGGCTAAATAAATTTTGATATATAAATGTAATAGAATATTATTGTAAAGTAAGAACTGATTAATGTGAAGAACTCAGAGAAACATGGGAAGATTTGTATGAATCGATGCTGAGTAAAATGAGTAGAATCAAAAGAATATACAAGGCTACAAGAAAGAAAATGAAAATAACACTAAAAGAAAGCATTAATGACCAATCTTAATCCTGTGAAATAGACAATGAATCATACCTCCAAATCTTTGCAGCAGAAAGAATGATAATAACAACAATAATTAATAATATCTAGAACTTATATAGAGCTTTAAGCTTTGCAGAATATTCTATAAATATGACCTCATTTTATGCTTCTTTTCCAGATGAGGAAACGGGAGCAAAAAGAGATTAAATGACTCATCCAGGGTCACATAACGAGTTGGTACTTGAGGCAGGAACTGAACTTAAGGCTCCACTTTCCAAGTCACGTGTTTTATCCACTGCTTAAGAGCTGAAGTTGAGGACCAAGGGGGCAGACATATACATATACATATATATGCGTATATATGTATATATGTATACACACACACACACACACACACACAGTCAGACTCTCACTCTATTTGTTATTTGTGCTTAAAATATTTGTCTTTGTTACATGAGAGAGGTCTATGGCACTGTATCTGGCAAAGACTGTGATGTAAAAACAACGCTTCTAAAAAAATCTTTTAAAGAAAGCAATAGTGTAGAAAAGACAGGTGGAGAAAAGGGAGTGGACTCAAAAGATGTGCAGTTGGAATTGACAAAACTCAGGAAATAAAAGAGATAAAAATATAAGTTACATCCAATGGGCAGAAGTTATAGGTAGGCAGATTATGCCTCAATATAAAAATCAGAACTGTCCAAGAATATAAAAAATTGCCTGAGTATTGAGTTATTTTCCTAAGGTGTTTAATTATATGCTGAATCACTGTTTCTCAGTGATAATATAACCAGGACTTATTTTGGTAGGGCTTTGAGTAAAAGAACTTACAGGTTCCTTAGGTCTGGACCCCACAACTATTTGACTTTGTGTGTAAGAACAGGCCAAAGCCAACAACATATTAAGCACATAACTTGGCCATCACAGGCAACACCAGAGACTGTGTCCAGATGCCATTTTTAAGTGATTCTTTTTTGTGTGATCTTTTAATTTAGCTCTTTGTTTTACACTAACTGCCTTCTCCCTTCCTGAATCTCACTGGAATTACTTCTCACCTTTGTTCTTTGCATTTTCCCTTGGCAGACACAAGTCTGTCATTTCTCTCCACTCTCTCAGCATGACCTCTAAGAACTGTTCAGACTGGGTCTGCAGCAGCTCTACTCCTGCTACAGAACATGTCATTCTAAGCTTCTATGAATACCTCTGATAAATAACCTAGCTTCTGCTCAAAAACCTCGAGGAATAAGGAATGCATTACATCATGAGACGCTGAAGCAGCCCCAAGTACACTGCTGCTTTCCTAAGTTGTTCAAAGGTCATACATAACTGCATTTGTCTTGACTCACATGATAAAGGTTAAACTGTATATGCTTTACTGTCAATCTGTCACATCTACCTTTGCTTTCCCAATACCTCTTTGACTTGAAACAGTAAAACTAAAAAGGCACAAATTCCTGATCTAGACACTTATAAGATTCCAAAACAGAAAATAAGCGGTTAATAGAAAAACACTGAAGATGTATATCAACCATACAGTTTACCAAAACCAAATTTTCAACCCTTTCCACAACTGAAGTACCTGTGTAACATTTTAAGATCTCATTGAAGGAATCAATTTTAATGCATGGGTAACACTTCAGAGCTCAACATATTTATGTTCTGCGTTGCTGAAATAACTAACAGAAAGACTGTTTTGGTTTTCTTACTGAAATAAAAGTAGGAGGTAAAGCCTAAAAATTCTTTTCAAATCATAACATCAAAAGGGTAGAGTAACACTTCAGAGGTTAACTTGACTATTCTCCTACCTACAGATAATGATAACACCTTCAAAGTATATCAACTGATATATTCTGATTTTAAGGCATTTGGAAAAAGATAACCACATGTTGTAACCCATTCTAATTTCTAACAGTTAATGTTTTCAGGAAATTTTTCTATGTGTCCAACGAATTCCTTTATATTGTAATTTAAACTCATTTCTTAATACTCTGTCTGGAACAAAAATAGGATAAAGTTGTTTTATATGATCTTGTGGTCCACTAAATAAGATTTTTTATTAGAAATGTAATAAAAGTCAACAAGAACCTCTCCCAAAATTGTATTTAAAAACTTAGGCTTCTGTTATTTAGGGGTTTCTTTCCTTGCTTTTAATGGCTATATTAATTTTAATGTAGTAGTAAGAAAATCATTCTAGTTTTTCCTAATTTTCTCCTGAACCTTTATCTTTTTGAATATATGTGTGTGTGTGTGTGTATATGTATACACACACACACACACACATGTATATGGACTTTGTTGCTTTTACTACTTTTGTATGACTTTTCATCTGAATCAATTAAATGAATAAGTTTTCCCACATTTCTTTGTATTTTTTGCATTTATCACTTCATGAGACATTATATACATGTCTTCAATCTTTCTCAATCATTTGACATGTAGGTTGCTTCAAAAATTTCGCTATTATGAAAAATGATACTATAAATAATTTTGTGTACCTAGGTGTTTTCCCACTATCAATAAATATCCTTATGGAATGCTTCTAGTGAACAGTTTCATAGCTGCTACTGTTTAATTCCAAGGGAGGTAATGTGATTACAATGGAACGAAGCTAAATTTCTGGTCAAAGGATCTGCTAATCACTCTCTATGTGATCTTAGTTAAGTCACTTAACTTATTTAGTCTCCTCACCTATAAAAAACAGGCAGTTGTTTTCCAATTATTCAATTTTTTTAAATCAATGCAGCTTTTTTTTCAAATGTGCTAGACAATGGAGGAAATAATATTCTCTTCTTAAGGAATATTTGATCTTACTGAATTGGGATAAGGCCTAGAGCTGTGATTTTATTGATACAGGAAACTCCTAGAGGAAGAAACTCACTTTCCATGGGTCAGCACCAACTTTGCAGTTTACTAGACTCTAGGCTCTACAGCACTGAGGGATTAAGTGATTTGCCCAGGATCAAGCAGTTAATATTTGTCAGAGCCAGGACTTGATATCATGTTTTTCTGGCTAAGCTATGCTGCTATGCATGATCACAGTGAAACAAAAATTTGTTATGTGAAATAATTCATAAATAAGACATATAGTAAAAGAAAAACCCACAAAAAGAGTCCAGAAAAAAAATACCTCAGCATCTGATGAATTAATCAAAGAAAGTTTCTCTATGAAAGAATCACAAAATCTTCAAATTGGAAAGGACTGTCTACTCTAAGCTCTTACCTAATGTTAGATGAGATTTGACTGTGGCTTCAGTGGATGGCTATGATTTGGATAATACTATGTTCTTTTTCTCTGGAAGAACATAATGCCTATGGAGTACAGAAGGAAGGTCAGCCTAACAACCACATTACAGAAAACCTTCAGTTTTTCCTTAAAGGTTTTAAACCCTTTTAATCATCCTTTTCCTTGAAACACAACCAAAAAACTCTAAGCTGTAAAATGAAATGCCAGGATCAAATTCTTCTAGGTTTTGTATTAAACATGGAAAATTACTCACTGCTATACGAAAAATACAATCATAGAACTGTACAGCTAGAAAAGACCTTGGAATTCATCTAATTACAACTCAGGAAACTGAGGCCATCATCTGACCAAGATCACCTGAGTGGTCAGTAACATAGTTAAATTCCATACAACAAGCGCTTAGGTAGCATCCACTATGTGACTGGCACTGTGCTGGAGAGGGTCTGGGGTGGGGAGGAAATGAAAACACAAAAATGAAACAGTCCCTGCTCCTGTAATATATAGAGCACATTACACAGGCACAACAAAAATTTAAATATAAAATATATACAAAGTAACTTCCATGATAAATGCATGAACACGATAGGGGTGGCTGGGGTGGGAGGATCAAAATAAGCTTACTGTATTAAGTAGCATTTGAACTGATCACTGAAGGAAACTATGAGGTGGAGATATAGGAGTAAACTCCAGACATGGAGGATAGCCCATGCAAAGGCACACAAACAGGAGACGAAATGTGATGCAATTAACAAGTTGGCTTGTTTTAGTCAAAACGTAAAAGTCATGAAGAAGAATAATGTCGTATCAAACTGTGGACAGTTGGTCTCTTATTAATTGTTTACTTATTATCCTATGAACAAGAATAGGTTTCTTGCCTTCATATAAAATTTCACCTAGTATATTTAAGCTTTTGAAACAAGGAAGAATATTTTAATTTTTAAAATAGCAGCTCTTGAATGTACAGCATATCAAGTTTTAAAGCAAAATGACTCCGTTACTTTGCTATAAGTTTCAGTCAAATAGTAAGATCCTGTAGTTTTGAAACAATACTATTTGGGACGGAATTCAGGTAAGAAATCACTGACTTCAATCTCTAACCAGAATTTTGTTACAGTTACCAAAAAGAGTTTAATATTAGTCCATTAATCAAAAAGTTGGTCTCAAACACACAGCCCAAAGGATAGCACGGCAGTGCCTGTGGTTTAAGATATCATTTAAGAGGTTATTTTAGATGAACCAACCCAGACATTAATGGTTTCTTCCCCACCCCACCCCTAACACCCAGAAAATAAGTCTTAAATTGAAATTAAGGCAATTTGCCTTCCACAGTGTTTTTCTAAGGAATATAACATCAAATCATCAAAACAGGCACCAGATCCTAAGCTTAGCATCGCTTTCTGCCTCTACCTAGCTATTCCTAGCCCTTCTTAGACTTTAAAACAAATAAAACCTGGTTGGAGAACAGGGAGGAGGAGGGGATGTAAAAGGAGCAATAACAGCAGTAGCTCTAGCCAAATCCAAACCATCCAAAACAGAGGAGGAATTTGGGGAGGGAAAAAAAGAGACCAAGGCAGGGGAATATGTTGTTAGAAGGAATGGATTTGTGTGCCAACTCACTCCTGGGTTGCATGAAGAAAAAGTATTTAAGACCAAGAAGGAAATACAAGCTGAGGGTTTCGGTGAGAGATTAATTTTAATTCACTTAGAAATAGATATGGTCCCTTAAAGACTTAATCATTTATTTAAGTGATCTAAACTTCACCACAGATAAGAAAACGAGGCTTGTATTTCATATAATAATTTCACTGATGGATTATGTGATGCTCTAAACAAAAAATCAAACATACTCAACAGAATCATGACAAGGAATCTGTGTAACTTATGCATGGTTTTATAACCATGTGTATTCCACCTTGGTGTGAATATTTAACAATGGCTTTGAGCCTTCCCTATAAAACTTGTTATTTACATTATCACAAAATAAATAATCTGATAGACATCAAACACATATGCATTTGTTTAAAAAAAAACTTTTAAAAGCACCTTTCACAACATGTTACCCTCTGTTGGATGGATGCAATCACTAGCAAGATAAAGTTCTGGAACCTTATCAAAGGAACTACCATAAGAGTGAGTTGAGAAAACTAATACTGCATTTCAGGTTGCATCAGAAAAAAGAAGCCCTCTTTTTACTGTAAAAATTAATTTAATTCACTATTCAAAAATTTCTTTTTGTTTTTGTTTTTTGCAGGGGGGAAGGGTGGGCAATTGGGGTTAAGTGACTTGCCCAAAGTCACACAGCTAGGTAAGTGTGTCAAGTGTCTGAGGCCATATTTGAACTCAGGTCCTCCTGACTGCAGGGCCAGTGCTCTACTCACTGCGCCACCTAGCTGCCCCTATTCATAAATTTCTTAACCACATATAGGTTTCTCATTATCTCCTTTGGTTTTGAAAACTAGATATGACCAACAAGAATATTGAAACTGCTATAAATGAAAATAAGAAAATTCACTTAGCAATAGATTATAGTCCCTTAATGACGTATCTAAGTGATCTAAACTTTATCACAGAACAGATAACAAAACTTGTACTTCATATAACATTCAAAAGTAAATGTTACAGTTTACCATTTACCTTAAATTTTTTATTTGACTTTAGTAATCCAAGCATCAGTATTCTACCAGTTTCCACCAACAGCAGACATTATGTATGCATGCAGGTATGTATGTGTATATATAAGATAATTTGTATTCTAATACGTACACACCAGAAACTTCTGGGAGGAGAAAAAAAGATATTCACTTAATTTAGATGTGATTCTTTAAATAACCCTTAATTATATAGAATACCAAAAAAATCCATGATTTCATCATGTTGCGCAACTTCCAAGCTGGGAACTCAAAGAAGTTAAGCGACTCGCCCAAGGTACTGCATCTAGTAAGTGCTTGGGGTAGGACTTGAATACAGGTCTTTTCAGACTCCATCCACCAAACCAAGTTGCCTCCATTTAAATATTCCCTAATTAAGGGGTCAAATAGCTCACTAAGGTCTAAAGATGAAATAAAAGTTGGATATTTTATCTAAAGCTTAATTTTAAAATGAGGCAAAATCATTGCCACAGATAGGACCTATTTTGTTAGTGTTATTAATGAACTTTTGAAGAGTAAGGTTTAGAAAAACAAGACAACTAAATAAAATCTTTTAAACTATCTACCAATTGCCATAAGGAAACTAATGCCAACCAAAAATCATCTTTTTTCCAGATCTCAAGTTTCACTTAATCCATTGTGAATATACCTCAAGAGTTATGCATAAAATTATAAAAATAATAGTTTTACATAGTACTTTAAGGTGTGTAAGGTACTATGTTTCATTTCATTTGATCCTCACAATCCAGTGAGGTAGATGCTATTTACCTAGTGATTTGCCCAGGGTCACATGGATGAAAAGAGTCTGAGGCAAGTTTTGAACTCGGGTCTTCCTGACTTCAAGTCAAGCTTTCTTTTCCACTTTACCACCTAACTATTCCCACATTACTTAGGTCAATCTGCATCTGCCACATGATGTAATCCTGACTCTACATATATGGTCTTCTTCCTCTTTTTCAAAAATACCCCAATAGAAAACTGCGACACTAATGCGCTGTTGGTAGAGTTGTGAAATGATTCAACCATTCTGGAGAGCATTTGGCACTATGCTCAAAGTGCTATAAAATTGTGCATACCCTTTGATCCATCAATTCCACTGCTAGATCTATATCCCACAGACATACAAAAGGGAAAAGGATCTGTTTGTACAAAAATATTTATAGCAGCTCTTTTTGCAGTGGCTAAGAACTGGGCAATTGAAGGGATGCCTATCAACTGGGAATGGCTGAACAAGATAGATTGTATGACTGTAATGGAATATTATTGTGCTACAAGAAATGACTAGCAGGATGATTTCAGAAAAACCAGGAGAGACTTGCATGAACTGATGCAAAGTGAAGTGAACAGAACCAGGAGAATGTTATACAAAGTAACAGCAATATTATTTGATGAAGAATTGTGAATGACTTAGCTATTCTCAACAATACAACGGTCCAAGACAATCCCCAAAGGACTAATGATGATGCATACTATTGCCTCCAGAGAAAGAACTGATACTGTTTGAATACAGATGGAAACATGCTATTTTTCACTTTCTTTCTCTCATTCTTTTTCTTTTATTCAAGTCTTCTTGTACAAAATACCAATATGGAAATGTTTTACATGACTGCACATGTATAACATATACGATTTCCTATAATATAGCTCAATGCTATACAATCAGTTCAATAAATGTTTTACTAAGCATGGTAAGGCATTGTGCTGAAAACACAAATATGATACAGGTCTTTCCAATCTTCAAGAAAGTGACAGTCTCATAAAAAATGTAAGCTACACACAAATAACTATGAAACAAGTTAAAATGAAAAGTTAAAAGTAAAAGTCACCATTTCCTCTCACTCCCTACCACCAACCCTCACTCCCTTCTTGGACACAATTCATAAACATGCTGAAGTCCCCTTGAACAACCTTGGTTTTCCAGTTCATCAATGTTCTCCACTAACATGACATGTACCTTAACTCAACCTTAGCACACACAGGGACATGCATATCCTTGAAGTTATCATCCAGAAGTGTTCCACCTCCATCATTCAGAAATCTTTAATTATTCTTCCTTCTACCTCTTTCAGTACCTCTTAAACTATTCCCCTTCCTCACCCAGCATTCCATCCCTTCCTATTCTAAACTCACTTCACCTTGTCAATCTTGAATCTTTAAACAGTTCAACTAAAAAAAATAGAAGTCATCTCTCCTGAAATCTTCCCACATTCTATACCTCAAAAGTGAATCACCTTCCACTATTCTAGTCTATGACAAAAGGGTAGCTTTTCTCTTCAAGTCTCATTCCTTTATTTGTGCCCTTAATCCAATCCTCTCCAATCTTTTCTGGTAGTCATTTTCTTTCTCATCTAGAATTTCTCCTTAGCTACTGGCCCCTGATGCTGTTTATACACATGCCCAGGACTCCCCCATCCTTTCAAAAAACAGATGGGCAAAAAAACTTCATGTGACCCTGCCAGCCTCTTGAGCTTTCTCCCTCCTTCCTTTTGTAGCCAAATTCTTAGAAAAAGTTACCAATTTTCATGGCTTCCAAATGCATTTCTGTCATTTCTCAACACTTAATAATCTAGCTTCTTGGCCTCTCTACTCAATTTAAACTATTCACTGAAAGGTTACCAATGACTTCCTACAACTACTAAATCTGGAAGTCACTTCTCAGTACTTATACTTAATTTCTTGGCAGCACCTGACACTGACCAGTTCCCTCTTCCTGGTACTCTCTTCTCTCTACATTTTCTAAACAGTGCTTTGCCTCCTATTTGATTTGACCACCTTTTTTAAGTCTCTTCTGCAGGACCATCATCTCCATCCAATGCCTAACCATGAATGTGCTCCAAGCCACTGTCAGAGACCCTCTTCTTTTTCTCTTAATATCTTCTCAATGATCTCATCAATTACCATAAGGAAGTTTAGGGAAAATTATGTCACACAACTAGGATACAAGTAAAAGTTCATACCAGAAAGAAGGAAAGGGTAAACAGAATAGCTAACATGTGAATTTAACATTCTTCTGAAATGGTCAAAAGAAGAAAGAAAATATATTACATACACACAGTTGGACAGAGAAATATAATTCAATAGGGAAGCAGAAGGGAAAGAGAAGGGGGAACTACAGACAGGACAGATTAAAAGGGGGGATTAGTTATGAGTAAAATAAACTCTAAATTAGGATGTACACAATGTTTGTAGGTCTTTTTGCAGTGGCAGAGAATGGGAAACTGAAGAGATGACCATCAATTGGGGTATGGCTAAACAAATTATACTATATAAACATAATGATATACTATTACGTGGTGAGAACTGCAGGAGAGGATGGTTTCAGAAAAACCTGGGAAGGCTTTCATGAACTGATGCAAAGTGAAATGAGTATGAGTAGGACAATTTATACAATGACAAGATTATTGCAAAGACAAACAACTTTGGAAAGACTTAGGAACTTGATCAGCATAATGACCTACCACAATTTCAGAGGGCTGATGAGGGAATACATTTGCTACCTGATAGAGAAGTGATGGATTCAGGAGTGTGGAATGAGACATTTGAGGACGGGAGGTACGGCAAACGCAAAAATTTGTTTTGCTTAAGTCTATATTGTTTGTAACAAGAGATTTGTTTTTCTTTTTCAACTTATGTAAGGCAGGGGAGGGAGACGAAGGAGGATCTATATTGACTGAAAAAAAATTTTTAAAGGAAAAATAAAGTAATTTGGAAAAGTAGAATGCAGTTCAGGAAATTCATATCTGACACCCTCGACATTCTCCGTAAAGCAGGAATAAAGTCAACTGCTATGAATGAGGGTAGCGGTAATTCTTAGGATCACAGTTTTAGTGCTGGAAAGGTCTTTAGAGGCCACTGAGGCTAAACTCCTCATTTTACAAATGAGGACAATGAACCACTGAGAAGTTAAAGTAACTTGCCCACAGTCACATATATAGTAAAGTATCTGAGACAGGATTGGAATCCAGGTCTTTCTGACCCCAAGTTTAACTCACTATCCACTACTTCACACCATTCTCTAAAAGGAGTAAAAAAGTTCTGGAAAAACAACTGTGAAGAATGACATGGGGAGCAAAAATCACTAAACAGGGTGCTCAGAGATATCACGTCTTCTAGAGACAGCCAGGTTTCCATTACCAAAAAAGGTGGAAAGAGTCGTCAAGTAAAGATATCCAAGATAGAGGAGATTTTGCTAAGAATAAAAAGAGAGTTTTCAATTTAAATGACAAATGTTTATATGGCATTAATGACATATTGCCTTTTGTGGTTAAATTTTCATATACATATTGTCTCTCCAATCAGACTAATATATTACAGTGCTTTATATATCATAAATACTCAATAAATATTTGGCTGCTTGACTGTAAATCATAGTGTACAAAAGCCAAAATTAAGAGAAAGGTGCCAGAGGTCAGGGTTTTTATGAAGAATCTTTGTTATAGAAATGAGGGATTTGTTGGACTTAGAAAATATATTTCATGAATGAGAAGCATGGGAGATGTAGACAGGTATGTAGAAAGTCAAAAGACCATAGATTTTAGAATCCATCCAGTCCAACCCTCTCATTTTATAAATGAAATTAATAAGGCCACAAAAGTTTAACTGACTTGCCCAAGGTCACCACATGCAGTGTCAGAGATGAGATTTAAATTCAGGTCTTCTGAATTCACCATCAAGCTGGCTTGTCACACATCCAATCTGATCCCATGCTGCTCGCCAGCCATTTTCATGCCATGCTGCCATGTACAGATTTTTCAAAACCAGGAACCATACACTAGTTAATGCATACATGTTAGCTTAGTGTTCATTAAAAAGTATTTCAGAATCAATAAGCATTCAGAGGGAAAGAAAATGCTTCAAAAGAATAGGAATTTGCAGGTAATGTGGGTAATGATTGCCTGCTAAAATAATTAAGAAATAAGGGCCAAACAAAGTATTCAGGTGTGAATAAAAAAATTACCTTTAATTATTATTGTTCATTATAATGATAATACTACTATATATTAATAAGCACTTTTATGTTATGTATAATAACCATGAGGTCTTCCATATACTCCCTATTTTACAATGGGATCCTGCTAATTCTGTCAAGTCCCAGGATATGAGAGGATTTCTTCAATTAACTATACAAACATTCAAAAAAGATAAGCTTAACAACCCACACATGAAAAAACAAATGGAAGAAGAATGCCTTTTGTACAACATGCCACTGAATGTACAGCTAAGTTCAGAATAGAGGGGGTTACAGAGGATTAGGTTGTATTTTGTAAACTACTGTGCTTTCAATAACCTTGATAGCAACCTGAACAAAATCTTTTTAACACTTATATTCTTCCTGTATTATTATGTGTCTTCAAATCATGGCATATAATCAATTAATCAAAACTGCAAGTAACCAAATAGCACTGAAGAGATTCAGGATGGGCCTGAGTAGGTTACTATGGATCATCAACAATGACTTGCATGCAAAAAGTTAAATCATTCAGGAAATGTATAATTAGAAAAAGAAGTGAGCTGGTCATGTAGTTAGAGCAGAGGATAACAAATGGACAGCTCAAGTTTTGAACTCATGGAATGTCAAAATACCTAAAAGAAGTCCTTTAGGATGCTGCGTAGATAGTTTATGGAGATTCTCTAGTAGGATACAGACAGGATGTTCAGACAGGATGAGATGAAAAAAAAAAAGGCAAATTCAAGTCTGTACTGCTGGAGGAAGTAGTAAACATCAGTATATTTCTTATGCTTTTAAGGAAACCACAAAAGACTCACACTTGACATCTCTTCCCCATCTCTCCCACCTATCCTCATCTCACCCCACCCCCCAACAGGGATTAATCAAGATGGGGCAGAAACCGATTTCATTTATCTTTTAAATAAGATAGACCTAGTTTTTGTCATTAATTAGTAAGAATGCCTGAATAAAAAGGAATGTTTTCTACAAAAATGTATTTAATATGAACTTTGACATATCTGCTGACATAAGAGTGATCTTATTCTACCTAATTTTTTAAAAAAATAAAAACACTGAGAGAATCCCTAAAGCCTAACTTGGTACCTTGTACAAAGCACATGCTTAATGTTTGTTGAACTGAACTGAAATTAGGTAATATATCCGATTTGATTTTGGTTTTCCTAAGAAGATCTTAATATTAGTTTAAGCAGAACTATTTACAATATTCAGCCCTTTGGTTGCTAGTTACTTTCTTAAAAATCCAAGATTCATAAAGTAATGACACTTTTTTTCTACGGATAGTAGAAATCAGTCTCATTATTTACACTTTGTACATCATCTCATTCTTACATTTTCTAGTAAAATACAAATAAAGGAAATAGCAAGTATTAGATTCATTCCATCAACACTTATTTCAGCCAAACAATTTTCTGAAATAAAATGTCTGTCAGTAATTTAACTTTGCTGTTCTTTTGGAATTCAACATTTCTGTTGAAAGAGAAACAATCCAATAATAGCCTCCTGGCTCTTGAATATTATAACAATAACTTTGGGACCATTAATGCCTTTTTAAAAATAAAGGGCAAAAAACATTATTGGAAAAGTTTCCCCTAGATTTAAATTGAGGCTTCGGTTTTATTCATACTACAGATCTGAGAAAACCAATATTCTCTAAATGTGCACCAGGCATGCTACAACATACCCAACAAATGTCTAATACATTTTAAAATAAATATCAGCCTTATTTTCATTTCAAAATAAAATTGTGAGATCATACATAACAGATGAACAACCCATATGGGTAATTCATAACCATGTCAGGTTAAGATACTTAGAAGGCCCCCAGTACATTAGCTGAACCTCTTCCCTGCAAAGAAATTTATTCAAGAGCACAGATAAGTTTTTATACAGAAGAAGGGGTAGATGCATTGTGATTGGTGCTAATGAGAGTAGCTACATGGATTAGATGACAAGTCAGTTTTATGTTCATTTTGAAATCAGTCTTATTTGGAAACTGTCAGACCTGATGGATTATGCATCATTTAAAACCTACAATTATATATTATATACTGAGCAATTCCTTCCATTTAGATAAAACTTGGAGGGAAAAATTTCAGCTTTCCTATTGTATTCATGTTACAGATAAGGACTGTCACTTCCAAATTTAAATTCTATACACTCTATCACATTTAAAATAATATATAAGCCAAATATCAGAACTGTTTTTAGTCTCCTATTCTCAGGCTTAGAAACATCTTGAGATTCCCAGTCTGCTATAACCACCAATTAGATGACCTGTTTGTTTAAAAGAAAAAAAGTTAATCATGATTTATTATTTATTATTCAAAGAATCCAGTTTTCTTTGGACAAGATGTAAAAGATGAGAGAGATGTACAAAACTCATGTTGAGTAATTAGAACTACTTAACATATTGAAGTATACAACCCAATTACTAACCAAGATATATGGTATAGGCCATAATCACCTCACATCTGGGCTACACTAAAAGCTTACAGGTTGGGGGGTGGAGCCAAGATGGCAGCTGGAAAGCAGGGACTTGCGTGAGCTCCCCACCAGGTCCCTCCAAAAACCTATAAAAAATGGCTTGGAAAAATTCTAGAGCTGCAGAACCCACAAAATAGCAGAGGGAAGCAGGGATCCAGCCCAGGACAGCCTAGATGGTCACTGGATGAGGTCTATGGTGCACAGAGCAGAGGGGAGCGGAGCTCAGTGTGGGCGGCAGCAGGACCAACCAGACCAGGAACCAGGCGGAACAGGTCTTAGCGATCTGAATCCCTGAATCAGTGAGCTGTGGCAGTTACTTCTCAACCCACAAACACCAAAGACAACAGAGAAGGTTAGTGGGAAAAGCTGCGGGGGACAGAGTTTGCAGTTGGGCCACTGCCCCAGGGGCAGCAAAGGTGGTGCAGCTACAGAACTACAGCTGCAGTTACTTCTGGCCCCAGGCCCACCTGGTGGGAGGGATTAAGTGGCAGATCAGAGCAGGAGTGCAGAGCCTGCTGAAGATTTGCGTCAGGTCCAGGTTGGTGGTTCTTAGGGAAGGAGGAGTGCTGGCGTGGCAGAGCTGGCTGTATAGAAATAGCTCTGAAAACAACAGCGTATCCCCTCAAGCTTGGAACAAAGTACTCATTGCTCTACAAGCAGTCATACCCCAACAAAAAACTCAAGGGTCAAGTAAGTTGGCTGGGAACATGGCAAGGCAGCAAAAACCCACTCAGATTCAGTCTCAGACTTTGGAATCTTTCTTTGGTGACAAAGAAGACCAAAACATAGAGACAGAAGAAGTCAACAAAGTCAAAGAGCCCACATCAAAAGCCTCCAAGAAAAACATGAACTGGTCTCAGGCCATGGGAGAGCTCAGAAAGGATTTGGAAAAGCAAGTTAGAGAAGTAGAGGAAAAATTGGGAAGAGAAATGAGAAGGATGAAAGCAAACCATGAAAAACAAGTCAATGACTTGCTAAAGGAGACCCCCAAAAATACTGAAAAAAAAAATAAAACAAAGCAACACCTTAAAAAACAGACTAACTCAAATGGCAAAAGAGCTCCAAAAAGCCAATGAGGAGAAGAATGTCTTGAAAGGCAGAATTAACCAAATGGAAAAGGAGGTCCAAAAGACCACTGAAGAAAATACTACCTTAAAAATTAGATTGAAGCAAGTGGAAGCTAGGGACTTTAAGAGAAATCAAGATATTATAAGACAGAACCAAAGGAATGAAAAAGTGGAAGACAATGTCAAATATCTCACTGGAAAAACCACTGACCTGGAAAATGGATCCAGGAGAGATAATTTAAAAATTATTGAACTACCTGAAAGCCATGATCAAAAAAAGGGCCTAGATATCATCTTTCGAGAAATTATCATGGAGAACTGCCCTGATATTCTAGAGCCAGAGGGTAAAATAGAAATTGAAAGAATCTACTGATTGCCTCCTGAAAAAGATCCCAAAAAGAAAACTCCTAGGAACATTGTTGCCAAATTCCAGAGCTCCCAGATCAAGGAGAAAATACTGCAAGCAGCCAGAACAAAATAATTTGAGTATCGTGGAAACACAATCAGGATAACACAAGATCTAGCAGCTTCTACATTAAGAGATCAAAGGGCTTGGAATACGATATTCTGGAGGTCAATGGAACTAGGATTAAAACCAAGAATCACCTACCCAGCAAAACTGAGTATCATGGTCCAAGGCAAAATATGGACTTTCAATAAAATAGAGGACTTTCAAGCTTTCTCAGTGAAAAGACCAGAGCTGAATAGAAAATTTGACTTTCAAACACAAGAATCAAGAGAAGTATGAAAAGGTAAACAAGAAAGAGAAATCATAAGGGACTTACTAAAGTTGAACTGTTTTGTTTACATTCCTACATAGAAAGATGATGTGTATGATTCATGAGATCTCAGTATCATAGTAGCTGAAAGGAATATGCATAGATACATATGTATGTGTCTATGTATGTATATATGTAGGTGTGTGTATACATATATATATGTGTGTGTGTGTGTGTGTGTGTGTGTATATGTATATATATATACACACATATATACACATAGAGAGAGAGAGAGACAGACAGAGACAGAGACAGAGGGCACAGGGTGAGTTGAATATGAAGGGATGATATCTAAAAAAATAAAATCGAATTAAGGGATAAGAGAGGAATATATTAAGAGAGGGAGAAAGGGAGAGATAGAATGGGGTAAATTATCTCGCATAAAAGTGGCAAGAAAAAGGAGTTCTCTAAGAAGGGAAGAGGAGGCAGGTGAGGGGGAATGAGTGAATCTTGCTCTCATAGGATTTGACCTGAGGAGGGAATACCATACACACTCAATTGGGTATTTTACCCCACAGGAAAGAAGGAGGAAGAAGATAAAAAAGGGAGGATGATAGAAGGGAGGGCAGACAGGGGGAGGAGGTAATCAAAAACAAACACTTTCGAAAAGGGACAGGGTCAAGGGAGAAAATTCAATAAAGGGGGATAGGTTAGGAAGGAGCAAAACATAAGCTAATCTTTCACAACACGAGTATTGTGGAAGGGTTTTACATAATGATACGCATGTGGCCTATGTTGAATTGCTTGCCTTCTTAGGGAGGGTGGGCAGGCAGGGAAGAGGGGAGAGAATTTGGAACTCAAAGTTTTAAAAACAGACGTTCAAAAACAACAACAAAAAAAAGTTTTTGCATGCAACTAGAAAATAAGATACACAATGGGGCGTAGAAATTTATCTTGCCCTACAAGAGAAGAAGGGAAAGGGGGATGGGAGAGAAGTGGAGTGACAGATGAGAGGGCTGACTGGGAAACGGGGCAACCAGAATATACGCCATCTTGGAGTGGGGGGAGGGTAGAAATGGGGAGAAAATTTGTAATTCAATCTCTTGTGAAATATCAATGCTGAAAACTGAATATATTAAGTAAATTAAATATAAATGAAAAAAAAAAGCTTACTGGTTGGTCTCCCTCTCTACTGTCTTTTTCATTCCAATCCATATTTCACTCAGCTATCAAAATGATCCTCCTTATTAAGTGTAGGATCAAATATAAAATCCTCTCTTTGACTTTATTACCTAAACCTCTCCTACCTTTCCAGTCTTCTTACACCTTATTCCCACCTAAGTACTCTCAAATCTGGCAACCCTGTCCTTCTTGCTCTTCCTTGAATGACACTGCATCTCCTGACTCTCTTTCCAGGACTTCTCTCTCTTCCCTCCTTACTTCTGCCTCATAGCTTCCCTGGTTTCCTTCTAGTCTCAGTTACCTTCTTTTGGATTCTGAGTGTCCTGGACCATACAGACAACTGAAGTTGCTTTATCTTTGGTGCATACTTCTGTTTTGGAAAGGTTTGAAAGTTCGAGGAGATTAAAGAAAATGTCCAGTCCTCTATCTTGTTGATCATATGATCCAGAAGTTTTTGACTCTCATTTGGAAAAACCATCCTAAGTCATCCTCATAGCTAATGGCTAGGCAAGTTAGCGGCAAAGTTCCCTGGAAGAATTTTTATCTATAATAACTGGATAACATCCCATATATTTATGAACTTTAAATGCTTTCCAAT
This sequence comes from Trichosurus vulpecula, assembly GCF_011100635.1. Classification (NCBI taxonomy): domain Eukaryota; kingdom Metazoa; phylum Chordata; class Mammalia; order Diprotodontia; family Phalangeridae; genus Trichosurus; species Trichosurus vulpecula. The sequence goes on along the minus strand of NC_050580.1, from coordinate 137,717,550 downwards.
TTCTTTTACTTTCATCCTTAAAATCAGCCAAGAAGAAATCTCTGTCTACCAAATTATAAAATCAATATTGGCCCAAATGGCCCCATAGCACCTAAAATCATAAATAAGATTCCTCATCTCTCCCTTGCTAACTGACATTAAGTAGAATGAGAAATAATACTCTAATCCTATGGTTCTCATCCCCTTCAAACAGTTAGTTTTCAAAGCAAAGGGAACAAATATTACCTTTCTTTCTTCCTATAATTACAAAAAGGAGAGATTTCACTTTCCCTGTACCAAAAGGAAAAATCAGAAACCATCTTATGGGAGCTGCCATGCCGCCATCTCAATCTAGAAGCAAATGGAGATGGGATCAGAAAGTATTCCCCCCAACCTCAATTCCTGAGGCCAACTATCCATAATACTCTTTAATCTCATGTAGACCCTTAAATCTTGTGCAGGGCTTTCTTCTTTTCCTTACCTTAACGCAGACAATACATCATCACAAGTGCGCATGCAGAGACTTCTGATGCCTCTCCAGAAAATGATCGAGTCTACTCATTTTGAAACTCTTACAACTTGCACAGAAAACCTTCACTCAAACTGCTGCAGAAGCGACCCTAATTCATGGATAGAGACTAAGGGATGAGAATTCTCAGAACACCAGAATACTCCAATATCAATGATTCATCTGAGAGGCAGGGAAGGAAGCCACCTTCCCTGAAGCAGCCCTGTTCCCCACAGTTGCTAGTGTTCTCTATTATTTGTGTGTTGTGTGTATGTATTTACACACACACACACATATATTAGTCTGTGTAACAATAGCTTTTCTATACAGACCCTTACTACCTCTCATACAGCAGGAGTCTAACTCGGAATATCATCAATACTAACCTGGGCTATTGTAATAGCATCCTATTCCCACTTCTAGTCTTGCCACTGTGCAAAGGAATTTTCCTAAACAACCGTTCTGAGCATATCGCACTCCTACACAAACTCCACTGGCTCTCTCCTACATCTAGGAACAATAATAAATTCCTCTATTTGGCATTTAGACAATCTAATCGCATCCCACATTTTCAGACAGCTGGCATCTTACATAGTACTTTCCTCCACATACTCTAATGTCTATCAAAAATGGCCTTCTTGTTGTTCTTCATACTCAATACTCTAATTCCTGTCTACATACCTTTCCACTAACTGTCCCCCAAGATGGGAAACTCTTTCTTCTCATTTCTACCTTCTGGAATCTTTGATTTCCTTCAAGACTCAGTTCAAGAGCCACTTTATACATGAGGCCTTTCCTAGTTCCCATATCTGCTAGGGCTTTCCCCAGTTCCAAGGTCATCTTGCATCTTCTTTTTATATACATATATGTTGTCTCCAATATCAAAATGTTGTTTGAGGGCAATGACTCTTGTTTCTCAATTATTATTACTCAGCTTCAAGAATGATGACAAAAATAAAGAAGTACATAGTAAGTGCTTGATGGTTCTGTTTATGTTGTTATCACTCAAAAACAGATAAATCTCCTTGAGATCAAGAGCCATTTTATTATCTTCGTATCCTCAGTGTGAGCAGAGAGCTTGGCAAACAGTAGTTAATGCCTGTTGAAAGAACTATGGATGAAACCTAAGAGGTAAAGATAACATGCTAAAATCTGTTAGCAACAAAAGTTATCTTACCTATATTAAAGTTAAGATCCTAGAGTTATTTTCCTCAATCCATCCACAAGTAGTTATTTACTATCTACTATGCTAGGTGCTGTGTTAAGCACTTAGAATACAAAGACAAATGTGAATCAGTTCTTAAACTCAAAAAAGCCTACCTTCTAAGGAAGTAGCAAGTACACACACTCTTTATAGCTTCCTTACTCTTACCCTTCGTCTAGTTCACATCTTGAGGATTCTTAGAGAGCAGCTTCTGTTGAAAGACCTATCCGCCAAATTTCTAGTCACTGCTCCATTTGCCTCTGCCTCTCCTGTATGAACCCTGCCCCTCCCTTCATCCCTATCCCCATCCCTCAGGAAATAGCTCATAACACCTATTCCACTCCAAACCTCCAACCCACTTCCCCACTTCCCAAGAGTGATAGGCAGAGTTCTTAGTCCAGGCCCACTTTTGATGACTTGAGGAATCTCATATAAATCAGCACCAAGGAGAGGTAGCTCTTTGTGCCTGATACAATCTTCATTTCCATGCAGGCTGCTGCAATCTAGCAATGTAGGTACTGAACCTTGAGACCTATGCCTGTTAAATGTTTATATCTTTGCAACTGTAATTTAGAAAGAATCTTTTTTGCTGACATCATAACCAAATCCTTACTGTAATAGGGACCAATGTGTACTTGGCCTAGAACAACAAGATACATGGAAGGCAAACTTAGTGGAGAAGGCACTAGGCAGTTGCTAGGGACCAGGAAAATCCTCTTGCAGGAAGTGGCCTTTGTGCAGAGCCTTGAAGGATCCAGATGGGAAAGGAGTGAGAGTGTTTCAGTTTGGGGTATAAATGATACAAAAGCATGGTGAAAGAAGACAGAGAGATAAATGTGAGGAGTAAAAAGAATGCCAGTATGGCTAGACTACAGAGTACATGAAAGGGATTAATGTGTAAGAAGACTGCAAAGACAAAAAAAGGTCATGCTATGAAGTGTTGTACAGCTCAAGAGAGAAGTTTGTATTTCTTCCAAGAGTTAATGTGAAACCAAGGGAGCTTACTGAGTAGAAACTGACATGGTCAGACCTGTACTTCAGGAAAATCACTTAGGGAGCTGCATGACAGATGATAGATGGACTAGAATAGGAAAAGTCTTGAGAGAGGGAGACCAATTCAGAAGGATATTGCAATAGGTTAGGAAGAGGTGATAAGAATCTGAATTAGAATAACGGCTGAGTAAATGGAGACATGCACCAGGGGTTATGTGACCCCTTTTGGGGTTTTCTTGGCAAAGATATTGGAATGGTTTGCCATTTCCTTCTCCAACTCATTTTAGAGATGAAGAAACTAAGGCAAATAGGGTTAAGTGAATTGCCCATGGTCACACAGCTGGGAAGTGTTTGAGATTGGATTTGAATTCAGGAAAAGGAGTCTTCCCAACTCCAGGCTTGGCACCCTATCTACTGTACCACCAATACCTTTTGTACCTTTGTTACAAAATTTCTGATCTTTTGTTCTTACTGTGATTCAAGAAATAGAGATTTCTTTTTCTGTAGTTTTAATACAGTAAAGGATTTGACTTATTCAGAAGTCATTTACTTTGTAAACTCAAGTATCAAAAAAATGCTGAAGAGCCAAAAAGTAAGCATAAGTCCAAAAGAAAGAATATAAAGTACAAGTACTAAAGCTCATGGATGTTAATAATACAAGTCTGACTCACTCAAACCCTTACCTACAACTTATTCGCTTTGGATACAATACTAACAAATTTGGTTATGCTATCCCAGCTCATAGTAGATTGCTGTCTCAAAACTGGGAGGTAGAGCCTACTAAAAATTGAAATACCACCAACTGTAGCAAAAAAAAAAAAATTGTAGTTATTTGGGATAAAGGAAGGAGAGGGGTCAAGGAAGATACAAAGGTTGCAAACATGAGTTACTAGAAGGATGGTGGTACCCTTGATAATAAAAATGTTTGGAGAAGGAGTATGTTTGAAGGAAAAGATTACTATTTTGAGAATAACAAATTAGAAATATCTATGGAATAACCAGTTTGAAACATACAATAGGTAGTGAGTGTCAAGCCACTAGGAGACACCCTGTCTTCCTGAGCTATGGCTCAGCAAGCAAGCTGTGCCCTGGGCTTGGCATAACATAATTATTGTATTGGGCGGCACCAGGTATTCCGAGTTTAGACAAGCACCTGCTGTATCCACATTCTGGTTATGAAGACCCGCTAAATATCAAACTTGTCGCATTGTTGCTGTTACCCCTCAATGGCAGGGCTACAGCTCACTATGAAGCCCTCAGTTGGTATGGTATTGAGATTTGGCCACACTAACATTGGTCCTCCTCATGGAAGTTTGGGAGGCATCCCAGCACGTCACCTTGCTTGTAAGCTACTTCCCTCACTTTGAAACAAAACTTCTGCTTGATTCCCAATTCTGCTGTCTCTAGCCTGCTCTGTTCAGCTCCAGCCATCCACAAGTTAGAGGCTGGTTTGGTCCAATTGACAGTGGTTTTCATGGGAGAGAAATGCTCAGGAGCATGAGTAAAGCTGGATATATAAATATGGGAGTTCTCACTATAGAGATAAGTGAATCCATGAGAACCAATGAGATCACCAAATGTGAAAGCATGAAGAGAAAAGAGTCCAGAACAAAGCTTAGAGTATACCCAGACTAAGTATGTGTGATGTGAAGAATCAACAAAGGGGAACGAGAAGAAGCAAGCAGGTAGTAGAAGAGACCTAAGAGAGACCAATGTCACAAAAATCTAGGCAGGAGGTGACCAACAGTGTCAAATGCTTCAGAGAGGTCAAGGATGGGGATTGAGAAAAAGTATTTGGCATTAAAGAGATCATTATTTTACTTTGTTGAGAGTAATTTCAGTTGAATGATGAGGTTAAAAACCATATTGCAGAGTATTTTTACAAGACAATAAGAAAAAAGAAAATGAAAGTAATGAGTATGGCGAGCTTTTTTAAGGTGTTTAGGAAAGAATAAAAGGTAATATTGGATAACAGCAAGTGGGGATGGCAGGATCAAATGAGTGATTTTTTTAAGGGTGAAAGAGAAAGATATATTTGTAGGCAGCAATGAAATGATCAGTAGATAGGGAGAAAGGAAAGATAAGAAAATGTAACAGCAAGGACAATCTGCTGCAAAAGATGGAAGGAATGAGATCAAGAGTATACAGAGAGCGACTGGATTTGATGAGGAAAAAGGCTGCTGCTGCAGAGACTGGAATAAAGGAGGCAACAGCGGGGAATAATTTTCGAGGTATGTGAGATGAAAAGTGGGAACTCTCAGGGAATGATCTAGATTTTCTTGCTAAAGTCAGAGTTGAGGGGCAGAGGATGAGAGACAGGGTGCCAGGGACAGCTTGAGGACAGATGAAATTGGTAAGTGTACAAAGGATACAAAAGGGAAGTTTTCAGACAAAGAAATCAAAGCTATCTATAGTAATGGGAAAAATGCTCTAAATCACTATGATTAGATAAACACAAATTAAAGAAAACTTGGAGGTACCACCTCAGATTGAGATATACCTATCAGACTGGCTGACATGACAGAAAAGAAAAATGACAAATGGTGGAAGAGATATGGGAAAACTGGGACACTAAAACACAGCTGGAGGAGTTTTGAATTGATCGAACCATTCTGGAGAACAATTTGGAGCTACGGCCAAAGGGCGTAGCAATACCACTACCAAGTCTACATCCCAAAGAGATTTTAAAAAAGGAAAAGGACTTATATATACAAAAATATTTATAGCAACTCCTTTTGTGGGGGTAAAGAACTAGAAATCGAGGCTGATGTGTGCAAATATATTAATGTTTTCCTACAAAGAGATATCTGGCTCTAATTCCTCTTATAAATGTATGCAAGTCCTTTCAAACAGACTCATTCCACTCATATATACCAATTTGGAGTTTTCATTAAGCTCTAACATCTATACAATTACAGGTTTTATAAAAGGGTCGTTTTTAGGATGTACACTGCTGATATAATGAGTAGTAAACTGATACCCCACTTCCTCCCATTATTTTATGATTAATCACCATATGTTTTCAACTTAACCTTTGTATTATACTGACTCTTAAGGTAAATATGGCCTGCCCCTTTAACATCCTTCTCTTTCACATTTCAAATGCTGAGAAGAAATTTTGAAATACACTGGTAAATATTTTCTTTCAAGTATGGTACATATTTTATAAAGAGAAATGATATCCAGATTTTGTGATGTGTTGTTTATAGTCTTTGTTACCTGTTTAAGAAGCCGAAAAATGGAAGAGGTGGGAGTTATTGTTTCCATTATATCTCTCCGCATGCTGTCAGAGCCTATGGCTTCTACCAAAGACCTTGAATATCTGAAATTATATTATTCCAAATCTGTTTCCTCAATCATCAACCATAACCCCTCCTATTCATTTCTTTAATAGTTGCTTTACTTAAATCTTGTTTGCATTATCAGGCAAACATTTATGTCCAACTTTGCAGAAACTCATGCTCCATTTCTTTCGTGCTCTCAATATTCCAATGTAGCCCAGATGTTCCTGAATCAGATAGGCAGCTCTTTCAATGACAGCTTCTGTCCCTGCACCTGCCTTTCGTAAATCCCAATACATCTGCAGCATTCCCTCTCAATTCTCCATGCCTATCATTTCTTAGGAGAATTTTAAAACTTAATTCACATAAAAAAATTAACAAAATTGTTCTTAAATGACACTGAAAAAAATAAGCAAATGGTAATAAAAGGAGAAAATAACTTCATAAGGATGACAACTGATTTACTCTTTACTTCATTAAGTTTAAAAAGTAAAAAGTATCTTTTCTTCCACACTTACATTATAAAAAACACAACCAGTGATAGAGAAAACAATTTATGTGTGTGCATACATAGGCTTATTTATCTTTGGCTTAGCATGAAGTTTTATTTGAAGCCATATGATAACTGGCAGAATTTATTCCTGGAGAAGAAGACTGTGGAATAAGGCAGGAAATTACTTGTCTCTCCCAAATCCCCCCACAAACAATCAAATTAAACTTTGAGCAGCAGAAATAATTAAAAGTTGGGGTAGGGGCAGCTAGGTGGCACAGTGAGTAGAGCACCAGCCCTCGAGTCCGGAGGACCTGAGTTCAAATTTGGCCTCAGACACTTGACACACATACTAGCTGTGTGACCTTGGGCAAGTCACTTAACCCCAGTTGCCCTGCCTTCCCCCCTCAAAAAAAATTAAAATAAAATAAAAAGTTGGGGTTAAGCAGTTTTCCTCCTACAACAACTTGGGAAGAAGTTAGGAAAGACCTGAGCTCCCTCAGTGGTGGCCTGGTCTGACTGAAGTGCAAATACCTCCAGGCAGATACCACCAATCAACTAACAAGAAGTCCTGGGGGCAGCTGTGGGGGCCACAGCTTTAGAACTTTCACCTCAAGGACAGTGTGGGCATTGGACAACTGCTCAGGGGAAGATTGCAGGGCCCTCTGCTAGCTCTTGATGCTGGGCCCAGGTGCACTAACCAGACATGGTTCCAGGTTGCAGCTTTCGGTGAGAAGGAGTGAGTACATGCCAATGAGTGGTAGCAGAGGGGCAGGGATCCTGCTAGCTGTGGGCACTAGCAGAAGAGTGGAGTCCCTGGTTTTGGTTTTAAGACAGAATGGTGAGCTAAAGCTTGCAGGTATGGGAGGGACCATAGGGAGCAAGAGCATTTGTGATGACAGCATTGCTGGGGACCCTGATCATGGCTTGGGGTGGAGAAGAATAGTTGAGGTCATATAGAGCTCAGAAAACAACAGCATTAAAAACCTGAAGCCTGAGATAACATCCCCCACAACTCAGGACTAGAGTCCTACTTTAACACAAAGTTAATAGACAAGAAATAATTTGCTTTAAAAAAAAAAGAATTAGCAAAAGAGAACGACCCCAACCATGGATAGCTACTATGGTGATAGAGAAGATCTGGGTTCAAACTCAGAAGAAAATATGGAAGTTAAAACAGCTACTTTCGTCTCAAAGAGAAAAGCAAAATGGTCACAAGCTCAAAAAAAGAGTTCTTGGAAGCTTAAGAATAACTTTAAAAACCAAGTAAGAGGCACTATAAAATATTTGGGAGTCTATTTGCCAAGACAAACCCAGGGCCTATATGAACATAACTATGAAACACTTTTCACGCGAATAAAATCAGATCTAGATAAATGGAGAAATATCACTTGCTCATGGTTAGGCCGAGCTAATATAATAAAAATGACAATTTTACCTAAATTAATCTATCTATTCAGTGCCATACCAATCAAACTACCAAAAAATTTTTTTACTGAGCTGGACAAAATAATAACAAAATTCATTTGGAAAAACAAGAGGTCTAGAGTATCTAGGATATTAAAGAAAAGAAATGCTAGAGATGGTGGCTTAGCCACACCAGATATTAAACTGTACTACACAGCAGCAGTCATCAAAACTGCCTGGTACTGGTTAAGAAACAGGGGTGTGGATCAGTGGAATAGGATAGGTACACAAGTAGGTGAAATCAACAAGTTTAGCAATCTACTCTTTGATAAACCCAAAGAGGCCAGCTTCTGGGCTAATAATTCACTATTTCACAAAAAGTGTTGGGAAAATTGGAAAATGGTAGGGCAAAAACTGGGCATAGACCAATACCGAAATAAAGTCAAAATGGGTTCATGATTTAGGAGTAAAGGCTGATACTATAAGTAATTTGGGAAAGCAAGGAATAGTTTACTTATCAGATTTGTGGAAAAGTAAAGAATTCATGACCCAACAAGAGACAGAGAGCATTACAAAATGCAAAATGGATAATTTTGATAATGTCAAATTGAAATGTTTTTGTACAAAAAAAGCCAATGCAACAAGAATTAGGAGGGAAGCAGAAAATTGGGAGAAAATCTTTGCAACTAGTATCTCTGATAAAGGCCTCATCTCTAAAATATACAGGGAGCTGAGCCAAATATATAGGAATACAAGCCATTCCCCAATTGAGAAATGGTCAAAGGATATGAACAGGCAGTTTTCAGAGAAAGAAATTAAAGCTATCTACAGGCATATGAAAAAATGCTCTGGATCACTACTGATTAGAGAAATGCAAATCAAAACAACTCTTAGATACCACATCTCTCCTGTCAGATTGGCTAAAATAACAAAACAGGAAAATGATAAATGCTGGAAAGGATGTGGGGAAATTGGAACATTGTTGCATTGCTGGTGGAGTTGTGAGCTGATCCAGCCATTTTGGAGAGCAGTTTGGAACTATGCCCAAAGGGCTATAGATATGTTCATACCCTTTGACCCAGCAATACCACTTCTAGGGCTATATCCCAAAGAAATCACACAAACAGGAAAAGGACCCACATGTACAAAAATATTTATAGCGGCTCTGTTTGTGGTAGCCAAGAGTTGGAAATCAAAGGGATGCCCATCAATTGGGGAATGGCTGAACAAGCTGTGGTATATGAAGGTGATGGACTACTATTGTGCCATAAGAAATGGGGATGATGCAGACTTCGTAACAACCTGGAAAAACCTACACGACATAATGCTGAGTGAGCGGAGCAGAGCCAGGAGAACGTTGTGCACAGCCACAGATACATGGATTCCGTGAGGACCAACCCTGACATACTGCGCTTTTCTCAGCAACCTAAGGGGCAAGGACAACTCCAGGGGACTCACGATGGAGAATGCTATCTTCATCCAGAGAAAGAACTGCGAAGTTTGAATACAGATCGAGGCGCACTACATGCTCGCCTTTTTTGCTTCTTTTTTGTTTTTGTTTTTGGGGTTTTTTTTTTTGGTTCTGTTTCTTCTTTCTCATGATTCATTCCATTGGTCAAAATTCTTCTCCACGACTTGACTAGTGCATAAATTAATTCAATGCGAAGTTATACATGACAGTTATATGAGATTCCATGCCGTCTTGGGGAGGGAGGTGGGCGGGAGGGAAGAAAAACTGGAACTCAAAACTATGTGGAACCGTGTGTGGTAAACTAAAAATAAATAAAGAAATTCAAAAAAAAAAAAACCAAGTAAGAAAAATTGAGGAACCATTAGGGAAAAAATAAGAGTAATGCAAGAAAATTATGAAAAGTTGCAATATTAATTATAGTGGGACTTTTCTTTTTTTTTTTTTTTTTTACTGTTTTCTCTTTTGGAACACTTATTTAATCAAGTGCCCTTGATGAGTCTTGCCTTTGTTTCTTTGATTAAATTAGGAGTCTCTGATGACCTCCTTGCCTCAAGGGAAAGCCTGGTTTGCATGGGTTTGAGTGAAATGTTTGTGAAGCCAGAGGCTTTTAGCCCACATGGGTTTGAGTCTCACGTTTCTGATGCTTTTAGGTCAGTAAGTTTAAGTCGCACTTGTGACACCCTTTGACCCTGAACAACATATATAAACCTAGAGGTTGGCGTTCTCCCTTGGGGATCTCAGTCACTGGAAGAGTGGCATGAGACTCTGGGCAGCCATTTTAAGAGCCCCCAGATGTAAACCCAGATGTTGATGCTTTCCTGCTAACTATGAATTGTGATTGGTCTGTTTATATTGTGTATATTTGTACTTTGTATTTGCTCTGAAGCTCAGGTTGCTGGCTTTTCCTCCTGAGCTAAGTGAATGATATTTGTATGTTGGATTAAAGTAAGATTGTTAACCCCTTAAAAGTTACTTTCCTTAGTAAAGCAGATCAAAAGAACCTGTGTTAGTGGCCTTCTGTGTGCTGGCTGTTGTTGGTTTTATACAGCCACAGTACCTGCCTGGCAGACTGTTGCTACAAAAGTCAACCAATTGGGAAAACAGATCCAAAAACTCATGGAAGAAAGTTAATTCCTTAAAAATTAAAACTCAGCAAGGAGAAGCTAATGACTTCATAAGACACCAAGAAGTAATAAAACAAAATCAAAAGAATGAATAGAAGAGAATGTGAAACATCTCATCAGAAAAAACAACTGATCTGGAGAACAGAATGAGAAGAGACAACATATGAATTATTGGACTACCTGAAAGTTAAAGATTAAAAAAAAAAGTCTAGACATTATACTTCAACAAATTATTAAGGAAAATTACCCTGAAGTTTTAGAATGAGAGGGTAAAATCAAAACAGAAAAAAATCTGCTGATCACCAGTGAAAGAGACCATAGGATGAAAACTCACAGGAACAACCATAACTAAGTTTCGAAGGTCCCAGGTCAAGGGGAAAGTACTACAAGCAACTAGAAAAAAAAAATTAAATAATGTGGAACTACAGTCAGGGTAACACAAGATGTAACAACTTCTACACTGAAAGACCGAAGGGCATGGAACATTATATTCCAAAGAGCAAAGAAGCTGGGTTTATAATCAAGAATAACTTACCCAGAAAAGCTGAGTGTACTCCTAAATGGAAAAAAAAAATAGATATTTAAACTAAAAGACTTTCAGATATTTGTGAAGAAAAGATCAGAACTGAATGGAAAATGTGACCTACTATATTCAGGAGAAACATAAGAAGATAAACACTAAAGACCAGTTATAAAGGATTTAATAAGGTCAAAATGTTTACTTCTTACATGGGAAACTGTTACCTATAACTCCTAAGAATGCCATCATTACTCAGGTAGTTTGAAAGAGCATACAAAGAAAGCTTGGGCTTGAGTTGAGTATGATAGGATGGTCCTAAAAAGATAAAACTGGGTAAAGAGAGGTAAAACAGAGTAATTATCTCACACAAATGAGGTACGAGTGAAAGGACTGCTTACAGTGGAGGCAGGAGGCAATGGAGGACGTACAGTGCTAAAACCTTATTCTCATGAGAAGTGGATTAAAGAGGGAATAATACAGACATCTAGAAGGGCATGTGCGAGGTAAATAAACTGTGAAGACTTCACAGGGAAGATATGTATAAATACATATCTGTATCTATACTAAGAAATGCTTAAAAATCAAGAAATAGGGAAATAGAGAAGCAGAAAAATTCTGAGGCCTTGAGAGTCTGATGGCTCAGCCTCTGGGAAAGTTTACCCTGAAACTTTTTGTTCTTTCTTACGGTTCTGGTTTAAAGATTTGCTTAGCAAGAACAGGGTCACTGTGACCTGCTTTCCTTTACTGTAAAAGTACTGTAGAAGAATGGAGAGGGCCTCCCCCATCCTTATCCTATTTTCCTTCTTTAGATTTATAGATATCACCTCAGTTGTAATCATTAACTAAGGGAATGGGAATTGGAATTTCTGTGCCTCAATTTCCCAGTTCTTTGTCTAGCTTTTGTGCTCAGATTGTAAGCCTGCCTCCCAGCCAATGGTGAGAAGGGTCAGAGGTGGGTGGGAATTCTCTTGTGTTAGCTATAATTATTGGTGCTTTGCCCCTTGTAAAGTGCCTCCCTTGCTAGATCTGTTCTGGCAGAATCTCGAGATTCTCAAGAATTGAATAAAATTTATTTCTGTTCCCACCCTGAGATGGCTCCTTATTATAAATTTAATTGGTGAGGGTCTTTCATCCCACACAGGCATAAAAGTTTTCTTAACAGAAAAAGGAGGGTAAGGGGATAGGAAAAAGGAGGGACTCTTACTAGAGTGGGTAGATTAAAGAATAGGAAGGTAAGGGGAAAGAATAAGGGAAGGATTTTAAGAAGGGATACAAATTAGGGAAGAAGTAGTTAGAAGTCAATTACACATCTGAAAAGGGATAGGGTAAAAAGAGAGAGGGAGAAGGATCAACAGTGATGAAAAATAAAATGGAGGGAAGTACACTACTAGTAATTATAACCTTGAATGTGGATGGAATGAACTTACCCATAAAATGGAAATGGATAAGCATAATGGATTAAAAATCAGAATCTGACAATGTTGTTTACGAGAAACACATTTTAAAATGAGAGAGATACACAGAGTAAAAATATAAATGAGAGATATACACAGAGTAAAAATAAAAATAGAATTTATTATGCTTCAGCTAATGCAAAAAAAAGCAATGGTAGTGAAAATATAATAAATTTAATTAAAAGAGATCAACAGGGAAACTACATTATGATAAAAGGTAGCATAGATAATGAAGTAACATCAATACTAAACTTATATGGACTAAATGGTATAGCATCCAAATTTTAAAAACAAAAGCTAAATGAATTAAAGTTGTAAATAGATAGCAAAACTATAATAGTGAGGGACTTCACCCTTTCCCTTTCAGAACTAGATAAATCTAACCCAAAAAAATAAATAAAAAAGAAGTCAAAGAGATGAACAGAATCTTAGATAAGCTACATATGATAGATCTACGAAGAGAACTGAGTGGGAATAGAAAGGAATATACCTTTTTCTCAGCAGTACATGGTCCCTTAACAAAAACTGAGCATATATTAGAGCATAAAAACTTTATAGTTAAATGTAGAAATGCAGGAATATTAAATGCATCCCTCTCAGATCATAATGAAATAAAAATTATACTTAATAAGGGACCATGGAAACACAGATTAAAAATTAATTGAAGACTAAATAATCTAATCTTAAGGAATGAGTGGGTTAAAGAATAACTCATAGAAACACTAATTTTATTAAAGAGAATGATAATGAAATAACATATCAAAATGCACAAAAGGCAGCAAATGCTGTAATCAAAAGAAAATTCATATTTCTAAATGCTTACATCAACGAAACAGAGAAAGAGCAGACCAACGAACTGAGAATGCAATTAAAAAACATTAGGAAAGAACAAATTTAAAAATCCCAATTAAACACCAAACTGGAAATCCTAAAAATTTAAGGTGAGATTAATACAAATGAATGGAAAAAAAACCACATTTAATTAATAAACAAAATTAGAAGTTGATTTTATGAAAAAACCAATAAAACAGATAAACCATAGGTTAATATGAAAAAACAAAGAAAACCAAATTACCAGTGTCGAAAATAAAAAGGATGAATCTATCACTAATGAAGACAAAATCTTCTTTTTGCCCATTTATATGACAATAAATTTAACAATTTAAGTGAAATGGAAGAATATTCACAAAAATATAAACTGCTTAGATTAATGAAAGAAATAAAATATCTAAATAAACCTATTTTAGAAAAAGAAACTTAACAGGCTATAAATAAGCTTTCTAAGAAAAAAGCATCAGGACCAGATGGATTTACAAGTGAATTAAAGGAGACTTACCAAACTCCTTTTATGAAACCAATATGGTGTTGATACACATATCAGAAAAAGGAAAAACAGAAAAAGAAAATTATAGATCAATTTCATTAATGAATATGGATTAAAAAATCCTGAATAAAATACTGGTCAGGAGACTATAATAATATATCACAAAGATTATACATAGTTTTACCAGAAATGCAAGGGATGGTTAAACATAAGAACAACTATTAACATAATTTAACTGTATCAATAACAAAAATCATATGAGTATATCAATAGAAGCAGAAAAAGCTTCTGACAAAATACAATGCTCCTTCTTATTAAAAACCAGTGAAAGCGTAGGTGTAAATGGATTTTTCCTTAAAATGATAAGAAGCACTTGCCTAAAACCATCAGTAAGTATCACGTGTAATGGGGATAAACTAAGAAGCCTTCCCAAAAAGATGACCATTATCGCCAATATTACTCAATAGCATGTTAGAAATGCTAGCAAGAGCAATAAGAGAAGAAAATGATGAAGGAATCAGAATGAGCAATGAGGTAATAAAACAATCTCTTTGTACACAATATGAAGATATATTTGGAAAATCCTAGAGATTCAACTAAAAAGCTAGTTGAAACAATTAATTTTAGCAGAGCAGAAGGATATAAAATAAATCCACATAAATCATCAGCATTTCTATGTACACGATTCTGTGTAAGAAGAGAGAGTAAAAGAGACCCCATTTAAAATAACCATAGACTGTAGAATACCTGGCAGCACACCTGCCAAGATAAACTCAGGAACTACATGAACTTAATCATAAAATAAGTTTTATACAAATAAAGTCAGATTTAAATAACTGGAGAAATAGTAATTGCTCATGGGTGGACAGAGCCAATATAATAAGAATGACACTTGTAGCCAAACTAATCTACTTATTCAATGCTATCCCAACTAAATTATCAAAAATTATTTTATTGAGTAGAAAAAATAACAAGACTCATTTGGAAGAACAAAAAGTCAAGAATATCAAAAAAGTAATGAAAAAATGTAAAGGAAGGAGGTTCAGCAGTGCCAGATTTTAAACTACATTAAGGCAGTAATTACCAAACTATCTGCCACTGGCTGAGAAATAGAAAAGTGGATCAGTGGAACAGAGCAGACATATAATACCGAGTAGTAAGAGATTACTGTAACCTTGTATTTGACAAATGTAAAGATTGAAGCTTTTGGAATAAGAAGATATTATTTGGTAAAAATTGTTGGGAAAATGAAAGCAGTCTGGCTGAATTTGGGCATAGACCAGTATCTTACACCATTTACCAAGATATGGTCAAATGGATACATGACCTAGATACAAAGGAAGATATCATAAGAAAATAAGAACATGGAATACATTACCTATCAGACTTATGGATAGGAGAAGAATTTATGAGTAAACAAGAGATAGACAGCATTGTGAGATGTAAAATGGATAATTTTCTTAAATTAAAAAGGTTTTGTACAAATATAACCAATGTGGCCAAAATTAGAAGAAAAGCAGGAAACTGGGGGAAAAATATATAGACAAGTTTCTCAGATAAAGGTCTCATATCTCAAATATACAAAGAACTTTCTCAAATTTATAAGAATATGAGTCATTTCTCAACTGATAAATGGTCAAAAGATATGAATAGTTTTTAGAAGAAGAAATCAGAACTATATATAGTCATACAAAAACGCTCTAAAGCATTATTGATTAGAGAAATGAAAATTAAAACAACTTTGAGATATTATCTAAACCTATCAAATTGGCTAAAACGATAAAGGAATAAAATGGAGGGGATGTGGAAAAACTGGGACATTAATATGCTGCTGGTGAAACTGTGAACTGATCTGACCATTTTAGAGAATAATCTGGAATTGCGCCCAAAGAGTTATAAAACTATGTGTATAGCCTTTGATTCAGCAACACCATCACTAGGTTTGTTTCCCAAGGTGATCAGGGAAAAAAGAAAAGGACCTACATATTCTAAAATATTTATAATAGCTCTGTCTGTGGTGAACTGAAAGCTAAGAAGATACCCACAAACTGGGGAATAGTGAGAATAAGAAATGATTAGCTGGATGATTTTAGAAAAACACAGAAAGACGTCCATGAAACAATGAAAAGCAAAATGAGCAGAACCAAGAAAACATTGAATACAATAACAACAATACTGTCCAAAGAATTGTGAACAATCAAGTTACTGAATATTATAAATATTCAAATCATCTACAAAGGACCTATAAAGGAAGATGCTATCCTCCCCTCCTCCAGAAGAAGAACTAATAAACAGAAGTATTCATTGTATGGCTTTACATGTATTTATAAATCTGTGTCAAATGTAGTGTGGGGTGAGAAGGAAGCAAGGGAAACAGTTTAGAACTTAAAAAACAACAAAAAAATTAAATTTATTTAAAAAAAATTCATTCCTAGAATCCAGATACCTAATTACAATGTACACAGAATTTTGATTATCTGCTAAAATGGAAAGAGCTCTGGATTTGTAGTCAAAGGACCTTTGAATCCTGGCTCTGCCACTTATTCTCCTCGAAAGCTTGAACCTTTTACTTTCTGGGTCCCAGTTTCCTTATATGTAAAATAAAGGAGTTGAACCAATTAATCTGTAACATGCTTCTCAGATACATTTTTAACATTTTATAACAGTGCAATATTCTATCTATATTTGAGAATCTGTAATTATGGACCAATTCTGTGTTTCAGTATATCAATATATTCATCAGATTATATCCTTTTTCAATGGAGACAGGATTTCCAGGCCCAGCGGAAGGAAAAAATATCTCCCCAAATATTTTTTGGAGTGAATGTTTTATAGTCTTGTAAAGATGGCCAAATCTAACATGGTTAATTGAGCTTCCTCTGAAAACAGTTATAGTTAATACAAATAACTTTTACCCATCTTTTACTACTCTAGTCTTTGGTTTTGTTTTGCTCACAATGAGCAATTTTTTTCCTCATAGCAAATTAGCAATTATTTATTGACTGGTCTTGTCAATACCCTGCAATTTCAAGAAGCCTATGCTGCATTGTAAAGGAATCATTAACACGTTTCAAGCTTACAGGTTGCCTTGAAGATCTTTGTTTGTTTTCTGAGGATTGATTAGGCTGTTTTGCAGGAGGCGGCTCGTCAGTTCTTGGTGGTGAACCATATTCTCCTCTGCACTGTGGTTTAACAGATGCTTCACTATGGGCTTAAAAGATCTTTGAAATGCTTGTACTCCCCACAAAAACAGCTGCTGCAATATCCCTATCAGTTAAAATGTGCTTTTGAAGAGCTCTAACTTTTGCAGGATTTTTTTTGGAAGACCTGTTCTCTTTAATACTACAGAATTTAAAGCACAACAAAAGTGATGAAATCCAATACTCAAATGATACAGAACTAATTAAAAGTAGGGAAACCAGCTCAATCCAGTTTCATCCAATAAAGGTCAGACATTCCAAGTTAGCCAAATGTCAGAAAAAGCACACAAGTGATGACAACTGCCGTCACAAAATGTAATCTTATCAAAATTATTGCTTCTCCCAAGTAATTCTCACACTAGTGTGTGCTGACACTTGAAAACAAACTATCACATCCTAGCATCAGTCCTAAAGACACTTATCTTTCATATCCTGTGATCATACACAGCAACACTAGTAGAATACTTCAAGGTCCTTAGGAGAAATCCCTGATGACTCAAAAGTCTGGCCCCATCACCCACAGAAAAAACCCCAAATGAATGAAGAACGTTTATTGCCTACATTGTCACAGGCAGCTGGATGAACAACCCATCCTTTGTCCATTGACAGAGATAGAGAGAGAGAAAGATGTATATAGATACAGACCGACATATACATAGATGTATATAAACACATAGACAAGGATATACATTTATACATGCAAATGTATATGTACATATGTGTATGATTTTTATATTTATACCTGAGACAGTTAAATAGGAAGAAGACAGTGAGTTGGACTGTTTTCGGGAAACTGCAAAACTCCTTTAATGACCCTCAAACTTCAGAAACTAAAGCCCATCTTTTTAACACCAATATTCTACTGGTGTATGGTTGTGAGAAATAAAATACACCAGTCTCTGGAAAACCGAAAATGAAATATTTTTAACACAGACTTCTAAAATTGTTTCCTGAGTGGCCTCAAATTTTTCCTAACTCCAATTAATCCTTATATTCTGCTTCCTGATACATCTTCCTCAAAGATTATATTAGGTTACATTCTACATTCGCCCAATATCCCACTCAAAAATTTTGACTAATATATAAGTACAACATGGAGGAGTGATTATAATATTTGGAAATGGAATAGAATTATAACTTTAGAACTTGAAGGGACCACAAAAGCAACAGGGTTCATACCTCTAATTTAATAGATTTATAAACTGAGGCAAACAGAGATTACACAATTTGCTCGGGATCATGGAATTAAGTATCTGGCAGCAGGATTTGAATCCAGGTCTTCCTGAGTCTAAGTCTAGTACTCTATTCACTAAGGCATGCTGCCTCTCTCTGTACCTCAGTTCAATTCCAGGTCCTATCACTTCCAAGAAAAATAAGCTGGTGAGTGGATTACTTTGCTAAGTCTATTTTCTTATTTGTAAATGAAGATAATTCATATAACTATGTCAGGGGGCGACTGTGAGAAAAGTGTATTGTAAGCTATAAAGTTTCTAAAAAGTATTATATTTATTATTACTGAATGACTTCTATGCTTTTTTGCTGCCTTGCCTTGGCTCATTATGTCTTAGTCCCTTGAAATACCCATCTCTCAAAATCTACCATTTTACAACCAGATTTTTTTTAAAAATCTACCAATATTAAGAAACTTGCCCTGAGATACTTACTAAATATTAATTCAATGAATAACTAGCTATAAAAAAGAGATTTAACAGAAAAGTCAACTTTCAGAGAGTCACTCCCCCCTTTTTGTTTCCCACCCCTTCTACAAAACCAAAGCCATATTTTCTAACACCTTCCCAAACAACAAAAATTATACTGGATCATACACATTTCTACTCAATTATAATCCTGGTAAAAGAGAAGCTTATTTGCAACACAAGACCAAAGACGGTTTTTCAGTTATTGACTGAATAAGGATAAAAATAAGTATCTTAATGATGGTTTAAGTATAGCAGTTCTCAAACCTTTTGGTCTCAAGAACCCTTTCCACTCAAAAATTATCGAGGACCCCAAAGATTTTTGTTTATGAGGATTATAGATATGGACCATGTTGCAAATTAAAACTGCTAAAATTTTTAAATAATTTGTTAAAACAACAATAATATACCCATTCATTGAATTTCAATAAATAACATTTTATGAAAACACACTGTATTTTCCAAAACAAAAAACAAATTGGTGACAAGTCTCTTTCAAGAATTATTGGGACCCAAAGATCTTTTGTTTATGTGGATTATAGATATTTATCATATTGGAAATTAAAATTGATAAAATTTTAAATAACTTATTAAAACAACAATATACCAATTCATTGAAAGCTAATAAAAATATTTTTATGAAAACTTAATGTATTTTCCAAAACAAAAAAAAATTGTTGACAAATCTCTTTAATGTCTGGCCTAATGGAAGATAGCTTTCACAGACGTGTAGTTAGAAGTGGGAAAAAGTAGTTTTAGTGGACAAATAACATCTTAGTATTACTACAAAAATAGTTTTGAGCTTGTGGATCCCCTAAAGGGGTCTGAGACCCTCAAAGGTCTATAGACAACACTTTGAGAACTGCTAGTTTAGTAGAAAGAGCACCAGATTTGGAGATAACCAGGGTCATTAAATTTTACTATTTACTACCTGTCAGTTTACTTCTCTGAAGTTCTTTCTCCATCTATGAAATGAGAGAGGTGGACCAGATCATAGGTTCTTAACCTTTTTTTGCATCGTGGACCCCGTTGACATTCTGGCAAAGTGTATAGATCCTTTCTTAGGATAATGTTTTTAAATGCATAAAACAAAATATGTAGGATTACAAAGGAAACCAATGATATTGAAATTCTGTTATCAAAATATTTTTTAAAAAGTTCATAGACCAAAGTTAAGAACCCTTGAACGAGATGATCTTTCGGATTCCCTTTTCAATTCTAAAACCTATGATCCCTAAAATTTCTTCTTTCTCTTCTATCACAGCCATATCCTTAGAAACTACTAATGTCCAGGAGAATGCAGGACAGCATCGGTTCTCAGTAACTATTAGTCAACAATAATAGCTTCTGTTGTTATTTAGTGATTTTTCAATTGTGTGCCAACTTTTCATGATCTCTGTTAGGGTTTTCTCGGCATAGATACTGAGGTGGTTCACCATTTCCTCCTCCAGTTCATTTTACAGATGAAGCAACTGAGGCAAACAGGGTTAAGTGAATTGCCCAGGGCCACAGTGCTATGAAGTGTCTGAGGTTGCATTTGAATTCAGGAAAAGGCATTTTCCCTACTCTAGACCTGGCACTCTAGCCACCGCATCACCAATACCTTTGTTCCTTTGTTGCAAAATTTCTGATCTTTTGTTATTTACCCAAAGTACAGTTACTATATAGTTAAAAGTAATGACTATTGTAACATCCCTATTGTGATTCAATAAACCAAGAATTCTTTTTCAGTAATTTTAATACAGTAAAGGATTCAACTTATTTAGAAGTCATTTACCTTGTAACCTCAAATATCAAAAAGAAGTTGAAGAGTCAAAACATAAACATAAGTCCAAAAGAAAGAATATAAGGTACAATTACTAAAGCTCATGAATGTGAATAATAAAGGTCTGACTCACTCAAACCCTTACCTATGGCCTATTTCCTTTAGACACTTCAGATACTAACAAATCTGGTTATGTTTTCCCAGCTCATAGCAGATTGCTGTCTCAAAAATGGAAGGTAGGACCTGCTAAAAACTAAGACTCAACACCAACTGTGGACAAAAAATTAAAGATTATGGCTACTAGGGATGGAAAATATAAAAAATAAGAAATTTAAAAGTGGGCTTTCCAAAAGGTGGTATCACCTGGGGCTACTTATAAAGGCAATCAGCCTTATACATCTTGATATAACCCTTTAGGGCATACAAAGCATAATAACTAACGTTTGTAATGGTGACAGTCATCAAGAAAAGAGGAAATTAATTTGAGCATTTTCTTTCTTTTTTTTAAACAGGCTAAGAAAGTGAATAATTTTATAAAGACGGGTATTCAAATTAAAAATCGTTTTGATACCTGAAGGTGATAAGTTTACATTATCTAGAAAATTAACTTATGTAAAAAGCTTCATTCCTTAATGAAAAATGAAGAAAAATCAAGCATCATCATGCTTAATGCGAGCAAGCATGAAAGATACTAGCTTTTCCACTGAAGAGTGAGCTCTTCCAATCAATCATAAACAGCTGTTTTTAATTATCTACTATGCTCTACGAATGGGGTATGGGGACAGTCCTTACCCTCAAGAGCTTACTTTCTATTAGAAGGCGTATGTATGTAAATATTACATATGTATATATAAAATAAATACATAAATATAAGGTAGCTGGGCAGAGGCACCAGAGACTGCAGAACAAGAACTTATATAGAAGGTAGTTTTTTAATAGACAATTCACTTAAAAGACAAAATAAAACTGGGCTCTTTAACACCCTCAAATTGAAAATATCTAATATAGCATAAAAAGAAGCAAAAGGGTTTTTTTATTGTTAAACAAAGACACATTTACTTTCAAAAATTCATAATAGTTGGGAAGTTTTTAATTTACACCTGGGTGAAAAAATCCCAGGGAATTCACAGCTAAAATGAAATTTCACCATTAAGATATAATTGTTACACTAAAAGTTTTTAATCAAACAATTAAGCAACTGTCTTATTTACCTGTCTGTTCCTTTCATCCATAATCCGAGTAATCTGTATTTTCTTCCGCCCCATTTTTGCGCTCTCCTTTTCTTCTTTACAATCCAAATAACTATTTAATTCTAGAATTATTTCTCTTCAATATCCTAATGCATGGTACACAGCTTCTCCTGTCTCAGCTTCCAGTCCAAAGGCTGCTTCTGAAACTATTTTTTAAGATCTAAAAGAAATAATAGAATTTATGACATAAATTACAGAAATCAGATGATACTTCAAGATAAATTTCTGTCTCCAGGAATTCCAAAACTCTTTTTATGCAATACATAACCATATAATATTATCAGTGAGTAGAACTGGTTCTTCTAAAGTTGTTGGTGCTGTATGATAACTACCAAAATTTAACAGTCAACATTATGGAAGTGGAAGTGGAAGTGAATCTTTTGGCTTCCCAGATGATCTTATTCCCGGAAAACTTTTCATGTCAAATTTAACTTCTCTTCTACCATTTCGGAAATTCAGCAACTCTAATTCCATCTTTAATGGAATCAGAAAATAGTTTATCTTTAAAATACAAAAAATCCGAAGTGTCCACTGGACCTAAATTTCCAAAGAAAATTACATGATTCTTCCTTCCCTCAAATGTTCCTGGGACACCAGGTTTATATTTATCATTCTCTACCTTAATATAATTTAGACTATATTTTGCCAGCTTATAAGAAGTAAATATTTGATAAAAGAACCACCACCAAGATTTTTTAAAATAGAGTGGTTGTGGGAAGACTGACACACTAATATAATCATAATATAGCAGTTGGTCCAACTGTACTAAATACCAATTTGTAATTATGCAAGAAATTTACTAAGTTGTACATATTCTTCAGCCCAGAAATTCCGACAGTAGGCTTATACCACCTACCCCAATAACATCAATAATAAAAACAAAAATATAGTATTCACTAAAATATTTGTAGCACTACAATTTGTGGTAGCAAAAAAAAAAGTGCCCATCAATAGGAGAAAGGATGAAAAAGCTATGGTATTTGAATATAATAGTGATATTACTGTGGAATTAGAAATTATATGAGAAATTCAGATAAACATGGGAAGATCTGCTAGCTGATAAAGAACAAAATAAGGAGAACCAAAAAAATACACAATAACTACAACAATATAAAGGAAAGGAGTACTAAAAGGAAGTCAAAAGTGATAAGGAACTACCACACTATGCTATGAGTCACAAGATGTGGTGAGAGCATCCGTTAAATCGGGAGGGGGAAGGAAGGAGGGTACTTTTTCCCCCATTCCTTAGAAATGAATGATGCAAAGGCAGTGCACTACTTTAAAAACTCATATTATGAAAAATAAGTTATATTTTCTTGACTTTGTTCCCTTTGTAGTGTTAAGCAGATACAGGAAAATGTTCATTTTCAAAGGAATTGATAAAAGACAGGAGAAAACTCAAAAATTAAACAAGTACAAGTTTTTCCACATGGGATTTTGTCAAATCTGACTCAGGGGCAGCAACGTAGAATGGAAATAATAATGCATTCAAATTCTAAAAAAAAAAAGCAAAACTACCAAAATCATCAAAAGAAAACTTTTAAAAAGAGCAACCCAAAGAATTCAACATAAACTTTAGATATGCATTATAGAGTCCCAACTACAGAATCCCAGTCACTTTGTCCCCCAAGGCTGTAACCTAAGCCCTCTTCCCTTTTCCCTCTGTACAATTGTGTTTAGTGATCCCATCAGCTTCCATGGGTTCAAAGACCAACTTTATGCACATTCCCAGATTTATGCACCCAGTCACCCAGGTTTGATACTTTGATGTCATTCTTGACTCATTTATTCATAGTCAGCCCACATATCCAATCCACTGCCAAATTTTGTCATTTCTGCCTTCACAACTTTCCCTTTTCTCCATCCCAACAGCTATAACCCTAGTTCAAATCTTGATTATCTCTAGCCTGTGCCATTCCAAAAGCTTTCTAATTGGTCTCCCTGTCTCAAGTGTCTCCCTTGCTCCAATCTATCCACCACTTAACTGCCAGTGTGATTTTCCTAAAGTTATCAGCCTGATCATGTCACACCTTACTCAATGAACTCCAGTGGCTCCCAATGACTTATAGAATCAAAGATAAAGTCCTTCTTCTGGCATGCAGAGTGCTTCACAACCTGGCCCTTTCCTTCTTTCTCAGACTTCTTATATTTTACTCCCCTCTCCACACACTCTATAATCCAGCTACACAGGTCAGCCTGACATTCTTCCCATACAACATTCAATTTCCATACTTCATGCACTTGCCCTGGCTGCTCCTCATCGCTCTATCCTAGCTTCTCTGGCTTCCTTCAAGACTCAAGTTCAAATACTACCTTCAATAGGAGGTTTGGCCTTTTCTATCCTATACTCTCCCCCCCCCCCCATGCAGCTAGTATTTTCCTTTTGGAATTACCTTCAATTTATGCTGTATCTGTCTTGTACATACATAAATATTTGTATGTTGTATCCTTCATCATAATGTGAGCTTCTTGAGGGGAAGGACAATACTTCTGCCTTTCTTTGGATTCCCCAGAGTTTACCATTCTACTGTTTAATAATTATAATTGTTAGGAAAATTTTCCTTGTAAAAAAATTATAATAGTAATTAGCCTCTGGATGGATTTTATGAAACAGATATGATCCAAGAGTGAAATTAAAGAAGCAAAAATCCCCTCCCACTCCTTTTTGAAATAATACCAACAGTGGAATTAGAAACAAAGCTTGAATTAAAAATACAGGATGAATAATAAAAGGAATTAACAAAAATTTTACAAGATATGAAGAAGTTAACTGAATAAGGAGGAAGAGCAAAAATTTTATTAAACCAGACTCAACACTGTCAAACTTTAAAACTATGGGGTTAGCGGGTGGAGAGGGAGAGTTTTCACAAACTTTTAGAGTTAATGAGATGGATTATGGAAATTTTGTTCAGTAATATATGAATATGACAACCTTAGGAAAGATTCATATTAGTAAAATAAGACAATTCTTATCTGAGAAAACATGACAACAATGTCAAAGAATATAAAATTTAACTATTATAAACACTAATGTAAATGGAATAAATTCCTCCATGTAAAGAAATACCACTACTGAATGAATGAAAATTCTTAAATCAACAATATGTTCCTCATAGGAAACACATCCAACAACAAAAGATTAAGTGGATTCAAGATTGACTGAAAGTTACAATTCTTCAGTGAATATCATAAAATCCAGAATTGTGGTGATATCACACAACAAAGCCGAATTCAAATTAGAATTCACTGATTTACACACATATACATATATAAATACAGACATATATGTAATGATTAAAGAATAAACAAGGGAATATTAATATTAAATATTTAGTCACCCGAAGACTTGGTGGTTTTATGTATAAGGATAAGCTAGATGACTTGGCAAGAAAGTTACATACAAAATCAATGATATTGAGTTTAATGCTCTACCAACAGAATAAGGCTAATGTAGTAAGAAAATTAAAGAAATACATACACAAAGAAATCAGCTTTGATAGACAATAGAATCACAAAATTTCGAAGCAGGAAGAGACTTTTCAGATGAACCTAACAATGAAACCCTAACACAACACCACTGAAAGTGGTCAAGTAGCTTCCACTTGAAGACCTTAGATAACAAGGAAACCTTTCCCTTCGAAGTCATCCCATTTCACTTAACAATCATCAATTGTCTATCTCCACAACCTCTCTTATACACAAGGACATGTGCTGCATACCTCATGAGGGTATGTATATCCAAAGATTTTGTATTTTAAAGGAAAATTTATTGAATACTCAATCACAAATGAGTCTGATCAAACTAAGGACATAAAAATTCAAGACAGTTTTTTAAAAGCTTTTCTTTACAAAGGATTCCTTTTAATCAAATACTTTCCTATTTCTGAGGAAGGTACAATTATCCTTTCAGTCATCAAGGTTCACAACTGTGGTGTCATCCTTGAGTCTTCTTTTTTTTTCCCCCCATATATCCCATCAATTGCCAAAAATTGTGACTTCTATTTCCACAGCATCTCTCACAGGTTCCCTTTTTTCTATTCATATAGCCACTTCCCTAGTTCAAGCCTTCCACCCCTCTCTACTTAACTTACTGTTTATTAGGCTCCCTGATTCAAGTCTCTGCCCTCTGCAAACCAGGTTCGACACAACTGCTAAAGTGATTTTTCCTCAAACACAGGTCTGATGATCATGATACTTCCTTCTTCAATAGTCTCCAATGATTCTGTTGCCTTAGTGTCCAACACAAACTCTTTTTTGGCATTTAGATTACATCCATCCAAACTGGGATGCTTGCTATTCTACCTTATATCTCTGTGCCTTTTGCATAGGCTATCTCCCATGCCATGAATTTACTCCCTCTTCACCCCATCCTCTTAGAAACCTTTCCTAAAAGGACTCAATTCAGGTAACATCAAAAGAAAGCTGACACTCATCCCGCAGTTGTTATACTATTACTACCAGATATTACTCTTTATGTACATTTTGAATTTGTTTATCTATGTTCATTTTGTTCCTCTCAACAGAAGTTAATCTCCTTGAGGAGCAGTATTACTTTTTTGCCTTTGTAATACCTGTATTAGCTAGTTCACAATAGCATCATTCAGCAAATGTTTGTTGAATGACTGAGGAAAAAGTTATCCAGAAGTTAAGGACAGAAGCTAGAATTTACTAATTATAATGTAATCCCCCTAAAGAGAAGAGATCATATCACAATATTGTTGTTTTTAGTCTCTAAGAGCATAGCACCATGACTCATATATTTGCAGATATTCAGAAAAGTTTGCTTCTAAAGATACTAAGCATATTTATTAAATAACTTTAGTTTTCTGTATCAAAAGGAGAAATAGAAATGTTATAAATACATTTTTCAAAAAACCAACAACCTCCTGGAGCATACTATAAATACATATTTACAAAGGAAAAGGAATAATCCTGTATTCTGCTTATTTCTAGTACTTCAAAAGCACTAATGTATATTATGAACCCTATACTTCAATTTTGCAGATCAAAAAAAAATGCACATTTCATGTCATACATGAGATGCCAAGGATTTGGGTACTAAAAGATAACATTTCTTAAACAATAAAACTCTGATATAAAATAATTTCAGTATTTTTATCAAAGTATTCTATTTTCAATATTCCCAGAAGGGCTTCATTTCACAAGTACACTTTCTCCAATGAACTGCTGAGAAATTCTCAAGGTCTTACTCCCTACAGTCACTTGCAAGTTTTCACAAATCCACTAAACAAGCCAATTATAAAAACTATTTTTTTTCTCTGTTTGGTAAATCTATATTCTCGAGGATGTTTTATCTGCTCAAAGGAAGGGGTAAAAAAAAAATAAAAACAGCCATGTATTTATAAGAAAATCAGAGATGCTCTTTTACAAAGTTACCTACACAAGTTTTTCAAAGCATTCAAATACCTTATCTTTTTTACTTGTAAAAATAAACTTAGGTAACAAATTCTAAACTTAATGTTTAATCTATTATAATTATTAAGTCTACCCCATTTGTTACCCTTAACATTTCTAGAAAAATTCAGGATACAAATTCAGATAACAGGTATTAATGCTAGAAAATTACTCAATTAACAAAACCAAAAATATTACTATTCCATAAAACTGCTAAAAAGCATTAAGGTTTGCAAATTTCCTTAACACAGAGACTTAATAGGCTGTTTGAAATCGACTCTGGCACATTCTGAGCTATAACAATCTTTGAGCCATATGTGGAAAATAGTTCAACTATATTACACACTGCCTCACAATTAATACAGAGAGACAGCAAGAGGTGATTAGGCAGAGAATAAATTTCATAATGTATTCACCCCACACTAAAGATATAGCCATGACATTCTGATGCTGATGCAGCTTAAAAAGAACAGGCAGCAGAATCTCATAGAAATTTTAATTTCTTATTTCTTTATAATCAAAGTTATCTTTCTTGTTAAGAATTTTAAATGACCAAAAAAAGGAATTATAACTTTCACAAAACTTTACAGAATCACATTAGATGTTTAAGGAAATAATTTAAAAAATCATATATTACTATCCAACCCATCAATAAACATGAATGCTAAGTAAGTGCTGAGGATATGAACACAGAAGTGAAACAGTTCGCTGACCACAGGGAATTTATATTCCAATGTGGAGAATAACAAATATATAGAAAATGGATACAGGACAGTTTTGAGAAGAAGTGTACTAGCAGCCAAGTGACCAGGAAGGGCTTTATGTAAAAAGAAAGAGGTGCTTAAGATGAATCTTTCAGAAAATCAGGGACGGTCCCAGTCAGCCAGTACAAAGAAAAGAATAAGCCAGAGTCCAAGAAGGAGAATAAAATGCAAAAAGACTACAAAGGTTAAGAAGGGGTGTGGTTGTAAAGGGGTGTGGTTGAATGTCTAACTGGGGAGATTACGTTTCATCCAGGATGGGGGGGGGGACGGGGGACAATAAACCCCTGGAATATGTTAAGTAGGAATGGGTGACATATACTTTAGGACCTATACTTTAGGAAAATCAACTTAGTGGCTATATGTAGGCTTGTCAAAGGCAAGATGGCCAAATATGAGACTATTCCAATAGTTTAGGAGAAGGTGATGAGGGCCTGAAATGGCTGAAAATAGCTGCGAGTACAGAGAAAGGAAGGTAAGTGAGAAATGCTGTAGAGATAGAAATAATGAAGGAGTTCCAAAGTCCCTGTGCAGTTTTAAGCTTTAAGAAGGAGTAGACTTCAGGAGACTTTTGGAACTGCCTGTATCTGGCCACTGACTAGAAATGGGAGGAGTCAACAGTGACAACAAGTCAAAGCAAAGAACAGTGAATTGTTGGTTCGATACCCAATATATAAAAGTTTTAAATCAACTTTTAGCTTCTAAAATTAAGGCTCATACAAGACAAAAATAAAAGTCAAGATTAGACAAATTCTAGTGACGTTTTTTCAACACAAGTTGGAAAAAGTACCTTATGTTAAAAGGTCTTGAAACTACTACCATTCTCCTATATTGTTAAAGGAAAATAAAACATCTAAAGACAATATGAAATCATATTCAGTGTATAATTGTACATTATTTACAGAAAAGCTAATACAATTTCAACATCTTTTTTTTTTTTTTTTACTGAACACCAGTAATATGCTCTATGTCAAAACCAAGATAATGAGGGTTCTATTCAGTAAGCTTTAGAAAATAATTCAAAAGACAACACACACACTAATCTCAAATAGAGAGGAAGCTGGAAGACATGGCTTCTTAAATAAGAAATCAGCATTTGTTCCAGGCCTAGATGACAGAGAATGGAATAATGAAGAAAAGAAAGGATATGGAATCATAAAATTTAAGAGACAAACATAAAGTATTATCTATATCACCCCCAAAAAGAATGCCCACTACAAAATGTCCAATAAATGATCCTCCAGTTTCTGTCTGAAGACTTCCAAATCTCCTACAGCAGTCCATGTTCTTACAGACAGTTCTAACTTTTAGAAAGATATTCCTGATATCAAATTTAAATTTGTCTCCTTGCAATTTTACCTGTTGCTCTTGGTTCTCTTCCACAAAACAATCCTCCAAAGACTTACAGGTAGCTGTCATGTACCCCCCGAGTCTTTCCTTCTCTAAGCTAAAACAAGCCCAAATTCTCAACAGATCCTCATGTGGCAGGGATTCAAGACCCTTCACAACTGTGACTACCCTCCTCTGGATTCTATTCAACGTTCTTCCTAAAATGTAGCATCAAGAGCTGAGCACAATAATTCAGATGTAATCCTGAACACTATGCTCAATACAGCCCAACATCACATTAGCTGTTATGCCTGCCATGTAACACTTCTGTTTCATAATGAGTTTGTTGTCCACTAAAACACCAAGATCTCTTTCAGTAACACTGCTATCTGTGCCTCTCCCATCTTCTATTTGTGAAACTGATTTTTTCTAACTCAAGTGTATTGCAATTACTCCTCTTAGATTTTATATTACATTCAGCTCAGTGTTCTAACTTGTCAAAATTATGTTTGCATCTTGTGTTTGTCATGTTGCATGTCAGCTATCCTTCCCAGTTTTGTCATTTGCATATTTAATAAGCAAACCATCAACTCCTTTATACAAATAATTGATAAAAAATATTAAGAAGCAAAGGGCCAAGAACAGCTCTCTGGGGAACTCCACTGAAAATCTTCAGAGATGACATCAAATCATTTGTGAACATTTTTGAAGTCTGGCCGTTTAACCAGTTCCAAATCATCTTAACTGAATTATTATCTAGCATACATCTCTCCATGCTTTCCAAAAGAAAATTTATGTTTTATTTCTCCAAGTTTAGGAAGGAAAAAATATAAAATGAAAAGTGAGATAAAAATACATGATGATAAAATGCAATCAAGTACAATGGAAGCTTGTTGAAATAAGAGCTTGGTTTACAGAACTTCCAAGGTTCTTTCCCACTCTGATGTTCTGAGTTTATAAGGGTTAGAATAGTTGGCAATGATGTCATGGAAGAAGCAGGACTTAACTGGAAAGTTTTCAAAGGACAAATAACATAATCTGAGAAGGGACAATAGCTAAGAAGAAGAAATAAAATGAGCCAAGGCACAGAGGCAGAAATAAGCATAACATGTTCTTGGGAGAGTAAGAAGACCAGAGTGGCCATCAGATATCCCTTGTTTGGGAATAAATAAAAAGGTCACAAAGAACACAACATAAGTGAAGAGTAGTAGAAATCCCTGAAGACAAGCAATTTCACTGGTAGAAAAGATACTGGGAATTATTCAAAGCACTCAAGGAGAGTAAAGTGATCTGGTTTTGGTGGGAGACCAGTATAGTTGTTCAGCTACAAAATGTTATGACAACTCTTTTATTGCATACTATTTGTCATCCTGTACTCCACAGTCCAACCCCATGAATCTACTCACGATTTAGTAACACCGTACTGGCTACCTCTCTTCCTTGGAATGCACTCGTTCCTTACCTCTACTTCTCAGAATATCTAGTTTCCTTCAAAAACTTGTACCACTATATAAGCATTTGCTGATGTCACCTCATCCCCAGCTGCTAATACTCTGTCCCTCAAAATTACCTAGAATTTATTGTATTTATATCTGTTATGTTTTTGCCTCTGTCCCTAGCTCTTATGCTACCTGAATTTGTTCCTCAATGATTAACAAACTCCCACCTCATTATACTCCCCCTATCCCAGTGATTTCTGTCCTCCAGTCTGTAATTATTAAAATCTTTTGTTCTTTGTCATCCACTGCCCATTCCCTCCTTTCTACCTCCTTCAATCCATCCCCCACCCCAAAACCCCATTCTAAAACTATCTACCCCTTACACTGTGCCCTTTGGAATGCCTAGACCACAGATAACAATTGTGCTTTCATCTTAAACCTTTACCTTTTCTACTCCATCAATCTTCTTGCTCTCACTGAAACCTAGCTTCCTCCCAGCTTTCCTAGCCACCCATTCCAGCACTGGTGGCCCTTTCACTCATACTTTCACCCAAGTCACTGGTCAAGGTGGCGGGAGTAGGAATATCTCATTCTCTCCATTGTTACTTCCAGGTTCTCTCTCTACTTCTATCACTCAGTAATCTTTCCTACTTTAAGGTTCACTCAAGCCATATTTATGGCAGGACAGTAAATTATTTAACTTGAAAAGGCTACAAGTCATGACTAAGGCAGAAGGAGAGTTGGTGTGCAACTTTTTGTTCACAGATGATTGTGCAGCCTCTGAGATTGAGATGCAACAGAGTATGAACTGATTCTCTTCCACTTACGCTAATTTTAGCCTGACAATTAACACCAAGAAAAGAGGTTCTCTACCAGCCAGCATCAGACCATCCTATATGTGGAACCATCAGTTACAGAAAATGGTAAATTTTTGAATGCTGTGGCTAAGTTCACTTACCTTGGCAATATACTTTCCAGGGATGTACATACAGATGATGAGGGTGACACATGCATTGCCGGAGCTAGCTCAGCATTTGAGAGGCTCCGAAAGAAAGTGGGAGACAGAAGAAAATATTAGGCTGCCTACCAAACTGAAGGTCTACAGAACTGTTGTGCTGACCTCATAGTTGTATGCCTGTGAAATCTGGACAGTCTTTCAGCACCAGACCAGAAAACTGGGAAACCATTTCCATTTGAATTGTCTTAGAAAAATTCTGAAGACTGCCTGGCAAGATAAGGTACCTGGACGTTGAGGTCCTTTCTTGAGTTGAACTGCCAAGCATTCAAACTCTACTGCAGAGAATACAACTCCAGTGAGATGGCCATGTTGTTCAAATGCCAAACATACATGTTTGCCTAAAAGATTATTTTATGGAGAACTCACAAAAGCCAAGTCCTAGCTGAGGTCAGAAGAAGTGATACAAGGACATTCTCAAGGTCTCTCTGAGGAACTTTGGAATCAATTGTGAGACATGGGAGACACTGGCACAGGACTATCCAGAATGGCATGCCCATATCAAAGATGGCACTGGGCTCTATGAGCAAAGTAGAATCATAGTAGCTCAAAAGAAATGTGAGATGTGAAAATTTAGAGACATCTCCATCTCAAACGTTTACATAGACTATTTGTGCCTAACCTATGGTAAAGCCTTCTGAGCTCATATCAGTCTGATCAGGCAGTTGGACACACTGTACATTGATCCTGACATCATGATGTCATTTTGGTCCTCTTCCAGTACAAAGGACAACAATGAACTTCCAGGTTCTCATTCTACCATCACTACCATCACTTCTTGGAGATTCATTCAAGCCATATTTACCAACCAATCAAGACTTCAGTGGTTTCTCTTGTCTTCCCAACTCTTATTCTCATTCTAGGGAACTGTGACAGACAAACAGAGATAAAGAGATAGATATATAAATACTCCCTCAAACACCCTAACCTCCTAGTTCCTCAACTTATTCTTTTCCCATAAATTACTCCCTTCACTCCACCACAGGTCCTCTGAGGTGATTGTACCCTGGATCTTGCCAATTATCCACAAGTGTTCCATTTCCATGTTCATAAAACTCTGAAATTTCCTTATCTGATCAAAATCTGTTGTCACTACACCTCTCCCTCTGCCTTACAAATCCAAACTCCAAACTTCATCCTCATTGTGACCTCTATAATTTCTTGACTCTTCAGTTTTTTCCCCAGGCCATCCCTCTTACCCTGGCTATAGGCTTCCCTTTCCCTTCTTGAGAACCTGGTGAACTAGCTCAAATCCCTATCTCCTCTTCTTGTAAATCCCTTGCTTCACAGCCTATTAAAAATCTGGCCATGACAACCCTCAACCTTGGAATACCAATACCTTCACTCCTATTCACGTGCTGCTGAATGAAGGTGGAAAAATCCTGACATAGTGCTGACTAGATCTACTACAAACATGTTACATAATCTCAACTGGCTCCGCACTGAATCAAGGTAATTCTTTTACATCTCTTTCATTAATTCACTATTCCACCCAGCATAGCACCTTTTCCAAAGCTTTTCATTCCTCTTCACACCTGTCATGGCACTCCCTGTCCCCACACTCTGAGAACACATGCAGCAGAGAATATCACCTCATGTTTTACTGAAAAAAAAAACAACTGAAGTCATTCACCAAGGATTTCTTGTTATTCCCCTTCTCATTTTACATGACACAGATGCCTTCCTTCTCTGTCTCCTTCTTCTCTGTCTCACATGAAGAGGTAACCCTTCTCCTTGCCAAAGCAAATGCTTCTTTATGCACAAGTGATCCCATTTCACAACAGATTTCACCCTCTATCATACCTACTCTTTCACTAAACCTCAACTGCTCCTTCTACTGTTTGCTTTCACAAACATGCCCATATCTCCCTCCTACTCAAAAACCATGACTTGATCTATCCAAAGCAATCCTTCCTACAAGCACAGATATGCTAGCATCTTTCTTTCCTTTTGTTGCTAAACTCCTTGAGAAGACCACTTACAATTGGTGGTTCTATTTCCTTTCATTCTCTTCTTAACTCTCTGCAGTCTGGATTACAATATTATTACTCAATTGAAAATGCTCTCTCTCAAAGTTACCAATGATCTCCTAATCGCTAAACTAACTTAATCTTCATCCTTCTTGATCTTTCTGTAGCCTTTGAAGTTATCAATCACCCTTTTCTCTCTTACTCTTTTCTCTAGTTTTTATGATACAATTCTCTCCTGGTTTTTCTCCTAGTTGTCTAACTGCTCCTTCTCAGTCTTTTTTGATTATCTTCATGCAGGTCACACCTACTAAGCATGAGTCCCCTCCCAAGCTCTATTCTCAGTCTTCTTTTTTTCCCTTTCTACACTATTTCACTCGGTAATCTTATCAGTGCCTCTGCATTCAAGTATCACTTTTATGCCAATGATTCTTAAGTCTACTTATGCAGGCCTAAACTCTCTCTTGCCCTCCAGACTCCCATCTCCAACTGCCTATTAGACATCTTGAACTGCATGTCTTGTTAGACATCTTAAACTTGACATGTCTAAAACAACTCATTATGTTTCCCCCCAGGACCTGCCTTCCTCTTAAGTTTACTGTGACTGTCAGAGGCATTAACATCTTTCTAGTTACCCAGGTTCCTAACCTAGGCATCATCCTAGACTCCTCTCTTTTAACCACCTCTCCCCCTATCAAATCTTTTGCCAAGTCCTGTATATACCTCCTTCTCTCCCCACTCCAGTTCATCCTCCCATCAGCTGTCAAATTAATCTTCCTTAGAGTTAATGATGAAACAAGAGATAGAGGTTCAAAAGAGATAAGATGGAAAATTTGGTTACATAAAATTTAAAAACTTTTTGCACAAATAGAATCAATGCAGCTAAAATTAGAAGAGAAGCAAGAAACTAGGGGAAAATCTTTGCAGCAAGTTTCCGTGATAAAGGTCTCATTTCTAAAATAAACAAGGAATTGAGTCATAGTTATAAGAATAAGAGCCATTCTCTATGATAAATGGTCAAAAGATATGAATAAGCAATTTTGAGAGGAAGAAATCTAAGTTATCAATAGTTATATGAAGAAATGCTCTAAATCACTAATAAGAAATGCAAATGAAAACTATGAGCCTCCAAATCCCATCAGACTGGCTAACCTAACACAAAAAGAAAAATGACAAATGTTGGAGGGGCTATGGGAAAATAGGTATTTTAATGCATTACTGGTGGAGCTATCTAGCCACTCTGGAAAGTAATTTGAAACTATCCTAAAAAAGCTATCAAACTATATACAAGCTCTTCAACTCAATGACACCATTATTAGGTACACATATACATACACAACCCATATACAAAATATTTCTAGCAGTTCTTTTTGCAGCAACAAAAACTTGAAAACCAAAGAGATACCCAACAATTGGAGTACATCTGAACAACTTAAGAGTATAAGAATGTAATGGAATACTATTGTCTTAAAAGAAATGATGAAGGGCATGGTTTCAGAAAAGCCTAGGAAGACTTGTATGAATTCATGCAAAGTGAAATGAGCAGAACCAGGAGAATAATTTATACAATAAGAACAATATTGTACAGACAATCAACTCTGAAAAACTTAGGAACATTGGTCAACACAATGACTAACCACAATTTCAAAGGACTTAGGATGAAACACACTATCCATACCTCCAGAGAGAGAGCTGCTGGACTCAGAATACAGGCTGAAACATATTTTCTTTTCTAATACAGACTGAAACGTATTTTCTTTTCTTCTTTTTTTCTTGGGGAGGTGGAAGTCAGAGGGATCATGGCTCTCTCAGGAATTTATTTTTTCATGACTACACTTATTTGTAATGGGCTTCATTTATCTTACCTTTTCAAGAAGACAAGGAGGGTGGGGCAAAGAGAGTTTGGAAATGAAAATACAATAAAACTGAATTTAAAAATTTAATCTTCCTAATGCATAGGTCTGACCATGCCAATCTTGTATTCAATAAACTCTGGGGGCTTCCTATAATCTCTAGCATCAAATAAAAAAAATTCTCTGTTTAACTTTTAGAGTCCTTGATAACTTGGTCCCCTCCAACCTTTCCAGACTCCTTATGTCTTTCCATGTACTCTTTAATCCAGTGAATAGAACCTTGAAGTTTCTCTCTCTCTGTCTCTGTCTCTCTCTCTCTCTCTCTCTCTCACACACACACACACACACACTCCATTTCCTGGACTCCAAGTATTTTTAATGGCTATCCTCCATGCCTGAGATTTTCTCCTTCCTCATCTCAGCCATGTTCCTTTAGTCTCAGTTAAAATCGCATTTTCCACAAGAAGCCTTTTCTAAATCCTCTTTAATGCTAATGCCTTCTCCTTGTAAATGATTTCTAATTAATCATGATTATATCTTGTTTGTACGTAGTGGTTTGCATATTGTTTTCCCCATTAGAGAGTATGTGTGGGTGCTCAAGAGCAGGGACTATTTTTTGTCTCTGCAGTGATTAGTATGTAGAAGGCACTTAAAAATGCTTGTTTGACAGACTGGTTATATATATATATGTTTCTCTCCCAATAGAATGCAAGCTTTTTTGAGAGCAGGGACAATAATCTCCAAAGCCAAACATAGTGTCTGTCATATAATAGATTTTTTGTCTCTGCAGTGATTAGTATGTAGAAGGCACTTAAAAATGCTTATTTGACAGACTGGTTATATATGTATGTTTCTCTCCCAATAGAATGCAAGCTTTTTTGAGAGCAGGGACAATAATCTCCAAAGCCAAACATAGTGTCTGTCATATAACAGATGTTAGTAATTTCTTGACTGGAATTACCCAAATTTTTGAGGGAGTTAAGTAACACAACTGATAGAGCATTGGGCCTGGCATTAGGAAGGCCTAAATCAAAGCTGGTCTCATTTACTAGCTATGTGACCTTAGGCAAATCACTTAATTTTTGTCTTCATCAACTACAAAAAGGCGATAATGACACTTTCCAGGGCTGTTGTGAGGATCAAGTGAAATTAGTAATCACTTAAAGTATTAAAGTTAAGACAGCGATATGTTTACCATTTAATCAATAAATATTTATTAAC
Organism: Trichosurus vulpecula; assembly: GCF_011100635.1. Classification (NCBI taxonomy): domain Eukaryota; kingdom Metazoa; phylum Chordata; class Mammalia; order Diprotodontia; family Phalangeridae; genus Trichosurus; species Trichosurus vulpecula. The sequence goes on along the minus strand of NC_050580.1, from coordinate 137,680,883 downwards.
TGAAATTTTCATCAAAATATTTGACTGATTTACATTCACAATGTGCTAGTGATGGTTGTACTAGTGGTAGCAGCAGTATTATATTTGATACCAGAATTAGTAGGGAGCCAATGGAGCTCACTAAGCAGGAAGACCATGTTTGGACCTACACTTTAAGATCAATTTGAAAGCCTAAAAGGGAAAGGGAAGGAGAAAAGATTAGTAAAGAAAATACAAACGAGGAAAAGAATTTTAAACTATACATCTGAGAAAATTGGATGTCGATTTATTTAGAAAAAGATTGAGACACACGACTTACACCATTTACCTCAATGAATTCCAGATATTGGACAGATTTAAACATTTTTTTTAAAACACAATTTTTTTTTTAAATGAAAGAAGAATCCAACCATTCTGGAGAGCAATTTGGAACTATGCCCAAAGGGCTATAAAAATGTGCATACCCTTTGACCCAGCAATACCACTTCTAGGGCTGTATCCCAAAGAGATCATAAAAATGGGAAAAGGACCCACAGAACATCAACCAGGGAATGGCTAAACAAGTTGTGGTATATAAATGTAACGGAATACTATTGTGCTATAAGAAACGGTGAACAAGCAGAAAAATCTGGAAATACTTATATGAACTGATGCTGCGTGAAGTGAGCAGAACCAGGAGACCATTGTACACAGTAACAGTCACAGTGTGTGTGTAACTGATTTTGATAGACTTAGCCCTTCTTAGCAATGCAAGGACCTAAAACAACTCCAAAAGACTCATGATATAAAATGCCACCTACATCCAGAGAAAGAACCATGGAGTCTGAATGCAGAGCGAAAAAGACTATTTTCTTTGTTTTTTTTTCTTTCTCCTGGTTTCTCCCATTCATTATACAGGGTGTTCCTAAAGTCTGGACACATAAGCAAAAATGAATATTTTCAAGAAATGAAATGATTGAAATTTTCAACAACATTTTATTTAATTGAAATATTAACAACATCTTCAATATGATTTCCATCATTTGTGATGCAAAGGTTAATGAGCTTTGCAAGATTCATGTGAATTCGATGTAATAACTTGGTTACTCCACATTGCCTTCAATTTTAGCACATTCACTCTTGGAATATGAATATGAAATCATATGATGTTATTTGAAGTTGAAGATGTTATTTGTTAATATTCCAATTAAATAAAATGTTGTTTGAAAATTTCACTCATTTCATTTCTTGAAAATATTCATTTTTGCCTATGTGTCCAGACTTTAGGATCACCCTGTAATTCTTCTATACGACATGACTAATGTCAAAGAAAATATGTTTAATATGAATGTACATGTAGAGCCTGTATCATATTGCAGGCTGTATTGGTGAGGCAGGGAGGTGGGAGGGGGAGAAAATTTAAAACTTAGGGAAGTGAATGTTGAAAACTAAAAATAAATAAACTAATAAAAAAAATGAAAGAAGAAAGAACAATGTACTTTAGCTCAATTGTCAAAGAAATGGTTAGTCTCTCTGTTCAACAAACGAAAGACGCTATTAGAGAAGAAAATTTTGCTTGACTATAGCAAAATGGAAGAAAAAAAGGCAATTTAAAAATAAATAAATGGGAAAAATTACCTGCCAGTAAATTATGACTGATAAAACTTGGCATCTGAGATATAAAAGAAACTATCAAAATTACATAAAGTTAATTCCTCATTCAAAATGGTTAAAGGACATCAAGAGGTCAATTTCCGGGAAAAGGAAATGCAAATTGCTAATAATCACTTGAAAAAATGTACAACGTCATTAGTATTTAAAGGGATAATTAACAAAATATCTTTGAAATACTACTCCAAGTACCTATCAAACTGGACAAAGTAAACAATAAGACAATACAGTAGTAGTTGTTGTATAAACAGGTACAACCATTCCAATAATTCTATTATTGGGAATATGATTCAAAAGTTTTTATCAAGAAAGGAGAATGAGAATGAATGGAATTTAACAGAGCCTGAGAAGTGACTAAAAAGTATTTTATGAACTGAAGAAATCAACTTAAAATATTTAAAATGTGAGTATAATTACTTGTATTGATGTTCAATAGCAAGCAAATTTAATAATAATAAAAGACAGCACACGTTCTAGATTCAAATACTACTTATTTTTCTAAATCTAAAGATAGGTAAGTGGTGCAGTGGATAGAGTGCCAGACTTCTAGTCAGGAAGATAAGAGTTCATATACAGTTTCAGACCCTTACCTATGTGACCCTGGGCAAGTCATTTAACTTGTCTCAGTTTCCTCATCTGTCAAATAGATATAATAGTAGCACCAAGGTCACAGAGTTGTTTTGAGGATCCAATGAGATAACATTTGTAACAAGCTTAGCACAGTGCCTGACACATAGTAGACAGTATGTATGTGGCAGCTATTACTATCATTATTATTATTATTATTATTATATTACTCTGATGGCCATGAAAAAGGCTTCTCCTCTCTCCACACACATTCTAAAAGATACTGTTGGGATTTTTTTTTTGTAATTAGCTTTGACACAATAAAAAATAAAAACATGGCATCTTAGCTTTTCAAAAACAAACACTAAAAAGCATTTGCGATAGTATAAATAGGCAAATGGTGTTTGAAAGATATTGCTCCACTAAAGCAGAGGTTGCCAAACTTATCTGGTCTCCCCCACTTTTAAAAAAAAATTACCCAGCACCCTTCTGGAAATCTTTCTTCAACCCTTTAAAGGTTGTTTTTTTTTTTTTAATTTGTGTCTTCAAACTACTACCCCCCCAAATCGTTCCAGCACCCCCCGGGGGCTGTATCATCCACTTTGGGAACCCACGCACTAAAAGAAACCAGGAAATATCAAGTAAGGTCTAAAGTATGGCATAACACTAGAAAAGTCCAAATGCCTTAAACCACACATAATGAAGCAATAATATATTTAAAAGTTTACATGAACCACAAACACTAAAAAAAGTCTGAAGACAATGTAAAAAAGTCTTCTTCATATGAGAAGGAAAGGCTTTAAAAAAATGGAGAAAAGCAGATATTAATAGTCAAAAAAAAAGCATATGGAAAATGCCTAAAAAAAGGGAATTTAACAATCAGATGTTTTAAAATCTTTTCTGAAACATGCAGGTTTTTTTCACAAAAGTATAATTTTTCTTCTACTTACATTTTGTCCCCATATTTACAAATATGAAATTATAAAAGTTTATCTGGCAAGTTACTAGGTAAATCACATTGTTTCTTTTTTTTAATATTTCAATCATATTGGATTTGAATTCCTAACCATAAATCGCGAATTAGATTACGTATTCCCACATATATAAAGTATGTTCTGCTGACTTTGCCGAACAAAGATGAGATTTATATGCAGTAATTATAAACTACCAATATCTTGCAAAGTACAAACAACAGCGGTGTTTCATTTTCTATGAGAGAAATTTGGAAATTTAAAAAGCTGGATACCTACAGAAATTAATAAAGTTATTAGCAACATATACATATACAGCACTTCATAATATGGAAAGCATTTTGGATATATAATTTATTTGAGCCACACAGCATCAAGACCAGATGGGTAGGTATTACGTTGTTTTTATTCCTCAGTAACAGGAAATGGATTATAATTTTGAAGGAAAAAAGCCACACAGCATATTAGTGACAGAGGTGAGACCAGAGGCAAGAACTCCCTGACTCCTTAGAATCCCCTTCTCCATACCAAATTACTCAACTATCTGCATTAAGAAAAAAGCTTTAAAACATATGAGACTGAAATAAGCAAGATGGTTATCAGCAAAGATAGACTCAGACTCCTTCCTCAACGATCCCCCACTCCCCACTACTCTTCAATTCAGTTAACACTGGCCTTGTTCCACAACAACAAGACATGCCATCTCTGGCTCTGGGCATTTTCTCTCACTAATCCCCACTCACCCTCCCTCGCCCTCCTCATTGCTACCTACTGGCTTCCCCAGCTTCCTTCAAGTTCCAGCTAAAATCCCACCTTCTACAAGCAGCCTTTCCCAACTCCTCTTAATTCTAGTGCATTCCCTCTTAATTATATCCTATATATCCTGTATCTAGCTTGTTCGTACATATATGTTGCTTCTTATCTCTCTATTACCTTGTGGGCTCTTTGGGAGCAGGGTCTGTCTTTCGCCTTTAATTTATGCCCTGTGCTTGGCACACACTGTGCCTGAGCCATAACAGTGCTCAATAAATGTGTACTGACTGAATTGCTCATTTTAATTTTTTTTTTCTATTTCAGGATGCCCTGGGTTAAAGCCCTACCTCTGACACATATTAGCTCTGAAGCCATAGGAAAACAGCCATCTCTTAGTTTCCCTGGTACATCTCTAAAACTATAAATTACAGATGATTTACCAATTTGCATTAGCAACCTGCTAGCCGTTCCCTACACCTATCAAATCACACGTCAGGACCCCGCAATCCTCCTTAACCTCCCACTCCACCTCCCCAAGAAACATTTAGTACTGAACATATTCCTTACCTTCTCATTCACCTTTTATATACCCAATCAGTTGCTAAGTCTTACCAATTCTACCACAGCAACATTTCTTGCATCTTTTCCATTTTCTCTATTCACAGGGCCACCACCAGTTCTGGGCCTCATAACTAGTATTGCAATAGCCTCTGAACTGGCTTCCCTATATCCAGCCTCTCCACCACAACAGCACCCTCCACAACAGCACCCAATATTTCTAAAGCACAGGTCTAACTATATTAACTTTTTGTTTTCAAAGTTTCAGTGGCTCTCTATTATCTTAAATACAATCCCTCTATTTGCCATTTAAATGTGGCCTCAGCTCACCTTTCTGATCTTAATACATGCAACTCCCTTTTATACTATGTTTCAACCAAACTGGCCTATATCAACAACAAGGATGGCTTGGTACAAAGAGTGGTGCACCTGAAGTCAGAAAGACCTGAGTTCAAAGATGACTTCATTCACTAGCTATGTGATCCTAGGCAAGTCACTTAATCTCTGTTTGTTTTATTTTCCTTCAAGGTTTAAAAAAAAAAAAGTACTTGGCAGGAAGGTAAAAAAGGGTTGGGGGGAGGGAATGGTTACTGGCTTTTCTGAGTTCCTCTAAGTTCTAAGATCCTGTCTTCTACAATTCCTTTCTCAGGCCCTCTTAGATCTATTGCCTTTCCTCTCCATTAAAATTGTAGTGTTGCCCTCCAAAAATAGAGACGATTAGAAAAAGGGTGGGTTTAGAGGGGTGGGGACTAGAACACAGTATCACAGTGAGTACTCCCATCACAGCTAGGTAATATAGTGGGTAAGCCACAACAAAACAAAGACTTAAAAAATCACTATCAATCCCATTCTTGCCTCTACCCCATTCCAGAAATCCCAAATGGTCATCATCAGTATTAGGCTATGATGTTGGATAAATAACAAATAGTATAGAACTGGGGGCAGATAAGCAGTGCAGCATATAGAGTGCCTGGCCTAAAGGCAGAAGAATCATTTTCATGAATTTAAATGCCTCAGACAACTAGCTGTGCGAGTCTGCCAAGTCACTTAACTCTATTTGCCTCAGTTTCTTCATCTGTAAAATGAGCTGGAGAAGAAAATGGCAAACCACTCCAGTATCTTTGCCAAGAAACCCCCAAAATGAGGTCAACAAAGAGTCAGACATGACTGAAATAACTAAACAAAACAACAAACAGTACTAAGGAAGAAACTGAAGCTCACCAAAAATAAGTAAACTGTGAGGCAGTAAGAGTGAGACAAGGAAATGCTTACTCAGGATGTATCACAATAAGTACAACCAAGTGGTTAGAGTATAACAAATGAGGAAGATCCTAGAATTTGTAAATGGCTGTAGTTCATGCAATTCATTAAAAAAAACTAATTATAATCTCTTTTCATATCAAGTATAGGAATTGAACCATCAGTCATTTAAAATATTTTAAACCTGTTTTTGTACTTTAAATTGTAAGGTCAGTTTCTTAATTTATATGTACCGTCCTTCTGAGATTTTAATTCTATCCACAAAAACTGGGATACTTTTAAAAATCCCTTTAACAAGTCAATTCAATGCAACAAAAATTAAGCACCTACAAAGCACAAAGCATTATGTTAGCCAATATACATTTATTAAATGACAACTACATATCAGGCATGGTGCTGAGTACTATTAGATAATAGGGATACAAAGAGCAAAGCTACAGTTCAAAGAAACTAAAGTCTGTGGAGGGATGGGGAAAGGAAGGCACAGGAGAAATGCAACATGTACACGAAATTTAAATGCAAGAAAATCTGAGAAGGAAAAAAGCACCAACAATAGGGACAGGGAGAAGGGTGATAAATGGGACACAAAGGACTTTTCATTGAAGGTTATCATCTGAACTGAGCCCTGAAATAAGCTGGCTAACTAGGTGGAGGTGAGGAGAAACACATTCCAGTTATTGGGTGACAATTCAGGCAAAGGGAGACGGTGTAATATTAAGTTGAGGAAAGCCTGTGAGCCAGATTGGCTATAACACTGAGTATGTGAAAAGGAGTAATAAGTTAATAACAGTAGGCAGGAACCAAATTGTGGAGGGTTTTCAGAGTCAGGATAGTGACTTGTATTTTATCCTAAAGATTAATACTGAACTTTGTTTTGTTTTGTTTTAGATAAATAGCCTATTTATTAAGCCCTTACTATGCATCAAGCATTGTGTTAATTACGGTGGATACAATTATGAGCCAACAAGACAGTTCCTGTTTTCAAGGACCTTATAACCAAAGATGTAGAAGACAACAGATGGAGGAAACTGGAAAGTAGGTATGCAAGGACAGAGGGAATTCAAAGTGGAATCCGGGAAGTGATGTGGGGCCCTAGTTTCCAGACAAGATCAAATGAAAGCTCATTTATCTGAGCCCAGGCCAGTTCAGACACAGAGTTCTCTTTGCAGGGGAGCTGAGGATGATGGTTGAAATGTAGGTGGCTTCATTTGGAAATTGTTTTATTTTAACCTAAAGGCAATACTGAAGATCTGTGAGCATGAGAGGAACACAGTCAGACCTGAATCTCAGGAAGACTGATTTAGCTAGCTGTGTGGAGGCAAACTGGAGAAGGGACACATTGATTCTAGGTGATGGGCACCTGAACTAAGGTAGTAGTTATATTGATACAAAGAAAGGGCAGAGGGCAAGAGATATTGTCAGAGAAAAATAGACAAAGTTGTATAACAACTGACATGTAGTACTTTAAATTTTGGCAGGGCACTTCACATGGATTATCTCCTATAGGTACTGTTGGTTTTATTATTCACCTTTTATAGATGAGAAAATTTACTACCAAAAAAGTTAAGTGACTTGCCCATGATCTCATAACTATTAAATGTCACAGGAAGGATTTGAACTTAGGTCTTCCAAAATTAAACTAGCAATCTATATGCCACATTGATACATAACTGATTAGTACACAACAATCTAAGAATGAAGCACCAGCTAGAAATTTGAGTTAAGATATACAGATTTGGAAGTCAGCTAAATAGGAGATCATTTAACCCATAGCTGCTAATGTGATCATCAATCAACAAGTACTTATTAAGTACCTACTACAGAAGAAAAGGTAGAGAGAAATGAAAGAAAGGGGACTGGGACAGTCTTGGGAGAAACCTACAATTAGTAGACAGCACATGGATAATGATTCAGAACGCTTTTAAAAAAAAGCTGAAAAGAAGCAATTACACAGGCAGGTATAGACCTAGTTAAACAACAACCATTTATTAAGTGCCTACTATGTTCCAGGCACTGTATTAGGCAATGGGGATACAGGCAGAAAGAGTGAAACAATCGCTGATCACAATTAAAATTCTATAGGAAAGATAAGTTAATATAAAAACATATGCAGCATAAGTATAAGGTAAATAAATACAAATACAAAGAAAGCAGGAGGGAATGAGTTCCAGGAGTAGGATATAGCTAGTGTAAAGGTACTGAGATCAGAGACAGAGTGTCCCATATGAGGAACACAGCTAAGTCCAGTTTGGGTGGTTCACAGAGTATGCATTAAGCCAGGGAGTGGGGGGCTGGGGAAGGGTGTTTGTTGCAAAAGAAAAGAGAATACCTTAAGGCTGCAAAGATAGGTTGGAGCTGTACAGGGCTTTAAATGCTTTTAAAAAAAAAAAGGAGTTTATGTTTGATCCTAGAGACAGTAAGAAGTGACTGGAGTTAATTAAGTAGGGGAGTCACATAGTGAGATCTTTCCTTAAGGAAAAATCGCTTTGGCAGCTGTGATGAAATGGTATAGGGAAAAACTTGAGGCATGGAGACCAATTAGGAAGCTTTTACAACAATCCAAGAGAGATGTGACGAGGACCTGAACTAAGGTGGTAGCTGTGTGAGTGGAGAGAAAGGGCAAGATACAAAAGAGTTATAAAGGCAGAAATGGCAAGATCTATCAAGGCCAAAGTGAAGACTCAAGGATGATACTGAGGTTGCAAACCTGAGCAACACCAGAAGGATGGTGGTGCCTTCAAATGAAACAGTGAAGTCTGGAAGAAGAGAAGATTTGGGGGAATTCAGTTTTAAATTATCTTGGGTTTATAATGTCTCAGAGAAATCTAGTTTGACATACCTAACAGGCAATTAGAGAACCACAGAAGCTCAAGAGAAAGAATGAGGTGGATATATAGATCTGGGAATCATCTACATAAAGATAGTTAAACTCATGAGAGCTGATGACTGAGAAAGTACAGAGGAAGAAAAGAAGAGGGTCCAGGGTGGAAACTTGGGGAACACCCACAGTTGGGAGAGAGGGAAGAGAGGTATATGGATAATAAGCTAGCTAAGAAGACTGAGATGGATCAGTCAGACTGGCTGGAGGTGAAAGAGAAGATAACAGTGTCACAAAAATCCAGAGGACAGACTATCCAAGAAGAAGCTGTCAAGTGTGTCAAATGCAACATAAGAACGTCAAAGCCAAGAGAGAAGAACACATTCTGGGGCAACATATTCTATGACATATTCTAGAGGGGCAAATAGTATCAGAAGCTAAAAAGAAGTTAACTAAGATGGAGACTGAGATAATCATTAGAATCTGCAGTTAAAAGAAAATTGGCAATACTGGAAAAAGTAGATTCAGTAAAGTGGTGCAGTTAGTAACAATACTTCAAGGAATGGAAAAGTAAACAGCAACAGGTAGAGCAATGAACTTTTTAAGAAGCTTGACTGATGATAAAGTAAGACAATATCTGGGGCGGGGGCAGCAAGATCCAGTGTAGGGCTGTTTATCTGGTTGATTGGTTGGTAAAGACTGAGAAAGACCCAAATATGTTTGTTAGGCACCAGCAAAGAAGTCAGTAGATAAGGAGAAACTGAAGATGAGAGAGAAAAGAAAGGATCAAACAGGCAAGCTCCCAGAGAAACTGGGAAAGCTAGGATTCAAAGATACAGGAAGTGTTGGCCTTAAGAAGGAAAAGCATCACCTCTTCCTTAGACACCACAACAAAGTAGATAGAATGTGATACCATGTGGAGAGGATATGAGGTGTGGAATAGGAAATTGGAGGATATAAATATCAGATGGAACCTATTTTCTCAGTCTGCTGAGAAGAAAGGTGAGGGTCAGAAAAAGCTGATGCAAGGAGCTTTCAGGACAAGAGGGATGGGATAATAGTTCGGTGTAGAGATGCACTAGGGAATCAGTCCAGGATGAACAAAAGGACTGCCCATGCAGCAGTATGAGCCCAGTTGGTATTAAGTAATTAGATAAATAACATCAATGACATCTTTTTTTTAAAGTTAAATAACAAGTCAATAGCAAATTCAATCCACATTGTTGTTATCACTCTTTATAGTATCATTCATCATCGAAGAAGTAAAAACAGAGAAGGCAGATTAAGGGAATTCTAGAATTAGAATATGGCAAGCAGCAATAGGATTGAGAACAAGAGATTCAAGGGTGTAACTGAACTAGTCAATCACAGGGTCAAGAGTAAAAATGAAGGAAAGTAAGGACAGAGAAGTGTTGCTGAACTGGAAGAAGAGGAAAAGAAGTACTAGTGAGCACAAAGAACAGATTCAGGAGGAATCAGAAGGCGGGAGAGATAGAAGATTATGAAGCTATAATAAAAGAAAGGAATTTCAGATCTTAAGATCTCAGGGGGATAATCAGGAGTAGTGATATGTTTAGGATGTACTGGACAGTACTGTGCTGATGAGTACAACAGAAAGCAATGAAACAATAAAATACAAGGGTGGTGTAAATTCATACTCTCAGGACTTTATCTCACTGTATTTCCACTGTTCTTGAGTCACCTTTTTAAAATCTGCTTCTCATTGGGCACACAATGAGAACTCAGCCCTAGTTTCCCTTTTCCCTACTTAGATACACACTTCTCTCCTTTCAACTAAGCTCTGAACCCAATTCCCCATGTGCACAAGACAACAAAATAAGCCTTTCACTTTTTTTTTTTATCATGAAGATCTTTTCAACAACGTAGTCCATATGAGTCCAGTCAATCCACCAATCTACACTAAAAGAACAAACTCTTTTGCAAAAAGTTATTTATAGCACCTCAGACTACTAAATTCCTAAATATTGCATGAGCTTAAGATACATAGAAAAGAATACCCATTCCATGTTCACCACTCTAAAGTGAAAGAAAGCTCTTTTATTCAGCAGTTATTTGGCAATCTGTAGTAAACGGAAATCTAGTGACAGCAAATTTTGGACTCCACTAATAATGTCAAATTTTAAAAGGATTTTTAAATGTTACATTATTACCCCTTATTTGAAGCTACTATCACCCCTCCCCCTTTACTCCAAATACCCAGAACTCATTTAGGCTGCTTCACTACTCACATTGCTTGAATAAGATGGAAAAGAGCAAGATTATCAATCCTCAGATTCAACAGATGACTTTATATTTGATCCTGAAGGTAACAGAGAGCCTCTGGGGTATAAGAGAGGTGTGACATGGTCAGATCTACAATTTAGGAAAAGAACTTTGGCAGCTAAGTGAAGGCTGAACTGGAACATGGAGATATTTGAGGCAGGAAGATCAACCAGAAAGACTTTGTAATAGATCAAGTCAAGTCAATAAGCATTTATTTAGTGCCTACTATGTGCCAGGTACTCTGCCAAGCACCGGGGACACAAGCAAAGGCAAAAGACAATCCCTGCTCTCAAAGATATCACAGTCTAATAGGAGAAACAAAAGGCAAACCACTCTGTACAAACAAGAAATATGTAAGATAAAATGGAGATAATCAACAGAGGAAAGGTACTAACATAATAAAGAGGGATTGGGAAGGGCTTCTAGTAAAGGATAGTATTTTACCTAAGATTTTAAGGAAGAGAAAACAGAAAGGGAATTCCAGGCAAAGGGCACAGGTAGTGAAAATCTGAAGACAAAGGAGTTAGTGTCTTGTTTAAGTTACGCCAAGGAGGCCAATATCACAGAATGCAGAATACATCTACAGGAGTAAGGTAAAAGGAGCCGGGAATATAAGGAGGGGGTCAAGCAGGCATGAGAAAAAGAGGGATGTGAGAGAAGGTATAGCCAATCTGGCAAACAGCAGGGAAGGAAGTAATATCATAAGGAAGAAAACAGATCTCAGAGCCAGAAGACTGAAGGAATGAAAAAGGAAGACAGGATGAAAGCAAGTTTGTTCAGTATGGAGCCAGAATTCCAGAGCATAGTGGAAGGGTCAGGGAGATATGGAGCCAGACAATGGAAGCATAACATTGAGATGAATGGAAACAAAGGAGCAATCAAATGGCAACACTTTCTCGTCTACAGCTGGGGTGTTCAGAAACAACGGAATTGGGAGAACATAAGGAAATGGGAGTATATAATCCACTGAGAGTACATTAACCAGTCAGAATATCAGTGGTTAAAAGAGAAGGCCACTGAGACAGGTACTTTATTAGCCTATTCAAGAGTCTCCCTCGAGGTACAAACTAATGGAAAATAAAGATGCTGCATCACAGAAGGTCTTTCTCATAGCAGTATGAGGAGCCACAGCCAAATCTTAATAAACTGTACATAGAATATGCATTATCGGATCATCTGACTGTGTGCCTTCCCACTGATATTACACTTGCCTCCAGACCAATCTTCAATCTTAGTTGGGAAGAGACATGGTGCCCCCTCCATTCTATGATGAACATTCTCACACCTGGTCATACCCTTCACATCTCAGTGACAATGAATTCCTGTAGAACATCATACAAGCCCATTTCTCACCCCCTAACACCCAATTCCTCCTTCTTATCCTGATACCTCAAGCCTCCCATAAAAAGTTTCAACCAAATACCACTCCACTGTGCCCTCTAGAATGCCTGTTCCATAGGTAACAAGTTTCTCTTCATCTTAAATCTTTTATTTTCCCACTAGTTCCATCTATTAGTTCTTATTGAAATCTAGCTCCACCTTGATGACACAGCTTCCCTGGCCACTCTTTCCAGTACTGGCTACACTGTCACTCATTCTCCTCAGCTCACTGATTGAGGCAGGGGAGTTGGAATAATCCTTGGTCTCTCTGCCTCTATCACTCAGTGACATCTCTTCCTTTGAGGTTCATGTTATTCATATCTAGCCACTCAAGCAAAATCGTGGTAGTTATGGTCTACAGTCCCCCAGGTAATTCCTTTTCCTTCCTCAATGAATTCAGTACCTAGTTCACAATTTCTCTCAGCTCCCCACTCCTCAGACTGGGGGACTTCAAAATATATACTGATACTCTCTCAGATTCAGTTCCTCAACCTGCTCACTTCCCATGAGCTACTTATCCACTCCACTTCAGCCATACCACAAAGATGATCACAACCTTGATTTTGCCAATGGAGAATGCTATCTACATCCAGAGGAAGAACTATGAAGTATGAATGCAGATTGAGGCACGCTTCATGATAGCCGTTTCCCCCCCCCCCATTTTTTTTTCCTTTTCTGTCTTTTGTTTTTGCTTCTGGGAAGGGTTTCTTTTTTTTTTTTTTGGTCCTGTTTCTTCTCTCGCATGATTCATTTCATTGATCACAGATTTATCAGATCTGTATGTTCAAGAATCCTGAAATCCCCCTATCTGACCATAATCTATTGGCATTTCAACTCTCCCTGTGCCTTCTACACTTCTTAACCTACATTGTGACCTCCAATCCCTTGACCCCTCAATTCTATCACAGGTGACCCCTGTACTAACCACTCTCTCCCCTACCCCCCAATCTTTACCCCTTGGTGTACCAATTCACCCTCCACCTGTCCTTCTCCCTTGATTCCCTTCATCATATTGCCAAATACATCCAACCAAGCCTAAATCTTGGATCAGTCCCACTATCTGCTGCCTTTGCTTCTACACACATGTTGCTAAAGGAAGATGGTGAAAAATCACAACTATTCTGACTGGATTGACTATAAATTTATGTTACACTAACTCAAAGGGGCCCTCACTGCTACTACACAATCCTACTATACTTCCCTTATCAACTCACTATCTCACTCTCCACAGCAGCTCTTCCAAACTTTTTCATCCCTCCTCAAACCTCCTGTGGTCCCCTTTCCCCTCTACTCTCTCAGCTAAGAAACTTGCCACATATTCTATACAAAAAATTTGAGGCCACTTGCCATGAACTTTCTTTTTCTCTCTTCTTCCTCATCTACCACTCAGGAGCTTTCTGCCACTTTTTTCTTCATATTTCTTTCACACGATGAAGGTGACTTACTCCTTAACAAAGCTAACCCCTAAACTTATTCAAATGATCGATCCCATTACATCCCATCTCCTCCCCCCTCAGTCATCTCCACTCTTTTATTAATTTTCAATCTCTCCCTTTCTACTGGCTCATTTCCTACCACCCATATCTCCCCATCCTAAAAAAAAAAAACCCTCACTTGGTCAGTCTATCCCTGCTAATATCCTCCTATATCTCTTCTACCCTTAGTGGCTAAACTCTTTGAAAATACCATCTAATAGAGAACATTATGAAATGCAAAATGGATAATTTTGATTACATTAAACTGAAAAGTTTTTTTTTTAAATGCAATTTATTTATTTAACATATTTGGTTTTCAGCACTGATTTTCACAACATTTTGAATTACAAATTTTCTCCCCATTTCTACCCTCCCCACCACTCCAAGATGGCTTATATTCTGGTTGCCCTGTTCCCCAGTCAGCCCTCCCCTCTATCACCCCCCTCCCCTCTCATCCCCTTTTCCCTTCCTTTCTTGTAGGGCAAGATAAATTTCTACGCCCCATCGCCTGTGTATCTTATTTTTTAGTTGCATACAAAAACTTTTTTTGTTTTTGAACATCTGATTTTAAAACTTTGAGTTCCAAATTCTCTTCCCTCTTCCCTTCCCACCCACCCTCCCTAAGAAGTTGAGCAATTCAACCTAGGCCACACATGTATTATTATGTGTAACCCTTCTACAATACTCATGTTGTGAAAGGCTAACTACATTTTGCTCCTTCCCAACCCATCCCGCTTTATTGAATTTTCTCCCTTGACCCTGTCCCCTTTCCAAAGTGTTTGTTTTGATTACCTCCACCCCCATCTGCCCTCCCCTCCATCATCCCCCTGCCTTTTATTTTTTTGTTTTTATCTTCCTCCCTCTTCTTTCCTGTGGGGTAAGATACCCAACTGAGTATGTATGGTATTCCCCCTCCAGCCAAATCTGATGAGAGCAAGGTTCACTCATTCCCCCCTCACCTGCCCTCTCCCCTCCTCCCATAGAACTGCTTCCTCTTGCCACCTTTATGCGAGATAATCCACCCCATTCTATCTCTCCCTATCTCCCTCTCTCAGTATGTTACTCTCTCATCCCTTAATTTCATTTCTTTTAGATATCTTCCCTTCATCTTCAACTCACCCGGTGTCTGCTCTCTCTCTTTTACATATATATATATATATAAACACATATATATATATATATATACACATACATACACATACATACATATACACATAGATATATACATACATACATATTCACTTATATATATACATAAACATATATATATATACATATACATACATACACATATATATGCATATTCCCTTCAGCTACCCTAATACTGAGGTCTCATGAATCATACACATCATCTTTCCATGTAGGAATGTAAACAAAACAGTTCAACTTTAGTAAGTCCCTTGCAATTTCCGTTTCTTGATTACCTTTTCATGCTTCTCTTGATTCTTGTGTTTGAAAGTCAAATTTTCTATTCAGTTCTGGTCTTTTCACGGAGAAAGCTTGAAAGTCTTCTATTTTATTGAAAATCCATATTTTGCCTTGGAACATGATACTCAGTTTTGCTGGGTAGGTGATTCTAGGTTTTAATCCTAGCTCCATTGACCTCCGGAATATCGCATTCCAAGACCTTCGATCTCTTAATGTAGAAGCTGCCAGATCTTGGGTTATTCTGATTGGATTTCCACAATACTCAAATTGTTTCTTTCTGGCTGCTTGCAGTATTTTCTCCTTGATCTGGGAGCTCTGGAATTTGGCAACAATATTCCTAAGAGATTTCTTTTTGGGATCTATTTGAGGAGGCGACCGATGGATTCTTTCAATTTCTATTTTGCCCTGTGGCTCTAGAATATCAGGGCAGTTCTCCTTGATAATTTCCTGAAAGATGGTATCTAGGCTCTTTTTTTTTGATCATGGCTTTCAGGTAGTCCAATAATTTTTAAATTATCTCTCCTGGATCTATTTTCTAGGTCAGTGGTTTTTCCAAGGAGATATTTCACATTGTCTTCCATTTTTTCATTCCTTTGGTTCTGTTTTATAATATCCTGATTTCTCATAAAGTCACTAGCTTCCACTTGCTCCAATCTAATTTTTAAAGTAGTATTTTCTTCAGTGGTCTTTTGGACGTCCTTTTCCATTTGGGTAATTCTGCCTTTCAAGGCATTCTTCTCCTCATTGGCTTTTTGGAGCTCTTTTGCCATTTGAGTTAGTCTGTTTTTTAAGGTGTTGTTTTCTTCAGTGTATTTTTCAGTATTTTTTTGGGTCTCCTTTAGCAAGTCATTGACTTGTTTTTCATAGTTTTCTCGCATCCTTCTCATTTCTCTTCCCAATTTTTCCTCTACTTCTCTAACTTGCTTTTTCAAATCCTTTTTCAGTTCTTCTATGGCCTGGGGCCAGTTCATGTTTTTCTTGGAGGCTTTGGTTGTAGGCTCTATGACTTTGTTGTCTTCTTTAGGCTGTATGTTTTGGTCTTCTTTGTCACCAAAGAAAGAATCGAAAGTCTGAGACTGAATCTGGGCGTGTTTTCGCTGCCTGGCCATATTCCCAACCAACTAACCTGACCCTTGAGTTTTTCAGTGGGGTATGACTGCTTGTAGACTAACGAGTTCTATGTTCCACATTTCGGGGGGAGGTGCCAGCTCTGTCAGAGCCTCACTCCTCCTTCCCCAAGGACCCCCAGTCCAGACTGGGCTTAGATCTTCAGCAGGCTGTTGCACTCCTGCTATGATCCGCCACTTAATTCCTCCCACCAGGTGGGCCTGGAGCCGGAAGTAACAACAGCTGTAGCTGCCCCACCTCCACTGCCCCCCCGGGACTGGAAGCCCAACCGCGAACTCTTTCCACTCCCGCAGCTTTTCCCACTAACCTTCTCCGCAGTCTTTGGTGTTTGTGGGTCGAGGGGTCTGGTAACTGCCGCAGCTCACATATTCAGGGCGCTAGGGCTCCCTCCGCCCGGCTTCTGGTCTGGATCGTCCACGCCGCTCAGGCTGGGCTCTGCTCCACTCCATTCCCAGCTCCCAGCTCCTTGTGGAATAGAGCTCACCCAGAGACCATCCGGGCTGTCCTGGGCTGGAGCCCTGCTTCCCTCTGCTGTTCTGTGGGTTCTGCCGTTCTAGAATTGGTTCAGAGCCATTTTTATAGGTTTTTGGAGGGACTCGGTACGGAGCTCACTCTAGTCCTTGCTTACCAGCCGCCATCTTGGCTCCGCCCCCCCAACTGAAAAGTTTTTACACAAATACAGCCAATGAAACCGAGATTAGAAAGGAAGTAGAAAGCTGGGAAACAATTTTTACAACCAGTGCAGGACTCATTTCTAAAATTTCTAAGACCACAATTCTCCAATAAAAATACATTCCCTATGCAAGGCTGATTCAATATTAGGAAAACTATTAGCATAATTGACCATATCAACAACAAAACTAGCAGAAACCATATGATCATCTCAGTAGATGCAGAAAAAAGCCTTTGACAAAATACAACACCCATTTCTATTAAAAACACTAGAAAGCATAGGAATAAATGGAACCTTCCTTAAAATTATAAATAGCATCTACCTAAAACCATCAACAAGCACTATGTGTAATGGGGATAAGATAGATGCATTCCCAATAAGATCAGGGGTGAAACAAGGATGTCCATTATCACCCCTACTATTCAATTTGGTACTAGAAACGTTAGCTGTAGCAATAAGAGAAGAAAAAGAAATTGAAGGAATTAGAATAGGAAAAGAAGAAACCAAATTATCACTTTTTGCAGATGATATGATGATTTATTTAGAGAATCCTAGAGAATCAAGTAAAAAACTACTTGAAATAATAAACAACTTTAGCAAAGTTGCAGGATGTAAAATAAACCCACATAAATCCTCAGCATTCCTATATATTACTAACAAAGCCCAACAGCAAGAGATAGAAAGAGAAATTCCATTCAAAGTTACTGTAGACACTATAAAATATTTGGGAGTCTATCTGCCAAGACAAACCCAGGGCCTATATGAACATAATTATGAAACACTTTCCACGCGAATAAAGTCAGATCTAAATAAATGGAAAAATATCAGTTGCTCATGGTTAGGCTGAGATAATATAATAAAAACGACAATTTTACCTAAATTAATCTATCTATTCAGTGCCATACCAATTGAACTACCAAAAAATTATTTTACTGAGCTGGACAAAATAATAACAAAATTCATCTGGAAGAACAAGAGGTCTAGAATATCTAAGGTATTAATGAAAAGAAATGCTAGAGAAGGTGGCCTACCCATACCAGATATTAAACTGTACTATAGAGCAGCAGTCATCAAAACTACCTGGTACTGACTTAGAAACAGAGTTGTGGATCAGTGGAATAGGATAGGAACACAAGATGGAGAAGTCAACAACTATAGCAATCTACTCTTTGATAAACCCACAGAGGCCACCTTCTGGGCTAATAATTCACTATTTTACAAAAACTGTTGGGAAAATTGGAAAATGGTAGGGCAAAAACTGGGTGCAGACCAATATCTTATACCATATACCAAAATAAAGTCAAAATGGGTTCATGAGTTAGGAGTAAAGGCTGATACTATAAGTAATTTGGGAAAGCAAGGAATAGTTTACTTATCAGATTTATGGAAAATAAAAGAATTCATGACCCAACAAGAGATGGAGAGCATCACAAAATGCAAAATGGATAATTTTGATTATGTCAAATTGAAATGTTTTTGTACAAAAAAAGCCAATGCAACAAAAATTAGGAGGGAAGCAGAAAATTGGGAGAAAATCTTTACAACTAGTGTATCTGATAAAGGCCTCATTTCTAAAATATACAGGGAACTGAGCCAAATATATAGGAATACAAGCCATTCCCCAATTGAGAAATGGTCAAAGGATATGAACAGGCAGTTTTCAGAGGAAGAAATCAAAGCTATCTATAGGCATATGAAAAAATGCTCTAAATCACTACTGATTAAGAGAAATGCAAATCAAAACAACTCTTAGATACCACATCTCTCCTGTCAGATTAGCTAAAACAGGAAAATGATAAATGCTGGAGAGGATGTAGGAAAATTGAAACATTGTTACATTGCGGGTGGAGTTGTGAGATGATTCAGCCATTTTGGAGAGTAATTTGGAACTATGCCCAAAGGGCTATAAAAATGTTCATACCCTTTGACCCAGCAATACCACTTCTAGGGTCGTATCCCAAAGAAATCACACAAGCAGGAAAAGGAACCATATGCACAAAATTATTTATTGCGGCTCTTTTTGTGGCAGCTAAGAATTGGAAATCAAAGGGATGCCCATCAATTGGGGAATGGCTGAACAAGCTATGGTATATGAAGGTAATGGAATACTATTGTGCCATAAGAAATGGGGCTGATATAGACTTCCTAACAACCTGGAAAAACCTACACAACATAATGCTGAGTGAGCGGAGCAGAGCCAGGAGAACATTATACACAACCACAGATATATGGACTCTATGAGGCCCAACCCTGACAGACTTCGCTCTTCTCAGCAACACAAGGTACAAAGACAACTCCAAAGGACTTCACAATGGAGAATGCTATCTACATCCAGAGGAAGAACTATGAAGTATGAATGCAGATTGAGGCACACTTCATGATAGCCGTTTTTCCCCCCCATTTTTTTTTCCTTTTCTCTCTTTTGTTTTTGCTTCTGGGAAGGGTTTCTTTTTTTTTTTTTGGTCTTGTTTCTTCTCTCGCATGATTCATTTCATTGATCACAGTACTTCTCCAAAACTTGACTAGTGTGTAAATTAATTCAATGCAAAGTTATACATGGAAGCTATATGGGATTCCATGCCATCGGGGGGGGGGGGGGGGGAAGGAAGAAAATCTGGAACTCAAAATTATGTAGAATGAATGTTGTAAACTAAAAATAAAAATTAAAAAAAAAGAATACATTCCCTAGCTGATAAATGGTCAAATGGTACGAACAGGTAGCTTTCAGATGAAATTAAAACTATCATAGTCATATGAAAAGAAAAATGCTCTAAACCACTATTGATTAGAGAAGTGCAAATCAAAACAATTCTGAGGTACCACATCATAACTTATCAGATTGGCTAACATGACAAAACAGGAAAATGATAAATGTTGGAGATGCTGTGGGAAACTTGGAACATTAATGCATTGTTCGTGGAGTTGTGAACTGACTCAACCATTCTAGAGAGCAATTTGGAACTATGCCCGAAGGGCTATAAAAATGTGCATACCCGACAAGGTGGCGGTGCCAAGATGGCAGCTGGAAAGCAGGGACTAGCGTGAGCTCCCCACCGAATCTCTCCAAAAAGCTATAAAAAATGGCTCTGAACCAATTCTAGAACTGCAGAACCCACAAAACAGCAGAGGGAAGCAGGGCTCCAGCCCAGGAGAGCCTGGATGGTCTCTGGGTGAGGTCTATCCCACACGGAGCTGGGAGCAGAGCAGAGCCCAGCGTGAACCGCACGGACCAACCAGACAAGGAGCCAGGCGGAGTGTGCCCTATCGCCCTGAATCAGTGAGCTGCATCACTTACCAGACTTCTCAACCCACAAACACCAAAGACAACAGAGAAGGTTAGTGGGGAAAGTTGTGGGAGTGGGAGGAGTTCCTGGTTTTACTACAAGGGTGGGGCGGTGCAGCAGAGGTGGGACAGCTACAGAAGAACAGCTGCAGTTGCTTCCAGCCCCAGGCCCACCTGGTGGAATTAAGTGGCAGATCAGAGCAGGAGTGAAGAGCCTGCTGAAGATCTAACTCCAGTCAGGGTTGGGGGTTCTTGGGGAAGAAGGACTGCTGCTGTGGAAGAGCTGGCACATCCCCCCGAGCTTGGAACATAGTTCTCTTAACTCCACAAGCAGTCATACCCCACTGAAAAACTCAAGGGTCAAGTTAGTTGGTTGGGAATATGGCCAGGCAGCGAAAACACACCGAGATTCAGTCTCAGACTTTGCATTCTTTCTCTGGTGACAAAGAAGACCAAAACATACAGCCAGAAGAAGTTAACAAAGTCAAAGAGCCTACAACAAAAGCCTCCAAGAAAAACATGAACTGGTCCCAGGCCATGGAAGAGCTCAAAAAGGATTTGGAGAAGCAGGTTAGAGAAGTAGAGGAACAATTGGGAAGAGAAATGAGAAGGATGTGAGAAAACCATGAAAAACAAGTCAATGACTTGCTAAAGGAGACCCCCAAAAATACTGAAAAATACGCTGAAGAAAACAACACCTTAAAAAATAGACTAACTCAAATGGTAAAAGAGCTCCAAAAAGCCAATGAGAAGAATGCCTTGAAAGGCAGAATTACCCAAATGGAAAAGGAGGTCCAAAAGACCACTGAAGAAAATACTACCTTAAAAATTAGATTGGAGCAAGTGGAAGCTAGCGACTTGATGAGAAATCAAGATATTATAAAACAGAATCAAAGGAATGAAAAAAATGGAAGACAATGTGAAATACCTCATTGGAAAAACCACTGACCTAGAAAATAGATCCAGGAGAGATAATTTAAAAATTATTGGACTACCTGAAAGCCATGATCAAAAAAAGAACCTAGATATCATCTTTCAAGAAATTATCAAGGAGAACTGCCCTGATATTCTAGAGCCACAGGGCAAAATAGAAATTAAAAGAATCCATCAATCACCTCCTCAAATAGATCCCAAAAAGAAATCTCCTAGGAATATTGTCACCAAATTCCAGAGCTCCCAGATCAAGGAGAAAATACTGCAAGCAGCCAGAAAGAAACAATTTGAGTATTGTGGAAACACAATCAGAATAACCAAAGATCTGGCAGCTTCTACATTAAGAGATCGAAGGGCTTGGAATACGATTCCGGAGGTCAATGGAGCTAGAATTAAAACCAAGAATCACCTACCCAGCAAAACTGAGTATTATGCTCCAAGGCAAAATATGGACTTTCAATAAAATAAAGGACTTTCAAGCTTTCTCAGTGAAAAGACCAGAGCTGAATAGAAAATTTGACTTTCAAACACAAGAAATAAGAGAAACATGAAAAGGTAATCAAGAAAAAGAACAAGAAAAAGAAATTGCAAGGGACTTACTAAAGCTGAACTGTTTTGTTTACATTCCTACATGGAAAGATGATGTGTATGATTCATGAGACCCCAGTATTAGGGTAGCTGAAGGGAATGTGTGTGTGTGTGTGTATATATATATATACACACACACATATATATATATACATATATATACATATGTATGTTTATGTATATAAATATATATACATATATAAGTAAATGTGTATGTACGTATATATGTATGTATATATATATATAGAGAGAGAGAGAGAGCAGACACCGGGTGAGTTGAAGATGAAGGGAAGATATCTAAAAGAAATAAAATCAAATTAAGGGGTGAGAGAGGAATATATTGAGAGAGGGAGATAAGGAGAGATAGAATGGGGTGGATTATCTCACATAAAGGTGGCAAGAGGAAGCAGTTCTGTGGGAGGAGGGGAGAGGGCAGGTGAGGGGGGAATGAGTGAATCTTGTTCTCATCAGATTTGGCCTGAGGAGGAAATACCATACATACTCAGTTGGGTATCTTACCCCACAGGAAAGAAGAGGGAAGAAGATAAAAAAAGGGGGGGGGACGATGGAGGGGAGGACAGATCAGGGTGGAGGTAATCAAAAACAAACACTTTCGAAAGGGGACAGGGTCAAAGGAGAAAAATTCAATAAAGGGGGATGGGTTGGGAAGGAGCAAAATACAGTTCGTCTTTCACAACATGAGTAATGTGGATACACATAATGATACACACGTGGCCTATGTTGAATTGCTTGACTTCTTAGGGAGGGTGGGTGGGAAGGGAAAAGGGGAGAGAATTTGGAACTCAAAGTTTTAAAAACAGATGTTCAAAAACAACAAAAAAAAAAGTTTTTGCATGCAACTAGAAAATAAGATACACAGGCAATGGGGCATAGAAATTTATCTTGCCGTGAAAGAAAGGAAGGGAAAAGGGGATGGGAGGGGAGTGGGGTGACAGAAGGGAGGGCTGACTGGGGAAAAGGGCAACCAGAATATATGCCATCTTGGAATGGGGGGGAGGATAGAAATGGGGAGAATATTTGTAATTCAAACTCTTGTGAAAATCAATGCTGAAAACTAAATATATTAAATAATTTTTTTTTTAAAATGTGCATACCCTTTGACCCAGCAATACCACTTCTAGGTCTGCATCCCAAAGAAAACATAAAAATGAGAAAATGACCTACATGTACAAAAATATTTATAGTAGCTCTTTTTGTGGTGGCCAAGAACTGGAAATTGAGGGGATGCCCATCAACTGAAGAATGGCTGAGCAAGTTGTGGTATATGAATTTAACGGAACACAGATGTCAGAAAAACCTGGAAAGACATATGAACTGATGCTGAGTGAAGTGAGCAGAACCAGGAGAACATTGTACACAGTAACAATAACATTCTGCAATGACTAACTGTGACAGACTTACTTCTTCTTAGCAATGCAAGGATCTAAGACAACTCCAAAAGACTCATGATAGAAAATGCTATCCACATCCAGAAAAAGAACTATGGAGTCTGAATGCAGATCAAAGCATACTATTTGCTCTCTCTTTTTTTGTTGTTGTTTCTTCTTTCTCATGGCTCCTCCCATTGGTTCTAATTCTTCTTTACAACATGACTAAAGTGAAAATATGTTTAATATGAATGTATATGTAGAGACTATATCAGACTGCATGCTGTCTTGGGGTGGGGGGAGGGAAAGAAAGGGAGAAAATTCAGTGCTCAAAAGCTCATGGATGTGAATGTTGAAAACTAATAGTAAATAAATTAATTTTTAAAAAAGGAAAGGCCATCTAAAATAGATGCCTCTACTTTCTCTGCTCTCACTCTCTTCTTAACCCCTTACAATCTGATTTCCAACTTTACCATGACACCAAAATAATGTTCTCCAAAGTTGCTGATGATCTCTTAGTTGCCAAATCCAACGGCCTTTTCTCAATCTCTATTCTTCTTGACCTCTCTGCAGCTTTCAACAACTTTGGTCAATTCCTCCTCCTTGATCCTCTCTTTTCTCCACATTTTCTGGACACCACTCTCTCCTGGTTCTCTTCATACTTATCTGACTCCTCAGTCTTTGTTGAATCCTCACCAAGATCACACTCTCTAGGTAGTATTCCTCAGGGTTTCGTTCTGGATCCTCTTCTCTTCTCCCTCTATACAGTTATTTCACTTGGTGAGTGCATCAGCTCCCATGGATTTAATTACCACCTCTATGTGATGATTATCAGAGCTAAATGGCCTGACTGAAACTCTACCCTAACCTCAAATCTCAGATTTCCAACCAGATGTCCAGTAGACATCTTAAAACTCAGTATGTCCAAAAAAGTACTCATCTTTCCTCCTAAACCTTCCGCACTCCTACCTTCTATTACTGTAGAGGAAAACACTATCCTCTCACTCCCTCAGGTTCACAACCTAAGAGAAATCCTTGATTTCTTCCTGTCTCTCACAGCCCTCCCCAATATCCAATCTGTTGCTGAGGTCTATCCATTTTACCTTTGCAGCATCTCTTGAATGTGTCACATCCTTTCCTCAGACACTGCCACCACTCCAGCACAAGTCTTCATCACATTGTTGTTCGGTCATGTCCAACTCTTCATGATCCCATGGACCACAGTATAACAGGCCATTCTATCCTCCACCATCTCTTGAAGTTTGTCCAAGTTTATGTTCCTTGTTTCCACGATACTATCTATCCACTTCATCTTTTGCCATTCCTTTTTCCTTTTGTCTTCAATCTTTCCCAACATCAAGGTCTTTTCTAATGAGTCCAGTCTTCTCATTATGTGGCCACAGTATGTAAGCTTCAGCTTCAGTATCTGATCCTCCAGTGGATATCCTGACTTACCTTCTTTAACTATTGATTGATTTGATCTCCTTGCTGTCCAAGGGACTCTCAAAAGTCTTCTCCAGCACCACAGTTCAAAATATCAATTATGCGGTACTCAGCTTTCCTTATAGTTCAACTCTCACAGCCATATATTGCTACTAGAAAAACCACAGCTTTGACTATGACTCATCATATTATACCTGGACTACTACAATAGCTAACTGTTGAATCTTCCTGCGTCAGGTCTCTCCCCACTCCAATCTATTCTCCATTCAGCCACAAGTGATTTTCCTAAAGTGCAGGTCTGACCATGTCGGTCCCCTACTGAATAAACTCCCTGTTGCCTCCAGAATCAAATATGAAATGCTCTGTTTGGCATTCAAAGTCCTTCACAATCTAGCCCCTTACTACCTTTCCAAACTTCTTACACCTAACTATATGATATGTACCCTTTGATGCAGTCACACTAACCTCACGACTGTTCCTTAAATAAGACATTCCATCTCTCAGCTTCAGACATATTCTCTGGCTGTCCCACAGGCCTGGAATGTTCTCCCTCTCTGCTCCAACTACTTACCTCCCTGGATTGCTGTAAGACCCATTAAAATCCTATCTTTTACAGAGGCCTTTCCCCATCCCTCTCAATTCTAGTGCCTTCCTTCTGTTATTTATTTCCTATTTATCCTCTCAATAGCTTGCTTTGTATATATTTGTCTGCACGTTGTCTCCCCCATTAGACTGTAAGCTACTTAAGGTTATGGACTGTCTTTTGCCTCTTTTTGTAACTCCAGTGGTTAGCACAAGTCCTTGAAAAATAGCAGGCACTTAATAAATGTTTACTGATTGACTGATTATCCTACTCATACTCTTATACAAATCTGCCAATGGACACCATTTTAAAAAATTAGTTCTGTGCAGTAATAACCTACAAACCTGAGAGTTAAATCAGATTCTTTCAGGGCTACATTACCAACATAGGATTAATTTATTGCCTAGGATGATTTGGGATAATTCGTGTCTTTAGAATTAATATCAGCTATTTAAATGAAGCTGCTATGCTTTAATTAGCTTTCATGAAATTCAACTGTTCAATCTGAATGACAAATAGCAGTATAATTAACTTCACACTGAACCTGTGGACAAAGTAGTTACCAAAATAACATGTCTGTTCCAGTTTTATGTACTAATTTTAAGTGGTTACCTTATCTTAGAGAAAATAAAATACTTTAAAATGCTGCCATTTTTCAATCACATTGAACTTCAGTATCACTTATTAGATCATAAAATTATTTTCAACTCAACAGAGGAAAATAAAATGTAACATAAGAACTATCACGTTTAGTACATATACATCTAAATATGACAATGGTGGGGTGAGGAAGAAACTTAATTTTATTTTTAAAGGAATCAAACCTTTAGTTATAAACCTACAAAAAGCAGCAAAATTCTGTGAAAAAATAAGAAAATAATAAAAATTCAGTTGGAGGAAAAAAAGGTCTAGAATCTCAAGGGAAAAGAGAGGGGTGAAAAAGTATAAACAATGAGGCCTAGTAGTACCACATATCAAACTGTACTATAAAGCAAATCAAAACTATGTGCTATCTATAATAAATAGGAAAAGAAAAGAGATGTGATAAACAAGACCCAAAAGTAATCAGATACTGCATTTTGTATTTAATGAACCCCAAAATGCAAACTCACAAGGAAAGGCCTTCTAATTCAACAAAAGATACTAGGAATAATAGAAAACAATATCGCAGGAAATTCATTTAGACCAGCATGTTACGTCATATACTACAATAAGCTCCAAATGGAAATATGATCTAAATATAAATGGTCACATCATAAAATTTTTTAAAAGGATAATAGGAAAAACTTTCATAACTATGGTTGTGGGGAAGAGGACAGAACAGAATTCTCAACCAAACAAAGAATAGAGATAAAAGATAAAATAACTTCATTTACAATAAAACTAAAAAGTGTACAGCCATATAATATAGTCCAGTCCCTCTGCTTTTAAAGATGAGGAAAATGAGACTTAGAGAGGTTCAGCAAGCTATGGTCATAAATTACTAGATGTCAAAGTAGAAATACGACCCAAGTTCTTCCTGACTCTTAACTCCATCACTATCCACAATGTCGTGATGAAAACAATTCGGATTTATGTAAGCAAAGTTATGAAACTATTCCCATTATTTATCCCGGAAATACCAAGCCCATCAAACAAAAAGGAAAATTTCCCAAAATAGACATGGCAGTACTTTTTTATGACAGCAAGAATTGGCGAGTGAGTCAACAAACTGTGGTATATGGCTATAACAGAAAATTATAGCATTATAAGACACAATGTTAAAGGCAACATAGTACAATAAAGAGTTAGGCTTGGAGTCAGAAAGACCTGATGTTTAAGTCTGTCCTCTGACACGTCCTGGCAGTGTGCTTGGTTCCTGGGGAACAAGTCACTTAACCTTTCACTGTCCCAGGCGATTCTAAGGCTCTAAGATGCAAAGCAGATGGAGACTTGCACTGATTGATAAAAGGGTTTTTCTCATTGGGAGTTCCCTATATCAATCAAATCACAGTTCTGATAAACACACGCAACCACAACCGCGAGGAATTCAGAGATACCTAGAAAAGCTTGTATGAAATTGTGCTAAGTGAAGAAAGCAGAACTGAGAAAATTATATACATAACCACAAAACTAAGAAAAAGTACAATTCAGATTCATGTAATGACTGATCCTAATTCTAGAAATCCGATGATAAAATATGCTTCCTCTCAGTAGAACAGTTGCACACTACAAGGAAACGAGTGATGAGTATGCTATCAGGCATGCTCAATGACTTTGTTTTAATTTAATTAAGCTTTCTTCTAATTATTCCTACAAATGAAGCTGGGGAGAGTGTTTAATTAAGTGAAAGTGATTTTTAAAAAACATCAACAACAAAACATTTTTTAAAGATAATTCATGAACAGCTGACTGGAAATAGCAAGGGGGAAACTATTAATTAATTATATTGCATTCTAGATAATCCCTATTCATTTTCCCTTGAACACTATCTCTATTACATATGGTCTGATTTCAAGGAGGCAGCATTTTTATACTGTTTTCCTGAGTATAAAGTGAAAAAAAAAAGATGCTTAAACATTTTGCAAAGCATAAAAAACTCAAGGAAGATGAGATATTATTAAAACAAATTTTAACTTGGCAATATTAAATACCTTAAGCACATAAACTTTCAAGCCAGAAAGCTTGGCACCCAGCTGAACTCTCCCAATATGTCCCTCCAAACAACTTTAAAATAATGCCTCAAATCAAATTTTGGAGTGGAAGAGCCAAAAAAAAGGTCAGAGGGAAACATTTTTATAGCCCAAGACAACTTAGGAATCTGTAACAACAGAGTGGGTGCAGTACTGAAGCACACAGGAACACCAACAATAGGCCTTTGGAGGCAGCCATGACAGCAGCCAACAGCAGCAGCTTTGGGAGCTCTCAACCCAGAGACAACAAGGGAGACAAATGGTCAGAAAGAAGTTATAGGGATCCCTTTGCTGGCACTGGATACAACAAGCACTTATTGGCAACTCTACTGCCCATAAGCAGTTCTGGGATGCATTTCCAGGACAGAGTAGCACTTATGATTGGTCACAAGAGAACAGGGCCCCTGTTCACAGTTCTAGGACCAAGAGGGGCACTAGTACTTGTGCCTGTAAGGAAGCAGGGGCCATTCCTTGGTAAAGACCAGAGCACAGAACAGGAGAGCAGTAACCATACCTCTCCCAGGAAAACACAACTGTGGAAGCACCCAAAACTTGCATGCCCTAGTAGCTCTAAATGCAGCAGCACAAAAATGTCTGAAGCTTGGCAAAATGTCTCCCCACCCCCAAATGAGCAAAGTCCAACTTTAATACAAAGTTCAAAATTAAGAAATAGGCTGGAAAAACGAGCAAATAGCAAAAAAGAACGTGACCATTAAAAAACTATTAAGGTGGCAGGGAAGACTGAGACACAAACTTAGAAGGCAACGATGTAAAAACAGCTACAAGCAGAGCCTCAAAGAAAAATGCCAATGGGAATCAAGGCAGCAAGAATTCCTGGGAGAGTTAAATTGGGAAAAGAAATGAGCATTTCCAAAAACCTATGAAAAGAGAATTAACAGCTTGGTAGAAGAGGTACCAAAAAAATACTGAAAAAAATTCCTTAATCAAAAATGGCTTAGTGATAAAAGAGGCACTAAATTCACTGAAGAATTCCTTAAAATAAAATAGGCCAAGTGAAAAAGAGTACAAAAATTGGCTGAAGA
The DNA here is from genome assembly GCF_011100635.1 of Trichosurus vulpecula. Classification (NCBI taxonomy): domain Eukaryota; kingdom Metazoa; phylum Chordata; class Mammalia; order Diprotodontia; family Phalangeridae; genus Trichosurus; species Trichosurus vulpecula. The sequence continues at coordinate 137,652,027 of NC_050580.1, read as the reverse complement.
AAAAAACTCCTTAAAAAACAGAATTGACCAAATGGAAAAAGAAGCACAAAAGCTTATTGAAGAAATGACCATAGTAACCTAAAGGAAAACAATACTGAAAGCCTTCACAACTCAAATAGATCCTGTGACCAACTGTGATTTCAGGGGAATGATAGTGAATTATGCCTCTCACTTTTTGACAACGAGGTGGTAGATGGTAGGTTGCAGAATGAGGCATACATTTTCAAAACATGATATTCTGTTTAACTGTATTTGGAGGAGCTAAGTGACATAGTGGATAGCGTGCCAGGCCCAAAGTCAGGAAAACCTGAGTTTAAATCCAGACTCACACACTTACTAGCTGTGTTACCCTGGGCAAGTCACTTAATCCTATTTGCCTCAGTTTCCTCATATGTAAAATGAGTTGGAGAAGGCAATGGCAAACTATCTTTGCCAAGAAAACGCCAAATGGGGGAATAAAGAGTCAGACTGAAGACTCAACAATAGCAACAACAATATAGTTAGCAAAGCATTTTACACGTTATTTCCTTTTATCTTTACAACTAGGAGATAAGTGCTATTATTAGGAATTAATATTAATAATAAGCTAAAATGACTTAACAAAAAAACTTAAAATGAAGAATGTTCTTGGAGAAGAGGTGGTCGTTAGGAATTAACAGGATGTAAAAATAAAAGAGCATCAATAAAACTTTTTTTTAAAAAAGGAATGCTATAATAGTAACTAAGTATTTACCATGTCACTACAAAGCAAATAGCACTAAGTACTTTGAATATGCTTATAAGGTAAGATTTCTTTTGATTACTAGCAAAAACAAAAAATCCTTTTTTAATATTTAGCAATGTACTACGAAGAAGTCAGGATTATCTAGAAGAGGCAGGGAAGTTTCAAAAGGAATAATTGTGGTTTTAAAAAAATTTATGACAATCACTTGAATCACTTCATCTCTTACAGAAAAAATAAGAATGAGAAGAATTCCATTGTCTAAACTCAATGTCAATCCTGGTACAAAGGCAGATTGAAAAGGAGACTTATGTATACCCAGTATTTAATACACATTTTGGTTTATGTATATTTCAGGGAAGACACACTTACTTTGTGAAATTTAGCTGTACCAAACTCTTAGGAATCTAGAACACAGGGTAGTACATAAATTCAGAGTGATACTTGACTATCACTACTAAATAAAGGATTCTGAACTTTACTAGGTGGGTAAAAAGGAGCCACTGAAGATTCCTGAGAATATATGGCCAGATCTACATAAACATAAGGAAAATTAATATGGATTATTAATATGGATAATTAAAATAATATTAATATGAAGAATGAATTAGATGAGAGATAAAGGAGGAAGACTTGTTAGAAAGCTATTCCAATGACAAATATCTGAAAAAGTACAAGCAGGTGGTGAAAAGGCCCTAAACATACTTCTGCCATTTTGTACTCCATATTTATGCAAAGCAGCATTCTCAACACTGATGATTATAAAATCGAAATACTGATCAACTCTGAAAACCTTGATGTTCTATGTCTTGCAGTATCAAATATTCTGCCAAGATTTAATTCTTTATGTAAAAATAAACAAGCACATCCATCTCATTAACATGCAAATTCACCCCTGTCTTTAACAAATAGTAAAATTATATGTATACCAAAGAATTGTTTTAAAATAAATTTCTTTATGTTTTATTGTCAGTAATTGTTTGATTTGTATACCTATTTTATATGCCTATGTACCCGGGGTCGTGTAAAAATTTCTCAAACAAAAAGGGGTTGCAAATAGAAAAAGTTTAAGAAATTCTTGTCTAGAACATAAATTTATTTATTAATTACTCTGGAGAGCTATTATCATCTGTAAAGAAAACAAATTCTTCTTAATCACCTGGATAATAAAAGTAAAACACCCAATTCCAAAAATATAAAGTCATTTGTATAAAATATTACTGACATTACATAATTAGAACATGCACTTGACTGTGAAACAGAAATATGTTCAAATTCAAAAACATCATTAAAGCATAGTGATTATAGTTTCTAATTAAATGATAGCTGAGACAATATCCAAACTTTGGAAGAGTTTTACATATAGCTCACAACAGGCCATACAAAATAGAATTGTCAATATTTTCAGTACTTAATACTAGATTCAATCTGAATTTAGCCATGACGTGGGTAGTAAACAATCAATTAATCCATGATCTCAACAGCATAGGAACTCTCACAGGGGAACATCACAATCCAGTCACACCTCTTCACCCTGAAAGCTGATGTTTCTCCTCTACACAAATGCTATGCTGTCATCACAGCACCTTGAAACTTTTTTCCTCCTCTTATATCTGGTACATTCCTCCCAAACCCCTAGCTGCCATGATTCTACCACTGTCTAACAAGGTGAGGGAGAGGGGGCAGGGCAGGAGACAGGACATATTTTTTCCTCCCCATTACCTCTCTACAGATTCTTGTTGCTCTGTTCTATTGGCCTCCAGTCACACTCCTTCCCCCCTCCTTCCCAAAGGAGTCCTCAGCTGACAATATTTCTCTCTGTCCCTAACCTTGTTCTCATACTTAAGATTTCAATATACATGTTGATGTTCTTTCAAATACTTTAACATCCCAAGTCCACCACCTTTCTCAACCTCCATTATCTACTTCATTCCACTTAAGCCAACTACAAAAGTGGTCTATATCACCCATTAACTATACCACTTCTGTCATCTTGAAAACTGAAAAATAACCCTTTGATCAGAATCTACTGTCCTGTCATTTTTCTGTCTCATTTGTATTAAACCTATTCTTCATTCTTACTTTAACCACTACTCCTTACTAACTCTTTACATCTCTTCTCTGGCCTTATTCCTCTTCACTGTTCTGACCCACTGTTGACCAAACATACAGCCTCTAATTCCTTTCTCCTTTGTGCTACCTCTATTTACACCTTGCCCTAGGACAGTCCCCAATCCAATCCCCAACAGCAGCAGCTAAGCAGGTGCCACTGAGTTTACCCCTCCCCTAGCACATGCCACCACTGCCCCTTAGATCATCACCTTAAGGCTGAGGTGGCTGGAATCCTTTAAGCCAGTGGTTAGTGAATTAAAGCTCCATTCTCCTTCATTTTAGGTAGGAAGAGTAGCACAATATGAACAGCATGAAAAGGCTACAATTTGTACCATAGACTTCATTTCATTATTCTTCTCTCCCCCCACCCCCTGCCCAACACACTCCCTCTTCCAAACTTTGCAGTTTCCCTAGAGGATACCACCATCCTTCTAGTCACTCAGGCTTTAACTTTGGTGTCACCCCCACACATTCTACTTTCATTTACCCTACACATCCAAGCACCTGTCAAGTACTATCATTTCTACCTATGCAACATCTCACAACTGTCCCCTTCTCTCTACTCAAATGGCTACCATCCTTCTTAAGGCTCTCATCATCTTCTGTCTGAGCTATTGCACTGGGCTCCTAACTGGTCTCCCTGTCTCAGTCAGACAAGTCTCTTTCCCTAATCCAATCCACCTCCTCCCCCCAACACAACAATTAAAATGATTTTCCTAAGGCACAGATCTGACCTTGTTACTCATCCACTCAAAAAATTCCAATAGCTCCCTATTATCTCTAGAATCAAATATAAACTCTGACAATTTCAGTCCTTCACAGACTGGCTCCCACTTACCTTTCTGTGGAAGGAAAAAATAATGTTCTATGTATTAGGCTCAAGCCTGTCACCAAAAAATTTATTAATTAAATTATTCTAATTCTAAACATCTCTAAGGAACCATGTTTAGAATTAAAACAGTTAAATTAATTTTTAACCTCTGCTTAGAGAGAAATCCAATACTCTATGTTTCAGATAAACTGGCCCACCTACAGTTCCTCACATGTGTGCAAAAAAACCCCACAACTTAAATACATATGGACCAAGTAGATACAAAGTACAAATCTGTATCCCCAAGTTAGATTTTCTGACAGTAAGAAAGATTCAACAAATAGAGCACTCATCAAGAAGAACAAAAGTAAAAAAAAAGTTAAGAGTAATTACAAAAACAGAAGCAAAAAAAACTGTCCCAAAGAGATATCAAAAGAATCCTCTTTCTAAGTTAGGGCAGTGCCTTAGGGAAACTGCTACTTAGAACTCCTTGGAACCAGAGATGGAGTGAACGAAAGACAGCCAAACACATACAAAGAAAGCCAGAGAAGATACAGAAATTTCCAGCTGTGAAACATGAGGAATTAGCCCAAAGTATAGACAAATCTTTAAGCCCAGCACACCTCATTCTGGAACGTCACCATTCAATGAGAAACTGGGATATCCCTCTAAGTTTCATTCCAACTCTAAGAGTATATGCATTCCTAAATCATTTAGCTGATGATATAAACAGAATGCTCCAAAGTCTTAGTGCAGCTTTAAGTTTTTAATGGTTTTTGAAACACACTGTATATCTAGTCATATGTATAGTTATGTATCTATGGTATTAATTTTATATGTAAATATAAGTATAGATACATTACCATATCATTAATATATACACATGTATGTGTCTACATATGCACATATGATATAAACACAAACATCAGTCATGTGTCAGTCATGACACTGAGTAACTCCATTTATATAAGCCAGTTTTCTCATCTGAAAAAGTCAAGAGGAAAAATAAGATGATCTCTAAAAGTTAATTCTAATTGTAAAGGCCTCCAAATGCCTATGAAGGAAGGCAAAGGCAGAAGGTGGGGTTTATACCACATTCCTAAGATTCAGATAAGTTCAGTGCTAAGACTCTCCTTTAGCTTTTAAACAGAAATCAGATATAACCACTAAACCAAATGCTAATGTATTAACAAAGAATGAAAATAAACATCAATAAAAAAAGAAATAAGAAACAGAAAATCAAGCCCACAAACTCCAGAAATAAGAAATATAACTAAATGTATCCATTTCTCCCATGCATACACAGATATCGTCTTCAGTTAGGCTGGGAATGGGAAAAAAAAATAGTTCCTTTAGATTTCCCTAGTAACCATTAAATGGCCTGTCCAGAATAGTTAATGTTTTAAGGTAAAAACTTGGAAGCAAATTGTAAGCCTATATGAAACTGATGTTTAGTAACACAGTTTTTAACAAATATAAATGACAATAAATTTGAGGCAAACTGGTTTATCAGTTCTGAACTTAGGGAAAGCTTCTGGGAAGATGGCAGAGTAGGTCAGAAAGCTTTAGGCTCTCCAAATTTCCTCCACAAAAAAAGAACATCACCTCAAAGTAAACAGAGTGGCAGAAATAAACAAAAAACAGGGTAAAGTTGTAGTCCTCCAAAGACAACCTGAGAAGACTCCAGGAAAGGCCTAACCTCCAGGGTTGGACATTGGGCCTGTATGAAGTACAAATACCTCCAGTCCAACTCCATGGAATCAATAAACAAGTCCTGGGGGCAGCTGGGTTGGGAGGCAGCTTCAGGAACTATCACCTCTTGGACAGAGTGTAGGGGTTTGGAGGTCTGAGTAGGACATAACTGAAGTACCTACTACTGCTGAAGGGTGCCAAGCACAGCTGGGCTGACCAGTCTTGGTCCTGGGCCATGGCTTCCACTGAGACGGGGCTGGCACACACCTGGTGAGTAAGGTAGCAGGGGACAGAGACTCTACTGTCGAGGGACACTTGCAGGACAGAGGAGTTCATTTCCAGGGACAAGAGGACAACCAAAGTTTGCACCCACCTGAGGGATCACAGGGAGCTAGAGCATTTGCAGAACAGTGTAGCTGGGGGGCCCTGGCTGTGGATTACAGGTAGAGAGGAGTGCCCAAGGCTGGACGTTAGGACAGGGTTCAGAAAGTAACAGTAAAAAGGACTTGAGGCTTGGGGCATAATTCCTCACACCTCAGGATACAAACTTCATTATAAGAAGAAGCTGCTAAAAAAAAGTAAAAGAAAATAAAAATCGGTAAGCAAAGGAGAAAGAACCTAGCTACTATGGGGATAGAAAAGATCTAGGTTCATATTCAGGGGAAGATAGTGGACCTAAGAAAGCAGCTCCTTTTTTAATGAGAAATGTCAAATGCTCACAAGCCCAAAAAGAGCTTTCGGAAGAACTTTAAAAATCAAATATGAGAGATCAAGAAAAAGTTAGAAAAAAAAAATAAGAGCAATCCAAGAAAATTAAGGAAATTATGAAAAGAAAGTCAACCAACTGGAAATAGAAAATCAAAACCTTAAGAAAATAATTCCTTGAAAATTAGAATTGAGCAAGCAAAAACTAGTAATGTTATAAGACACCAAGAAATAATTGGGGCGGGGGGTGGTGGCTGGAAAGCAGGGACTTGCTTAAGCTCTCCCCCAAATCCCTCTAAACACCTGTGAAAAATGGCTCCTAACAAATTCTTGAGGTGCAAAACAGCAGAGGGAAGCAGGTCTCCAGCCCAAGATGGCCTGGATGGTCACTGGGAAGGGTCTATCGCATGGTGCTGGGAGCAGAGCACAGCCCTGTGGGCTGCGCCAGGACAGACCAGACTGGAGGTCAGTCAACTGGAAAAGGACTTAGGGCCATGAATCATTGAGCTATGGAAGTTACCAGACTTCTCAACCCACAAACACCAAAGACCATGGAGCAGGTTAGTGGGTAAAATGCTAGATCAGGCTAGAAAGCGGTCTAGCCACCAGCCCTGGGGGTGGCACAGGTGGTGCAGTGGTGGAGCTCCAGTGTCAGCTGCTTTTGGAGTCCCTGGCTCCCATAGTGGGAGGAATCAAGCAGCAAACCAGAGCAGGAGTGCAGGACTTGCTTCACCCTGCTTGGATCTGGGGCCCAAACTTGGTTGGCAGTTCTGGGAGGGGAGGAGGAGTGCTGCTATGGCAGAGCTTGTGGTGACAGTGGAGTAGAAGTCACTCTGAAAACAGCAGCGCAGCCCCTAAAGCTTGGGACAAAGCACTCTCTACTCTACAAGCAGTTATACCCTGACAAAAAGCTCAAAGGTCAAGTAGCTAGCTGGGAACATGGCCAGGCAGCAAAAAAGGACACAGACACAGACTTAGGCTCTAAAATCTTTTTTTGGTGATAAAGAAGATCAAAACATACAGCCAGAAGAAGTCAACAAAGTCAAAGAGCCTACATCAAAAGCCTCCAAGAAAAATATGAATTGGTCTGAGGCCACGGAAAAGCTCAAAAAGGATTTGGAAAATCAAGTAAGAGAAAAGTAGAGGAAAAATTGGGAAGAGAAATGAGAGAGAAAGAGAAAACCATGAAAAACAATCAATGACTTGCTAAAGGACACCCAAAAAAACACTGAAGAAAATAACACCTTAAAAAATAGACTAACTCAAACGGCAAAAGAGCTCCAAAAAGCCAATGAGGAGAAGAATGCCTTGAAAGGCAGAATTACCCAAATGGAAAAGGACGTCCAAAAGACCACTGAAGAAAATACTACCTTAAAAATTAGATTGGAGCAAGTGGAAGCTAGTGACTTGATGAGAAATCAAGATACTACAAAACAGAACCAAAGGAATGAAAAAATGGAAGACAATGTGAAATATCTCATTGGAAAAACCACTGACCTGGAAAATAGATCCAGGAGAGATAACTTAAAAATTATTGCACTATAATCAAAAAAAGAGCCTAGACATCATCTTTCAAGAAATTATCAAGGAAAACTGCCCTGATATTCTAGAGCCAGAGGATAAAGTAGAAATTTAAAGAATCCACCAATCGCCTCTTAAAAAAGATCCCAAAAAGAAAACTACTAGGAACATTGTTGCCAAATTCCAGAGTTCCCAGATCAAGGAGAAAATACTGCAAGCAGCCAGAAAGAAACAATTTGAGTATTGTGGAAACACAATCAGAATAACACAAGATCTAGCAGCTTCTACATGAAGGGATCAAGGGCTTGGAATATGATATTCCAGAGGTCAATGGAGCTAGGATTAAAACCAAGAATCACCTACCCAGCAAAACTAAGTATCATGCTCCAAGGCAAAATATTGACTTTCAATATAATAGAGGACTTTCAAGCTTTCTCAGTGAAAAGACCAGAGCTGAATTGAAAATCTGACTTTCAAAAGCAAGAATCAAGAGAAGCATGAAAAGGTAAATAAAAAAAAGAAATCATAAGGGACTCACTAAAGTTGAACTGCTTTGTTTACGTTCCTACATGGAAAGATGATGTGTGTAATTCATGAGACCTTTCTCAGTATTTGGGTAGTTGAAGGGACTATACATATATACAGACAAAGGGCACAGGGTGAGTTGAACATGAAGGGATGATATCTAAAAAAATAAAATCAAATCAAATTAAGGGATGAGAGAGGAATATATTAAGAGAGGGAGAAAGGGAGAGACAGAATGGGGTAAATTATCTCACATAAAAGTGGCAAGAAAATGCACTTCATTGGAAAGGAAGAGGGGGCAGGTGAGGGGGAATGAGTGAATCTTGCTCTCATTGGATTTGACCTGAGGAGAGAATAACATACACACTCAATCTGTTATCTTACCCCACAGCAAAGCAGGGGGAAGGAGATAAAAAAGGGGGGATGATACAAGGGAAGGCAGATGGGGGAGGGGGTAATCAAAAGCAAACACTTTTGAAAAGGGACAGGGTCAAGGGAGAAAACTGAATAAAGAGAGACGGGACAGGATGGAGGGAAATATAGTTAGTCTTTCACCACATGAGTATTGTGGAAGTGTTTTACATAATGATACATGTGTGGCCTATGTTGAACTGCTCGCCTTCTTAAGGAGGGTGGGTTGGAAGGGAAGAGGGGAGAGAATTTGGAACTCAAAGTTTTAAAAGCAGATGCTCAAAAAAAAAAGATGTTTTTGCATGCAACTGAGAATGGGACATAGAAATCTATCCTACCCTACAAGAAAGTAAGGGGAAAGGTGATGGGGAAGGGAGTGGGGTGACAGAAGGAAGGGCTAACTGGGGAACAGGACAATAAGAATATATGTCATCTTGGAGTGGGGAGAGGGTAAAAATGGGGAGAAAATTTGTAACTCAAAATCCTGTGGAAATCCATTTTGAAAACGAAAATATTAAATAATAACATAATTGTTAAGAGAAATAATAAAACAAAATCAAAATAATGAAAAAATGGAAAAGAATCTGAAACATCTCATCAGAAAAAGAACTCATCTGGAGAACAGATGAAGGAGAGACAAGAGAAGAATAGGCAGACTACCTGAAAGTTAACATTAAAAAAAAATAATCTTAATACAATATTACAAGAAATTATTAAGAAAAAATGCCCTAGAACAAGAAGGTAAAGCAGAAATAGAAAAAAATAAAACCCACAGATCACCACCTGAAAAAGATCCCAGGATGAAAAACTACAGGAATATCATAACCAAATTTCAAAGCTCCCAGGTAAAGGGAAAAAAATATTGCAAACAATAACAAAAAACCCAATTTAAATATTGTGGGGCTACAATCAGGATTACACAAGACCTAGCAGCCTGAAAAACCATAGGTCTAGAAACACTACATTTCACAGAGCAAAAGAGCTGGGATTACAACTAAGGATAACTTATCCAGCAAAATTAAGTATAATCTTGAATGAAAAAAAAAGAAGGATGTTTAATGAACTGAAAGACTTTCAGGTATTTGTGACAAAGGAAAATTCAACATATAATAAGATCCAGGAGAAATATCAGGTAAATATTAAAGACCAATTATAAGGAACACAATAAGGTCAAATTGTTTACTTTTTATAAGTGAAAATGTTATTAGTACTCTTATGACTGTCATCATTATTTGGGTAGTTTGCAAGGCTTGGGCTACACTGCGTTTGATGGGATGATTCTAAAAAAAAAATTAAAACTACATAGAAATAAAAAGGAGTAATTATCTCATACAAATGAGGCATAAAAGGAAAAACTGATACAGAAAAAACAAGTGAGAGGAGGGCTGGTAGTGTTGAACCTTACTCTCATTGGAAATAGGTTAAAGAGGGAACAACATATACATCTAGAAGCGTATAAAAGTCTTCTAAATTTAGAAAAAAAAATAAAAGGGTGAAGGGGTAGGAAAAGGGAGGACTTTTAGAAGGATGTGTACATTAAGAATTAGAAGGGGGAGGGGATAAGGGAGAAATTCCTAGAAAGATAGGTAGATTAAGGTAAAGGGTGGGGAGAGAGAAAGGAGGGACTCTTACAGGGGAGTGTAGATTAAGGAATAGGAGGGCCAGGTAGCAGGAAGAAGTGAATTAGAGGAGTGAAGAGGGACAGAGTAAATATGGTAAGAAGGATAATAAGGAAATATAGGATGGAGAGAAATATATAACAAGTAATCATAATGTAGAATGTGAAAGAGATGAATTTACCCATAAAACATAGTAGAATGGTTTAAAAATTTGAGTTAAAAAATGTCACTTTCAGGAAACACAGTTAAAAAGAGAGATGTGCTCAAAGATAAAATAAAGGACTAGAGTAGAATTTAAAAAAACCTGGGGTAGTAATAATGATCTCAGACAAAGTTAAAACTAAAATAGATTTAATTAAAAAAGAAAAGTTAAAATAGATTTAATTAAAAGAGAAAAATAAGGAAACTACACTATGTGTCACCAATATTATTCAACAGTATTGTTTTCGACCATCTAAAATAACTAGACAATATAAAATACCTAAGAGCATATTTAGCCAAAGCCAAAACAGACACAGGAACTACATGAACATAAACATAAAATACTCTTTATACAAATAAAAGTCAGATTTCAATAACTGGAGAAATAATTATTATTCATGGGGAGGTAAAGCCAATATAATAAAAAATGACAATTTTACCTAACTAATCTATTTATTCAATGTCAACTAAATTACTAAAAAAAAATTATTTTACTGAGTTAGAATAATAATAAAATAAAAAGTACACAGCAGAGAATAAAAGAAAATTCAGAAAGAAGCACGGAAAAGTTGGGTTGCTTTGAAAGCAATGTATAGGATTTTACATAGGTTTTTGTGAAATGGAAATTCATTGTTTTATACCGAATCCTCTCATATTCTGCTGTGTACTTGAACATGTTCTTTTTTTGTCTTTTCTCATTTTGTATTTTAGTTTAAAATGAGTAATTTTTTTTTAATTTCGAATTCAAATAAAAAATATGGCTCCTATATAAAAATAGAAGCTCCAGTCAAAAGCCACTCACCCCTTTCACTGTGAGCCCTCTGGAATTAATAGAATTTGGCATTCTTTTTCTTAAAGTGGACTTCAAATGAACTACCACTCAAAATAACAGACATTTATGGAGCCTTCCTTTTAAAACATATTATAACAGTTTATTGCCATTTGTTCTATAATACTTAGTCAAGAAAAATTCTTACCAGAACTGGTGTGTTGAATCTTTTGCACAAACAAAACTCAGCAAAAAGGTAAGCAATGAGTATATTCAGTTCAGCCCCTGCAGCAAGTTCTTGTGGGTTACTCTTTCTTAAAGTGTAATACCTTAAAAGAAGGGGGGAATTAAGAGTTAATATTTGTCTGTTTCATTTTTTTATAAGATAATCAACTTTCTTCTTCCCAAAATAAGGCCTCTTTAAATGACATTAAAAACAAAAATTTGAACTAACTGAATATTGATGGTATGTATAACATTTGATAGTCTCACTCCAGGAAAAGATTACTCTGTTTTATACATAGGATCTCAAACGTTTCCTGAACTTCATGGTTTAGTATTATTTAAACGAATCTCAGTTGAATACAACTGTCTATTAGAATTCTACTGTCAGTGAAAGCTCTATACAAGTCTTTTCTTTTTCATAATCCACATTTTAAGAACTCTACCATTGTCTTCTTTTTGTGTGTTTAAAAGCAAAATTTTAGAGCTCCTTTATGATCTACATTACATTATCTAAATAAAGCACCTTTATGTTAAAAATTATGTTTTGATCTCAATATACATAAGTTTTAAAGTAGAGACCTATAAAAATATAAAGCAGAAAAACCAAGAGGAAAATTTCTAAAACAGACAACACTCTCTTATTCATAGTCCAGCCATTTTGGAAAGCAAGTTGAAACTATGCCTAAAAAGAGTTATCAAGCTATCTCTGACTTAACAATACCACTCCTTGGGGTCTATACCCCCAAAGAAATCAAATAGAGGAAAAGGATTCATATGTACAAAAATATTTGTAATAGCACTTTTTTGTGGTGGTAAAGGGCTGGAAATTGAGGGAGCATCCATTAATTAACTGAAGGAATGGCTGAAGTGGTTCTAGTATATGTATGTTATAGAATACTATTATGCTGTAAGAAATGAAGGGGACAGCTTGAGAGAAACTTGGAAAGACAGGTAGAATAAAGTGAGCAAAAACAGGAAAACAACGGTATTATAAAAACACTGTTTGAAATTTTTTGAAAGACTTTTAGAACTCTAATCAACACGACGACTAATCACGATTCCCTAGGACTTATTTTGAAACATAACACTCATTCCTGAAAGATGATGGACTCAGAAAGCAGACTGAGACATATACATGCATGCATGCATAAACACACATACATGGTCAAAGTGGGAATCTGTTTCACTTAAAACAGTTGCACAAAAAATCCTCAAGCTTGGAACAGTGTACCCTCCACTTGGGAAGCAAAGTCCCACTTCAGCATAGAGTTAAAAGTCAAGAAACAGGCTGGAAAATCAGCAAACAATGGGAAAAAAAATTCTGACCATACAAAGTTACTATGGTGGCAAAGAAAATCAAAACACACACTCAGAAGAAGACAACAAAGTCAAAGCTCCTACATCCAAAGCCTCCAAAATACTGATGAAAAATACTGATGAAAATAACACTTTAAAAAACAGAATAGGCCAAATGGTAAAAGGGGCACAAAAATCCAAGGAAGAGAAGAATACTTTGAAAAGCAAAATTACCCGAAAGGAAAGATATACAAAAGTTGACTGAAGAGAACTCCTTAAAAAGTAGAATTGGCCAAATGGAAAAGGAGGTACAAAAGCTCACTGAAGAAAATAATTCTTTAAAAGTTAGAATTGCACAAGTGGAAGCTAATGAGACATCAAGAAACAATCAAAATCAAAAGAATGAAAAAATAGAAGAAAATGTTAAATATCTCACTGGAAAAACAACTGACCTAGAAAATAGATACAGGAAAGATAATTTAAGAATTATTGGATTAATGAAAGTCATGATAAAAAAAAAAAAAAAGAACTTACACATCATCTTTCAAGAAATTATCAAGGAAATGCCCTGCTATTCTCAAACCAGAAGGTAAAACTGAAATTGAAAGAAACCACTGATCACCTCCTGAAAGAGATCCCAAAATGAAAATTCCCAGGAATATTATAGTCAAATTCCAGACCTCCCAGATCAAGAAGAAAATATTGCAAGCAGCCAAAAAGAAACAGTTCAAATACTATGGAGCCACAGTCAGGATAATACAAGATTTAGCAGCTTCTACATTTAAAGAGCAGAGGATTTTGAAGATGATATTCCAGAGGGCAAAAGAACTAGGATTACAATCAAGAATCACCTACCAAGCAAACTGATTATAATCCTTCAGGGAAAAAAATGAACAGTCAATGAAACAGAAGACTTTCAAGCATTCCTGATGAAAAGACCAGAACTGAATAAAAAATCTGACTTTCAAATACAAGATGCAAAAGCAGCATAAAAAGGCAAACAGGAAAGAGAAATCATCAGGGATCTGATAAGGTTAAACTGTCTATATTCTTACATGGGGAAGTTATATTTATAATTCCTAAAATCTTTGTCATTATTAGGACGGTTAGAAGGAGTATACATAGACAGAAAGCAGAGGTGTGAGTTGAATGTGATGGTAAGATTGTCTAAAAAAATAAAATTAAGGGATGAGAAAGAAAAATGCACTAGCAGAAGAGGAAAGGGAGAGGCAGAACAAGCCTTACTTTCATGGGAATTGGCTCAAAGAGGGAATAATATACCCACTCAGTTGAGTATATAAATCTGTCTTACCATATAAGAAGGGAAGGGGATAAGTGAAGGGGGGAGGGGAGAACTGATAGAAGGAAGGGCAGTTGTGGGGAGGTAAATGTCAGAAGCAAAACACTTGAGAATGGGACAGGGTAAAGGGGGGAGAGAGTAGGAAAAACAGGAGGAAAACAGGTTAGAGGGAAATACATAATAATTATTACTGTGAAAAAAAATTTTTACAGTGTGTTTCTCTGAAAAAGACTTCATTTCTCAAACACAGAAAACTGAGTCAAATTTATAGAAATAAGAGCCATTGCTCAATTGATAAATGGTCAAAGGATATGAACAAGAAGTTTTCAGACAAAGTAATCAAAGCTATCTATAATCATATGAAAAAAATACTCTAAAGCACTACTGAGAGAAATGCAAATTAAAACAACTATGAGCTACTACCTCATACTCGTCAGATTGGCTAATATGATAGAAAAGAAAAATGACAAAAGTTGGAGGGGATGTGAGGAAATTAAAACACTAATGTACTATTGGTTAAGTTGTATACTGATTCAACCATTCCGGAGAGCAACTGAGAACTATGCTCAACTAATTTTCAGGGGCACTCAATCCTACTCAAACTGCACAACTTTTAACGAAAATCAATTTGATGATCAACTTCTAGTCTATGTCAGAATGAGTTCTTAAGTTTTATCATTATGTATAGCAGAACATAAAAATAAAATAAAACAAACAACTGAAAGTCTATAGTTCTCCATTCACGTATTTACAACTTAGCCCCATAAATGCTTTGTTAATTATGATTTGTATGTTTATACCCTCAATTTTATGAAGCAAACAAATCGGTGTATGTTTCTAATTCAGTTGAGATACTGTATACTTATCTACTAATCTCATGTCCTTTGAAAAACTAAATCACAATAAACAAAGCAGTGGAGGCAGTATGATACAGTAGATGAACCAGACCCAGATCTGGGAAGACCTGGGTTCAGTACTCACTTCTCAGTGCAATAGGCAATGCTCTAATACTATAAAGTGAAAACCAAATGATGTAGGGAGCTTCTTCAATGGAAATGCCTAGAACAACAAAATCACAGGTCAAGACCAAAAACAAAAAGCCCAAGTCAGCAAAATAGCCAAGTACTCAGCCATTAAAGGTCAGTAATTTAATATATATTTCCAACCACTTCAATCCATGCAAAGGGATAACACTATCATATAGCAGTAAGCTGACTCAAGTAAAACTCTTTAGTTGATAAAAAAAAAATCAATCACATTCAAAGGGCCTGAGTAGTCAAACAACCCCCTCCCTCCCCACCACTACGTCTCAAGAGTATTCTATCTGATAGTATGTGCACATTTCTTTGACATTTTTGAGCTTCTCATCTTCTATCTGTGGCAGGGAAGCAAGATAACTGAAGCTGAAAAAAAAATGTGCTGTATGTGCTGTGCAAAAGATGATCATTGTTGAAATTTTAAAACAAATGTTGAAAATATATCAAGGGCCCTTTTTTAAGGTTGCTAAGAACTTATGAGATGTGAGACCAAACTTACTGAGCCCTGGGGATATAAATACAAGCAAGCTTACAATCCAATAAAAAGAAGAAGATATCACATAAAAGGAAAACTGGGGGTGGGGAAAATAGCATGGGAATGCATGCCTGAATACACAACCACGAAAGAAGCATGGTTTGGAAATGGCTTGGAAATGAGGTGGAAGCCTAGTTCTGGGCTTAAAGATTCAATTATATAAGGTGATAACTACCTATCAGAGTCCAGGGTGGTTCCAAGGCAGAGCCCAAGTCCAAAGTTTCAAAGGGAGCAAAATGAAGATAATGGTCAGAATGTGGGCAGAATGGTTTGGAAATAGGTATTAGGAAGTGACAGGACATTTTTTGTTTACATTTATGTTAACAACATGATACAGTCAAAGAGCTAGAAATGGACCTCATGAAGCCCAAGCTTCTCATTTTGAAGATAAGGAAACTGAAAGCCCAGATAAGTAAGTCACTTGCTCAAATCATACATGATACAGTCTGTATATTAAAAATATCAAAGGAGAGACATTATGTATTTAGAAAAAAAATTTGTGATGAAAGTATTTTATCACTTATTCAATGTTCAATATAATGCTGGAAGTAAGATCAATGTCATTAATGTAAATTTATTTTTAACAATATTTTCTTCTTATCATAGAAAGTCACTAATATCAAATTTCAATTTTCCGTGGTTATTAATGGGTATCAAGAACCTCGTGGATAGTATTCTGCAGATCACAAACTTAGCAAAGTTATAAAACTTCTCCCAAATTGGATTATAAAAATTTCAAGTATGCAAAAAAGTTGAGAGATATGAGTACCACATTCAAGTCTCCTGTACACCCTCCATTCAAGGAACTAATGAGAGGCAGGGTGATATCGTGTATAGAGAACTGGCCTCAGAGTCAAGAAGACCTGAGTTCAAGTGCCATCCTGAATGCATGCTAATTATGTAATCCTAGGTGGGTTACTTAACTTCTTGGTGACCCAAGCAACTTTCTAAGAGGAGAAGTTGCAGAGCAGGTGGCACATTGGTAGAGGGAGTTTCTTAATGGGAACTGCTTATATTAAACACAGGTCTCATTAAAAAGCAGGCATAAGAGACCTGGAAAATCCAAAAAGTAAATTAGTTCCAGAGGGGTATCCAACACTCTTGCTTACTACTTTCCACATATGGTTACAAACCTGTAACTGCTTATTCCATTCTGTGAAAGAAGAAAAAATGAGAAAATGCTCACAGGTCACCAATGTTCCCTAATTTCCAATTTTCAAGTAAGCCTGACTGCCAGTCATCATAACTTAGTCATTTTTCAGCTGTGTCCAACTCTTAGTGACCCCATTTGGGGTTTTCTTGGCAGAGATACTGGCGTGGTTTGCAACCTCCTTCAACTTTAGATCCAACTTATGACTCAACCAGAGTCACTTAGCATACCCCCCCAACCCCACCCCTTCCTACCTTCTTTGAAATTTGCTAATGAGTATAGCAGCCCCGCTCTCTTGAACTCTGGTGACTAGCAAAACCTCAGGAGACAGAACTAAATTTTAATGTAACAATAAATAATGAGGAACTTATAGGAGATCCAAGCATATGACATACAAATAAGAAAAAATGATGTTGGTAGAAGAACAGATAAAATGACTACAACAATCAACGCGGAGTTCTGTAGAAAAAGGCATATTTGTTCCATCAGTTTCTTGTGGAGTCATAACTCATCTAAGAAAGCCTTTTCCACTGGCATGTATTATTCTGAAGATACTACAAGAAACTACTTTAGAATGATGTCAAACCTTTTAAAATTCCATAGAATTATTTCATGTCAGAGCTTTCAAGAAATTGTGAAGACCTAGTCCAAACCCTTCATTCTACAGATAAGCAAAGTGAGCCCCAGGAAGAAGTGACTTCCCTAAAATGTCAAATGTGGGACTAAAATCCAGGTCTTCTAACTTCCAGACCAATTCTCTTTGCATTATGTACTATGTTCCCTTTCACCACAATGGACTGAAATACATTTTATACAGAATTTCTCTTAAGACAACACAGAAGACCGAAAGAAGCACAGGACTTGGAGTACAGGACAAATTCAAATCTTGATTCTCCTACTTATTATCAATATAACCTTGAGAAAATCACTTCATGTCAGAACCAGAAGGGCTCTTATTATCTGCCACAGCAAACATATTGTATCTTTAGTCAATGCAAATGTTTAATAGGTACCTACTGTGTGCAGGAAACAGTTCTAAGGTACTATCAATCAACAGACTTATTAAGAACTTCCTATATGTTGTTACTCACTGTAGTGTTAGGAATACAAAAACAGGCAAAAGACAATTCCTGTGCTCCAAAAAGCTCACAACCTAACGGATCTAGGAATGCACTAAGAAATACAAAGACAAAATATGACAATGATCTCACACCTACATTTAAAAAATAAATTTACTCCCAAGTAAAATTCAGTGTTGGCTTTCAGCTTTTCTCCCAAGCTCGGGGCCAGGTTCTCATACTTCAGTCACATCACTAAAACAAGACAGTGAAGGTTGCAGTCAATGGATTTGGCCGTATTGGCCACGTGGTGACTAAGGCTGCGTTCACCTCAGGTGGAGCAGATATTGCGGCCATCAATGAATGACCCCTTCATTGACCTCAACTACTTGGTTTATATGTTTCAATATGATTTCACACATGGCAAATTCAAGGGCACTGTCAAGGCTAAGAATGGGAAGCTGGTGATCAAGGAAAAGCCATTACCATCTTCCAGGAGCGGGATCCCACCAATATTAAATGGGAAGATGATGGAGCCGAGTCCACTGGAGTCTTTACCACCATGGAAAAGGCTTGGGGCTCACTTGAAGGAGCCAAGCAGGTCATCATCTCTGCCCCTTCTGCTGATGCCCAAATGTTCATGATGGGAGTGAACCATGAGAAATACGATAATTCCCTTAAGACTGTCAGTAATGCCTACTACACTACCAACTACTTGGCCTCCCCTTGGTCAAGGTCATTCATGACAAGTTTGGCATTGTGGAAAGACTCATGACTACAAACCATGCCATTACTGCTACCCAGAAGACAGTAGATCGCCCCTCTGGTAAGCTGTGGTATGATGGGCGTTTTGCTGCCCAAAACATCATCCCTGCTTCCACTGGTGCTGCTAAGGCTGTAGGCAAGGTCATAGATGAGCTGAATGGGAAGCTCACAGGCATGGCCTTCTGTGTTCCTACTCCAAATATATCTGTTATGGATCTCACCTGCTGCCTGGAGAGACCTGCCAAATATGATGATATCAAGAAAGTAGTGAAGCAAGTATCAGAGAGACCCTTGAAGGACATTCTGGGGTACATAGAGGACCAAGTTGCATCCCAGGACTTTAACAGTAACACCCTCTTTTCTACCTTTGATGCTGGTGCTGGTATTGCCCTCAATGACCGTTCTTGTCAAGCTCATTTCTTGGCACAACAATGAGTATGGTTATAGCCACCGTGTAGTAGATCTCATGGCCTCCAAGGAGTAAAGTGGAAGGCCAAGGACCTTTATTCACAACCAAAAAAAGGAGATCCACCACTGGGGAGCCTACATTGATCTGACTACATTCCTATACTAGAGTTCCCATATCCCATTCACATCCTTGCCCCAAAGCACCCCTATAGTAGGAGAGAGAAGCCCAGAGACCTGTATTGTGTACCATCAATAAAGTCACCACATTTAGTGCAAAAAGAAAAAAAATTGATTGTTAATTTTTTTAAAAGGCTCTCTAAAGTAACGATTCTAATTCAATCACTCATGAAATGCCTGCTGTGTAGAAGACATAAAGAGCACTGAGGATGGAAAAATAAGACATGGTACCAAGATGTCAATACAGAAAAGAGAGAAAAGCTATATACACTAATATATATAATTAACATTAGAATTGTAAGTGGCAAGTGTAATATTAGATTAACTAAAATAAAATATCACTCCTAACTTGAGGACAAGTGAACACTAAATAAAGAAAAGAAAAAGTGACATTAAGCTAGGACACCATAAGTACGATCTTGTAGAGATTTGGAAGAGCTTCTATGCATAGGGAACAGACTAAGCATGGGTACAGCATGGAAAGTAATCAAGTTTGAATGGATGTAAAACATATAAGGAATATGAACTACCTGCCAGGAAGAATTATTTAATATACTATATTTGCATCCTCAGCACCTAGCATAGTGTCTGCCACACATAAATACTTAATAAATGCTTACTGAGTGTTATGATCACTGATTGATTAGCGAAAGGGGTAAGTTACATCTTTGTTTCTCTCTCCTCCCTTTAACTGCTAAAATTCTAGAAAGAATATTCTACATTTATTGCCTTCTTTTTCCTCACCACATACTCAACCCCTCCATGGCTTGGCTTATGTTCCTCACATCGCTGGTTACCATATTTCTTTCTTTTCGTTCAAAGACAGCGTAAATAATCATGTTGTTGAGTCGTTTTTCAGTCATGTCCAACTCCATTTGGGGTTTTCTTGGCAGAGCTACTGGAAGGGTTCTCCATTTCCTTCTCTAATTCATCTTACAGATGAGGAATTGAGGCAAACAGGGTTAAGTGACTTGCCCAGTCATATGGCTAGTAAGAATTTGAGGCCAGATTTGAATTCAGGAAGACTCTTCCTGACTCCAGCCCCAGCACTCTATGCACTTTGCCACCTAGCTGCCCTTACATAAAGAATAAACTGGAACTAACCTCAGGAGGAAGGCATTAGTATTACAGGTGATGAGGTCTGGTTTCTTACAGAAACTAGAGTTTTAGCTGAGACTTGAAGGAAATCAAGCAGGTAGAGATGAGGAGAGAGAATTGCAGGCATGGGGGACAGAGAGTAAGAATGCCCATATTTTAAAGATGGAGCGTCTTGTACAAGAACAGTAAGTAGGACAGTGTCACTGATCATGGAGTATGTGGAGAAAAATAAGAATACTGCAAGGATAGCTATAATGTTAACAGAACAGGAAGATCTTCCTTTTCCATTAATAGGCCTGTGTGACTTGCTTTAAGCTCTGGCCCAGCTCACAGCTGTGATATATCCGGAGTTACATGAAGCCTGAGTCACATGGAGCCTCAACCTCCCACCCTAAGACATTGTTTTATGTGTTTATTTTGGCTATCCCTTTTACATGGCTGTGGAAGTTATATTGATACGAGTTACCCCTGAAGTCCCACCAGGCTATGTAATGGACATGAAAGATCTTGGGGCTGAGTATAATATTAATGGAATAGGTAGATCTTCCCTGTCCATTCATAGACCTATTTGATCTGCTTTGAGCTCTGGCCCAGCTCATGGCTGTGATACATCCTGAGTCACATGGAGCCCATGGTGGGAGGAGCTTGCCCAACAGAAAAAGAGCGAGAAGTGAGAGAGAGGCAGAACTGAGGGAGAGAAGCTAGCATGAGTGAGAGAAGGAGGAATTTTCCTGTGGGAACTTGTTTATGGGGAGGTGTAACAGAAGGAATGCTTGAGATGCCAGTGCTGCCTGGATTGGCGATGTGTACAAACTTTTTTTTAATTATTATTTATTTAATATTTTTAGTTTTCAGCATTTATTTCCACAAGAGCTTTAATTACAAATTTTCTCCCCATTTCTACCCTCCCCCCCCACTCCAAGATGGCATATATTCTGATTGCCCCTGTTCCCCAGTCAGCCCTCCCTTCTGTCATCTCACTTCACCCCCCATCCCCTTTTCCCTTACTTTCTTGTATGGCAAGATAGATTTCTATACCCCATTGCCTGCATATCTTATTTCCCAGCTGCATGCAAAAACAACTTTTTTTTTTGAACATCTGCTTTTAAAACTTTAGTTTCAAATTCTCTCCCCTCTTCCCTACCCACCCACCCTCCCAAAGAAGGCAAACAATTCAACATGGGCCACACATGTATCACTATGTATAACACTTCCACAATACTCATGTTGTAAAAGACTAACTATATTTTGCTCCTTCCTATCCTATCCCCCTTTATTCAATTTTCTCACTTGACTCTGTCACCTTTCGAAAGTGTTTGCTTTTGATTACCTCCTCCCCCTGTCTGCCCTCCCATTTGTCCCCCCCTTTTTCATCTCCTTCCTCCTTCTTTCCTGTGGGGTAAGATATCCATTTGAGTGTGTATGTTATTCCCTCCTCAGGTCAAATCCAATGAGAGCAAGATTCATGCATTCCCCCTTACCTGCCCCCTCTTCCCTTCCAACAGAACTGCATTTTCTTGCCACTTTTATGTAAGATAATTTACCCCATTCTATCTCTCCCTTTCTCTCTCTCTCAATATATTCCTCTCTCATCCCTTAATTTGATTTTATTTTTTTAGATATCACCCCTTCATATTCAACTCACCCTGTGCTCTCTGTCTCTATATATACATATAATATCTACACACATATATAAGTATGTATGTACGTGTATACGTACGTATATTCCCTTCAGTTACCCTAATACTGGGGTCTCGTGAATTATACACATCATCTTTCCATGTCGGAATGTAAACAAAACAGTTCAACTTTAGTAAGTCCCTTATGATTTCTCTTTCTTGTTTACCTTTTCATGCTTCTCTTGATTCTTGTGTTTGAAAGTCAAATTTTCTATTCAGTTCTGGTCTTTTCACTGAGAAAGCTTGAAAGTCCTCTATTTTATTGAAAATCCAAATTTTGCCTTGGAGCATGACACTCAGTTTCGCTGGGTAGGTGATTCTTGGTTTTAATCCTAGCTCCACTGACCTCTGGAATATCATATTCAAAGCCCTTGATCCCTTAATGTAGAAGCTGCTAGATCTTGTGTTATCCTGATTGTGTTTCCACAATACTCAAATTGTTTCTTTCTGGCTGCTTGCAGTATTTCCTCCTTGATCTGGGAACTCTGGAATTTGGCAACAATATTCCTAGGAGATTTCTTTTTGGGATCTTTTTCAGGAGGTGATCTGTGGATTCTTTCGATTTCTACTTTATCCTCTGGCTCTAGAATATCAGGGCAGCTTTCCTTGACAATTTCTTGCAAGATGATATCTAGGCTCTTTTTTGAATCATGGCTTTCAGGTAGTCCAATCATTTTTAAATTCTCTCTCTTGGATGTATTTTCCAGGTTACTGGTTTTTCCAATGACATAGTTCACACTGTCTTACATTTTTTCATTCCTTGAGTTCTGTTTTATAATATCTTGATTTCTCATAAAGTCACTAGCTTTCGCTTGCTCCAATCTAATTTTTAAGGTGGTATTTTCTTCAGCGGTCTTTTGGACCTCCTTTCAAGGCATTCTTCTCCTCATTGGCTTTTTGGAGCTCTTTTGCCATTTGAGTTAGTCTATTTTTTTAAGGTGTTGTTTTCTTCAGTATTTTCTTGGGTCTCCTTTAGCAAGTCATTGACTTGTTCTTCATGGTTTTTTTTTTTTTTCTACATCACTCTCATTCCTCTTCCCAGTTTTTTCTCTACTTCTCTAACTTGCTTTTCCAAATCCTTTTTGACCTCTTCCATGGCCTGAGACCAGGTCATGTTTTTCTTGGAGGCTTGTCACGTAGGCTCTTTGACTTTGTTAACTTCTGGCTGTATGTTTTGGTCTTCTTGTCACCAAAGAAAGATTCCAAAGTCTGAGTCTGAATCTGAGAGCATTTTCACTGCTTGTTCACATTCCCAGCCAACTACTTGACCCTTGAGCTTTTTGTTGGGGTATGACTGCTTGTAGAGAGTTCTTTGTTCCAAGCTTAAGGGGCTACACTGTTGTTTTCAGATCTATTTCTACACAGCAAGCTCTGCCACACCAGCACTCCTCCTCCCCTAAGAACTGCCAACCCGGATCTTGACTCCTATCTAAGCAGGCTCTGCACTCCTGCTCTGATCTGCCACTTAATTCCTCCCACCAGGCAGGCCTAGGGTCAGAAGTAACTGCAGCTGTAGCACTGTAAGCAGCCTCAAAGCTGCTCCTTTCACTTCATCCCGCAGTTTTTTTCCCACTAACCTACTCTGTTGACTTTGGTGTTTGTGGGTTGAGAAGTAACTGTCACAGCTCACTGATTCAAGGATTCAGAGCGCTAAGACCTGTTCTGCCTGGTTCCTGGTCTGGTTAGTCCAGGTGCGGCCCAAGCTGGGCTCTGCTCCGCTCTGCTCCCAGCACTGTGCGATAGACCTTACCCAGCGACCATCCAGGCTGTCCTGGGCTGGAGCTCTGCTTCCCTCTGCTATTTTGTGGGTTCTGCAGTTCTAGAATTTGTTCAGAGCCATTTTTTATAGGTGTTTGGAGGGTCCTGGGGGAGAGCTTTAGGCAAGTCCCTGCCTTCCAGCCGCCATCTTGGCTCCTCCTGTGTACAAACTTTTTTGTTACTATGGTAAATTTTTCTTTCTGGTATCTGAATAAATATTTTGGTTTTGTCTTGGAGGAAGAGAGCTTATTGTATTTTGCAATTCTACCCTGGAAATATATCTGCATATTCATAGCACTGGGGTTACAGTAGTGAGGGGCCAATATTATGAAGGGATTTAAAAGCCAAAAAGAGGATTTTACATTTGATCTTAGAGATGATAGGGAGCCACAGGAGTGAAATGAATAGAAAAGGTGACAAGGCAAATCTGTATTTTAGCAAGATCACTTTGATATCTGTGTAGCAGAAGTGGGGAAATATGTGGGGCAGAGAGGCCAACCAGCAGGCTCTTACAACAGTGTTGATGCATAAGTTGATGATGATGGCCTGTACTGGGGCAATGGCAGTATTAAAGAAGAGAAGTGGCCACACAGAAGATATACTGCAAAAAGTAAAGTGAAAGTCTCAATGACAGATTGTATCCAGAGGACAGAGGGTGTGATAAGAGTGAGGAGTTGATGATGACACCTAGGTTATGAGTCTAGGTGGTTGGGAGTACAGCGGTGCCCTTGACAACAATAGGGAGGTTAGCAAGAAGGGAGACCTTGGGGGAAAAGATAATGAGTTCAGTTTTTAACAGGTTTTTAAGAAGGCCATGACCAAAAAGAAAAAGTGTAGACATATTTCAAGAAATTATAAAACTGCCCAGATCTTTTAGAAATAAAAAGCATAGTAAAAAAACAAAGTATCCACTGGGGGTAGTAGGTAGCCCAGTGATAGAACACCAGTCCTACAGTCAGGAAGACTATAATAGCAGTTTAGATTGGAAGACCTTTCCCACTCATTAATATGCCATGTGACCTGCTTACATCATAGGAAGCCTAAGTCACATGTGGTGGGAGAAGCTTACTGAGAGGAAAAGGAAGTTATGTCACAGGAAATGCAGAGACAGCCATTATGGCTGTTAATGGCTGTCATGATAGCTAGAGCTGAGGTAAAGATAGCCAACCTCTGATAACTGTGCTGTAAGTTTTGTGGGAAGCCCCCAGCAGGGAGTCAGAGAGGTTTGGGGATGGCAAGGCCCCTTGCTGTTATGATAAAGTGGGCTGACTGGTTGTGGGAGCAGATTGCCTGGTTAAGGGATATGGTTATCTGGTGTCTGAATAAATGATTTACTTCTTCTACCTTCTATATGAAGAGTCTTCTGTACTTTGTGATACAGAACTACACAGGCATATTCAGTTATCGTTCATGTTGTGTTTATTCCTTTGCTGTTACAAGGACCTAAGTTCAAATCCTGCCACATATACTAGCAGTGTGATCCTGGGCAAGTCACTTACCCCCAACTGCCTCAAAAAAAAAGTATCCACTGGCATGGAACACAGGTAAGGCAGTAAGAATGGGAAGCATCTACAAGATCACAAAAAACTACTGATTACATTTTGACAGGAATTATTTGTTACTAAAGTGGGAGTTACTCCTGAATATCGGACCATCAGATTTTTAGGACACAGTTCAAAATTAATACAAAGTTAACAGAATAAAAATGAGGAAAAAATAAGGCATGCAATTAAAATAACTCAATCCTTACCTGTTTAAACAGGTTATTGATAAGGAAAAATAGAATATGGACAAGGAAAAAGGCAACCCTCAACCACATTAACTTCAAACAGAAGTTTATATGATATACATCAACTACTAGAGGAAAGACTAAAGGTGCCTAAAAAAGTGCCTAAGTCAAGGGGAAAGAAATGGCAGCCAAGGACAACACCAGCTGAAAACAAAACTCATTTGCAAAAAGCTTATGAATAAGGATACCAGAAGATTATGAACAGTTATCAACATAAAAGAGAAAGAGAACAGGGCAAAAACAGTTTATAAGAAGCTTATGATGGGAGATCTGACTAAGCAAAGTTATCCTGACATAACTGAAGGACTAAAATGGGAACCAACAAAATAATTATAGAAAAAGGTTTTTTTAAACAAACGTCACTTTCAAGGACAGTGCAGTTACCACATAGAGACAGTCCCAGATATGCTTATAGAAAAGGTAGAAGTGATATTAAAGAGAACAAAGACAGGTAAAGAATCTTGATTTGATCAACTGTACACAAAGGACACCTATGCTAAAAGCAATGCAAATATGAAGACACTGAGGGCTTGACTAATAAGGTCTCTTAAAGTGGGATAAAATAGCAGAGAAGTAAAATTAAAAAAAAAAACTTGGTGCCTAATAATACCGAAAAATAGAACTAAGAGAACATCAACAATTATAAGCTCTATGCCTACTTTTTCAGCTACAAAATCTTTTTGATGAGAATAGTCTACTGAAAGAGAGTATTTGTTGACAGTTTTTGCAGAGAATAAGGATGGTTTCAAAAGTGATATTTTACAGCAAACAACATCAAACAATCAACTGAAAGATATAGAGTATATAGGAGCTTCCTGGTTACTTGAGTACAAAAGAGCCATGAAAAGCTCCAGGTGCTTTTGGATGCTTTGTTAGCCAACCACTATGGGCAATACAGAAGAGCATCACTCAGCTGAATCAATTCATGGTGTCCTTAACGTATACATTTACTGAATATCCTTCTCCTACTATGGCTAAGTAAAACTCCCTTTGTTAATTGTTGAAACACTGTCAAGCATCTCATTTCATTCTAATATTTAACATAAGCTACCAGAAAATTGGCCACTATCAATCTCAGGCTACATACATTAATCTCAGATCTTCACTTCCCTTTTACTAAACATTCTCTTCAAGATTTAAATTTATGAGCCTATGATCATAATTCAATACAAACTAAAGCTAATTGGAATATAGATCCAGTATTTCTCCTTTCAGCACTTAAAATTTCTGAAAGGTATTTCAGAATAAAAATCAATTGACCAGCATTTATTAAGAGCATAATAACGTGCCAAGCACTGTGCTAAATGAAGGGAATACAAAGTGAGAAAGCCTTGACTTCCAAAACTTACACTACATTGGAGAAGACCTACATATGTGACAGATAGATACAAATATAGATACACACATATAAGATTAATATAGAGTATGTGTGTGTGTGTGTATGTGTGTATGTATGTATAAGATTAATATAGAAGCTATGGGGAGAGGGGCTTTGACACATGCAGCTGGATCAAAAAAGATCTGTTGTAAAAGGTGCTCCAATCACCTGGCTCAAATAAAATACATCCTATGATTCTGAAAACTTGAAAATGTGACTAGTGAATCACTGTCAATGATATCTGATAAATCATGGAAAATAGTAGAGTATGATAGGACCAATATCTACCAGGGTTCCCTTCTCCTCCTGCAACAGGGATTAGTTTTCTCTAAAAGGGAGCAAAGCTTTCCTGGAAAACTAAGTGGATGACAAATCCAATGCATCTGAAGACAGACATTCCTCCCCCTCCCCACCTGGTGGATCCCTGAAGACCACACAAGTAATATTACTCTGCCCTGATGACCAGGCAAATGCAAGACAGCCACATATTTTGAAGCCAGGCGCCACTGTATCCTTGTTGCATATTCTTGCTAAGTCAGGGCAAAGTAAACCTTGTGTTAAGTATTCATGACAGGTGACTTAAGAGTATCTTGTTACATCCCAAAATAAAAAAAAAAAGATGTTGGTATCAGTCTCTCTTCTAACAAAGAGGTGCTAGAAGATTGGAGTAGGGCAAATATCTCAATTCTCAAAAAAATGAAAGATAACAAAGTGTGTAAAACACAGACAATTGATCTTAACTTCTATTCCTGGGGAAAACATAGAGTGAATCATTAGACAACTGGTGCACATTTTAAAATTTAAATAATGATTATGAAAAGCCAGCACAACTCCTTAAAAAATATGTCTTGCTAAGCTAACCTCATTCTCTTTTTTGACAAGAGTACTAAACTAGTAGGTAAGAGGAATACTACAGATATAGATTAACCATATTCTAGCCAAGTTTTTTTTTTCTTAAACTAGTTCAGAGTATCCTTGTGAAATGCTGGAGAATATCTACTAGACAAAAATACAGCCAGATAGATTCAAAACTGGTTGGATGTTAATGATTATGTTGAAATAGCAAGCTCTCCAGGAAAGTACCCTAAGTCTGATCAAGCAACTTCAGTCATCTCCATAGTCTCAAATGAAGGTGTCAAACTCACAGCACCTGGCAAATCAAACAAGTAAATAAAAACACAAAAACAACAAGGAAAAGGTAAATTTGTGGTTTTCTAAGTCAATAACCCTTTTTATTTGAGTTTGATACCACTAGCCTAAGATACCAAGAACTCTAATGAGGTAACAACACAATAAACAGCAGAAAAGTTACTAATCCCTAATGCAATCCTCACATCCCCTCTCCCATCAGCCACCAGGCTCTGTCAAGACTATACAAGCTGACTTATGGGCCTACAATAGAACTCAGTTCTGCCTCCACTATTTTCCCTCTGCTGGGGAGAGCCAAAAACCAAAAGACTGCTCTGACCAGAACTGAATCTGGAAGCCCACTTTAGTGGAACAGTGCTCAGTGAGAAAAGTGAGGAAAAGAGGGGAACTGAGGCAGAAAGCCAGCTTCTGTGTGTGACTCCACCAGTTCTGAAAAAAAGAGGGGGTAAGAGACTAGAGTCCAAGTGTGGCCAGTTCTGATCTCCCAGAAGTCATCTGATACAAAGACCAGAGTTGTAAAAGATGAATTTCCCAGCATGGGAAGAAGCTGAGATAGTGTTGAGTTTCTAGCCAGCAGAAAACTACCATCAAGAGAGAAGTAGTAAAAAAGTGATCAATAGGGGACTATAAAGTAAAAGACTATAATTATGAAAGATTTCAGAAGAAAACTAAAAGACCTCGAGAACAAAAATATAAACCAATGAGGGAATATGGCCTCCAAAGCACCTAAATAAGTCCAGCCATCTATGAATAAATATTTCAAGATAAAGGAAAACAAAATTAACAACTGTTAAGGCAGAGGACCTTCTAGATTCCCAAGAGAGCACGGAACCACAAAAGGATGTTCCAAATGGCTTAAAATAAGAGTTGTGAAAACAGAATTCCAGGCTTGCACAGCAAAAATAATCGGCAGAATAGAAAAACTTGAAACTTCACCACAGAAACAATTGAGAGAACTGACTGGGAATGCAAATACAAAGAAGTAAAAAACAAACTGAAAAAAAGAGAGAGGTAAAAGCAATAATGTTTAAAAACTATGATCTCCAAAGAAGTAAAACATATTGATCTCTTGGATAGGATGCATAGACAATTTAAGGATTATAGATCTCCCAGAACACCAGTCAAAGAACCTTAACAACATAACAAAAGAAATGTAAGAAAACTTCCCAGAACTTCTGAACAAAGAAAACAAAGTGCCAGTCAAAAGAATTTACAGAGTACTTGGGGGATAGAAAGTAGGGGGAGGAACCTTATGCTACAAACTCCAAGGATACAGTGGTTAAATTTCACAATTCCAATGACAAATAACAAATTCTAAAAAAAACAAAAAGAAAAATCATTAAATATAAAGGAATGGAAATTTGGAAAGACTATTCTGTACCCAACAGAAACTCAAGGAGACACTGGAATAATGTGTTCAGATGAGGAAAAAAAAAAAGCCAAGAGGGTGACATCCACTGAAAAACTGAATTTAATCATCAATAAAAAGAGACGTTCAATAAAAGAGATATTTGAAGCATTCCAACAAAGAAAACCATGCCTGAGCATATTATTTGCTTTGCAAACACCCCAAACAACAGAAATGCAAGAAAACTAAACAATCCAGGAAGGGAGGGTAATGAAATAACTTACCCCAGGAAAAAAGAAAAGCATAAACAAAAAGAGAAAGGTACCTATGAGGTTAACAACAGTAAGTAACAAGACAGACCATCACAGATTTCTTTCTTAAAGCACACAAGGAGACAAGGCTAAAAGCAGAAATGAAACAAGTGATGGCAGAAGAACAGGCCTGAAATGTCATGCCCTAAACCTCATTAACTCTCTGCCTATAGGTCAATCAATGTTTTTGTGGGACTAAAGTGCACAATGGAAGGGTATGTAGAAGCGAGGGGAAGAATAAGATAAAGGGGAATAGGATGTACCCTAAGCAAGTCAAGGGTTAACAAGAAAGGGAAAATAGTCTCATGAAAAAAGGAGCTAGTTGACTGATCGCTGAGTGACCTTTTCTACACCAATGGAACTTTTATAAAAATTAACCATGTATTTGGACACTGAGATAATACAAATAAGTAGAATAAGGATAAATGTAGTCTTATATTTGAGTACAAAAAAAAATCAATCTCACAAATACCAGATAAAGGAGACACAGTTAAAAATCAGTTGTTCTTTAAAAAGTGTAGGAGTTTCAATGGACTACAAGATCAGTTTGGGTCTGAAGAGTAATGACTGATACTGAACCTACAATGGGGGGAACTGGGGGAGGGGAGGCTAATGTAATCTTGGACTTCATTGAAAGGCATAGTTTCCAGGAATAAGGAGGTGACAGTTCACCGTACTATGTTCCCACAAGAACTAATCTCAAATGATGTGTTTATTTCTGGGCATCACAGTTTAAGAAGGCCAATGGTAAGCTAGAGAATGATCAGGAAGGCAATCAGGATGGTGAAGAACAGTAAGGCAGGGACTCACCTAAGCTATCCTCCAAACCCCTGCATATACCCTTAAAAATGACTATAAACAAATTTTAGAGTAGCAGAACTTACAAAAAGATGGAAGTGAAATACATTCCTAGCCCAAGACAATATGGAAGGTTGGCAGGAAAGGTCTGATGCACCATGGTGAGAGAGGAGCTCAGTCCAGAGCAGGCCATGCCAGCACTGCCCCTGCCCCAGCAAACCAGGAGCAGGCCTTAGGAATGACTGAATCAGTAGGAAGGAGATTAAAGGAGAATTTTGCTAACATTAAACCATGACTCTGTTCCTTTGCCCATACGCAGATCCACATCATAGCCCTGGGTGACAGTCCCAGGGTGAGGGGGAGCAGTAGCATAGCAGAGCCTGTGGCCACAGTGGAGAGGGGTCTCTCCTCACAATTCCAGGGCAGAAAAAGTGCTTGTGGTCACTGCTCACAGATTGAGAGTACAGGCCAGGAGAGTAGTAAACATCTCTCCTTAGATCATTAACACCTTGGAAGTACTGAAAACTTACAAGCCCCTAGAAGTATCTCTGGAAGTAGCCACACACAAAAAAAAAAAAACAAAAAAAAAACACTCTCACTTGGGCTAGTGCACCCAACACCATGGAAGCAGAACCCTACTTTAACAAAGAGTAATAGGCTAGGAAAATGAGCAAACAACAGGGGAAAAAAAAATCTGACTATAGAGAGTTACTACGGTGACAAGGTAGATCAAAACTCAGAAGAAGACAACAAAGTCAAAGCTCTTACATCCAAAGCCTCCAAGGAAAATATGAGTTGGTCTCAGGCCATGGAAGAGCTTAAAAATGATTTTGAAAATCAAGTAAGAGAGGCAGAGGAAAAACTGGAAAGAAAAATGAGAATGGTACAAGAAAATAATGAAAGATGAGTCAAGAGCTTGGTAAAAGAAACACAAAAAATACTAAAGAAAATAACACCTTAAAAAATACTAGGCCAAATAGCAAAACAGGTCCAAAAAGCCAATGAGAAGACTGCCTTAAAAGAAATGGCAAAAATTAAATTGAGGAAGACTCTTAAGAAATATTCAAATTATCCAGGTGTAGTGGCCAATACCTAAAATCCCTACTACCAAAAAGGCTGAGGCTTGATCATAACCTCTTGAGTTTTAGTTTTGAGCTGCAGTAGTGGTGCTAAGATGATGTGGGTGTCTAAAGTAAGTTTGGTATTAATGGAACTGGAGTGGAGGAGCCACCAAGTTGCCTATGGAAAGGTAACTTACTTACGCTTATATATGCCTGAATCAACTGATAATATAGATCACAATCACATCCAGATTTAATACTCAAGGGCTTATTTGCATGACTTATGTGCTGTATTGTATTCTCCTTCACTTGGAAGAGGTTCACTTTCTAGTCTAGCTCTTCTTGACTTGGATTTGATCTTTTCTTCTTATTGAAAAAAATTCAATGTATTTATGCAGAGATGTGCTCTTAAATATCCAATAATTTTCCCACAGAGCTTCACTCCCTCCTCTGCCCCTCACCATCCCCTATTCTCTCCTTAAGAGAAGCCTGCCCATTTTAGAAATCTCAGCCCTAACATCCTGTTCCTTAACAAGAAAGATGACAAAAATTTGAGTCGGGGCCAAGATGGCAGAGTAAAAGTAGGTACTTGCTTGAGTTCTCCCCCAAACCCCTCCAAATACCTGTAAAAATGACTCAAACAAGTCCTAGAGCTACAGAACCCACAAAATGACAGAGTGAAACAAATCTCCAGCCCAACACAACCTGGAAGGTAGACAGGAAAGGTCTATCACACTGGGCTGGGAGTGGAGCACAGTCCAGCGAGGGCAGCACTGGCACAGATGGAGCTGGAGTAGGCCTCAGGGGACTGAATCATTGGCAGCTGTGGTGCTTTCCAGACTTCTCAACCCACAGACAACAAAGACAGCATAGAAGGTCAGTGGGAAAACTCTGACGGACCTGGGTGAGAGAAAAATTCGGGTCCAGCCCCAGGGTGGCGGAGGTGGTGGTGGTGGCGGCCGTGGCAGCAACAGCAGGAGCAGCAGCTGCTTCCTGAGCTCTAGGCCCAACAACAGTGGGGTAATCAAGTGGCTGATCAGAGAGAGATTGCAGGAATCTCTTTGCTGGTGCTGAGGCATGATTCTCTTGCTTTGCCTTACTTGGACCTGGGTCACAGTCCTAGGTGGCAGTCCTGGGTTGAGAAGGAGCACTGGCATGGCAGAGCTTGTGGTGTCTGTGAAGAAGGAATCCTTCTCAGTTCCAAGTCAGAAAACAGTGCTTGAGGTCACTCAGAGACCACAGCAGAGGCCAGGAGAAAAGTAAACACCTCTCCTTTGATCATACCACCTTAGAAGAAATGAAAATTTACAGGTGCCTAGAAGTATCTCTGAAAACAGCCACAAAAAAAACCCAGAAGATTGGGACAGAGCACTCTCCACTGTGGAAGAAGAGTCCTACGTTGACCAAGAGCTCTAAAGTCAAGAAATTGGCTGGGGAAATGAGCAGACAGCATAAAATAACTCAGACTATAGAATCTTACTTTGGTGACAAAGATCAAAACATACAACCAGAAGAAGACAACGAAGTCAAAGCTGCTACATGCAAAGACTCCAATAAAAATATGAATTGGTCACAAGCCAGTTCAAAAAGGATTTGGAAAACCAAGTAAGAGAACTAGAGGAAAAATTGGGAAGAGAAATGAGAATGATGCAAGAAAATCATGAAAAATGAGTCAACAGCTTGCTAAAGGAGACCCAAAAAAATACTGAAGAAAATAACACCTTAAAAAACAGACTAATCCAAATGGCAAAAGAGATCCAAAAAGCCAATGAGAAGAATGCCTTAAAAAAGCAGAATTGGCCAAATGGAAAAAGGAGATCCAAAAGCTCACCGAAGAAAATAATTCTTTAAAAATTAGAATGGAGCAAATGGAAACTAATGACTTTATGAGAAATCAAAAATATAAAACAGAACCAAAAGAATGAAAAAATAGAAGACAATGTGAAATATCTCAATGGAAAAACCACTGACCTGGAAAATAGATCCAGGAGAGATAATTTTAAAATTATTGGACTACCTGAAAGCCACGATCAAAAAAAGAACCTAGACATCATCTTTCAAGAAATTATCAAGGAAAACTGCTCTGATATTCTAGAACCAGAAAGTAAAATAGGTATTGAAAGAATCCACAGATCACCTCTTGAAAAAGATCCCAAAAGGAAAATTCCTAAGAATTCTATAGCCAAATTCGAGAGTTCCTAGGTCAAGGAGAAAATATTGCAAGCGGCCAGAAAGAAAAAAATTAAAGTACTGTGGAAACATAATCAGGATAACACAAGATCTAGCAACTTCTACATTAAAGTATTGAAGGGTTTGGAATATGATATTCCAGAGGTCAAAAGAGCTAGGATTAAAACCAAGAATCACCTACCCAGCAAAACTGAGTATAATACTTCAGGGGAAAAAATGGATATTCAATGAAATAAAGGACTTTTAAGCATTCTTGATGAAAAGACCAGAGCTGAATAGAAAATGTGTTTTTCAAATACAAGAATCAAGAGAAGCATAAACAAATAAACAGGAAAGAGAAATCATAAGGGACTTATTAAAGTTGAACTGTTTATATTCTTTTTTTTTTCATTCTTACATGAAAAGATGATATCTGTAACTCATGAGACCTTTCTCAGTATTAGGGTGGTTGAAGGAAATACGCGTGTGCGCGCGCGCGCGCACACACACACACATACATATGCAGCGGGCACACGGTGAGTTGAATATGAAGGGATGATATCTAAAAAATAAAATTAAGGGGTGAAAGAGGAATATATTGGCAGAAGGAGAAAGGGAGAGTTAGAATGAGGTAAATTATCTCACATAAAAGAGGCAAGAAAATGTTGTTACAATGGAGAGGAAGCAGGGGAGGTGAAAGAGAATGAGTGAATCTTGCTCTCATCAGATTTGACTTGAGGAGGGAATAATATACACACTCAATTGCGTATCTTACCCTACAGGAAAGTAGGGGGGAAGGGGATAAGGGAGGGGGATGATAGAAGGGAGGGCATACTGGGGGAAGGGGTAGTCAGAAGCAAACACTTTTGAAAAAGGACCAGGTCAAAGGAGAAAATAGAAGAAATGGATGGCAGGATAGGATGGCGGGAAATACAGTTAGTCTTTTACAACATGACTATTATGGAAGTGTTTTGCATAACTACACATGTATAACCTATACTGAATTGCTTACTTTCTCAATGAGGGTGGGTGGGGAGGGAAGGAGGGAGAGAATTTGGAACTCAAAGTTTTAAAAACAAATGTTAGAAACTGTTTTTACATGCAACTGGGAAATAAGATATATGGGCAATGGGGTATAAAAATCTATCTTGCCCTACAAGAAAGTAAGGGGGAAGAGGATAAGGGGTGGCAGGGTGATAGAAGGGAGGGCAAACTGGGGGAAGGAATAATCAGAATGCATGCCATCTTGGGGTAGGGAGGAAGGGAGAGATGGGGAGAAAATTTGGAACTCAAAATCTTGTGAAAATGAATACTGAAAACTAAAAATAAATTAATTTAAAAATTTGGGGAAAGAAAAAAACAAAGAGTAAAGAAGGGTATAGGATAAAATGAAGGGTTAAGTGGGCAGAACACAGAACAAAGTCTTTAAAAATAGAGCACAATGCTTGAATTTAAAATGAAATCATAAAAAAAAACCTTTAGTTTGACTGACAACTGACTACATGGATTATGGCATAATTTAGGCTCCCAGTGAGAAAGAAGTTAAAAGTTTACCCAAGAAAGACTATACTTTCCCATTCTATCAAGCACCCTAATTTCTGGAGAAAAAACAAAAAGAAATAATGAACAAAAGTCAATGGAAAAAAAAGAGATCCTACTCCCAAAGAGGAGATTAAGATGATTACAGAGAAAATAATCATTTTAGAAGCATATGTGCAAGGCTACCTATTTAAGTCCCATTTCTCTGCCAGAAGATAAAAGCATAAAAAAATTTTATGTAGCCCACTGGTAGATCCCAAGCAATGGTTTCCACATAGGGAAAAAACAGCTGCTCACACTGCCTCCATTTTATCTCCAATAGCTGAAACATGGCAGAGTTATGAAGGAAACAGTGTTGTTCTAAGCTTCTCCCAACTTTTTAGGCACCTAGGATGTACCTGCTTTCTTCCCCAATTTCCTAACAAGAAAAAACTTTACACCAATCATTTATACTTCCTGATTATACTTCAGGGAAGTAGTTTAGAGGACTTAATAAGTCACCCAAATTAAAGAATAC
Source organism: Trichosurus vulpecula (assembly GCF_011100635.1). Taxonomy (NCBI): domain Eukaryota; kingdom Metazoa; phylum Chordata; class Mammalia; order Diprotodontia; family Phalangeridae; genus Trichosurus; species Trichosurus vulpecula. The sequence continues at coordinate 137,616,395 of NC_050580.1, read as the reverse complement.
TTAAAAGAACAGCAGGTAATGGGTAAACCTGATCTTTACAGATGTACAGTGGAGAAAAGAAAATTATAATGGATGGCCCCTCTATCCCTGGTACTCATTGCTATACCAGGTAGAATGGCATAGCTTACCCTATGTATGGCTTCTGGAGACGTATTTCAAATTCCTGCTGAAAAAGAAAAGGGCCACAAGCTGCTTTCGGTAATAACTTACAGCCCCCATCCTAATTTAAATTTGGCTGGCTACCTTTACTCTTTTCCCCCTATCTTTTACCATTCTAAAATCATGTCCTGCTTCCTCCCACCATAATGTTTCTCCTTCCACAGCCACAGAGCTATAAAATAAAAGGGAGACAAAATCCAGTCTTTCCCCATTCTTATGTCATGGTCTGCACCCTGGATCTCTGGTACTTCAAACTGCTAACACAGCTTTTCACATAAGTCATAAATCCCAAGCATCCATAAGACAGCAGAGCCAGAGCATTTGCTGAAGAACTGATTTGAAGGCAAGGGACTCAAACGTGAGGAAGAACACAGTGTGGTTCAGCTCCGGTCTACAGGAGTAAGGCTGAAGGGAACCTCCATTCTTTTGGCAGTCAGATTCAGTATTTTGTGCCAATAGGGGAAATGAGCCTATGTTTTTCTGTGTTCAGGATATAGGACTTTCATTTAACATGTGAGTGAAATATGTGCTTATATCAGAATTAGATTATATATTACCAAGGGCAAAAATGACACAAACCATGTCTCATTCTACACTCCAAGTCTTTCACTCTCCACCAAAAGGCGGACAGCATATTCCATCATTAGTCCTCTGTACTCATTGTTGGTCACACTTTCAAATTCTTTCAAAGTTATTTCTTTTCATCACATTGTTGCCATTGTATAAATTGTTCTCCTGGTTCTGTTTACTTCACTCTGCATCAATTCATACAAGTCTTCCAGGGTTCTTTGAAACCATCCCCCTGCATCATTTCTTACAGCAAAATATTTCATCACATTTATATACTCTTACTTGCTCAGTCATTCCCTAATTCATGGGATTCCCCTCTCAAATTCCCATTCTTTGCCAACTCAAGAAGAGCTATGAATATTCCTTGGATATTACTTAGAGTCTGTTTTGCTCAGGATTAATCCCTCCTTAAATCTACCATCCTTCTAACTTCCCCTTTTGCTTTTCTTCCCCTTTTCCTCTTATTTCTCTGTTGATTGAAATGGATTCCTGTATCCAACTGTTTGTGTATATTCTTCCCTCTTTTGACTAGTTCAGATAAGAAGAAAGTTCAATTGTTAGCAGCTCCCAGTCACTCCTCATTTGTACAGATTTCTATTTGCACACCCTTGCTATGTGAAAGAATTTTCCCTAACTCTCCTTCCTTCATCCCCTCCACTTCTCTTCTTCTCGCTTTACATTATTTTCTTAAGATCATGCAAAATAAATGCCAGGTAATTTGATGGTAGTAATTTGATGGTAAAGGTATCAGCAACTGAGAACAACAGAAAAAGTCTGAGGTAGGAAGTAGCACATAAAGTAAGCTTTGAAGAAAACTAAAGATTGTAAGAGATGAAGATGAGGAAGGAATGCATTCCAGACATAAATTCTACTTAGGGCAAAGAGGTAGAAAATGAAATGATATGTTATATATGAAAAACAGGAAGAATGTCAGTTTGGCTGAACCAAAAACTGCACAAAAAGGAAGCTGGGAAGGTAGGTTGAAGCTAGGAATGTAAAGGGCCTGAAATGCCAAAGAGAAGCTTTAGTTTCTTCTTAGAGGAAACAGAGAGCCAGGGAAGTTAGTTCCCATGATCAGACTTACACTTTTAAAAAAATCACTTTTTCAGCTATGTGGAAGATAGGCTAGAAAGAGACCTGAGGGTTTTTCAATATTCCAGGTGACAATTAATGAGGAACTGAATACAGTGTTTGCTGTAAGAGTCAAGAGAAGGGGGCATACACAGCATGAAAGAGTGAGAAGTTAAAAACAACTCAAGTTGGGGCAGCTAGGTGGCCCAGTGAGTAGAGCACCAGCCCTGGAGTCAGGAGGACCTGAGTTCAAATCCGGTCTCGACACTTGACACACTTACTAGCTGTGTGACCTTGAGCAAGTCACTTAACCCCAATTGCCTTCCCTTCCCCCCTGCAAAAAAACAAAACAAAAAAAAAAAAACTCAAGTTTATGAACCTACTATGTGACCAGAAGGATGGAAGTGTCCTAGACAGAACTGGCGAAGTTTGGAATGAAAATAAATGGGAGGAGGAGGGAAGATAATGAAATCTTCTGGGGACATATTAAGTTGAAGATGTCTATGAGACATCATAGGCATGATGTCTTGAAATGTACAACCCATAGTTTGTGGTGTTTAGGAATAAAACTAGGGTTGCATATGTGGATCTGGAAGTCATTTGCACAGAGCTGCAAATTTGTTTTATCTAATCTTAACTGGGCCCTCACTATAGCAAGGTAATCCTTTATTCCTCCCTAGTTCATTTTCACTTTATTCCCTACAGGGGTTGTATGAATGGTCTCTTTTGGAGGTCTCTTTGGAGCCTCCCAATGAACTCTCTCTCCCTCCACTATCAAAAGAGAAGGCCTCACCTCATATTTTGTTCAGGAAAATAGATGCTATTTTCTGTGGGCTTCCTCTTCTAGGAAGTCATTCCTGATGCTCCTAGTAAGTAACAACCTTCCCCCAAAACCTCACATGATTCTTTATTTTGTAGCTTTCTAATAACGTACTTATGTAAAATTATCTGCTGCTGTTATCAGTTTGGTAACTTTTCTATTGGAAGGTAAACTCCTCGAAAGCAATGACAGTATATTATCTCAACTTTGTGTTTCCCCTAACATCTAGGACAGAATTCTTTACAAAGTAGATGAAAACTATGGAAAAACATTGAAACTCAACAACTAGAGTGCTAATGGAGGACATATGTACTGCTTTTGTATACCCCTAGAAAGCCATGTGGATCCCAAAAATATACTATTATTTAATTTAGAATTTCTGAAATACTTTTGTTGCTTAAAGTCAACATGAGTTTTAGTTCAAGTTGACATTTTTATAAGAAAGATAATGTGTCATGAGTAATGAAACATTGTGTTGTCTCCCCTTTTGTATCCTTCCCACTTTTGACCAGTTCAGAATGTAACTCCTTAAAAGCAAGGACTCTTACTTTTCTGTTTGTGTGTCCTCAGAGCTTAACACAGTTTGTCGATTCTAAGTGCTTAATAAATGCTTTATTCACTCACTCAATTTAAATTACTTTTCAAAACCACAAAATATTCTTATACAACGTGACAATATTTCAAATATTTAAAGGCATCTTTTTAGTCCACTAAATTATTGGAACTAAGCAACAAGAACTTTCATATGTAAATTAAATATTATGTGAAACCCCCAAAAGAAAAAATGTAAATAATGTAAATGACATACATAAAAGCTAGCTAATAATATAATAAAAATATTTTAAAATTCATTAATAATAAACTTAAGATTTTAATTATACTCAGGGCATACAACTTGAGAATCAGGAGCTGAATAGATGTCAAAATGAAAATTCATACTTTAAGAGAAACTTAAAATATTTAGATGTATATTTTTAGATTTTTAAAATTTTAAAATTTAAAATTTCTTTGAAAAATAAGACTTTTCAGCCAAGTACTGTTATCCTTACATAAAAAATTCTTTGAAGATTTTAAGAACTCAGGGCACAAAAACTATTATGATTATTACAAAAGAACATATTCAAATATAAGGAGAAAACAACTGACATGTAGTACTTTTAAAAATAAATTGTTATTCATATATTTTGCTTTTATATTACCTTCATTTCTCAAGTGTTGTACATACATTATCTCATTTGATACTCACCAAAGCCTTGTGAACTAGGTGCTACAGGTAATTTTATTGGTCTGGACTTGAGCTTTCATTGGTAGAGGGAACTGACCTTGCCAGGCTAAATGACTACCCCATTTTCATAGAACCAGTATGAATTATAAGCAGTAATTGAACCCAGGTATTCTACTGCTTTTATGTAGTGCCCATTATGTACCAGGGACTATGCTAAGAACTTGTGCAAATATTATCTCATTTGAGTCTCATGAACACCTTGTGAGGTAAGTGCTATTATTATCCAAATTTTACAAATGAGGAAACTGAAGTCAGTGACTTGCCCAAGATCACATAGCTAGTAACTGTCTAAAGCTACAGTTGAACTCAGGTCTTCCTGATTCCATGCCCAGGATTCTATCCACTACACTACCTAGCACTATGTGAGAAGCACTACGGATACAAACAAAAGTATGGTAAGAGCTCATACTCTAAAAGGGGGAGATAATACACATAGGTTTCAGTTTCAAGTCAGATCTAAAGGCCCAAGGTCCTTAGGGTACATCGGTGAAACAGATGATATGCATCTTCTTTAGTGTCATTTCCACTGGTAAAACCACATCTTTTCCTGATGATGAATCATACGTAGTACCAAAGAGTACGAAAGTACCCTCCAATGGAAATAGGCAAGTGGTCTGAGGAGAAGTTAATATTCACTCCTACTACTCTTAAGCACATGGTCCTGGGATACCTCCCCCAAGATATGAGAGGAAGTGCTAACTGAGGTGGTGGTGATTTCAGGTAAATATAATCAGCTTACCTGCTTATACGCATACAATACAATACACAATGTGCAGTGTGGCTGGTTTTATCCTCTTCCTATCCTTTCCCTCCTCCCTGCCCCTCACCAAGGAAATATCTCCATGGGTCATCTCTCCTTCCACTGCATCCATGATGCAAAGTTGAGGTTTCCTTAAACAGACAGAAGCTTCTACTACATTCAATACTCTAAGGGTCCTAACCCTTGTTGGTGACTATTCCTAATAACATTATAGCTCTTGAAGCCTCACTAATGTATTTCCCATTCATAAATCAGCCTCTGATACTCAATTAAACAATTATTAAATAAAACATGTACTGAAAATGCAAAACCAACACATAATATTTACAAAACATTCTATATATCCTTATGGTACACACTTCGAGTCCTAGGGTAGTAAGGTACAAATGTAGGAAATAACATGTGGCCAGAACAACTCACAACTCTAAAACTTGGTATGTTCTTTATCAGGAGCTGTCCATAAAAGTTCCTTGATTAGTGTAACTACTATGTGAATGTTTCCACTGCTAAGCTTAGCCATGCTTTGCTATACTAATACTTCACTAGGAATGACATTTCAGCTGCACAAGTCAATCCACTGATTGGCTTTTCTGATGCTCTGATTCTATGCTATCAAACTGCTTAGCTGTACTTGCTCCTTGACAGCAACTGTATCCATCATTTCCAACATCAGGCTTAGCTGATGCAGTGTTATAATGTACAACCCCTTTTTAGGAAAAGGCAATAGCTTTAACCTAAATCAGCAAAAGCCTACCCCAACTCTGCTTCTCCATCTCTCAGCAACAAATGGTAAAACCCCCAGGTATCTTCTGTCTTCTCTTCAGCAAATGTGGCAATGGAGTAAAGTATATTCCCTTCGTTCTTTCTTTTTCTTATCAGCACTTCATATGCAAATGAGTAATTGCATTGTCATGTGCCAATCAGAAACACATATCAGAACACTGAAGGAGACTTATGCCCCAAAGAAGTGAACTGTCAAGGGTCACTTCCCTGAAATACATGTATATTCTCATGGTACCTTCCATTATTCTTCATTATGATCTCTTTAACCACTTCAAATTCAACTCTTACAAAATAGCTGAGGCAAAAGACTGGAATAAAGCTAAGATGGTTAAAATATCAAAGCTAAAATTAATTTTAAGTCAAATTATTTTCTCTGACCAAAAAGTTTTGATTAGTTTAATATCATCTGGGGTTGTTACCCAGAAATTTTTCACTCATGTTAATGAATATATACACAACGTGGATATTTGGGTAGCAAATCACACTTGTAATGAAAAAGTCCAATTAGGCACTTAGCAAATACAAACACTGGTATCCTTTGATACTGTAAAAGAACAAAGCTGGAAAAACAACATGTAGCTGGTTGGCCAACCCTCCCCAAATTCTCTTTGGACTTGTTTCACCTGACCTATACCCATGTTGATTGGTTGAGAGCCCCCAAAAACGAACTACTATGGCTACTGTAGCTCCTGAGTCCCCAGCAAATGTGCCTCTCATTAATAAGTCAACCTACTAACTAAATTAATTCTTAACAAAGGCATTTGCAAAGGGAAAACAAGAATAAATTCACATTCTAGACATAAACCTGAAGTACATTCTCCTCCCGAAGTACACAATATCTGCCGCAGAGAGGGGTTACAAATTTAAAGTACAAGGTAGTGAGGCCTGCATGTGAAGTAAACCATGTAGCCAGGGAAACACATAATTGTAAAACTGCAAGACTCAATTGCCCTGTCTTTCTTAGGAACTGCCCTTACAAAATTCACTGATAGTGCAGTGTCTTTATTGGGCCAGCTGTTCTACTGCTAAGCTGGACTGTTCTTGGCTGTGATTAACTACTCTGCTACAAGGCTGATCTCTGATGGGCCAGGCTGCTTCTCTACCAGGGTAGTGATATTCTCTTTCAGAAAGGGCAGGAAGCCCTCCTCTAATTCTGCTTCCTTGGCTGGGCTCCAAGATAGTTCTACCTCCTAGGCAGCAGGTTGTACTAATCAAATAAGTTATTACTCTTTCACCAACCAACTCTTCCAAGCAGCAAGTGGCAGTGAAGAATGCCTCTCTTCCACATAACAATGCAGTATTTTCTTGGATCAGCCCTTCCTGGTTCTGGGCTGGATCCCCTCAGTAAGGACCTCTTGCTCAAGGGTTCCTAACCTGAAGGCTGTGAACTTTAAAAAAAAAATTGATAATTGTATTTCAATATAATTGGTTTCCTTTGTAACTTTGTGTATTTTATGTTATACATCTAAAAACATTATTCTGAGAAGAGGTCTACAGGCTTTTATCAGACTGCCTTAATGGTCCATGACACACACACACACACAAAAGTTAAGAATCCATTTTGGCTTATTTGATGAATAACCAAATCCTCATCTTTGCCAGCTGGACAATAAACAAGCAATGCACATTTGTCCAATAATCATAATACAGTTTGGAAATTGAGAACTTCCACATAATTCTAAAGTTCTCATGTTGCTCATATACAAATAAGCACATGTTAAAATAAGGCACTATGGCCAATCTCTGCCCTGGATATATATAGTGCCCATGCAAGCTGTTTTCTTAGTATTTTATTGTTGTTGTTCTTGCTGTTTATAAACTAGTCTTACATTCAGTTTTGTCTTTTGTCCTTTTTGATCAGCAAAATTGTCAAAATCTGAAATAAGCCTACCATTATAAACGTGCTTCCTAATAGATCTCAAAATGCAGAATATGCTGAATGTTTTTCTCATTGACTACATTAAATATATATATATATATATTCTTGAATATATCATATATTATACATATTGTGGGTACGTGTTTTTAAAATGTATCAGCTTTTACACTCAAGCCCAGATGCACTCACCCTGCTTTTCAATCAACACAGTTAAAATATCTCCCTCTCTTACTTTTACTACTTTACCCAGTTTCTGAAATCAGGTAATTGAATCTAACCTATATGGAAGTAATGACAAGGTCAGTAACTCAAATCAGTAACTGAGACTCAGTGTAATGCTTTGAAACGCCTCATAACTCCTCAAAAGCAGTGGCTCTCAAACTTTTATTCAGAGACCATTTCAGCAAAGAAAAAACCCTTGCCACCATTCACTTTACCCAGCTACATTTGCCAATTAGAGAATCTTCAATACAATTAAATATAGTGGCTATTATGATATGAATGATACTGAATGAAACAATGACTGATACTGTAAATTAAATCCTACCAAAAACAAAAAGTATAAATGACATCATACTATAAATATCAATAGTACAAAGAAGCCTCCAATAACCAAGAGCAGTAATCTCTAAAGTAGGGGCCACAGCCCAATCCCACTCTGCCATGCCTTTACTGGTCAAGTTCCCAACTCTCCATTCTATGCCAAGAATCAATCCCTGTGTAGTTACAAGCCACTGTCTGGGCACCCACAGCAACAGCTACCAAAATACTGTTGTGAAATTCCTCAAGCCCTACCATATGCAACCGTTACCACCCAGATAACTCTGTGGCTACAAAAGTTATGCTTCAAAGGGTAAGCTCTGTAACTCCAGAGTATTGACAGGTAAAGGACCTGCTTTCCCCATTTCCATTTTGGGTGAGACAGAGTAAGTTGCCAAGATGGCAGCTAGAAAACAAGGACTCCCTTAAGCTCTCCCCCAAATCCCTCCAAACACCTGTAAAACATGACTCTAAACAAATTCTTGAGCTACAGAACCCACAAAATAACAGAGAGAAACAAGTATCCAGCCCAAGACAGCCTGGATGGTTGCTGGGAAGGGTCTATCACACTGTAATGGGAGCAGAGCGCAGCCCAGTGTAGGCTGTGCCAGGACAGACCAAGCCGGGAGGAGACTGGGCAGAGCAGACCTCAGGGCCATGAATCACTGAGTTCTGGCAGTTACCAGACTTCTCAACCCACAAATGCCAAAGACTACAGAGCAGGTCAGTGGGAAAACTGCTGGATCAGGGTGAGAGAAGTGCAGGGTCCGGCCCCAGCCGCAGGGGTAGCAGGTGGCAGCAGCAGGAAGCTCCAGTGGCTGCTTCCAGAGCTCCAGTGGCAGTTTCTTCCTGAGGCCCTGGCGCACATGGTTGGAGGAATCAAGAGGCAGATGGGAGCAGGAGGGTAGGGATTGCTTTGCTGGCACAGAGGGAGGGTTCTCTTGCTTTGCCCTGCTTGAATCTGGGTCATGGTCCTGGCTGGTGGTTCTTGGGGGAGGAGGAGCGCTGGTGTGACAGAGCTTGCAGTGACTGTAGAGAGGGAGTCCTCCTGGTAGTTACACAGCAGAAAGGAGTGCCTGCACTCACAGGCCTGAGCAAAGGCCAGGAGAAAAACATCATACCACCTCAGAATAGAAGTAGCTCTGAAAATAGCAGTACAAAACCCCTGAAGCTTGGGACAAAGCACTCTCCACTCTAAAAGAAGTCATACCCTGACAAAAAGCTCAAAAGTCAAGTAATTGGCTGGAAAGATGAGCAAGCAGCATAAAAGGACTCAGACTACAGAATCTTTTTTTGGTGACAAAGAAGACCAAAACATACAGCCAGAAGAAGTCAACAAATTCAAAGAGCCTACATCAAAAGCCTCCAAGAAAAATGTGCATTGGTCTCAGGACATGGAAGAGCTCAAAAAGGATTTGGAAAATCAAGTAAGAGAAGTGGAGGAAAAATTGGGAAGAGAAATGAGAAGGATGCGAGAAAACCATGAAACACAAGTCAACGACTTGCTAAAGGAGACCCCCCCCCAAAAAAAATAATGAAGAAAATAACACCTTAAAAAACAGACTAACCCAAATGGCAAAAGAGCTCCAAAAAGCCAATGAGGAGAAGAATGCCTTGAAAGGCAGAATTAGCCAAATGGAAAAGGAGGTCCAAAAGACAACTGAAGAAACTACTACCTTAAAAATTAGAACGGAGCAAGAAGCTAGTGACTTTATGAGAAATCAAGAAATTATAAAACAGAACCAAAAGAATGAAAAAATGGAAAACAATGTGAAATATCTCATTAGAAAAACCACTGACCTGGAAAAGAGATCTAAGAGAGTTAATTTAAAAATTATTGGATTACCTGAAAGCCATGATCAAAAAAAGAGCCTAGACATCATCTTTCAAGAAATTATCAAGGAAAACTACCCTGATATTCTAGAACTAGAGGATAAAATAGATATTAAAAAAATCCACAGATCACCTCTTGAAAAAGATCCCAAAAAGAGATGAACATTAATAGATGCCCATTCATCTTCATCAAAGATTTTATGACTTCTTATTACTATAAAGAGCACCATACTGCCAGTCACCCAGGTTCACAGAGAATCATTCCCAATTTCTTCCTATACCACTTACCCCAAATATCCAATCAATGCCCAAATCTTGTCTTTCTTACCTCTACAACACTACCTATAACCAGTCTCATTCTCTCTTTGGATGCAGTCATTACTCTAGTTCAGGCTCTCATTACCTCTCTCTTTGACTACTAAAACAGCTTCCTAATTTGCCTGACTGCCTCAAATCCCTTTCCTCTCTAATCCAACCTTCATACTGCTGCCAAAATAATTATTTTAAAATGCAGTTCTGACCTCATCACTCCCCTAATTCTGTAACTCCAGTGGCTCCTTATTGCCTCTGGGATCAAATATCATTTCATTTTTATCTTTTTTTTTAGTTTCTGTTTTCTAAGTTTTATGATGAAGACAATTATTAGTACATGTATATAATACATGTATATAACTTACAAATAAACATATGTCTATTGAGGTATGTGCAAAATTTTTTCTTACCTGATATGAGGATGTGATCAAAAAGTCTGGAGATCACTGACTATGAGGACCTCCATAATAGTCTGTTGATTACATTCTTAGAACCACTGCTTTGGAAGCTTTTATCAGTTTACTACCTGCTTGCTTGATTTCTTACAATTTATACAACCAAAAGTAAAGGAGCTAAATAATACACGGTGTCAGACATAGCATTAATATAAATTAAAATTTTTTAAAAAGCTAACAGGGGTTGTCCACCAAGAAAGATGCTTCAAGATTACAGAAACACTAATTTCATAGTTTTAAGACTTTCATAGGCTTAGATATTGAAGGAACCTCAAAGGCTGTCTACTCCAATACCCTCATTTTATAAAAGAAGAAACTAAAGCCAGAGAGGTTGAATGATTTGCCTGAGGTCACAAAAGTAATAAATATCAGAGCAAAGATTTGAACCCAGCTTATCTAGCTCCAAACCCAGGGCTCCTTTCCACTGTACTTCATTAACCTAAGATATATATCCAATTGAGTCCCTAGTTTATAAATCATATATTTTATTATCACATATTCTAAGAACCATGGAACATATTTGGAAGGGACAAAACAGATCTTGAGTTGCTTGACACATAAAGCAAACTGTGCCTTCAAAAGCCACAGTTACTGAGGGAATCTTAGAGACATTAATGTGCATTTTAGGATTTAGGTCTTTATGTTAATAAATTTGCTTTAAAGAAGAACATTTCTGAGACTTCTCCAGTATCTCAGAAGTCACATAATCATGCCAACAGAATGAAGTAATATCAGTTAAGTTGGTCAAGTTCTCCTCTAGTCTACTTTTTAAGTGTCTTTAGCTCATTGGTTGATGAAGGTAGTACCCTAGTTTCCTCATAACTAGAGTTTTCTGCACTGGCACAGCACAAGAAAAAGGCTTTTCTGCTGCAGGCTTAACTGAGCTACAGTTTGCTAGAACACAGTACAATTAGGATAGTATAGTAGTATGAGGAAAGCAAAGGAGGAAGACCATCACAAGGAAGGGACAGACAATAACAAAGTGAAAAGAAATGCATAAAAAATCAGGAGAAAAGACCATTTCATTTAAGAAGTTGAAAAACTCACTTTCTATGGCAAAAGTATATGACCAGAAAAATGTAGGAGCCTGAATCTGCTAGCACAAGGGACCTTAATCCTTCTTTTTCAAAATGTTAATACATTACACTGAATAGTAGGAAATAATGTTTATGCCATACCTTTTCTCTTTGGGTAGGGATCAGTTATGAAGTCAAATAATGATCTGAAAGATCACAGACATGTATTAATAATGTTTTCACAGCATTAGAGCTGGAAGAAACCTCAAGGATCAATTAATCCAAATCACAAATTCTATCTATGATATATCCAACAACTTGTCATCCAACTCCCATTTAAAGACTTCGTAATCTGTAAAGGTGAATTCACTACCCTCCAAGCAAATCATTCCATTTCTGAACAGTTCTAATTATTAAGAAGTTTTTCCTTACATGAAGCAGAAAACTGCCTTCCTGTAGCTACTATGCCATTAATATTAATTCTGCTCTCCAGAGCCAAGCAGAAGACATTATTCCTCTTCCACATTGAGGATCGTGTGGAAATATTTCAAGACAACTACACAAGCTATGAGGTATAATGCAAGAAAAACTAGAAAACTTTGGAGAGAGAGAAACTAAGTTCAATTTTCAGCTAAAAGTCAGGCACAGGAAGCCAAATATCTGTAATACCTACTAATAGGAGAAAATAAGGCTTATGGATCCCTTGTACTGAGGAGTTCTGAGCTGCAGTAGGGCTAAAAGCCAATCAGGTATCTGCACTAGCCCAATGTGGAGCCCCAAAATGAACACAATATTCTAGCTGTGATCTGACCAGGGAAAAATAAAGTGAAACTGTCACCTTATCACCTCTCTTCATGAAGCCTTTTTGGGCAATGAATGAATTCTGAGCTTGTAGTCTACCAAATTCCCCAGGTCTTCAGATTAGCTGCTGCCTAGACACACCTCTCCCATCTTTTACTTGCAAAGATGATTTGTTCAACTCCGATGTAAGATTTTACAGTTTTCCTTAGCAAATTTTATTTCATTAAACTCAGCCCAACACTCTAGCCACCTGTTGAGTTTTAGATCCTGACTCTATCATCCAGTAATGCTAGCTCTTAATCTCAGCATTTCATCATCTGCAGCTTTGTTAAGTATGTCATCTATGCCTCACATCCAAATTATTAATTAACATGTTAAAGAGCAAACTATGAGGAAGAGACTCCCAGGGCACTCCACTAGAGATCCTTCCAAGCTAACACCAATTCATTAATGATTACTCTGAGGTCCTCCATCCCCCACCCCCACCGCCCACCAGTGAATCAGCTCCCAAATTCACTTTATTCTATCTCTGTCTAGCTCATATCTCTCCATTTTGTCAACAAGGACAGTTTGAGATAGTATGCCAAATGCTTTCCTCAAATCTAGGTAAACTACATCTCCGGAATTCCCTCCAATCTATAGTCTTATAGTAACCCTGTCAAAGAAGACGAGGCTGGTCTTACATGATCGTTTGTAATGTATCCATGCTAATACTATGTGGCCACTTTTCTAGTTGTTCAATCTAACCATCTCTTTAATGATATATTCTGTAGGAGACAGAGTCAAGAGTAGCATGAAGCCTAGCTCCTGCCCACAAAACTCCTCCAAACAGACCTAGAAAATAAGCCAGACTGAATACTGATAGAGCAATCTATTACAGTGAGACCTTAGGGAGACTGAGAGAGGTCTGCTGACACTGAGGAGGGGGGTCAAGCACAGGGTGCAATCCAACACCTAGGGAGAGGCTATACACCAGGGCAAGAGGTCCCAGACCCATACTGGGACACTGCAACAGGGACAGCGTCAATTGGCAGCTTTGTTACCCTCTACTCAACTCGGTCACAGATCTAAATCAGGATGAGAAAAGGACCTGGCACAGAGGTTCCTGTTGCTAGTATTCCTGTACAGGGAACTGTAGGGGGAATGGAGTGGCGGGGGGGAAGGAGGTGCAGGGGGAAGGACACATAGTTGTACTGAGAAATGAGCAACTTCAGAGGCAAGGAACAGTACTCTGGCTCAGACCCCATGAGAAGAGCAAGATTTCAGTTCCAGCACCTAGTCTTACCTGCAGAGAAATAACCAGGGCAGGTATACCAGGCATAATTACGTCTACTACATAAGTACACCTTTATACAAAGGTGGGAGGAGCAGCTGACATTTCGACCTCACTCGTATGAACTTGTTAAAGGAAAAATACATGCACACATGCATACACATACAAAGTTAAGTGCAGAAATACATTTCATTCAACAGGGAAATAGGAGGGAAAAAGGATAAAGGGAAATTAAAGGGAAGGTAGGTCAAGGAAGGAATTAGTCCTAAGTAAAACAAGCCCCAGATGTACAAAAATATTTATAACTCTTTTGAAGTGGCAAAGAAATGGAAACTGAGGGAGTACTCCTAAATTGGGGAATGAATAAAAAACTCATAAATATATGAATATATGTTCAAATGAACATATAAATGTAATTGAATACTATTATGAAAGGGCACAGGTTCAGAGAAACTTGGGAAAACTTGTATGATCTGATGCTAAGTGAACAGAACCAAGAGAAAAATTTATGCAAGGAAGGCAATATAGTAAAAAAAATTTTTTAAAGAATTAGGAACTCTTAACAGCATACTGACCAACCACAATTTTGAAGGACTAATGATGAAACATGTGAAGAATGAGATTAAAAAAAATTTTTTTTGGACATGGCCAATGTGGAAACTGTTTCAATTGACTATAAATGTTTGTTTAAAAGTTTTTTTTTTTAAATTCTAAAGGGGGGGGGGCAGGGAGGCAATTTAGAGGGAAAAGGAAAATTTTTATTGAAATTTTTATTAAAAAAATTTTTAATTCATTAATTTTACCAAGAATCAAACAACAAGTATTTCTTAGGCTACAGTATATGTATGCCAACAAAATGAAACATTTAAATTATATTGCTAATTAGTATTACTATGTGCCAGGCTCTATGCTAGTGCTAGGGATACAAGTACAAAGAATGAAACAATCCTTACTCTAAATGTGTTTACATTCTAATGGCAGAGATAACTATACATAAAAATATATACAGTACAAACATAAAGTCAATAAATACAAATAGATAACAAATGGATAAATACAAAGTATTTTGGGAAGAAGGAAACAGTTGTGGGGATTAGGGAAAGCCCAAGGCAGAAGACAGTATTTGAGCTGCATTTTAAAAGAAGAGAGGGATTCTAAGAGGTGGAGGTAAGAAGAAGTACAAGACATGGAAACAGGAGATGGAGCATCCTGTGAGAAACAAAGAAAAAGCCAATTTGGCTGGGTCATAGAGTGCACCCTCCAATGAGGGTGGAAAGATAGGTTAGGGACAACTTGTGTAGGGCTTTAAATACTAAACAGAATTTTTATTCTACCCTAAAGGCAATGAGAAACCCACTGGAGTTAAAGAATCACAGGGTCAGATTTTCACTTAAGGAAAATTACTTCAGCTGTGAATTAGTCCAATCATTTTGGAATTATGACCAAAGGGCTATAAAACTGTGCATACCCTTTGACCCAGCAATACCACTACTAGGTCTGTATTCCAAAGAGATAAAAGAAAAGGGAAAAGGACTCACATGTACAGAAATATTTATAGCAGCATTTTTTTGTGGTAGCAAAGAATTGAAAACTAAAGAGATGTCCATAAATTAAGAAACAGCTGAACAAGTTATGGTATAGGAATGGAATTGAATACAATTTGTACTATAACAATAATGAAGGGGATGGTTTCAGAAAAATGTGGGAAGACCCTAGATAGACTGATGATGCAAAGGGAAGAACCAGGAGAACAAAGCACATTAATAGCAATATTGTAAAGATAGTCAAACATAAAGACTCAGTAACTCTGATCAATAATCCACCATAAAAAGGACTCATGATATAAAATGATAATCCACCTCCAGATATAGAACTGATAGACTCAAGAGTGCAGACTGAAGCATATTTTTTCCCTTTCTTTTTTTTTTTCTTACTTTGGTTGGGGGAGGGTAGAGGGCATGGCTAACATGAAAATGTTTTGCATGACTTCATATACATAATGAGTACCATATTTTTTGCCTACTCAATAAATAGGGAAGGGACTACAAGGAAGAAGAGAATTTGGAACTGAAAAATAAAAATTAAATTAAAAAAATACTTCAGCAGCAGTGTGTTGTAATAATCTAGGCAAGAGTTGATGAAGGTCTGAACTAGATTTGAGCTATGTAAGTGAAGAAAATGAGTAAGATGGAAGAAATGCTGTGGAAGAAGAAATATCAGCTGATGGGATATCTGCCCCTCTAACTGAATGGTGAAGACCTCCATTTAAGGAGAGGTTCAGTACAAACATCTCATTTCCTACCTGACTGACTGACTTTGGAACTTCTCTGACTTTTCCAACATATACCAGCATAAGGTACCCTCCCTCCACATTTAGCTCCCCTTTGTGTATTGTCTTTCTCCAAGAGATTATAGTTAAGGATGCTCTTGGAGAGTGGGTGGGGGTGGAATCCCTAGTCCTTATCACAGTACCTGACACTCAGTTGGCACTTTATTGACTACTGATTGATACAGATGCTCATTAAGAGTCATATTTACTTCTAAATGATGAATTATGGAGATGTATATATATATAGATATATTTACTCTGAAAATGTTATAACATGGTACTAACTAGGTCAAAATTGGAACTTAATACCTATAACACCACTAAGATTCAACATGTTCCAGAAACCTATCTCACCCATGCCTTCAAGGTCTTGTCCTGTCTGCTGGTACCATTAGTCACAAAAAGGACCAGGTGAGAAAATAAAAGTGAAAGGATCCACATAAACCTATCAACACTACATGGAAAAGCAACTCTAACTTCATTCTGTAATTACAGTGGATCAGCAAAATTATGTTTGTGTGTCAGCAGCACATCTTAAAAATCTGAGGTATGACATGCTTAATTACCCCGAAAAAAAATATATTAGTAAAACTGAAGATATTGGGAAAGAGAGCAAAGAAGTTTTACTAAATTCATTAAAACATTATACAATACAAAAATCAAATTTAACTGGGGAGATTTCTTAACTGGAGAGCATGGCTTCTTCACTTCTAACTGAAAGGCATACCTATGAATTGCTTTGGAAAAAATTAACATAAGTATGTCTTAAACTGGCTGATGTTTAAAGAATATAACAGAATGTTACTATATTTTGTTCATTCTTTAGGTACTGGAACTATTAAAAATAAATTATCTAGTATATAGTTAACATAACTTTCTAGCTGCTGGAACATAGGAACAAAACTTCAATGCTGCATTAAAGATTAACTTTTTTTTTTTAACTGTATGGAGTAGCCTAATTTCTCTCCCATCCTCCTCCCTAACTTTGGAATTTTTCAAATTAAGTCAATGGTCTTACTGTCTTGTTTCAAACTTTTCATTTATATTCCACAATATTTAGAATAACAAAACCTCATCTTCTGGTCTAGGCCCCTGCCTATGGAAGGTATCTCCATTCTACAAAAGAAACTAAAATCCAACGAAGTTAAAGAAATTGTCCAACGTTACCCAGTGGTTAAGACATGACTACTAGATCTCAAGATCTCATCTCCCTAATCTTTTTCTGCCATACTTTATGGTGTTTTTACACAAAATTTTAAAAAATCACAGGTAAAAATTATTGCGTCAGAGAGTTAGAAATGTTCTTCAAGGTCACCTAGTCTAACATCCTAATTATAAAAGAAGAGGACAAAAGCCCAGAGAAGTCAGAAGCAACATACACAGAGATCAACATTAGGAAAATGTCAAGACTTGAATATTTTGATGCATTTTAACTAAATGTTACATAAGGCTATGATTTTAAAAGTAGCTTTTTTTCCAATATTGCTTTTTTTAGAGGCTTTAAATCATGTACAAGCATCAGATCTTAAATGTAAGAAAACATAGGACTAAAAACATAACTTGGACTCTTTCCATAAGTAAATATTACCAATATTTACTACACATTTACTGTATTCAAAGCACCACACTCAATACCTAAGATGTATGAGTCTTCAAGGATTTAATAATCTAGCTAAGGAGACAAAGACATTTAGAAGAATGCACTTGAAGTCAGAAACACTTAAATTCCACCTCACTTAGTTGTGTTGACCCTTGGGTATGTTTAACCTCTCACATTAAATTGCCTCATCTCTAAAATGGGGATAATGGCAACACCTACTTCAATGTCACTGTTTGACTACAATATAAATGTATTTAAAGCATTCTACAAACCTTAAAGGACTATAAAAATCCAAGCTACTATCAGTGCAGCCAGCACTATGTACTGAATGTTTCTGAATGTGACTTGTGATCTTACAGGTAGAGACAACCTCCCTTACTAATTAAGATTAGCAACTGTTAGGTAACTCATATTCTTAGACTTGCCTGAGGTCTGAGAAGTTAAATGTCTTTGCAAGGGTCACAAAGTCAGGATACATTAGAACTTGAAATCAGGCTACTCTGAGTAATCCTCATCTAGCCCTACACATTTCCTCTCAAATGTAAATATTTAATAAATGGTGGCTGAAAGTAATACAGTACTCAAATGGAAGACAGACAGAAACAGTATGTGTACACATTGTTCGCATTTCTAAAAGAAAAAAGCCTTTTCCTAACCAGTTTTATGTATAAGTGATATCTCCTTACAAGAAATTAAAAACCTTCAGCTAACAGTAAATTTCACATTTTAGGAAACTGAAGAAACAAAGTTTGCATAAGAAGTTTACTTCCATCTTTAACCTCTCTCCTCCAGCCACAACAGTGTAAAATTGTTTTTGCATAATGATTATTGTGGAAAAAGTGTCCTTTACAATCCCACAGAATTATAGCTGGGATCTTAAGAGATCTTCTAGCTCAACCTCCTCATTACAGACAGAAAAACTGAAACCCAAAGAAGTGACTGGCCTGAGTCTATAGAAGTATAAGAGGCAAAGCCAGGATTTGAACCCAAGTCAGCGGACCCCAAATCCACCCCTTCTTTTCATTCATTATAAATGTACCCAACTATTTGACCAAACTCCTAAAAGTGCCATCAATGCCCCATTCATATACATCAAATGAGTAATAAAAGATAAATGTCACCTAAATGCCTACGGCTGTCAATTTACAACCAGTTGAGTTCCAAAGGTTCATTTTAAATGAGCTTTTTTTAAAATCTTAGAACTCATTTTCCCATAGAAACAATAGTACCATAACAATTCAGTCCCCAGGCTAATTCACAAAAGTCCATGGTCCCCACAATCACTTAGTGCTGTACTTCACACTGAGTTTTAAGTTAAACACATCTTTGTAGGCTAGCATAGGAACCTAATCATAAAATCTAACACCTATTAAGAAAATACATTTCAACGGAAGTTTAGGAAGTTTACCTACTCCATTGCCCAACTACAGTCACCGGCTTTTTGGGGAAAAAAATGGAAATCATTCTCCCAAATTCCATAGCCACTTAACAGCTAGGAAAAAGGATTCAGTAGTTCAAGAAATGTTTCCTACTCTCCAGGACTTAGGGCAGCCCCTCCCTCCCCAGAATGGCACTGGTTAGCATTCATTCATACATAAAGGATAATCTAAATTCACATTATTTCACAGATTTTCATAAGTAGAAAGGACCTTAAGATATAATGAAGCCCAACACTACTCATTTTACAGATAAGGATACTGTTACAGATAAGGATAACTAAGAGGTTAAGTGACTTGGTCAATTATTAAGATCAACAAATATGTCTTTTGTCTCTCAACAAAAATCATTTCCTTTGGTTCTACTGTAATGTCCAATAGTTTTATTCCTACCAGAAATGCCATGCTCACCATTATACAGCTACCTTCCAAAGTCTAGTTTAACCACCTGTCACACATTTTCTCACTAATACATCTCTGTGATTAATACACTAATAACATGAACTTTCATTACAACCACAATTCAAACTGCATCACAACTATAAAATCCGATTTTATAAAATCCAATTAAAATAACCAAAAATCAGTTTGTAAAACGTGTATGGATCATGTGTGTCAACAAATACTACACAGGATACCTAAGATTTCTGTCTCTACCTTTATAATTGTTATCTAAATATTAAGATTCATTTGAGGCTACTGAACTAAAAGTCATTCTGTTTCATATCTGAAGTAAAATGAAAATCAGAAAACCATAAGCTAACTTCAGAAAACTTTTTAAAATTCCATTTATTCCTAGTAGGCATTGTTTCAGGATTCCAAATGCCACCCAAAATTCTATATATTGACTGCAATTTTCATAGTTAATACCTAAAAGAAATATTTTACTTGTGAATTAGTAAAAATACTTTCATTTAAGAACTATTTTCTATATAGATAACAGGGTTTTTGTCACTTTTTAATGTAAATAGTCTTTAACAGTCAAAAACTGCTTTAGAAAATAACTAATTAAACATTTCATATGCAATCTGACAATGAATTTAGTACTACACAACATTTCCTCAAACACCACCAACTTCAAGATCCTGTATCAGGATACTCAAACTTAAGAATTTTTTTTACGTTTCTTATATAATTATTCATTTTAAGAACTCAGATCATGACTTGAAGAATTATAGATATCATAACTTTTTTAACCTCTACTACATGGTTTATGAATGAGCATGCAATAAGACAAAGAAGGTACATAACATGGTTAAAGTAAAACAAAATTATTCACAGCATAAGTAGAAAATAGCTGAATTATCCCCAGGTTTTTTTTTTTAATTTATTGTTTCATCATAACTGTAGGTTCCTCACCCCTGGTCTAGAGGATTTGTTTGTTTTTGGTTGGTTTTTTTTTTGGGGGGGGGGGGGAGAATGGCAGAGGTCTTTTCATGAACTTTAGGAAGGGTAATAGATTCTTTTTATGTAAAGAAGCAAAGCAGATTGCTTGCAATAAAAATTAAATACTCCCCAAGCAAGGCTCAGAAAAATCCAGTTGCCAGACAGATGGAGAAAGGAACATGCCAATCCTGGATAACGTGTTTGTGTAACTTGTAAAAGAATCCAAGCCCTTTCATTAGGGTCTTAAGGAGGGTGACCTGTTCTAAATGTATAATCTTAGAACTTGAAGGGGTTTCAGAAATCATAGGATTTGGCTTGGGAAGGGACTTATGAGTTGGAAAGATCTCAGTTCAAAATTTGCCTCAGACATTTACTTAGCCACACGACCTTAAGCAGGTTACTTCACCACTCTGCATCTCAGTTTCCTCATCTATAAAATGAAGAGGGTTTAATTCAATGGCCTCTAAAATCATTTCCAGCTCCAAAACTATGATTCTATTACCTTAATGATCTAATAAGCCATGGATTCTTAACCCTTTTTTTGCAGACTACCTTTGGTAGGCTGGTGAAAGCTATGGACCTCTTCTCAGAAGAATGTTATTTCAATTGCATAAATCAAATATATAGGATTACAAGAAGCAAATCATATATCTCTCACAGCTATGGGAAGGAGATATATTCTTAACCAAATAAAGGATAGAAATAATTACAAAAGATGAAATAGACAACTTTGATTACATGAAATTGAAAAGCTTCTACAAAGGCAAAATTAATATAGTTAGGATAAGAAGGGAAACAGTCAAATGAAAATAAATTTAAATTTCTTTTATGAGAGTCTGGTATCCAAGCTATATAAACTATTAACAAGAAAAAAGATACACACACACACACACACACACACCCAAAGTCATGGCCAAATAGATAAGTGGTCAAAAGATATGAACAAAGTTCTTAAAAGAACTGCAAATAATTAACAACCACTTAAAGACTATTCCAAATCACTAATAATAAGGAAAATGCAAACCAAAATAACCCTGAGGTTTCACCTCACACAATACAAATTGGCAAAAACGACAAAAGATGTCAACAGTTTCTGTAGAAGGGGTTGTAGTAAGACTGGCCAACTGTTGCATTATTGATGGGGCTATAAATCAGTATAATCATTTTAGAAAGCAATTTGAAATGATGCAAAAAAAAGTGACTAATATATACTTTGACCCAGAGATTCCACTGCTAGCCTAATTCCCCATAAGAAGAAAGCCCTCATATACACCAAAATCTTTGTAACAGCATTTTTTGTGATAGCAAAGAATTGGAAACAGAGTAGCTGCCCATATATTGGAGAATGGCAAACAAACTGTGGTCCATGAATTCAATTGAAGATTACTGTGATGTAAGAAATGCTAAATATACAGAAGCATGGAAAGATCTATATGCACTAATAGAGAGTGAAGTGAATAGAGCCAAAAAAACATTATACACAACTACAACAATGTAAATGGAAAGAACAATCATACTCATATACATACACACATGTACAATATGTGAATGCTACAAAATCATAGAGAAATTAAGCATGACTTGAAAGAGATATGAGAAAACACTCCCAAACCACTGCTTTGCAGAGGTTGACAGTTACACACTACACATATTTTCAGACTTTCTCAATGCATTGATAAATTATGCTGATCTTTTTTCCTTCTTTCTCTTTTTTTTTGTCTTTAAAAAGTACTATTTGTTATATGGGATGGCTCTCTGACAGGAGGAGAAAGAGGGATACTGGGGAAACTATGGTGATGTAAAAAACAAAAGATCAATTAAAAACTTGTACTTAAAAAAAAGCAGTGGGATATGCCCAAAGCACTATAAAACTGCACATACCCTTTGACCCAGTAATACCACTTTTAGGTCCGTATCCCAAAGAGATCATAAAAATAGGAAAAGGACTCCTGTGTACAAAAATATTTGTAACACCTCTTTTTGTGGTGGCCAAGAACTGGAAAATAAGAGAATGCCCATCAACTGGAGAATGGCTAAGCAAGTTGTGGTATATGAATGTGATGGGATACTGTTGTTCCATAAGAAATGATGAGCAGGTAGATGTCAGAAAAACCTGGAAAGACAGAGGAACTGATGCTGAGTGAAGTGAGAAAAACCAGGAGAACATTGTACACAGTAACAGCAACATTGTGCACTAACTCTGATAGATTTACCTCTTCTTAGCAATGCAAAGATCTAAGACACCTCCAAAAGACTCATGATGGAAAATGCTATCCACACTCAGAAAAAGAACTATGGAGTCTGAATGTGGATCAAAGCACACTATTTACCCTTGTTTTTTTGTTTCTTCCTTCTCACATTTCCTCCCACTGGTTCTAACTCTTCTTTACAACATGACTAATGTTTATATGTTTAATATGAATGTATATGTACAGACTATATCAGATTGCACGCTGTTTAGGGGTGGGGAGAGGGGAGAGAGGGGGGGAAATTTGGAACTCAAAATCTTATGGAGCTGAGTGTTGAAAACTAAAAATAAATAAATTTTTCTAAAAAGTCAGGTGGAGATGTGAGACTGGAGAGAGGTCAGGGTTGGGTCAAATAAACCTGAGACATCTACATAGAGATGATAATTGAAATCAGAGGAGATGATGGGATCACTAAGTGAAATAGTATAAATGGAGAAGTACACCCAGGAGAGAGGCCTGTGTCATATCCATGGTTAGTGATTGAAAGGATCAAGAGCCAGCAAAACAGACTGAAGAATAAAGTTAAAAGGACAACTAGGAAAGAACAGTGTCACTAAAATGTAGAGAATATCATAACAACCTATAGTAATCAAGGAGAGAAAGTTAATTGACAATATTAAGCTTACAGAGAGGTCAAGAAGACTAAGCATTGAGAAAAGGCCATTAGATTTGACAATTAAGAGAGCATTAGTAATTTTGGAGAGAGAAGTTTAGGTTGAATGCCAAACTGCAAAGACTTAAGGAAAAGTGTGAGAAGAAAGGAAGTAGAGGCACCTAATATAGATTCCCTTCCCAAAGAGGAAGCCACAAAAGAGAGAAAAAAGATGTTGGATGCTAGCTCAAATGAGTGTTTTGGGGGAATGGGGAGACATGAGCATGTCTGTAGGCAGTAGACAAGAGAGAGATTTAAGAGAGGTAGGGTTGAGAGAGGGGGTAATCTGCTGAAGAAGACATGATGGAATCAGAATCATGAAAGGTCCAACATAGAAGGTAGCACTTGAAACTGAGCTCTAGAGGAAACTTGGGATTCTAAAAGGTGAAGGTAAACAATGAAACTAACATAAGTGAAGAGATTGGGGAAAAAAAAATATTTACACAGCATTTTAAGATTTGCAAAGTATTTTCACAAACTTCACATATGCTGACTTGAGTGCTACAAGTACTCTGTGAATTAGATACTGTTATCTCATTTTATAGATGCATAAACTGAGGCACAGAGAAATTAGGTGACTTACCTAGGATCACATAGCTTGTAAGTATCTGAGAAAGGATTCAGATTCAGGTCTTCCTGACTCCATGTCAAGGATTGTACCCACTATACCACACAGATTCTTCAAAACCAAAAGACACAGCGGAAAAGTGTCAAAAGATATGGACGGTTCTCAAAAAGAGAATTACAAACTGTCAACAATTAAATGAAAGACTGCCTCCGACAAATTAAGGCCATTAAAAGAGGCCATTAGAATTCACTCTATTCTTCATCCTACCAAAATGCACATGTCCTCTTCATCCGCAAGAAAAAAAAACAAAAAAAACTTGCTACTCATTAGCATTCCATGTCTCTTTTCTTCCTTTTGTGGCTAACTTGAGAAGTTAGTCAACAATCAGTGCCTCCACTTCCTTTCCTCTCACTCTTTTCAGTTTGGTTTCCAACCTCATCATTCAACCTAAACTGCTTTCACCAAAGTACTAATGACCTTTTAACTGCCCAATCTAATGGTCTTTTCTCCAACCTCACCCTTCTTGACCTCTCTGCAGCCTTTAACACGGTTGATCATCCTCTTCTTGATACTTTTTCCTCTAGGTTTTCATAATACTGCTTTCTCCTGGTTCTCCTCAGTCTCCTTTGCTGGCTCTTGATCCAAGTCATACCCACTAACCATAGGTGTCTCACAGAGCTCTTATTCTGGAGCCTCACCTCTTCTAATTCTACTTTACTTGGTGATATCTGCTCCCAGAGAGTCAATTATCATCTCTATGCTGATGATTCTCAAATCTACTTTACCAGCCATAACTCTTTTGCTCATCTCCAGTTTCACAAATAAGGATATCTCCAACTTAATGTCTCACAGACATTGTAAACTCAACATGTCCAAAATTACACTCAATATCTCCTCAAAAAACCTTCACCCCTTCCAAACTTCCCTATTACCATGAAAGACACCACCATTCTCCCAGTACCCAGGCTCACAATCTAGGTGTTATCCTCAATTCCTCACTCTCATCTGTTGCCAAGGCCTGTTGATTTTACCTTCATAACATAAAATCCTGTTTGGCTTTCAAAGCCCTTCATAATCTCCCCCTTCCTACTTTTCCAATCTTCATATACCCTACTCCCCCACCATGTGCTACGAGATGCTGTTTTTTATGCTGTTTATGCATAGTTGTTTATAGGTTGTCTCCTGCATTAGATTGTGAGCTCCTTGAGAAAAGGGGGCTGTCCTTTGTTTTTCTTTGTATCTCTAAGCCCTTAGTATAGCGATTGGCACATACTAAGTGCTTAATAAACTCTAGGTGACTGACACTGAATCACCAATAATAAGAAACACAAATCAAATCATTTTGAAGTTTCACCTCACACCTAGCAAACTGGAAAAGATGGGAATACTTAATTGTAGTGGAACTGTAGAAATATGAACTCAGTAATACACTGTCAGGAGAGTTGTGAATTGGTTCAACTGTTCCAGAAAAGATTTGTAAGTATGCTAAAAAAAAAAAAGTCATTAAAATGTTCTTAACCTTTGACACTGTAATGTTAATGTGATTGAAGATCTTCCCCCACCCATTCTTATGCCCATTAATAGGAGCCTATTGGGGGAGGGACTTGCCTTAGAGGGAAGCTTGTTTATAGGAAGGCTCACACCTTTTGCTAATTTCTAATTAGACAGTGGGTCACTAGGGTTGTGATGTCCTCTGGCTCTAAAATGGATATATATACTCTGAGGTTAGCATTTTGCACTGGGGCTCACTCACTGGAAGACTGTTCCTGTGATTTGGCCAGAAGAGACTCCAGGGAGCCATTAAGGAGCACACCCCCTCCCTGCCTTTTGAAAACCCAGATGTTGATGTTTCTCTCTCTGGTAACTATGTATGTATTGCCTTGGTCAGACAGCTAGAAGCCCTGTCTGTTGGTCTTTATTTCTCTGTAACTTCTGCTTGCATATTCTCTGAATTTCAGGGTGCTGACTTTTCCCCTGAACTACGTGAATGATATATATGGTTACAGTAATATTGTTGACCCCTTTAAAGTTGCTTTCCTTTAGAAAAGCAGATCAAAGAATCTCTGCTAGCAGCCCTCCTGTGCACTGGTGTTATTGGTCTTACACCTCTACAGCAGCTGCAAGTAGCACTGCTGTTACAGACACACAGATCCCACTACTAGGCACATAGCTCAAAAAAGGAAAATGATTTAAAAATTGTATCACATATACCAAAACATTTAATTTCACTTAAAAACATTTAACTAATAATGAGTGTGGAATGCTGGATATAATGGACACGGTCAGTTGATTATTCATTAGTTTTGCTCAACTAGTTTTCTCCTTTTTTACTCTTATTATAAGGGCTGGCTTTCTAGGAAGGGATCAGAGATATATTGGAAAGTGTAGGTAATACACAAATAGATATCAACAAAAACTTGTTTTAATAAATAAAAGGCAAAAGTGAGCTGGAAGTACATTCCAGTGATAAGGCACAGCCTGTGCAAATGCAAAGAGACAGGTGGTAAAATGTCTCCTATGAGAACAATTTGGAATTATGTCCAAAGGGCTACAAAACTGAACATACCCTTTGATCCAGCAATACCACCACTAGGTCTATATCCCAAAGACACACAAAAAAGGGAAAAGGACTTATTTGTACAAAAATATTTATAGCAGCTCTTTTTATGGTGGCTAAGATTACTGGAAATCAAAGGGATGCTCAGTAATTGGAGAATGGCTAAACAAGCTGTGGCATATGATTGTAATGGAATATTACTGTGCTATAAGAAAAGACAAGCAGGATGATTTCAGAAAAACCTGGAAAGATTTACATGAACTGATGCATAGTGAACAGAACCAGAATACTGTACACAATAACAGCAATATTGTTTGATGAAGAACTGTGAACTTAGCTATTCAGCAATACAATGATCCAAAACAATCCCAAAGGACTGATGAAGCATACTATCACCTCCAGAGAAACAAATGACATTGCTTGAATACAGACTGATGAATGCTATTTTTCACTCTCTCATTCTTTTTCTTTTGAGTCTTCTTGTACAAAATGACTAATATGGAAATGTTTTACATAATTGCACATGTATAACCTATATCTGTTTACCATCTCAGGGAGAGACGAGAAAAGGGAGGAAGGGAGAGACAGAATTTGGAACTCAAAACTTTAAAAAAAAATGTTTTTTAAAACATTTTAAAAATTGTTTTAGCATGTAATTGGGGGGAAAATAAAAAATATATATTTTTTAAATGTCCCTCATAAGGAACAACAAAAAGGCCAATCTGGCCAGATCACAGTGGCAGTGGAGGGAATTAATATAATAATAATCATATTATTATTAATATTATATATTAGATTATGATAATATATAATAATTAGTATAATAAGCCTGAAAAGGTAATTTGGAATTAGAGTCTCAAGGACTTTAAATGCAAAACAAAAGAGTTTATATTTGATCCTAGAGGCAACAGAAAGCCACTGGGGTCACTGAAGACAGTTAAACGTGCACCAAACAAATATAATTTGGCAGATGTGCAGAGAGGATAGACTGAAACAGGGAACCAATTGGGAGGCTACTGATAAGGCAGAAATGAACTAGGGTGGTAGGCATATAAACAGAAAGAAGTGAACAGATGCAAAAAATATAAAGGTAGAACTGAAAGATTTGGAAACTGCCTGGCTATATGAAGTGAGGAAAGAGTGATGGATCAAGGATCATTCACAGTCTATAAACACAAGTACCTGGAAGGGCAGTGGTACCCTAAACAGAAACTGAGAAGTTTGGAAGGGTGTGTATGGGGGAAAATATTGTGTTCTGTTTTAGGTTTGTTGAGTTTGGATAACCAATCTGAAACATCCGATGGGAAGTTGGTGAAGTGAAACTGGAACTCAAGAAAAAAATTAAGGCTTGGCATATAGTTATAATAATTGCACAGATATAATAATTGAGCACAGGCAAGCTGATAAAGGCACCAAAAAAGAGGCTGTAGAGAAAAAACCTTGGATAGACCACTAGGACAAACCCACAATTATGGAGCAGGAATGAATGATTCAGGGAAGGAGACTAAGAATGAAGAGCCCTCATTAAGCACCTACTAGGTATGGTGCTAGGTAAAAGGAGAACCAAAATAAGGCAGCATCATGAAAACACTGAAAAGAGAAGGTATCCTGAAACAGAGTGGTTAATCAAGTCAAATGTTGGCAATTAAGAGATCACCGGTAACTCTGGAGACAACAGTTTCATTAGAATGATAAGGTCAGAAGCCAGATTACAAAGTGTTAAGAAGTGAGAAGAAAGAAAATAGAGGCAACAGCTGTAGATGTTTTTTTTTTGTTGTTGTTGTTGTTGTTCCTAGTTTAGCTGTGAAAAGGAAGAGAGCTATAAAAGAACAGCTTCCATGAATGGTAAAGTTAGCAAAAAAAAATTTTTAAGGATAAGGAAAGACCAAGGCATATGTATAGGAAGCAGGAAGAGCCACTAGATAAGAAGATATTGAAGATGAAAAAGGATGATCCAGAAAGAAATCTATTAGAGGAAATAGTAGGGAATGGGATCAAGAACACAAGTAGGAAGGTTGGCCTTGGTGAGTAGAAAGGTCACTTCATAGAAACTAAAGTAAAAGAACTGAAAGAATGAAGAATGAGGTAAGGGGTTTTGAGTTGTAGAAAAAGAGAAGAAGGAAGCTTACTGCCAAAGACCCCTGTTTTCTCAATAAAGTACGGAATGAGGTACTCTGCTAATAAGGTAGAGGGATGGGAGTTTTGAAGAGAGACGTTTTGGAAAAGATGCTTTGGAGAATAGGATAAAAAAATCAGTTATAGAATATTAAAAGGATTGGATTGTTATAATGAGGGCCCAGTTGATATTAGATATGTCAATTTGTAGTAAGATTGGCACAATTGAGGGACTTTCTCCAGCACCATACAACAGCATATAAAGAGGAGAAAGTAAATGATGGAATACAGGGTTGAGATTTGGCAAGGAATAGGACAACGGGGAACAAGGAATTCAAGAGTTGAGGACAATGAAATGTTGATAGATAAGCATAGTTATATACTAAATAACTATAGTGTCTCTGTGAGAAAGAGGAAAATTAAGACAAATTAGGGGTGAAAGTCTGGGTGGAGGGTTACTGGAGATCATTGTGAGGATAATGAATAGGTTTAGCCAGAGTGCAGCATACAGAAAAAGATGATTCCATCTATACGAGAATGTATAGTTGGACAGAGAAATTTAAAAATTCTTGATCACAGAAATGGAGCACTTGTGAGTGATGTGACATGTGATCAAAGGTTTGCTGTTACATCCTTAGATGTGTCTGAAGTGGAGTAAAGAAGTAAGTTATGGAATTGGTGAAAGTGAAGAACTTGAAGGAGGAAATATCAGTATTTCCATTGAAGGAATATGGCAATCATCCATTCCTACAGTTTTAAATGCCTTACACAGATTTCTTCTAAATCTATCCAGTCCTACATTTCCAAATGCCTGATGAATATCTCTACCTTGATTTTCAATAGATACCTCAAACTCAACATATTCAAAAGTTGCAGCCTTTTCTCTTTCTTCCCATTTCCTTATTTCTTCATGATTTCTCTATCCTTCAAGTAACCCAAAAGTTTTCCCTCATCTAACCTCTCCATCACCATCACTCCAAATATCCAGTAATTTATCAAATACAGTCGATTATACCATCACAATCCCATTCAAATCTATTACTTTCTACTCACATTGTCACCAATCTAATTTGAGCTCTTTAAGCAATGTCATCCTGTTTTCTTTACCCTCAATCTCACCAGCAGGCCAGCTCATCATTCACATAATGCTCAAGTCCAACAAGTCATTCTCAAGGTCAAAAATAGTGGTTTCCCAACTCCTACAGGATAAAAGGCAAACTACGTTAGCCTGGTATTTAAGGCCTAAAAAATCTCCCATCTACCTTTACAGCTTTATTTCACACAATTCCTTTTCATACAGGCTACATTCCACTTCTAGTACAATTTTTTTTCCTATCTTGCCTTGCCATCTTTCTAACCTCCATGTACTCACAAGCTAGAATTCCTTAGTTCCACACAATACTAATAAGAACTTATTCACAGGGTACTTTGCAGTGTACACATATACACTTATTGAAATCTTTTCTTCATGGTACTAGTTTCAGTACTACCTTCTCTATGGAAGAGTTTTTGATTCTTCTCTCCCACAACTGAAAATTTAATTTAAATTTTCCTCCTTAAATTTTCTTACATTTTTGTCTGAAACTCTTCTACCTATATCACATTGTATGCTGTGTGTGTTTTTGATTCAGCCCTATTAAACTGTAGGCTGCTTCAGAGTGGAAACTGCTATTTTATATTTCTGAAGCTATGATATCTATGAAGATAGTTTTAGCACCTAGCACAGTACCTTACTCATAGGTATTTAACAGATGCTCATTATTGTGGAAGGCATTTCTTACATGACAATACATTTTTAGCCTTCAGAATAGTAGTTCAATATCTTATGCAAAAAGAAATAAAAGAAAGAAACTGCTTGGAAAAAAATTGAACACTAAAAAGCACCTGAACTTCCCTTAAGTATGACTTCTACACCTTTACCTCCACCAATAGAAACAAATTAGTTTACAAAACCTCTATGGGGTCATAAGACAATTATAATTTATAATTTAGATGCAACCCACACTACTGCTCTCAGCATGGTGTTGTTCAAATCACAACTTCCAAGCTCTGTGGCACTATTTTTCTGCGTCATAATTTAATTTTATGCAGTACTTAGTAGGAGGTGATTTAAACTTTCCTCATCATTATGACTAAAATCTTAACAGTTAAACACAGATATAATATGAAAATAAAAGCAAAAGAAAAACCACAAATCTTTTAAAATGTACTTTAACATAACTTTTAGCAAAAAAAACCTTAGTGATTGCAAGTAAGTACCAGTATCTACAATTCCTAAAGCACAAGTATCCTTTAGAAAGCATCAAGTTATTCTAAAGTAAATTGATATATTTTTAAATCATTAGTTTATGCAGTGAGGGTCTTTTAATCATTATTACAACTTCTTGTTTTACCATTTCCAGTGAAAAATACAATGTTTAAGTTAATTATGAGTACAGTAATATATATATAAAACCAATTCTAATCTTAGAACTATGATGTTATGAACATGTATTCCATTTGTCACAATGTTGAAAGCAAAACTGTCACCTCTAGAAAGAGTAAAGATAGCTGTCTCTTAAAATATGGTATTCTCATAGCTATTTTAACCCTGCATGTCCCAAAGTAAATTCTGATTAAGATAAATGGCATTTTGTATGTCTTCAAAAAAAGTCATTACTTTTTCCTATAGATTGTTCGTGTACCTGTCATCATGAACACAGATGTTAAAACTGACAATCCTAAGCACTTAAGATGACAAAACAACAAAATTGAATTCTTAAGGACAAAGCAGATATTATTATGCAAGTAATACCTAAGTACAGTCAGAAAATTTTCCAGCTACACAGTAATAAATGATACAAAAAATGTTTTATATCACTGATAAAAATCTAAAAGTTTTAGAGTCTTTACACAGAAAATGGAGAAAGATAATATATAACAGCAGGTCCTTTTTCTAACATATCTCTAACTCTTATTTGGTACTAGTATGTCATTTCCTTATCCTAATATAAAGGTAAATATCTAGAACCTTCCGCAAGCATATCAGCCACTACTATACAATCGGAGAAAACTCAATTTAAACTTCCGACTTTCCACTTCAACAACAATCTCTCAATTTGTCACTACTAAATCTTGTTAGATGTAGAGTTGCTTAATTTTGAAAAAGCTAACCATCTTAATTGCTGTTGAAACACCACAGCTAGTCCTACATTCAGAGGTAGGAAAAAAAAAAGCTACTATAATCCAGAATATATCCATAGGACAGAGATTTACTGAACCACAGAGTAGAAAAAGCAGCCTCCTTGCCAGCTTACTCCTTCATTACTAAAGTCACTCAGTTAACACAGTACTGCTTCCACATTAGCAGGTGTCTCTCACTACATTTCTTTCTTTCCCCCCATCCCCAAACATTTCTCCTACCTTACATGTATTGACTGCTTACTGCCACAGAGCATTTTAAAGATTGCAATGTCTCACCCTATACATGTTGTCTTATTCTACTTCCCCTCCCCACAAAGACATAAGAACTTCCTAAACCAAAAAGTGACATGACTAACCCATAAATCTAAATCAGCCTTTTTCACAAAGCAAGAAAACCCTGGGAGATCCAATTAAGAGAAACATTATCAACAAACTACAGGTCAACATATCCAAAGCGTTCCCGAGCCACAATGACAGGGTCAGAAGTAGCAGGAACTTCCAGTGGCCCAATTAAGACAATGGCATCCTCTAATAGCCTCAGGCACCCCAGCCTCAGAGAACCTCGCCAAGCCCAATAGCTCCCTTAACTTTCAAAAGCCGGACTGATACTCTACTGCCTCCCAACAATCCCCCACCCTCAAAATAGGTGGAGGCAAGATAGGATGCAACCATCAAATTGTTCATGATTCTTTCCAATAACACGGCCAAAAGTGACTATCCCTTTATTTGAGGAATTCCGCCTCCCCCCATATATACAAACACCCTAACTTCATCCCCAAATAAGAGCCCCAAAGAGCACCCACACAAAAAAACCTTCTACACCTTTTACTAATGGCACATCCAGGCTCACGCTTCTCCAAGCCTCCCAGCACCGTGACACCACTCACCTACCCCACCTCCTCAGGGTACCTCCTTCTCCTCCCGACGACCCTCACCTCTGAGACAGTGAACCCTGGCACCCCTCCTCATCCCTCCTAACACCTCCCCACCCCCCCGCTCTCACAGAGCTCTCATTAGCGTGACCCCGCAGCCAAACGACCCCCTCCCACCTGGTCGATCCACATCAGTCCAGTGTAAGCCCAGCGGTCCCAGATCCACTCCCTCCAGCTGAGCCCCCAGGCCCCCGAGTACGGCCCGCCACCCCCCCGACCCCAATAAACCCACACCCAGCCTCCTACCCCGGCCACTTCACGGAGACAGACGCCCGTCCCCTAAACCCTTTCCCCCTTCCACTCCGTTACCCAAGTCTGGATATGAGCCAGGTCAGAACTCACCGTATCCCCCCGCGGGGCTAGCTTGCACACATTCACACACACTCACACACACACACACTCACACACACATACACGGCACTGCCCGAAGCCTCCTCCTCCTTCAACCTGGGACTCACTGGGACATCAGCGGATGAATCCCAACACGGAGGCTATTTTTAGGAGACAGGGCCCCAGCCAGGCCGGAACTTCTTCCTCTCGCCGCGCGCGTGCGCCGTACGATTTTTCTACCTCAGTGTCCTTACGCCTTCTTTTCCTCCCTTTTCCCTTCCCTCTCGCCCCCCAGTGGATAAGCCTCCTTTTCGCGGCTCTCTTCCCGTTGCGTTCTAACACAGCGGGGCCGGTGGTGAAGAGGTTGACAATGAAGTTGGAGGGCTAATCAGTGCCTTTAGGACCAAGGAGTATCCCACTGGGACGTGAGGCCCGGACTATATTTTTCCGGGTGGGTGAAGGGACGGATCACCCCGCACAGGAAGGAGATGACGGCGGTTTGGCGCCGGGAGATGGTGTGGAGCTTGGCTTTCCTCTGAAGGACGGTGTTCCCCTGGAAGGGATATTGGTCACTTGATGCTGGTTCGGACGCCTCCAGGGGTGGGGCCCACCGGCAGCCTTCGCGGCCCTTTAGAGGCGCACTCTCCTCCTTCTCCTCCCCCCCACCCCCTCAGACTCGGACCAAACCACCCGGAGCAAGACCGGCGACACCAGGGACAAAAAAAAAAAAATTCTCAAATCACTGCGCGCAAGCGGAGCCATCAGCCAATAAAGGCCCAGGGAGGGCGGGGCTCCCCGGGGAAGCTGGAGATGCTCCAGTCAGAGCGACCCCGGATCAGGACCGAAGCTGGTGGGGTGCCAGGCAGGATGGGGGGATGGGGGGGCCAAGGGGGGAGGGTGGAGAACAGACCTGGAACGCATGCGTCAAGAAGCCGCGCATCGAGTCCTGCCTATGGCGGGTGTACCTCGCCGTGCCCTTCGGGGCACTTGCCGATGTCTCCTCTTTCCTTCCTCCTGCCCTTGTTCTTGAGGCTCTGTCTCCCTCCCCGTCGCCTTGGGCCAGTCCAGCCACGCTTCTCTCCCGGCCTTTCCTTCCCCGCAGCCCCACCCCCGGCTCCGCCTCGCCCAGCCGCCACCCCAGCCCGCTGGCACACTTTTTCTATCTCCCTCCGGATCTCGCAGCACTTCCCGGGCGCTCATTTATTGTTATTTGCACAGCACCTGTAATCGCAGGACCGGCTTGACGGCGGGTGCGAAGCGCTAAACAAACACAATGGAAATCCCTGCCCCACAAAGGCCGCGCTAGCGGCGTAAATCTCGGGCGAAAAAAAAAAAAGTGAGCCGCCACCTCTGGAAAAGAGAGTTCTGTGCTGGCTCTGTTCACCTCTTGTGTGAAAAAGAAAGCCCTCCAGCCCAGGATGGAAAACTGGGGAAAGACGTCCCTGCCTCTGTAGAACAGCTTCCCGTTAGGAAGAAAGCGGTGCGAGGGAAGGTGTCTGACAGCCACAAAGGCGGTCTTTTTATATCTTCTCCCCCTAAAAAAAAAAAGTCTGAGGATATGGGACCTATTCCTTAACAGACTTAATCTTATCGATCTTACCTTACTTCTTCGGCCATGAAAGCCACTTTCTCTCAAGGGCTATTTCTTTTTATGAGAGCCCAGCACCTGGATCTGGAGGAGCACGTGTGCTGATTGAATATACGAAGCATAAATGAGTGATTTCATTTGTAGGTGTGAAAATAAATTCTAAAGCTCCCTATAGGTTGGGGGTGGGGAAGGGCGGGAGCAGTGACTGGAGTCAGTTTTACATTTCTTGGGTCCCTACTGTGAGCTGAGCACCTGATATTGGAGAAATACAAAGTGAATAATGTAGAAGACATGATTCCTCGTTCAATATACTGCTAATAATGTAACGGGGAAAACAACTGGGAGACAAATAAGACGTACATATATAAATATATGTAACAGAAAAATAAACATTTAACCTCAAGGGTATGTATATAATGCAAGTCCTAAATAAAACAAGTGCTTTAAAAAGTATACTTCAACAAAATTTGGAATAAATCAGAAATTAATGTGAAAATACATTTTTTTTCTCCTTTCCAAACCTGCTGGAAACCGTAGAAACCTCTGCACATAGTTCTGTGACTCCACTCACTACAACGGGGAAACATTTTTACTCAAAAAGTAGGACTTGGTTGGAGAAGGGAGGGATGTTACCGAGATGATTCCTGACCCCCACCCTTTCACCTCACTAGAAGGGAAAAGGGGAAAAACAAAGCACTGAGAGAAATAAAACAGGATGTTTCAAAGTGGTTTTCTTTTACTCAGTAGTGGAGTGAAATTAAAGCCCTCCAAAAAAACGAATACTGTGCCTTTTTGCTCCACCCCATCTCAAAACCTGCCCAGCTGCTGAAAAGATTTTGCATTTGGATTGCTCGAGCCCCGGAGGGCAAGGAGGGAACTCTGCAATGAATTTAAGCAAAAATTTAAGGGAACCTTTGCATTGTCCTGGGAGAGACTGTTTCTTACTACAACTCCACGAAGCACTCTAGGTACCCAGGTACACATGGAAAGAGCACTAGATTTCTGATGGGAACACCTGAGTTTGAGTCCTGGCTCTGTCACTTGTCTTGTGAACTTGAGGAATTCATTTAGAGCCAAAGGAGGACTGCAGAGATGATTTAGTCCAAGTCTCATATTTTAAAGATGAGAACGGGGATGCCCGAAGAAGTTAAGAAATTTGCCCAATTGTCACACAGGCATTTGAAACTAAGTCTTCTGACCTAAGATCCACCATTCTTTTCACTGTTTCACACTGCCTCCTTGGCCTCGATTTTCTCTTCTTTGTATATTTAATGAAGGCATTGGCCTTTATTATCTCCAAGATTCCTTGTGCCTTTGGTATTCTGTGGTTCTGTAGCTATGGAAAAGTTAGAAGCAGAAACAAAAATGAGCTTAAGAATTTTAGATCACAGAAAATTATAAAATACCTACTGTGAAATACCTATGACATAATCAAGTCAATCCTTTGAAGTGAGATTTCATTTCTTCACTTTATAAAATAGGAATCTGAATACCTGCACTACCTCCCTAGTGCTTTGTTGTTACTGTTGTTCATTTATTCAGTCATTTAGTCCTATCCCACTCCCCCTGACCCCACGGACTGTAGCATGCCAGACCTTTCTATCCTCCACTATCTCTCAAAATCTGTCCAGGTTCATGTTCGTTGTTTCCATGATACTATCTACCCATCTCATCCTAGTGCTTTGTAAGTGCCAACATGCTATAGGAATGTAGTAGGAAACAGAGCACTGTGCTAGGAATCAAGAGACCTGTGATCTATCATCCATGCTGCTAACTTTTCTAACCTTGATAAATCATTTAATCTCTCTGGGCCTCAGTTTCTTCATTTGTAAAATGAGGCACTTGGACTAGATGACCAAAATCTCTTCTGATTCTAAAAATAAATTACATTCCTAGCCTCAGTTTTAATTCAGCAGGTGTTTTCAAAGTCTATTCTACTAGTACTTTGTGGAAGGAGGGCAAGAACTATTTCACTTTGTCTTCATAGCTTCAGCCTAAAATAATGTCTGGCATATAGTAATTTCTTTAAAAATGTTGTTGATTAATTCTTGATAGATAATAGTGGCTCATTAAACATTTGTTGATTTTATGATTTATGGTATTATGTATAAATGGTTATAAAACTGTAATGTCTCAAATTATTTAAATGCAATTTCAGACACCACCTAGTTTCCCCAAAGGTACCTGGAAATACATTCCTTTCCTACCAGAAATGTGTTGGGAGCCTTTGGTATGGGGGTCAAAACTGAAAATGCCTGATGATTCCAGCCTTGAGCTGGTATAATAACACTTATGCAAAAGAGAACATTCCTTCTTTGCCTTCATTCACTGCTTTACCTTAAAAGTCCGCCTCTTCCTGTTATTCTCAGGCACAAAATCTCAGTCCTTTCTCACTTTAGGAAGAAGTATAGCCAAAAAAAATCATTCATTTAGCAAGCTTTTATTAAATAACTATTATGTGGCAAGGCATGTACGGAATCTTCAGGGAGAGTGAGTATGTCTGGCGTGAGGGCTTACTGAGCCCTTTTCATGGCTGCTAATCCACCTTTGCCGTCTACCTTTCACTTTACTCTCACCTGTGGCTCCAAGAAGCTGTACCATCCACAATGGTCACACCCCAGTAAAACTGCCTAGGCAAATGGCTAAACCAAGTTGAGGGCAAAAGACAGGCCTCAAACCTGTCCATGAGTTAGAAGAAGTCTATTCCAAGCATGTGAAAACTTTCCCCCAGTAGAATAGGCAGATAAGCACAATTTGTTTTAATGGACATGAATGAAGTAGGAGCTACAGGGCTCTTAGAGCTTAGTCAGACATAGAAGACACCAGGTCATTCACTGCATCTAAGGCCATCACCGGTTGTCCTGACTTTTGTCTTGCCGCTGGACTTAGAGGACTCAAGAAGAGAGATTGAAGCTGTCAATTTGGTGCAACTCTGCCTTGCTTAAATCCAATTCATAGACAAGTCATCACCTCCTGACATCATCAGTCCTCTTCCAAAATGAAGGACAAACAAGTATGTGCCAGACACTGGGAGGAAGGTGTGAGGTACAAACAAAAACAAAACAATTTCTTCCCTTGAGGAATATACATTTTCTTAGGAGCAGGGAGGGCAAAATGAACACATAAGTGAATACAAAATATTTACAAAGAAAACGCAAAGAATTTAATGTGGAGAGGTGGTTCTCACTGGCAACTAGGAAGATCAAGACAAGTCTTGCATAAGAGGTATAGCATTTGAGCTGAACCTTGAACGTAGATAAGAGTTCTTCTACTAGGCAGAGTTGAGGAGGGAGTATATTCTAGTATGGTTGTATCAGTCAGGGTGCTTTCTGGAACAAATTGGTAAATTTAAGCAGAATTTTGAAAGAAGGATGTGGATTTGAGAAAGGAAATAGTATGCCAGGCAAAAGAATGTCAGGGAAAAGGATATTAAAGTGAAAGGAAACAAGCAATAGGTAGGGTAAAGGAAATAGGTTTACCTAAGAGGTTATGAATCAATTTATTACCAATTTATTACCAACTACAGTTAGTAGTTGGAAGTAAGAAAAAGACTTTAGAGTTTTCATTTAATAAGGCAAATTTCCTCAATGCCATGTTTCTGTAGATTCTTAGATGAACAGATACAATCCCAAAACTCCTAACATGATGGAATCATATCTTTAGAGGTGGAAAGAACCTTCTGGGCCATTGTGTCCAAACCCTTCATTTTACAGGTGAAGAAACTGAAGTCCAGGGAGGCTAAACAGCTTGCCCAGGGTCACACAGTTACTGAGTATCTGAGACAGTATTTGAAGCCAGGTCTTTCTGGCTCTGACCACTCTTCCATGCTGTTTCTCCAAATGTGAAAATATATATAAAAAACATTAAGATCGTACATCCATTTCATGACATGAGGAAAATCCCAAGTCAGTATGATATAGTGGAAAGAACACTGGCTTTAGAAGCAGATGACCTGGTTTCAAATCCCACCTCTGACACAACTTATATGACCTTGGGAAAAATCATGTGACCTCCTTTGGCTTCAGTTTCCTTATCTGTAAAATTGCACTAGATAAATGGCTTCTGAGGTCCCTTCCAATTTTAAATCTGTGATCTTATGACCCTTGTTTAGAACTCAGTATCTTAAAGAAAAATAGAAATGGATGAAAGACTGAATGAATGATCATTGATTAAGTATTCACTATGTGCCAGGTGCTACGCTAAATGTTAGAAAATATAAGCAAGCTAGATGGTCCCTGCCCTCAAGGACCTTACATTATAGTGGGGAAAAACATCAGAGTTGTAAAGTAGGTAGAGAGGAGAGGGTAACCACTGTTACCTAGAAATTTTGAACTGGGTAGAAAATAGTGTAGCGGCATGATTCCAGGCAAGAAAAGGTAAGTCTCATGTATCAGAGCCACAAGTCTTCTTGTTTGAGGAAGAGAAATATAGTCAATGTTTAGGCAATGTGGTATGGAAATATCTAAGAAGTGGCACCAAATCCAGCTGCTATGAATTAGATACAATGCCTTGTATTTCAACCAAAACAGTCCCACTCCTACAATGGGCAGTTTTAATATCACTATATTAACCAATTGTAAATATTTTAGAAAATCAGAAATGCACATTTCAAATTACACATCTCTAATTCATAAGTAGTTAAAATGTAATGTAGTAGAGAGGATTGTCCTCAGAACTAAAATTTTACCTACATCAGCATGCACTTGTGCCTATCACAAGCATTAGGATTTGGGATTTTAGTATTTTAGAATTTATTAAACCACTGAACGATGCAATGCAAATGAGAAGCTTTCGATGATTAAAGTGATTATTTCTTCTATTTGATGAAAGGTTTCATCATTGTGAGTATTCCCTCCACCTATACAGATCACAATTATATTTTGATGTTTGATAAATCTGTTATTTCAGTGTAAATACTCCCTCACCCAGTGCAAGTTCAAATTTCTCCCTATCTTGTTGTGCTGTGGAATTCTTTTTTCCTTCCAATCATTTAAAAAAAAGTTTAACTTACAAACACAAACATTTCAATATGCAAAGAACAAGAAAGGGGACTGTATAAGAAACTGTGAACTTCGCAGTTTTCATTTATGTCCTCCACTAAATTCTCTAAAGAGAGCCCATCAGATATGCTGGATGCCTTTTTCTGTCTGATTCTTTTAATATTGAAAAGGTAATAATATACTATTTAAGGGGCTCATCTATATTATCTCCCTTAATACATAATCAGACTACTTCCTTTTGTGGTCTGGGATGATATTTTTATGTTACTTCTCAAACAAAAGTGATGCTATATCCGTCTTCGAGCCATTATGATTCTTCTGAGATGGTGATGTTTCCTGATTTGCAGCCATGTAGATTTACTAAGAAAATAATTTTAGTATGTAAATGTATCCCTTATCTACCTTATCAACCTCCAATTATGCAGATCAAAACCTATCCGTTCCTGCCTATCCTCATGGGCAACTCATGTCCATTCCTCCCTTAAGTTTGACACAGAGGTGCTACGCTAAATGTTAGACACCCAACAGGCTAGGTTCCTTTTTCTATTTGTCATTAAAATTACAAGGACACCAGTGTAACATTTAGGGTGTCTGCATGAGTTCATATCTGGCCTCAGACACTTCTTAGCTGTATCACCCTGGGCAAGTTATTTAACCTCTGTTTGCCTCAGTTTCTTTAGCTATAAATGGGAACAATAGCAGCACATACCTCACAGGGTTGCTGTTAGAATCAAAAGACATAATATTTATAAAGCACTTAGCACAATGTCTAACACATCAGTAGTAGCTTCCCTTCCTTTCCTTTTTCTGTCTATCATCCCACAGACTGAGGGTAATAGAACAAGATGATTTCTGTTGTACTATCTTTCAAGGAATCTTAAATGATTTTGATATTAATGAGAGATATTTTATAAAATTAAACTAAAAAGTCCAACTTGGTCAAAGTTAAAACATAACCATAAGAAAATAAGAATTAGAAAAGACAACATGAATGAAAAAGCATTATATGTGTTTTAATTGACTAATGAAAAATGGTAAGGAGATTACAAGAAACACCAAAATATAGCTAATTACTCTGTACTGATGTCCCATGTCTAATGAACTGCTGTTTAGTAATCAGCAAGTATAATGTGTGCACACGTAGAATCCCTAACATCAAATATCATGTTCTTTTTAGGCATTGTGAATGGTGTTTTCTATGTCTTATTTGAATATCACATGGGTCTTTATTCTTGAGTGTCTGATGATGAATGGGATGAAATCAGGTTCTAAGAGAACATAATAAAAGACAGATTTCCTGTGTTCAGTATATATTCATACATGTGAAAAAACAAAAAAGAAGAACTAAATAATTTCAAAACTACAAGAAATTGAATCTTTGACATTGGTATTTTTTTATGCTATTGTAATTCTCATTTCACTGTTATACTTTTTTCCTTTTGCCAAAAAACTTATTCACAAGTCGCATTCCCCCCACATCAAGTTCTGAGACTTCTTTTTTTTTTAATTTTTTTAAAAATTTATTTAACATATTTAGTTTTCAGCATTGATTTTCACAAGTGTTTGGATTACAAATTTTCTCCCCTTTTCTACCCTCCCCCCCACTCCAAGATGGCATATATTCTGGTTGCCCCAGTCAGCGCTCCCCTCTGTCACACCACTCCCCTCCCATCCCCTTTTCCCTTCCTTTCTTGTAGGGCAAGATACATTTTTACGCCCCATTGCCTGTGTATCTTATTTTCTTGTTGCATGCAAAAACATTTTTGTTTGTTTTTGAACATCTGTTTTTAAAACTTTGAGTTCTAAATTCTCTCCCCTCCTCCCTTCCCACCCACCCTCCCTAAGAAGTCAAGCAATTCAACATAGGCCACATGTGTATCATTAAGTATAACCCTTCCACAATACTCATGTTATGAAAGACTAACTATATTTTGCTCCTTCCCAACCCATCCCCCTTTATTGAATTTTCTCCCTTGACCCTGTCCCCTTTTGAAAGTGTTTGTTTTTGACTACCTCCACCCCCATCTGCCCTCTCCTCCATCATCCCCCCCATTTTTTTTTAATCTTCTTCCCTCTTCTTTCCTGTGGGGTAAGATTCCCAATTGGGTATGTATGGTATTCCCTCCTTAGGCCAAATCTGATGAGAGCAATGTTCACTCATTCCCCCCTCATCCGCCCTCTCCCCTCCTCCCACAGAACTGCTTCCTCTTGCCACCTTTATGGAAGATAATCCATCCCATTCTATCTCTCCTTATCTCCCTCTCTCAGTATGTTCCTCTCTCATCCCTTAATTTGATTTTATTTCTTTTAGATATCTTCCCTTCATCTTCAACTCACCCTGTGTCTGCTTTCTCCCTCTCTCCCTCTCTCTCTCTCTCTCTCTCTCTCTCTCTCTCTCTCTCTCTCTCTCTATATATATATATATATATATATATATATATATATACATATATATATACATACACACATAGATTATATACATACATACACATTCACCCATATATATACATAAACATATATGTATTCATATTCCCTTCAGCTACCCTAATACTGAGGTCTCATGAATCATACACATCATCTTTCCATGTAGGAATGTCAACAAAACAGTTCAACTTTAGTAAGTCCCTTGCAATTTATTTTTCTTGTCTTTTTCTTCATTACCTTTTCATGCTTCTCTTGATTCTTGTGTTTGAAAGTCAAATTTTCTATTCAGTTCTGGTCTTTTCACTGAGAAAGCTTGAAAGTCCTCTATTTTATTGAAAGTCTATATTTTGCCTTGGAGCATGATACTCAGTTTTGCTGAGTAGGTGATTCTAGGTTTTAATCCTAGCTCCATTGACCTCCGGAATATCGTATACCAAGCCCTTCGATCTCTTAATGTAGAGGCTGCCAGATCTTGGGTTATTCTGATTGGGTTTCCACAATACTCAAATTGTTTCTTTCTGGCTGCTTGCAGTATTTTCTCCTTGATCTGGGAGCTCTGGAATTTGGCGACAATATTCCTGGGAGATTTCTTTTTGGGATCTACTTGAGGAGGTGATCGATGGATTCTTTCAATTTCTATTTTGCCCTGTGGCTCTAGAATATCAGGGCAGTTCTCCTTGATAATTTCTTGAAAGATGATATCTAGGCTCTTTTTTTGATCATGGCTTTCAGGTAGTCCAACAATTTTTAAATTATCTCTCCTGGATCTATTTTCCAGGTCAGTGGTTTTTCCAATGAGATATTTGACATTGTCTTCCATTTTTTCATTCCTTTGGTTCTGTTTTATAATATCTTGATTTCTCATAAAATCACTAGCTTCCACTTGCTCCAATCTAACTTTTAAAGTAGTATTTTCTTCAGTGGTCTTTCAGACCTCCTTTTCCATTTGGCTAATTCTGCCTTTCAGGGCATTCTTCTCCTCATTGGCTTTTTGGAGCTCTTTTGCCATTTGAGTTAGTCTGTTTTTTAAGGTGTTGTTTTCTTCAGTGTATTTTTCAGTATTTTTTTGGGTCTCCTTTAGCAAGTCATTGACTTGTTTTTCATGGTTTTCTCGCATCCTTCTCATTTCTCTTCCCAATTTTTCCTCTACTTCTTTAACTTGCTTTTCCAAATCCTTTTTGAGCTCTTCCATGGCCTGGGACCAGTTCATGTTTTTCTTGGAGGCTGTTGGTGTAGGCTCTTCCACTTTATTGACTTCTTTAGGCTGTATGTTTTGGTCTTCTTTGTCAGCAAAGAAAGAACTCAAAGTCTGAGACTGAATCTCGGTGCGTTTTCACTGCCTGGCCATATTCCCAGCCAACTAACTTGACCTTTGAGTTTTTCAGCAGGGTATGACTGCTTGTAGACTAGAGAGTTCTATGTTCCACGTTTGGGGGGGAGGTGCCAGCTCTGCCACACCAGCACTGCTCCTTACCCAACCCCCAACCTGGACTGGGCTTAGATCTTCAGCAGGCTGTGCACTCCTGCTCTGATCCACCACTTAATTCCTCCCACCAGGTGGGCCTGGAGCTGGAAGTAACAACAGCTGTAGCTGCCCCACCTCCGCTGCCCCCGGGGCTGGAAGCCTAACTGGGAACTCTTTCTACTCCCGCAGCTTTTCCCACTAACCTTCTCTGCAGTCTTTGGTGTTTGTGGGTTAAGGAGTCTGGTAACTGCCGCAGCTCACTGATTCAGGGCGCTAGGGCCCCCTCCGCCCGGCTTCTGGTCTGGATGGTCCACACCGCCCACGCTGGACTCTGCTCCACTCTGTTCCCAGCTCCCAGCTCCGTGTGGGATAGACCTCACCCAGAGACCATCCAGGCTGTCCTGGGCTGGAGCCCTGCTTCCCTCTGCTGTTTTGTGGGTTCTGCCTGTTCTGAGACTTCTTATTCTTTGATTTTTCTTTCTTTAAATTTCCTATCCCTATAAATTGTGACCGATAACATTTAATTTTCAGATTTTATCTTTTTTTTCTCTTCATTTCACAAATTCTTGATCTTTATTTCTTAAACTCTTTGTCTTTTTGTCTACATTTTTTTGTTTGGAGTGTTCCTCCTTTGTCCTCCTTAGCAGTGACTTTAGTTCCTTCTTCATAATTTCTTTTAAACAGCCAGGTATCGAAAAAAAGTCCTCCCAAAAGTCTATGAAACTTTCCAATTAGAACCACTCAGTACTTGCTTTGTAGGTCCTACCTTTCCTACGGGTAAAATAAGTATCCAAACACCCACATTTTGGGCAGTCTCAGGAAAGATCCTGTCAAGCTCTTCACCCCATTGGCTGCTTTGATAGTCCAGCATTATTGATTGATTCTTTTCTGTTCAACCAATCCCTATTTTCAGAGTCTCATTTAAAATGTACATGTTAC
Organism: Trichosurus vulpecula; assembly: GCF_011100635.1. Taxonomy (NCBI): domain Eukaryota; kingdom Metazoa; phylum Chordata; class Mammalia; order Diprotodontia; family Phalangeridae; genus Trichosurus; species Trichosurus vulpecula. Next base: position 137,572,085 of record NC_050580.1, on the reverse strand, counting down.
TAGGAGAGGTAGCACCTTAAGTTATAAACACCTTCGTGGAAATTAGTCTTATAATCAGAGAATTTAGAATTGGAAAGGAACTTAGAGAACACATACTCCAATTCTTTCATTTTACAGGTAAGGAAACTGACACCTGTAATTGAAATTAAGTGATTGGTTCACAAGCAATAAGTAAATAACAGAGCTGGAACTGGCATAGTTTCTCTGATTCCAAATCCAGAATTCATTCCAATACACCAATGCTTCCTCCTTTCAAAACACTACAAAACCTCCTTAAATACACAATAATAGGAAAGAAATCCATAAAGGAAAAAATAAAATATATGAAAAATATACTGACCAGTTGTGACATGTAGCTAAGATGGACAGACTATAGAATTAATCTACTAATATGTTTATCTTGGACAAGCATTACAATAATGAACTAGATCCAGAGTTAGATCACAGAAGCATAAATTCAGAATTAGAAAAAAACTTAGAGATTATCTAGTAAAATCATCTCATTTATACGTGAGAAAACTAAGTGTCAGAGAAGTGAAGTGACTTGCCCTATGGTTATACAATGATTACGTTTAATAGATGATTTTCTATTCTTCAAAAGTGAAATATATCTGACAATGTATGATCCATCTATGATACTATGGGGGAAAAGAAGACAACAGTAAAGACATGCTTTGCTTTATAGTTTGGCCAAAAACTGGCCAGGCTACAAAGCATGAGCAAAGTTGAAAAATAAACTCTAATCTGCTCACCTTCAAACTGCATTCCAGGGATTAAGGCCTAACCACTACTGACCATACACATAATTACTTTACTACCACCAATTTTCCTAACTCCATGGCTCCTAGCTACTCTCTTCTGAATATCGTTTCCTCTAGTCAGGCATCGTGGACACTATGGTAATACTCTTGACTGACATAGCAACATAAAATCTATGCTTATACTGAGATTAGACCAACATTTCAGAAAACAAGAGAAAAATATGTTAATATCTTTGCAATATGGATATGTAATGGTGTGAAAGATTAGTGGTCATAGTTTTAACTGCCTATGTAGCTTAACCCCTCCCCCTCAAGGAGCTAGTTTTATAGTGCTGTTGCTCATGTGCTCCTAAGAGTGTGCTTCCCATTAATAATTAGTCAGCCGGACCATTAGCTGTTAGAAAAGGGATTCACTAAGATGGAATAGCAAGAACTGTAGTTATAAAAACATTCTTCACCTTTAATCTGAGAGACAGCTTCCCACAAAAACAGACAGGACCTGTGAGGACAGTGGACACGAACTTAAAATACAATGGTAGTAACATATATGGGTGGTAAAGGGGTAACCCAACTCCTGGTGACTAGAAAATCCTTTCTTGAGTCCCTAGCTGACATTCTTCTCTGATGCAAGGGGGCACAACCCTTAAAGCTACTTCCTCCTTTGAGTGGCTATCTTTCTATATACATCTGTGTTTGTGTCTGTTCATGTTTGTCCTCAGAGTATCTTTCTCTGTTTCTGGTCATATCCGTTATCTCCTACTGGCCCAGCCTCTCCAATGGCATGTTCAATAGAGTAGTGGTAGAGCATATTATTTCTTCCCACTTTGGGTTTACTCTCTACCTCCTTTCCTGCTCTCTGATGCAGGTGCAAGGGTGTGGCTTCTCAAAGAATTCCTGAGCCTAAAGTTAGTTCTTCACTGCTTCACTGACCCAAGGCTGAACCTAAGTAACTGCTGAAATTCCTCCAGTTACTCAAAGCCCCCATTGGCATGGTTAGCTTATTTAGCTAACCTATCACCATTTTCCCTTCTTGACTCTATCAAAGAGTTTAAAACCTCATAAAAGAACTGATTACAAGGAGTAGAAAGTCTTATTTACAATTTCTTAAAACCTGATCATGTCATGTCTGAGTTCTCTTTCTTACACATATATTAAGCAATTAAGCAAAATATAAAATTTCCTGTAATTTCTCCCCAGAAGCAGTTTCTATGACAGCAGCATGCTAGCTATATCTTGTTGTGTAATGACATACAACATTCCTCTTTTGGAGGAATATAAACTTCTACAAAACAAAATTTTTCCTGGGAAATGGAAGAAGAACACTAAATTGGTTAGAAATAGCCAACTTAGTACTGCAAATTCCAAATTCAATGGACAGTCACCAGTTTTTTGCTTCATTTGATCTGCATAAACTTTTCATGGATAGTATCTTTCATAAAAGCTTCAGGCTAGAATTTTGCGGTGCTTCATCAATGTCACAATTTAATTTTAGTATGCTAACTACCTAAGACAGCACCTTTCAAAACCGTTGTTGGTGAGTGACCCAACAGTGATAAAATTACATATATATACATACATGTATGTATGTATTTCTTGTGTGGATCTTTGAGAATGTAAAAACCTTTCCCAGATATCATTCATCAACATGTTGCATGGGTTTAAACATATATTTATACAGAGGGCTTATATATCTATGAAATTGCCACAACTGAAGTAAGTTGAATTCAGCCAGCCAAGAAAGCAGAGAACACTTCACAATTTGACTCCATCTATCATAACTCCCTTTACTAGTCTCTGTAGCTCTGAAAAATTGAGTTATTAGTAGGTCCTCTTCAGACAACCCATTTTAGAAATGAACACCGATAGTGTCACAACTGAAAAGTGCTTAATCCTCCAAGAATCATTACAAGGAAACAGTTCCTACTTTCTGGACCCCACATTAATACAGTACAAAATGGAAAACAACCTGAAGGACTTATAAGGAAAACTCATTTTTAAATGATAAAATCTGAAGAGTTGAGTATAATATCAAGCTGCAGTGGGTTTGAAATGTGACATTCCCTTCCTACTTCCATTGCTTTATAGCCACTCTTTGCACAATTATGAAGCTTTCAAATGCTTTACAGAGCAAGCTTAAGGCAGGGCAAAATAGTTTGGGACTCATAAGTTTATGTGTCATTTGTGGTTACCCAGAGTCAGAAATAGCATTTGCATGTTGACTTTAAAAACTTTGTAAAAAAAAAAGGTAGACTTTTAAAAATTATGTTTGCTTTTGTTGATATTAACTCCAGATGCTCTGGAGTGAGGAAAGACAAAATGCCCTTCTCCACTGCAATCACCGATGTACTTGTTTAGCTTGAAATGAAATTAAGTTGAACCAACTTGGGATATATGACATCTCTGTTACCCTGGGCTTTCCCCTGATTTTTATTTACTAGTTTTAATCAGATACCATCCTGTGAAATTTTTATGTTTTTAATCTAAATTAGAATTGAGTGTAAAACAGGATAAGAATGAAAAAGAGAGCAAGACAACTTACATAACTAAATGGAAAACAAGAAAATTGTCAATAGAATTATAATCAATCAACCCAAGCCAATATGTTTAAAAATTCTCCCATTCATATACAGGAATTATACTATTGACTTATCAGTTGAGGATGTATTATTGCTAATTATTGCAATAGTACTGTTATTTTTCCATTGTTGTGAAGTGTTTGCAGTGATTTGTAATTGCAGAGAAAGAGGTTCAATTTATATCATAGTAAAATTAATTGGCCACTGTAACTAATCAACACACATTTCATTATCCATCTACTACAAGTTAAGCATTGTCCTAGGTAATGAAGAAACAAACTAAAAGAAAAAGTAAGCAGCTTGTCCTCCCAAGGAATTTATATTTATATTCCATTTGAAGAGACCACACATGCACACATACACACACACACTATTTTATATGGATAATAATAAGAAGTGTGTGCATGTGATATATATGTTGGTATATATATAATTGTGTGTGTGTGTGTGTGTGTGTGTATGTGTGTTTGAGAGTAGGCATTAGCAATGAGGGAGAATCAGAATAAAATAAACTCTCTGACCAGAGCCAAACTGTGTAGTGTAGTTCAGGGTCTTGCCAATTCTAAAATATCCCTAAAAATAGCCTGAAATTCCCACCATTAGAGTTACTCTCTGGAGTTTGACAGCAAAGTTTATCTCTTTAAGATCATTTTTAAAATGCTTATTTCAGGGATTGGGAATCTCCCATACCACCCTAAGGGTCTCTACACTATGCTCAACTTTAACATGGTAGAAAGGAAATATAAATGTAGCTCAAGCCCCCATCAAGACTGACTACGTTCAGGGTATTGTGGGTACAGAAACACAAACAAAACAGTCTCTACCTAGACTCAAGAGACTTGCATTTTCCTGGGGAAATACAAGAATTACACGATGGCAAGTAAATGCAAAGTATTTAAAAAGTAATAAAAATTAATTTCAGGAGTGTGGGCCCTAACAACCGCGGAAGATCAGAAAAAGCCTCATGTAGCAGGGGGCACCTGAGCTGTGCTTTGTAGGATTTGGGCTGTTCTGTGAGTTAGAAGTAGAGAGGGTAAATTACAAACTTGAGGGCACCAATTACATAAAGGCATGGAGTCACAAAAGGCTATGTGGAGAACAAGTAGCAGGAATTTGCATAAAAGGTACATAAGACCGGAAAGGTAAATGGAACATCATCCAGTAAATATGATGATGTGAAAGGTCACCAAGGAGTCCAGCTCTTCCACATTTATGACAGTAAAGATCTAAAATGACCATAAGATCAAATACTGAATAAGACATCTAAAGAGAAATAGTAGTAAGCTCCTTCATCTAGCCTAGTACAGCCAGAAGCCCAGGGTGCTGAAAGTGGAGGGGGAGAGGTGGTCCTGTCTGGGAAACCCAAATAAGTGCACATAAACAGGCTGGAAGACTACAGCAATACTATAATGAGGGTCCTAGAAATTCATAGTGCTCCACTTAGAGAAGCTGTAGAGGACCAGAAGATTATAGCATCCCTCACCAAGAAGTGTGGCATCACTTCCAACAAAGAAGTTGGAAGACATCAATATCCTGACTGGAGACACTTCTGGGGGTCAGAAGATCATAGCACCTTGGCCAGGGATCCTCAGGGAGTCAGAAGACTACATAGAACTGACAAAGTACAGTGAAGACTGGCAATACTCTGAGACCGGATACACCAGGAGAGGTGGAAACCAGCAGCAGAAATGCAGGAAATCAGTGACAAGATCAAAGAGGGCCTACCTAGGCAATCCAAAACACTCTGGTTGGGTATGGGGCAGGCAGGCCTGGCTTTGGCCCAAGGTCACAACCAGAAACTGAGGCTGTACATATTAGTAAACTTTTAGAAAACACTGAACACAATAAACTCATACAATGAGTCAAGAGATGCCCAAGGGAAGAAAGTAACTCTATAGTAATTATAAGTAGAAAAATGGTTTACATACAAATATTCTAAGAGTGGCTGTAATAAAAGAAGCAAAAGATAAAAAATGAAATTAGTGGTGGAATAAGAGCTCGGGGAGAAAGAATTTGAAGGTAACCAAATATCATAGAACAGAAAGTAGAAATCTTTACCCAAGTAGTGGACTCTATGAAAATTGTAATGAAGCAAATAGAGTTCAGTGACTCTATAACACAAGAAGTATTAGAACAAACTTGAAAGACTGAAAACATAGAAGGAAATGTAAGATAGCTTCTATTTTTTTAAATGACCTGGACTATAGATTAAGGAGAGATAATTTGAGAATCATTAGATTCCCTAAAATTCATAACCAAATCAAAAAAATCAAAATGCTGTATTTCAAAAAAGTCATAAAAGAAAATTGTACATATCTATCAAAAGCATGAGAAAAAAGTAAAAAAAAAAAAAGAAAAGAAAAGTAAAAGAAACAATCCACCAATTACCTCCCGAAATACAATCCAAACTGAAAACATCCAGGGACATCATAGCCAAAATCCAGAGCAACCAAATCAAAGGAGAAATACTGCAACCAGAAGAGGAAAAAAAAGAATGCAAGTAGTTCAAGTAGTAACAAGTCACAGACATGATCACATAAGACTTGACATCAAACAACTACTACAAAGGAGAAAAATTTTTGAATATAAATCCAAAAGGCAAAAGATAAATGTTTATGCCAAAAATAATATTTACCTTAAAAATTGAGTATAATTCTTCAGGAGAAAAATGAATTTGTAATAAATAGAGAACTTTTAAGTATTCCTAATTAAAAAAAACAAGAACTGAATGGGAATTTTGAAATACAGGGGAGTCCACAACAACTTAGAAAAGTAAGCATATTTAGCCAATTGGGAGAATCTAAATGATGATGAATTAATTACTTTCTAATGGGGGGTACTTGAGCAAAGTGAAGGCAAGTGTCTTTTCAGAATATTAATATCTAATACTAATATTCACAGGAGTTAAGTAACACAAATAAAGGACCCTGACTATAGATTTTATTGTGCTTTTATGTTTTCTTGCCTTTAAGAGTGTAAAGAAAAGGGAGGGAAAGAGGAATATACTAGAGAAGAAACCACAAAGAAGGAGAAACTTACTATCTTACATAAATAGGGTACATGCGGAGAAAAGTATATAAGGGATAGAAAAAGTGAGTTGTTAACAAAACTCCACTTCCATCTGAAGAGGACAAAAGGGAGTTGAACACATACATAGAGTTTGGTATAGAAATTCTTTAAAATCAATAAGGATTTGGAAGGAAAGAGGTAAAAGAAGAAGAATAGATCTTGTGAGAGAAAACCAAACTTTAACTTTGGAGGTATGATCATAAAGAATAATTAAAGAGAGAGAAAGAAAGTATAAGAACTAGAATTCAGACTATGGGCTTAGTGAAGAGAGGAGGAACAGAAGAGTAGAAATAAACCACCCCCATAGATTACTAATGTTTATCAGATTCCTTCCTTTTTCCCATCCTCCCCCCGCCTTTTTCATTATAAGGTGGGAGATGAGAAGAAAACAGAAAAACTTTAAGAGGTTTTGATGGAGGAAAATACACAATTAACAATCATAACAGTGAACTTGAATGGGATAAACTCACCTATAAAATGAAGAAGGATACTTGGAAGGATTAAGAAACAGAATTCAAGACTATATTGTTTACAAGAAACATACTTGAAACACTCACACAGAGTCAAAATGCAGAACTGGAATTTGTGATGCTTCAGTGAATTTCAAAAAGCAGGAGTAGCAGTTATATTCTCAGAGAAGGCAACAATAAAAACAGACATGTTTAAAAGAGATAAGCAGGGGAATAACATGCTTCAAGACATTCTAGGTAATGAATTACTATTAATAATTATTACTATTAATACTTAATTATTGCTATTCATAATTATACACACCAAATACACACCAGCATAGCATCTTGATACACAAAGAAAAGCAAATAAAATCATAGGGAGAAATAGACATCAAAATTCTAATAATTGGGGGGCCTCAATATTTCCCTTTCAGACCTAGATAAATCTAACAAAAACATAAATATGAAAAAGTTAAGGATCTGAACAGAATTTAGAGAAGTTAGGTATGATAGTTAAATCTCTGGTGATTTCTGACTGGGAATAGAAAAAGAATATAAATATTTCTCAGATATGAATAACTTTGCAAAAATTGGCCATGTGCTAGCAGCTAGGGCATAAAACCTCATAAACAAATACATAAAATAAGAAATATTAAATATGTATTTCACTGATCCAATGGAATAAAATCATAAACAATAAGTGGTATTTCAGTCAGTCAATAAGCATTGAAATACTGACTATGTGCCAGGCACTGTGCTAAGCACTAGTGATACAAAGAAAGGCAAAGAAGAGTCCTTGTCTAATGGGAGAGAAAACATGTATATTACTAACTAATTCAATAAATACATACAAGCTTTATACAGGATAAATGGGGAGTCAACAGAAGGAAGGCACTAGCATTAAGAAGGATAAGGAAAGTTTTCCAAAGAAGGTGGAATTTTAGTCAGGACTTGAAAGAAGCCAGGGAAGCTAGGAGACAGAGATGAGAGGATAGGAGCATTCCAGGCAGGCATGGGGGACAGGTAAAGATTTTGTATTTTATCTAATAGGCAATAAGAAACCACTTAAAATATATGAGCTAGTGAATGATATAATTACATGTATGTTTTAAGAATATCAGTTTGGCAGCTGTGTGGGAGATGGACTGGGGAGGGGAGAGACTAGAAGACTAATTAAGAAGCTGTTGCAATAACTTCAGGCAAGATATAACGAGGACCTGAACTAAGTGAGTGGAGGGAAGGGAACAAATATGAGAGATGCTGTGGAGATAGAATCATCAAGAACTGGTAATTGATTGGACCTGAGGGTAGGGATTAATGTTTCTCTTTGAGAATATTAAAAAGTCAGGGTATATGTTGAAGAATATTAAAAAGCCAAAGATGAATCAAAAATTATGATCTAACTGACTGGAAGGATGGTGGTACTCTCAACAGAAATAAGGAAATTTGGAGAAGGTGTGGGTTTGGGAGAAATTTTGAGTTCTTTTAATAATATGTTGAGTTTGAGATATTGATGGGATATTTAGGTAAAGCTGTCTAACAGGAAATTGATAACATAGAAGTGGAATTCAGGGGATCAATCAGAATTGGACATAGAGATTTAGGAGATGTCTGCATAAAGAAGATAATTAAAGCTGTGGTAGCTAATGGGATCATCAATGGAGAGAGTGTAGAGAGAAGAAAGCTCAAGACATAATTTTAGGGGATATCCATGTAGTAGGGAGTAAGTAGGAAGAAGATAATCTAACAAAGTAGACTGACAGGGAAACAAAAAGAGAATAGTGTTATGTAAGCCATGGGAAGAGAGAAAGTCCAGAGGAAGTGTTGATTAACAGTATCAAAAACTGCAGAACCATCAAATAAAATGACTGAGAAAAGCCCATTGGTTTAGCAATTAAAAGACTGTGGATAACGTTTAAGAAAGCAGTTTCAGTTAAATTGTGGATTTACAAATCAGATTACAAGGGATTTAAATGGAAAGTAAGAAGACAAGAATGCAGACATCCTTTTTATGAGTTTGACCAAAAGGGAGGAGAATTATAAGATGATAGCTAGCAGGGACAAGTGAAGGTTTTCTAAGGCTAGGAAGATTTAGGCGTGTTTGTATGAGGCAAGATAACAACCAGTGGATAAGGAAAAATTAAATATGAGATTAAGAGAGAGAATGATCAAGGGGATAAGCTTCCAGAGGAATCAGGAGAGGATCAAAAGTGAAGGATTTAGTCTTGTCATGGAGAAGGGTCATCTTTCATCACAGACTGGAGCAAATGAATAAAGAATGAGAGATTAAAGAGATTTGGAGGTATGGAATAGGGGAGAAGAGGCGGCTTTACATAGCCTCTTTTCTCAATGAAGTAGGAGGTGAGGTCCTCTGCTGAGAGGAAGAAGGCAGAGAGGAGGCTCTAAAGGATGTTTTTGGAGAGAAGAAAAGTTTTGAAATAATTGCTGTAGAGATATGATAGAATACAGACTCTACTCAAAGACCAGGCAAATCAATAGAAGATAAATAATAAGCATTTAATTGAACAATAGCAACAAAGCACAACTAATGAAAAAATGATGACATAAAATTTTTCTTAATTTCTCATAAATCTATGGAAAAGAACTCCTTCCTCCACCCTACCCCAAAATAAAAGGGACTATATCTCCAGTTCCTTGGAAGCAAGGCTGCCTTTTGTCACTGCTCAAACATCTCTGGCACTTCACTGGGTGCAACTCTACATCTGCTGTTCTGTCAGTCATCCAGAGTTCCACCTCCACAGTCTTTACTCTGCCTGGAAGCCTTGACTTTGTCATCAATCACCAAAATTCTGCTGCCACTTCTGTTTTTGGTCATTTCTCTTAGTGCTAGACTGACTCAGGATATCTGCCTGGGGACTATGATTTAGCATTCTTTTAGCTTCAAACCACTGGGACCTCAGTCCCCAGAGAAATATAATTTTCTTAGGGTTAGACTCCCAGAGCCATGTGCCTAGAGGCTATTTATTATAGTCTTTGATCCATCTTTTGCACTTTTATCCCAGTTCCACGTAGGGTGCCCAAGAGACCCCTTGGGCAACCGATGTGAGGTATTTTTCTTCTCCACAGAGTGGATCTAGTACTAGGGTTCTCTGAGACTAGGGTTAAATAAATAAACACCTTTTGTTAGTCCTTTTGATTCTCATAATGAACTGCCAATAAAAATTATTTTGATGATTTAATAAGGAAGCACAAAAATACTGGTTGCCTGGGTGGGGAGAGGCACAAACAGTGAGTACTCTGCTGTTATTCCTGCCCTCACCACAAAGTCCTTATCTTCCTTTCACACGTTATATGGGAAGATGAAGGCTTGCTTTTTTTCCTTAATCAATGTTAGCATGAGTATGGATTATGTATTAGATCATTTATGTATCACCTTGTAATAATAATGATGTTAATAATGATTAACAATAATTAAAAGCAAACATTTGTATAGTTACTAGATATTTATATAGTTTACTATGTGCCAGGCACTGTGCTAAGTGCTTTACAATTATTATCTCGTCTGATCCTCACAACCATCCTGGGAAGTAGGTGCTATTATTATCCCCATTTTTCAGATAAGGAAACTTGGGTAAATAGAAGTTAAGTGACTTGCTAGTAAGGGAGGTCCAATTTGAATTCAGGTCTTCCTGACTCCAGCGCTGGGATTCTAACCACTGTGCCAACTAGTGGACACGTTATAAGCCAGCTAAATTTGTGCCTGGGGGAAGAGAAGAAGGAAAAGGTAAAAACATAAAAGAAGCAATGGCTGAGACAAGTACACATTGATAGGGCTACCATAGCGGTAGCCTCAAATAGCTGGAAGGATATCAAACCCTGATGGGAGGGGGAATACTTAATCAGAGCTTTAAAAACAAACAATTCATAATTTTATCCAAGGCATATCTTACCTAGCACCATAAAAGAAAAGTAAAGGGGATGGGAGGAAAGAGTGAGGAGATGGCTTCTCCAGGAATCTTATTGCCATTTCTCCTGAAGCTAACTCCAGAAAGATAGAGAAAACTGACTGTAGTGGTTGCCTCTGTGGCAACCCATCCAAATCAACAAATTTGTCAAGGAGGCAGATTGAGGATTTATGTCAGGAAACACTTTCAAACAATTAGAGCTATCCATAAATGGACTGGTCTGCCCCTAAAAACACTGGGTTCCCCTTCATTGGATGGCTTCGAGCACAGGTTGGGAGACCACCTGTAGGATATATTGTAGTAGGTTTGGTTTGTACCTGATGGCCACCAAAACCCCATTTCATCTCAAAGCCTATGATTCTGGGGATAGGCATTTATTAAACCCTTACTTTTTGCTGCAACTGATAGAAGAAACAAGAATTAAAGAAAACACAAGACTCCAGAAACTACACACAAAAGAACAGTTGGAAGTCATTCCTTTCCTAGAACATTTGTTGTCTGTGTTACTTAAAAGAAACATGCTGATGAGCATTGATAGTCATTTGCATACATCTAATGGCCCATCCATTTTTTAAGTTTTACATTACAGTTGGCCAGAGATTATGTTTTATACATTATGATATCCCCCATTGTGCCTAAAATAGTGTCTCTCACATGGAAAAAAATCGTTATTTATTTGAATGAACAAATAAATACCTTTCTTTTGCCATTTACCCCATTATCCTCAGAATTACCTCTACTGAAACTGAAAGTGGTAGCAGCAGGAGTAAAACAATTTTTAATAAAGTTGGTCATCTAGTAGTGGTAGATATCTAAAGAATAGTTAATGAGTAGCAGTTTTCAACTAATGATGGCTGACTCCTCACCAGACAGCACTTGGCTCCAACAGGGGCCCTGTGCTGCCTGATGATTTTCATGTGTGGGGACCCTAAGCAGGTGCTGGATTGTCAAAATACCTGTTATAAATTCTAATATACTTTATGCAAAAGCAGTCTAAAGACTATGGCATCTAAAAGGGCTGGGAGGTTGATCAGTTAACCCACAGGAGCTTCACCTGCAGGTCACAGCTGCTGCTGAATCTAAGCACAAAGGCCAGCAGTAGCTAACAGTTGTCACATATAAGCCAATCTAAACACCAAAAATTGACATCTTGGTCTTTCAGCTGCTAAGCATAAGGCTTAACATGTGTTGTGAGTAATTGTGGTTAATGATATTAGCTCTAGAGTTTTTAGACCAGCATTTAGCTGGGCTGTAACCCCAAGAATTATTTATATATGGTGGATGTTTTGCATGTACACAAAACACCCTGTATGTAAATAGTGTCCTTTTAAGCTACTGAACCACCCCTACATAGACATTTCTTTGTTTCAAGATGTTCTATACTATTAAGTACAGTAATGAAAAGGGAAAAAAGTTGTTATTAAGACTATCCCAACTTTCAATTAATATTTTAAATTTAAAAACAGCTTATTTTTAGGGGAAGGCATAGGACTCAGTAAGGTTTTATTATAATAAAGAAAACCTACTCCTGAAATCACCCCCAAATAGAGCACCAAAAACAGAATATCATCTAAACAGTTTGAAATAGGATGAAATTTTTTTATAAATTTGTAAATAAATAACAAGCCCTATTTCCTGTCTCATTCTTTTTGCTCTGTTCTAATGCCCTTTTTCTAGATTACCCTCCCCCACCCCCTAGTCACAACTCTAGGGTGAGTCCCTTGGGGAACCACTATTTCAGGTTCAAGGTACATTTGTGGGTCTACACTTCTAAAGCTACAACTCTCAAGCTGGACTGATGCACTCACTTTTAATAATCAACCAGTTGATAGAATTAGCTAGGAGTAAAGAAGTATCACTTAGCACAGTGCTTCACATATAGTAAAGGTTTAATAAATACTTTGTTGAATGATTGACTATATTTCCTTTATACTGGTTCATCAAAGTCTGAAAGTTTTGAACCCACTACAAGGTGCAAATGGGCCACTACCAGTTTTTACATCATTAATCTTATAAGGTTATGAGCTACTCAAGTTTTCGTGCCCTTTACAATCTGTAAATATGACCACTTTAAGTCTGAAAGGGCTAAGTAGCACCTTATTTTCTCTGTTATCTGTCCCTACATTCTGAGATTTCATCAAGTGAGTTATAGCGGCTCAATATTCAGGAGTTCCCTGACCAGCTACACTGCCTCAATCTATCACCGAGCCTCTTCCTTCCTCCAATTTTTATATTCATATTTCTTCCATCTTCTTTGAAACTGAAACTAATGCACTTTTTTGTCTGAGGTAGTTTATATGTGGGTTTATTATCTGGCTAACTTCATCTGAAATTCCTTAGAAAATCACACTGTTAAAAAATAAGCTAATCTTTATGCAGTAAACTTTATTTTAGCTGATATCTGTTTAGTCAAAACAGTATATAATTCAAAGAATCCACTGTTTGCCATATAATTGCATTATTATTCTTTAATAAAATACTAATTAGCCAAATATGGTTAATTAGAAGGTCATTTTTTTCTGGTCCCTTCAATTTAAAGTAAATGATATTTTACTATACTGGGAAACATTTCTGTGGTTCTTCAGCACATAGTCTTTCTAATGAAAGCTTTTATTTAATGTGGTCCTTGAGATATCTTAGTGTTTCACAGAAAAGGAGTTTATTTAGATGAGTTATTTTTTTTCTTTGTAGATGTGTATCCCTATACTAAATATACGCAGTAAAAGATATCATAATAGATTTGAATACAAATCTATTTGCTTGTCCCCTTTACCCTAAAAAGTCTGAAATTTTTCATTTAATTTCTAAAACTACTTAAAAGGCAAAATACTTCCATAAAGTAGTTTTCACTAAAATATTCACTAGTATTTCACTAAAGTGAAATAATTGGCCATCCTGGTGTAGGTGCTAGCTCTCAAAAATATTTTTTCTCTTGGCATATCCCTTTGCCCCACCCCCAACCATACCATCACCAACCCCAACTCCACCTGCCACATACTTAGCCTGCTATTGAACCAAATTTTGGCAATGCTCACCCATTGCAATTTCCAAGAAGTTTATTTTTCTTGACAATTTTTGGGGAAAACATTGATCTCTCCATTACAGTCTTTCACAAACAGTGTCTCAAATATTACAGTGATGAAAGAATTAGATTTGGAATAAAAGGACCGGATTTTGAATCCTAGATATGCCACTTAGTGCTTGTCTGATTTCGAACAAGTCATTTAACTTCTCTGGGCCTCAGTTTTCTCACTTGTAAAATGAAGAGGTTAGATTAGATAACCTCTAGGGGATGACCTCTAAGGTCTCTTCCAGTTCTAGATCTATGATCCTGTGATCAATCAATTAAACCTGCCCACACAACAGATGGCTGATAAAGGATTTCCAGTGGCCCAGGAAAAATGTAGGGTTGTCACTGTGCAAACTCTCCTGTTTGTCACATGACCCACAGCAACCAACTATCGTTGATCTGTCTCTAGTCTTAACCTATCTGCCAGACGAAGAAGTTTACAAGTTGTGCGGGTCTGAATTAAACAATAAACCTTTTTGTTACTTAATTTTACTTAATATGTTTACTTAATGTGTTTGCTTAATATGTGCCAGGTACAATGCTGGGTGTAACTGATATAAAGATAACGAATGATCCATTAGAGATCATTTCCTATCAGCTTTCCTGAAAATTTGAATGTGTGGCAAAGGTATATTTGAAATTTTTTTCCATGTTTCTTTTTGAGGAGTGTGTGGCACAGAGTGTGGGCATGGGAAGAAGAAAAGCTATTTATTTGGGATTGGATCAAGACAAGGGACCAAATGAGATGTTCTTTAGTTTTTGATTTTATTGTCGTTTCCCCCTCTACAATGAGAAAGGAATCTGTTTTCTTTTCTTTAGAAGAGGATAGATATTAGACCTATCATTTTATTGACATGAGGAAATTCCCTCTATACTATAGCAGGTTAGCACTTTTTCTGGCACTTACCTTTTTACAGAATTGTCCTCAGAGGTTGTGACTTGTCCAGGATCACACAGCCAATAAATTACAGAGGCAAGAAATGGACCCAGGTCTTCCTGGCTCTGAGTCCAGCTCTCAGTGCTCTATGCTGCGTGGTATTTTATACAATCCTGGATGTAAAGTCCTAACTACACTTTGTACAAGCCTGGGCTTGTTCTAATGTATCTTGGAAGGTACCTCAAAGTTCTATAATTTCATTAGTATGGGAACTTCTTCTACCAACACAGAGAGCAATTCTCCCATAACTTAGCAGGCAGTCCTGCTATGAGAGTTGCTTTAATTCAAACATTCATTGTCCTGTGGACAGCCTAGGAAGTGAGATTTCCAAACTTAGTTGGTGTGATCCTCAGGCAGGAGATGTATAATACATCTCGAATCTTATACTCAAAGTCTTTCCACCTTGAGAGATCTTGCCTGAGAAAGACCATTGGCACAGCTTTTGAGGACTCAAAGTTATGTCTATATGACAATGAAGCAATGCAGTAGGACTTTTGTAAAGTGTAGAATGGTTCATAGGGATTAGTCAAAGTGCTGCACTCAGGTATATCCTTTTACGTTTAATGGAATTTTAGATCCAGAAAATCTCATTTTACATGTAAGGAAATTATAGTTAAATGAATTGCCCAATGTCACACAGCTGATTAGTGACATATCTGGTATTAGAATCCAGGTCTTTTTGGTGCTTTTTTCACTGCACTTTGCTGCTCCTGATAGCTACCACTTCCTTTTGAGATTCTGATTATCCAAGTGATTGCTGGCACTGATAAATTTATATAGAATGTTGAAGAGGAAATTGTGCTCCCAGCTGCATCAGTTGCTAACGGTTCACTTTTAGAATAATATTACCACATAATTCAATCCCCCATGTTAATACTAAACTTAAAAACTGTTTCTGAAAAGGAGTGAAATGAAGCAAAATTATATGGTAATTAATATTAATACAAATAGGCAAATATACAAAGAAAAACATCATAACAATTAGAGCTGCCTAAAAGTATAATGGGATTCCTTGGAAAACAGTGACTACCCCATCTCTGAGCTGAGGTTGGATGACCCCCTATCTGGTGATGTTGTAAAGGGGATTCATGAATCAGGCACCTTAGGGACCTTTAAGGGTCCCTTCCCACTGGAGGCAATGTGGTACAAGGGACAAAACGCTGGATGCTGAAGTCAGAAGTCCTACATTTGCATTTTGGCTCTGCCCTACTGCATATGTGTCCTTAGGCAAGACCTGTAGCCTTTCCGCACCTCAGTTTCCTTATCTGAATAATGATGAGATTGAACAGATGACCTTTAAAGTCATATCCAACTCTAAACCTATGATCCTATGAAACTCCAAGATTCTGATTTTATGACTGTAATACTATTTCATTTGAATTTAGACTAGATTTTGGGGCAAAAGACTTAATTTTATCCACTAAGTAAAATTTACCTTTGTAGATTTAGGTATGAATTTATTTGCCCTAAAAGGTATTACTCTATATTGTTTGTACTTTTCATCACATTTCTAAATCTACTTGAAAGGCAAAAATGCTTTCCTGAAGTATAATAGTTGCCCATTCAGGTATAGATTATATACATATATGTGTGTATAATTTCTAAGTATAAGTTTATAAATCATGCAACCCTTGGCTCAGAGGGCCATTTATGGAACTCTCTCCTCATTGATGGAGATTGATTACTGAATGTCCTACTCCTGCATGAGGAGCAGGTCAGAGTTGATGAGAGCAGGAGAGAAGAGATCCTGGTTCTTTTGGCTTCCAGCTTCAAGAAAAAGATGTAATATTGCAACCTCTCTTCATGTTGCTGAAAGGAGAGAAAGAACAGTAATATAGAGAAACAGTCTTTATCACGTCCCTCTCCCCAATTTGCTACACTAGAGACTTCAGGGGGAATCTCCCCTTGGGTGAGATCTGGGACTCTTTCTCTTAGTTAAAGCTCAGTTATCTTACTCCCAAAGGGAGAGCTCATTCAGTCTGTATTGTCTGGTATGTATTCTCACGTGTGTAATTTTTCTAATTTCTATTTTGCTATCAACTTTGATAGATGGATTTCTTTGGTATTTGCTATGTATTCACAGGCATCTGGTAGGAAGGGGGTGGAGCCTTGGATATAAAGTTTGGTACACTCTTTCCCCATTAAGGAAAAATGATCAGGAGTTTAGCCTGAACCTAAAAGTTACTTCCTTAAAACTAGTAATATTTAACAGGGTAGACAGTTATAATTCTAGCCTGACACCCCCTTTTCCCAAAGATGGCAGAATGGCCATCCTCTATCCCCAATCTCTTTCTTCCCGTACTGGTAGGAATCACAGTCCCCTTTGGAGAAAGATAGGGAAAGGAAATGCTTGAGATGTCTATTCTTACTCCCCTGTGAGCTATATCTAGAGAAACCCATTTGCACATAATAATCTACAATAGAAAACAACAACACAATGATACACTATACCCATTATATAATTCAACATGGTACTGTTCAATTGCAACTTTAACATCACAAATGCAAAATAGTTAATATAATCTATTATATTGTTATTAAAATGATATAGAGGCAGCCTACACCTTACTCAGCAATGCTTGACTTCTTGAACTTACAAGTTTACTTTCAGGGTTGGAAATATAAATTAATCAGGATCTCTGGATGATGGCTTATACTCAAGGAACACAAAACAAGACAATGCAGCTCAAAACTCAGACTCACCTTGGCAAATAGTCTTCTCACTTCTAAGTGCTTGTAGCTGCCATTGATGTTAGGGGGAAATGGGAAAGAAATCCCTATTCCACTGCAGGAAATCCAAGGTAGAGAAGTACTGGAAAGTCCCAAAAGCAAGTGGCCAAAGAAGACTGAAATAATTTCTTCTTAACTCCCTTACAGCCCATCAAGTGCATAGCTTTTCCTGACTCTGATCAGTTATCATCAGTGAAACCTCCATCACTGGTGACCAATCAGGAGTTGGTGTGTCATCTTAGCAAGGTATATACCCTATATCAAAGGGCCAGAGTAGATGTACCACAGAAAGGGACCAAAACCCATAACCAATTGGTATAGAAGACAGCTCTCAATCCAGCAGATTGAGTTATTCCTTTGATTGTATCTGTAATGCGTGCATTGGGTTTTCTGTTAATGAAAGTAGAATCAAGGGGTTAGAGATTCTGCTTAGCAAAAGGTAAGATGTTTTTGTTATTTGATTAATTTTCCCCTGATCAGCTTCCTTGTTGTATGGTCAATGGAAAGACATTTTGTCTAGTGCCAGGCATCCTATTTTTAGGAAGGACATTAAAAAATTAATGCATTTGCAGAGAAAGGTAAACAGGATTGATGAGGATGCTTAAAACCATGCCATACGTAGATAAGTTATAGAAAAGAAGATTTAGGGAAACATGGGAGCTATCTACAATTGTTTGAAGGGCTATGTGTTAGAAATAACGTGTTTGTTCAGCTTGGTCAGAGTGGGAATAACTAAGATCAATGAGAAGTAGTGGCAGAGTAGCAGATTTTGGTGCGATACAAAGAAAAACTAGCTAAGTATTAGAGCTATTTAAAAGTGGAATGTGCTGTTCCAGAAGTAGTGAGTAACCCAGTTACTAGCATCTTCAAGTAGAGGTTAGAGAGTTACAGAGAGTGAGAGAGTATAGAGGGAGAAGAAGAGAGGGGCCAAGACAAAACCTTGGGGAACAT
The DNA here is from genome assembly GCF_011100635.1 of Trichosurus vulpecula. NCBI lineage: Eukaryota > Metazoa > Chordata > Mammalia > Diprotodontia > Phalangeridae > Trichosurus > Trichosurus vulpecula. The sequence continues at coordinate 137,553,613 of NC_050580.1, read as the reverse complement.
AGTATGTTGTGGATGATGAACCTGCAAAGGAACTTGAGAAGGATCCTTCAAGATTCCAGGAAAGAATAGTGTCACAAAACCCAAAGAGGAGAGGATATCCAGGAAGAGAAGGTTGTCAGCAGGGTCGATCACAGCAGATAGACTAAGAAGGATTAGGACTGAGAAAAGACCATCAAGTAAAAAAAAAATATTGTTAACTCAGAGAGAACAGTTTCAGCAAAAACAAAAGCTTACATTTATAGCCAGCTTAAAGTTTATAAGGTATCTTCCTCACAACAAACATGGTAGATTTACAAATAGTATTACCCCACATTGCAGTTGAGGAAACTGAATCTTGGGGACCTCGTGACTTGCCCATTATCACAAAGCTAGTCGAATGCCATAGTCAGAACCTGAATCTAGGTCTTTTGACTCTCTAAGGCAAGTATCGTTTTCACACAACACAGTGTTTAGATGGATAGAGAAGAGAGAGAGAGAGAGAGAGAGAGAGAGAGAGAGAGAGAGAGAGAGAGTGTGTGTGTGTGTGTGTGTGTGTGTGTGCATGTGTGTGATGGGAAGGGGTTGGAGCTAGAATCTAACTTCTGCATCTCTCACAGAGACTTGGGGAAAGATGTAAAAGATTCTTAGGGCAGGAGTTCCTGCAGCATTAGCAACACTCTAGCAGGCAGTAGAATGCTACACATAGATAGTGTCTAAATGGTCTAAGACAAGGGCCACTCTACAACTCTGTGATTCTTCTCTGTTTCAGTTCTTAAAATTAGTATTTGAACAACTCTCATTTTTAAAATTGCAAATTATCTCTTAATTGTTCATCTTAATCTTTCCTTAATCCTCGTTCTTCACTATCTTTCTACAGCCTTTGACACAGTTGGTAATCACCTCCTCCAGAATATGCACTCTTCTTTATGTTTTTGGGACATTCCTGTCTCTCTTCCTTTGGATCTTTGCAGTTGTCTTTGCTAGATGTCATGCCTGCTAATAATGGATGTCTTGTAAGGTTTGTCCTGAACTTTCTTCTCTTCTCTTTTTATGCTCTCTTAGTCATCTCAGCAACTCCATGAATTCAATTATCATCTTTATGCAGACGATTCCCAATCTATTCAGGTTATCCCAAAAGTCTTAGTATAGTTTTGGGGCATTAAAGCTTAAAACTCCATGAAAACTTTTGAGATACCTTGTATATCCAGCCCTACTCTCTCTCCTGAGCTCCAGTCCCATATCATCCATCTATAATTCAAGTTTAATGTGTCCCAAACAGAACTCTTTACCTTTCCTCCAACACCATTCCCTCTTCTGAACCTTCTTATTATTGCCAAGAGCACCACTATCCTAGCAATCCGAATCTATAATTTTAGTGTCATCCTTGACTCTTTACCAACACTCACCTCACATATCCAATCTGTTGTTAAATCTTGTAATTTCTACCATTACATCTCTCATATAAGTCTTGTGTCTATTTACACAGCCCCCACCTTGATTAAGACCCTCATCACTTCTTGTCTAGACAATTACAATAACCTGGTCTCCTTGCCTCCAATGTCCCTCCACTCCAATCCATCTTCCACTTAGTTGCTAAAGTGATTTTCCTAAAGCACAAGTCTGATGGTGTCACTGCCCTGCTCAATAAACTTCAGTTGCTCCTTATTACTTCCATGATCAAAACTTAAATCCTCCACCTAGGACTTAAAACCAACAACCTGGACCCTTATTACCTTCCACTCCTCTTACACTTTACTCCTACATATACAGTCTATAATGCAGTTACATTTGCCTTCTTATTGTTTATCATACTTGCCAATCCATCTCTCATTTCTATGCCTTTGCAATGGCTGTCCCCTATGTCTAGGATGCTCTCCGTCCTCACCTTTACCTCTTCTCTTTCCTGCTTTCCTTTAAGACTCAGTTCAAATTGTTCTGCAAAAAGCCTTTCCCAGTCTAGTTATTTGACTCTCTCATTAGACCGTGAGCTTCCTGAGGGCAGAAACAGTGATTTTGCCTTTCTTTGTGTCTCTGGCACATAACAAGTGCTTAATAAATGCTTGTTGACTATTTGATTTAAATCAAATATGTGAATCACCAAATATTTTGCCTCCATAATAGCAATGCTATTTTATGAGATACATCCACTAATTTTAATTTTTGCTTTTATACTCACAAAGGCAATTAAGATTGTAAAAGTATTAGAAAAATGCAATGCAATCTTATTAAAAGAAATGGAGAAAATAAGGCTTAGGGAGCGCCATTGTTTCAGTCTTTGACTATTTGAAAGGCTTTCATGTAGAAGAACAATTAGACTTCTGCTTGATACAGAGGACAAAATAAGGATCAATAGGTGGAAATTTTACAGAATATGATTTTGGCTCAATGTAACAATAATAATCATTTGCTAACAACAGACATTCATTAAAGCACATACTATGTTCCAACCACAGTGCATGGCACTGAGCATACAGACCAATAGTCAAATTGTCCCAGAGGTGCTTTGAATCTAGCCAGGCAGACAGCATGTATTTGTACAGGAATATAAGAAATAGCTACAAGACAATTTTTCACATCTGAGAGAAGGCACTGACAATTGGGGAGACTGGATGTGTTGGCAGGGGTTGGGGGGGCAGAGAGGATAGAGGTTGTCTAATAACTTTGGAGCAAGCAGCTGAGTACTACTAATAGTAAGAGCTAGCATTTATATAGTGAATGATATGTGCTAGGCACTGTGCTAAGTGCTTTCCCAATATTATCTTATTTGATCCTCATGATAACCCTGAGAAGTAGGTTCTATTATCATTCTCATTTTATAGGTGAATAAACTGCGGCAAGCAGAGAGTAAGAAACTTGCCTACTCCTTCAGTGAGTATGTATGTAAGGCTGGATTGGAGCTCAGGTCTTCTTGATTCTAGGCCAGGCATTCTATGCACTGTGCTACCTAGCTCCCTGAGTGATAAGGTCAGAAGGCAGACGATAAAGATTCAACAATGAGAGGAGAGGAAGTGGAAACAATGAGTTGTAAGCAGCTTTTTCTAGCAGTTTGGCTGAGAAAGGGAAGAGAGATATTGATGACAGATTGAAGTGATGATAGAGTCTAATAAGGGTTTGAAACAGGAGGGATCTTCAAGGGTGTTTGTAGGTAGTAGGAAAGGCTATAGATAGGCCGATGTTGAACTCCCTCTGGGAGTCAAAAACTCAGGTTTTGATTCTGGCTCTATGATGGTGTGGCTTGAGGCAAATCACTCCAGAAATTAGTTTCCTCACATATACATGAATGGGGGTGGGGAGGGTTGGGACTAAAAGATCTCCAAGGTTCCTTCCAGCTCTAAAATTCTATATTTTTGCCCTTAATAACACTAAATTGCAAGGGAATTCAAATTGAGCAGAGTAAAGTAACCCAAATTTTAATTTAGCCAGACCTCTAAGCAAAAAGAAAAAAAAATTCTTCACCTTTCTTCTACACTTTAAGGAATTCATAGGGGTCAAGATTTCATCTGATAGATGGAATGGTCAGTGCTTCTCCACAATGTGCTAGGGCAGTGTTTCCATAATGACTCATAGGGAGCAGTGCCAACTACTGATCAAAACCTTTTCCGTTTCCATCTACAGTGTTGTGAATTCATGTCACTGTGGTTCTCATGGAATTCTGAAATGAACTCTGCTTCAGCATAATTGGTGTATATTTGAGACAGAAATGGGAAGGAGGATATGACTAATGACATTAGGAGAATATGGGGGGAAAAACAACAAAAAATTACAGGGAATTTCTACTTGGGACACACTGAGAAGGAACAGAACGGTATATTCAGTAGGGTGTTTGTGGCTAAAGTGTGAGTAGAGCCTAAAATAAACAGCACTACCTAATTTGTCTGTTACACATGATGTTGCATCAGAGTCTGAATGAGAGAAAGGCAAGGAGTCATTTATCTCATAGATATCTGGAGTAAGAAAGGACTTTGAGCAATCTGGGGCCTACAGAGAAACTGTCTTTTCATGGAGGATTCATGCTTATCCCATCAAAGGTGTTTTTTCTCACTCTTTTTTTCCTACAACCCCTCACAACTATGCTTGTCATACAAATGATTTACGCAAATAAAACGGCTGCTATTTTACCAGCAAAGCCAATTATTATAAGCTTCTCTCTCCTAGGAGATTTAGATTTCTTTTGGGGTCTCACTAAAACAATAATAATAATAAAATACTGTGATCTTTTCACTCTCTATAAGGAGTAAATTAATTCACCTCTTTGGGTTTCAGGTTTTTTGTTTGTGAAATGGAGGGGCTGGACAAGAGGGTCTCTATGAAATAGATAGCTAGGTTTAGAGTTCCAATATTTCAGAAGATCCCCCCAGTTTGTCATCCTGATGACTTTCTGTGCTTAGTTGTTGTGCCTACATTATTGGTCAGCAACAACTACACCACATTACACAGTGAAAATGGCAAAACTTTAACCAGAAGCCAAAAGATCTGACTCCTCTTTTAGGATCTAGGAAATATCTTCACAGTAAGATAGATTTAAATAAGTAGCAACTTGAAAAAGTCTAAATTTAGGAGGGTGATAGTGTCACTGGAAAGATGCTAATCTGAAATTTTAAATAGGAAGGAGACAGAATTATTCATGAAATATAACAAGTCTGACATATTGGATGAAGAACTTTGTTTTGTTCAGTCAAATCTGTGAAGCAGGACCAAAAATGGGGGAAGCGGGAAGGAAGGACACACAGATTAGTTAGAAGTTGGCACCTACATTTTCTCTCAATTACTGCAACTAGCTTTTCTGGGTGATTTCCTCTCTGGTCAATCTGGATCAGGAAAGATCGAGCCCTTACCGCATAAGTATAATGCACATGCAGTGTCTGTCCTACTGTGGTAACTTACCCAGCTAGTTTAAATAAACACAGTTTGTAATAACAACCTAGTACATATAAAAATAAAAACATTTTTACAATCCAGTGTAGGAGTTCCTGTTGGTGGTTAGAGAAAGAATGTCACTGTGGCAAAATAATTCTTAATTGAGTGAAAATGTGAAGAAACAGATGCATCAGGCCTCTATAAACCATTATTCCTCTACTTTTAACTTTGTATACTACACCACGGAAAGGACTATCTTTAACTATTGGTCATATTTTTGTCAAATATCTTTAGATAAAACTAGATTTGCCAAGGAATTATTAAGATGATTGCATCACTTCTCTTTGTAAAGAGGAAATAAACTTACGTCATGAATGAAAGGATATTCTCTATTAAATGAATAGTGGGATGAGACCCATGACCATAGCATGACCCTGATTAACATGATGGATAAAAAAGGGAGAAAGTATAGAGCAGCATTGAGAGAACGTACTCATATGAGAAAATTCAGGAGTCAGATAGGAAAGCATGGTAGGCAACAGAACATTTGGGTGAAGATCACTGTAGGAGAAAGAGATGTGATGTTGTCATTAGGTCACCTGGAAAGAAAAAGGAAATAGATGAGAGAATCAGAAAATAGATAATAAGCTTGGAAAGGAGGCATAATACAATAGTGTTGGAAGAATTCAATTATTTGAGTATTTTCTGGGGTCTTCTCTTAACCCCAAAAAGAGAAGCTAATAGGTTTTTTTTTTTAAAATAAGTTTTTAATTAACGTGTGTGTGTGTGTGTGTGTGTTTCAAATCACCATAATTTCTTCCAGTATCATTTCCCTCCATTTTTTTTCCAAAGAAGGTAAGAAGTAGTATAAGGAATAGGAAAAACTGACTCTCCACCAACCACCACCATTTAACTACTTCCTTTTTTACTCTGGGTGCAGTAATTTTGTTTGTGAAGAAGTTTTTCAGTTTCATGTAATAAAAGTTACCTACTCTGTCTTAAGTAATTGCCTCTATTAGTTGTTTGGTTAAGAATGTATCTGCTACCCATATCTGTGAGAGGTACACGAAATACTTTTCTTCTAGTCTTTCTACAGTATGATCTTTGATACTAAGGTCACTTATCCATTTAGAATATATTTAAAGAAAAAAAGAAAAGGAAAAATTGCTATAACTGAGCAATGCATTAACAAAAATGAAAACATGTTCAGTGTACTATACTATACCCATGGACCTCCCATCTCATATAGCTTCCTTGGACCTTGTTCTTTATAATTTTGCAACATTCACTTCCAATTGTTTTGTGATTGTTCTTTCTATTTATATTATAGTAGTCACTGTGTATATGTCTTCTTGTCTCTGCTTACTTCATTATGCATCATATTTGTGTAAATCTTTCCATTCTTCTCTATATTAATTATATGTACTAGTTCATATAGTATAGTTATATTCCTTTATTTATGCGCCAAAATTTGTTCAACCATTACCCAATAAGAGGACATCAATTTTGTTTTCAATTCCTTGCTATCACAAAAATATTGCTAGTACTTTTGTGTCTACGAAGACTTTTTTGCCTTTTTGTTCTTTGTTACCTCAGCATATAAACCTAGTAAAAAGGATTTCTAGGTCAAAAGATATAACCATGTCAGCAACTTTATTTGCAGAACTCCAAATTGCTTTCCAAAATGGTCTTACTGAATCACAGCTCTACCAACAATATACTAGCATGCCTATCTTCACATAACTTCTCCAATATTAACTATTCCTCTTTTGTTATTTTTGCCAGTTTTGAGGATATGGAGTAAAATCTTAGGATTATTTGGATTTGCATTTCTGTTATTGTTAGTGATTTGGAGCATTCTTTCGTATGTCGATAGTTTGTAATTCTTCTTTCAAAAATTATTCATATTCTTTGATCATGTATATGTTTATTGTTTATATATCTTGGATACCAAACTCTTATAAGAAGAATTTGATATAAAGATTTTTTCCCCATTTGACCACTTCCCTTCTTATTCTAGGTGTATTCATTTTGTGCATGTAGAACCTTTTCAGTTTCATGTAATGAAAATCATCCATCTTACCTTTTGTAATTGCCCTTCATTGGTTAATAATACGTCTCTTACCTGTAGCTGTGGGAGGTATATGATCTGCTTCTCCTCTAATTTTTTAACAATATGATCTTTAATATTAAAGTCATTTGTGCATTTAGATGTATTGTGGAATATGGAATAATCTAAGCTCAATTTCTTCCAGATTGCTTTCTAGTTTTCCCAGCTGTTTCTATCAATCAGGAATTTCTTTTCTAAGTAATTTATGTTTCCTGGTTTATCAAACATTGAGTTGAGTTCCATTGTTTCTTATTCTCTCTTGTCTAGCCTTCCCCATTCTTTATTTTCAACCTGTATCAAATGGTTTTAATAGTAAATACTTTATACAATATAGGTTGAGGTCTGGAAGTACTATTCAACATTCTTATCTACCTCTTTTCATTATTTCCCTTGAAATTCTAGATACTTTATTTTTCCAAATGGATTTTGTTATTATTTTATTAAGTTCTATAAAGTATCCTCTCGATAATTTGATTGCTACAACATTAATGCTGCATGGACTGATCATGAAAATTAAATATTCCTCCAGCTGTTTAAGTTGTTCTTTGTTTCTTTAAAGAGTACTTTATAATTGAATCTCTAAAAGTATTTGTGTATTTTGGCATATGGAGCCATATACATTTTATGCATTTTGTAGTTATTTGCAATGGGATTTCCTTTTCCATTCTTGCCTCTTGGATTTTGCTGTTATTATATGGTAATGTTCATTTTTGAACCCTGTTTGTACCCTGCAATTTTTCTGAAGCTATTATGTTAATTAGTGTTTTTTCTGATGCCCTAAGATTTTCTAAGTAGACCATCATATGGTCAGCAAATAGGAATGGTTTTACCTTCTCTTTATCTTGTTTATACTTGTTGCTATTGCTAGCAACTCCAGAACTGTATAACATAATGGTGGGGATATTAGGTATCCTTGTTTCACACCTATATTTACTGTGAAAACTTCTAGTGCATCTTTGATAAATTTAAAGTTTTTTTCATAGCAGCTGTTCAGCTACGAAAAGCTTTTTTCATATGATTGCTTTTGGTTTTAGGTAAATACTTCTTATCTTTAGATAAATACTACTTTGTAAGGTTTTTAGCATAAATGAGAATGGTACTTTGTCAAAGGCTTTTTCTGCCTCTATTAAGATAATCGTATTATCTTAGATGTTTTCATTTTTAAATATGAATAATTTATATTGAATGTTTTTCTAATGGGGAGCCATCCTACCATCTCTGATATAAATCTAAATTAGTCATTAGGAATGATTTTTTGATGAATAGATATATGGCAGAATTTTTTTTAAGAACTTTTGAATAAATGTTCATTAATGAAATTGGTCTATAGTTCTCCTGTGCTTTATATTTCCCTGGTTTAGGTATTAGGTATTTGCTTCATAAAAGGAATCTGGTGAAGTGGTTTATTTCTCAATTTTTTAGAAGAATTTATGTAGCATTGGTACTAACCATTCTTTAAAAGTTTGGTAAAATTCTCTTGCGTATACATCAGTAGCAGGATTTTTTTCCTCGTTATTGCAAATTACCAAGATTCCAGATTTGGTAATTCAAATCCAAATTTCCAAATCTGGTAATTCTCTTTTTAGAGATTGGATTGTTTAAAATCTCTATTTGGTCTTCTCCTAGTTGGATATTTCATATTTTATGCTTTCAATTTTGTTGACATATAACCATGCATAGCAAATTCTGATTTTTTTTCTCTTGGTTTCAATGTGATTTTGTCTCATTCATTTGCTAGTTTGTTAATTTGATTTTTTGGTCCCTTTTTAATCAGATTGATTAAAAGTTTATCAATTTTATTATCTTTTCAAATATCTAGTATTTAGTTTTATCATTTCTCTTGTTTTTGGTTTCCAGTTTATATTTCTTCTCTTCCAACTATTTCCTATTTTTGTCCCCATTTTAGGTTTGTTTCTTTGATGGCGTTCTAATTTTTTAAATGCATATTCAGTTCATTAATCCTCTCTTGGTCTATTTTGTTAATTTTTGTGTGTAGGGACATGGTTTTCTCTTGAGGATTGCATTAGTTACATCCCAGAAAAGCTGGTATGTTGTTTCATCATTATCATTTTCTTTCACAGTTATTAAACAGTTCTATGATTTTGTTCTTTTTCCTAGTCATTATTTAAGATTTCATGGTTAAGTCACCATTTAGGTTTGTTACTTTTGTTTGTGCTTTCTGAACTGATTACTATTTTTATTGCATTATAGTCTGTGAAAGATATGTTTAATATTTTGGATTTTTTCATTTGTTTGTAATGTCTCTGTGCCCTAATACATGGTAAACTTTTATAAAAGTTCTGTTGCTGCTGAGAAATACATATATTGTTTAGTATTCACATTTAGAATGTCATAAGTCTTTTAGCTCTAGTTTCTCCAGCAATTTGTTCAGTTCTACATTTTCCCTTTTGTTTATCTTCTGTTAGATACATTCAAAACTAAGAGAGAAAGATGTTAAAATTTCCTGCCATTATTATATTACTATCTATGTCTTCTTGTAGTTTAATTAATTTTTTCCTTCAGGAATTTAGAGGCTAAGATATTTGGAATATATAAATTTATTATTGGTTTGCAGTCTATTGTTCCTTTCAGCTTAATGTAGTTTCCTTGTTTATCCCTTTTTATTTTTTTGAATGTTTTTGCTTTTCTGAGAACATAATTAAAACACTTGCTTTTCAGGATTCAACTGAAACATAGTACATTTTTTTTCCAGCCCCTTATTTTTATTCTCCATTTGACTTTGTTTTTTCAGGTGTGCCTCTTGTTAACAACAAACTGTGGGGTTCTCTTTTCTTATTTAATCTGCAACACTTTTTTGTTTTATTGGATTGTTTAATCTATTCACATTTCAAGTTTTTGAGAGTTAGGTTTATATTTTCCTCCATTTGTCTCATAATTTTTTTCTTTCAATTTATGACTTTTCCTCTTTTCTTCTGCAAACACAATACTTTGTCTCTTGTTATTTTTCTTTCCATTTTCCTCATCTTTATTTTTTAACTATTTTATTTTTCCAATTACATGTAAAAACAATTTCTAACATTCATTTTTTAAAATTTTGATTTCCAAATTCTCTCCCTCCCTCCCTGAGATGGTAATTTGATATAGGTTATACATGTGCAATCCTGTAATACATACATGTTATGGATGAAACACAGAGCAAAAAAACCCCCAGAAAAAATAAAGTGAAAAATAGTATGCTTTGATCTGCATTCATAGTACCATCAGTTCTTTCTCTGAAGTTAGATAGCAGTTTTTTCATCATAAGTCCTTCAGAATTGTCTTGGATCTTTGTAGTGCTGAGAATAGCTAAGTCATTCACAATTGATCACTGTCCAATAGTGCTGTTACTGTGTACAATGTTCTCCTGGTTCTGCTCACTTTACTCTTTACTTTAAAACAATCCTATTCCCATGGGCTCTTTCCCCCTCACGCAAAAATCACCATCCCCTTCCATAGTTGCCACTTTCCATAGTTTCGGACTTTTGTTTAATTTATTAGGTCCTTTTTCTTCTTTCATTTTACCTATTTTCCTTTCATACTTTAATTCTTTCCCTCTTAGTTTAAGCAACCTAGCAAAATCTTCCTTCCTTCCTTCCCTTCAACTTGTCTGCCTATTAGTTTCTACAATTTCATTTTTTCTTTTTTCTAAAAAGGATTCTTTTCCCTCATTCTCTTCATTATTTTTCTTTTCTTTTTGTCTGTTCTAGACATTTATTCTTTGATTCATTAAGACTTATTTAGTCACTCTAAAGGGCTGTATTCCTCATGGTGTTAAAACTTGTAAGGTATCTGTTTTGGGTTCCCTCTTTTAAACAATTCCTGTGTTATTGCCTTATAGAATTTGCCCTTGGCAAGTATATTGCCCCACAGTTGGAATTTTCCTGTGTCCTTGATTGTGCAATTCATCATTAATCTTTGCCTTTCCCGTAGTCGTTCCTTCCCCCTACCCTACATTTGCCTTAAAATCTCCTTCTTGAGTCCATGCCTTCCCAATCTTCTGGGTATCATTTTACCCTCTGCATCAGTAAGGCAATAATAACAATGTAGATGATAATTGTCAAAATGCCTATGTAGTTCTGTATCACAAAGTATGAGAGACTCTCCATAAGGAAGGTAGAAGTACAACATTTATTCAGACACCAGAGGACTGTATCCCATAACCAAATGTTCAGCTCCTACAGCCAGTTAGCCTATTTTATCATAATAGCAAGGAGCTTAAAACACCATATCACAACATGGAGCTGTGCCATCCCAAAACCTCTCCGACTCCTTGCTGAGGTCTTCCCCAAAACAAAGTCACAGTACAGCTAAGTCAGCCTGTTAAGTTCTAACTATCAGGACGGTGGCCATGAGAAGCCTTTAGCAGCTATAATTGCTCTCTCTCTCTATGCATTTCCTATGACATAACTTCCTTTTCCTTTCAGGAATCTCCTCCTACCACATGTGACTTAGGCTTCCTGTGACATAAGCAGGTCACATGGCCTATTAATGGGTGGGAAATATCTTCAAATCTAAATTGCTACTATACCTTCAAATGCTCCAATTATACTTCATATACTCATTGCAGGGTCCCAATTTCTCTTTATGGAATATTTTTCTGCCTCCATGGGAGCATTCATCAGTCATACCTGCTCTCATCACTAAAATAAGATTTCCTCCTTTATCTGTTTCTCTGTTGTTACTTTGGGGGTGTTCCCCCCTTTTTCTGTATTTGGTTACCTTTCTTTTATTTCTGTTGTCTGGGGTGTTCACAAAGCAAATAATACATTTGGAATTGGTTTTTTTTCTAGGAATGCTTTGAAAGCCTCTTTTTTAAATTGAATATCTATCTTTTTTTATTAATAGTTAGGCTTAGTTTTTCAGAGTTTCTTACCTCGGGTTGCATCTTTATCTTCTTTGCTCTTTAGGACACTTTATTCCATTTCGTCCTTTGGTTTTTGGTGCATATAGATAATCTATTATCGGAATTTCTTTTCCTTTATGTTTGAAAGTCTTTTTCCTGGTCACTTGTAGAGTTTGTTGTTTGTCATTAGAGTTGTTAAATTTAATCACTGGGGCAGCTAGGTGGTGCAATGAGTAGAGCACTGGCCCTGGAGTCAGGAGGACCTGAGTTCGAATCAGGCCTCAGACACTTGACACATTTATTAGCTGTGTGGCCTTGGGCAAGTCACTTAACCCCAATTGCCCAGCCAAAAAAAACAAACCCAAAAAAAAAACCTAACAAAGTTTAATCACTATGTGTCTTGGAGTTTGAAGCATGGTATTTTTTCTTTTTTCTGACAGTGATATGTGGATTCTTTCAACTAACACTTGTTGTTTTTTTTTTTCCATTAAGAAGTTCTGGGCAGTTTTCTTGTATGATTTCTTGCATTATGGTGTTCGGGTTTTTTGATTTGTCTTCTGGGAAACCTAAATTACTTAAGTTGTTTATGCATCCTGTTTAAAAGATCAATATATTTTGATTACATGGAAATCATGTTTTGGCTCTTTTTAAACATTATTTTTTTTCCTAGATTGTCCTTCACTTCTATGTATTTGCATTCCCAAGTGGTTATTTTCTCTTTTATTTCTTTGGTGAAATTTGTTTGGATTCAAGTTTTTCTATTCTATCGGTTATTTCCATTGGGCAGGGTATAAATTCTACTTTCACATTTCTTTGTTCTCTTTTAAACCATTCAGGAATATCCTGCTGTGGCCCTCTTGGAAATCAACAGGGTCCTCTATTTCATCATGTGTTGATTAATTTTCTATTGTCTTACAATATTTATTCACAGAAGTCTATGCACATTTAGGTGATTTGGAGGCCACAGTCCCTTCTGTTATCCATATCTTTACCATGGTATATCTTCTTGTGTTCAAGGTCTCTAAGTTTTCTTCCTCCTGAAATCTTTGGTAATTTTAGTCTTTTCCATTATAGTACCCTATTGATCACTTTCTGATTCCTTCCCCTTTGAAGGGAATTTCCCTGAGGACTAGAATTAAAAATTGTCTCATACTCTTCCCAAATTGGGTAACTCATGTTTCACTTACCTTAATCTCTGCCCCAAGTAACTTGACAGGGGACAGACTTGGTCCTACCTGGACATTGGTCTCTTTCTTTCAGGCTTAATAGAGAGCTACACAGACACATACTTGTAATCTGCTCCTATTCTCTCATTTTCTCAGGTCTTTGACTGAGTTCTGTTGTATGACAGATTGCTGTCAGGCTGCTACCTCAGCTATGAAAAGCTTCAGAATTTTGGTTTTCCATGGCACTGGGAGGAGGTGGGGCAAGATTAAGTTGTGTTGCCTGTCCATGAATCTGCTGATGCAAACCTGCTACAGGAAGATGGCGGATAGTAGGGAAAATAGTGCTGAGTGATTCCTAAAAGATTAAGAGAATGCTTAGTGTAATCCTGCTTACTTGCATAAGAAAATTATTAAATTGGTTCCAGACACTCTTTGGGAGAAATACATGCAAAAAAGAGTTATAGCGAGAGTGGAAAGAAATACTTTGGAATGGATGATATATGTGTCAAGCTGACCCTGTTATGTCCCTGGATTTGCTTTGAGTTCTAGAGACTGCTAAGAATGGGCTTTCTCTGGGTGAGATCATTCCTAATCTCCTGGGTTGCTCTGAAATTTTTTTGCTCCATGCTAAAGAGTTCATTTACTCTTGTACATTCATTGCAGCTAGGTGACTCAGTGGATATAGCACTGGGCTTGGAATTAGGAAGACTCATCTTCCTGAGTTCAAATCCAGTCTCAGATATTTAACTAGCTGTGTGACCCTGGGCAAGTCACTTAACCCCGTTTGCTTCAGTTTCTCATCTGTAAAATGAGCTGGAGAAAGAAATGGGAAATCTCTATAGTATCTTTACCAAGAAAACCCCAAATGGGGTTACAAAGAGGTGGACATGACTGCAATGACTGAACAATAACAACAAAAATTCATTAATATGTTCTAACCTGGATATCTTATGTCTATTTACTATACTTCTTGGATAAATGGGTTTACATGCTATATTCACTATTTATGATGGTCTTTTGTATAACCAAAATTTTGAAGAAAGGAGCTGAGTTGGCAACTATAAGTTATGGGATTCCCTACCCTTAAGAACAATTAAAGATAGTGCTTCTTTTGTCCTAAACTCTTCATCCCTAGACTGGACATACTTGAGATATGTTGGATAGATATTAATCCAGCCTGATATCTCTGTTTGAGATAAGCAAAGTAAGAAATAAGCATCTAGCCATGGCAGGATCCTGTAAGAATAGCGTCAAGAGAATGAATTAAGGTTGATGAGAAAATCTAAGGAAAACCCAAAAAAGGCATTTTCTTAGATATTTTGGGAAAAAGAGGACGCTCAGAGAAGGGATGGAGCTCCATTCTGAGGTGGGATGATGATAACAGACAATGGCAAGACGGCAGAACTGGTCTATTCGTATTGCTTCTATTTTGTTTCTTTTTTTCTGCCACAAGGAAAGATATTTGGATGTAAAAGAGTAGGAAAAAGATTAATATAGAGTTGACAGTCAAAGTAGAGCCAAGTTAGAGAATATCTAGCAGCCTTTGATAAATTCAAGCCACTGGACCTAGATGAACTAACTCCATCTTTCACCATTTCTACCTATGATTAATGAGTCAATGTCACTAATCTCTGAAATATCCTGGAGGATGAAAAAAAAAGAAAATAGAGAGAATTAGAGAGATACTGTGTGAATGGAGAAGAGCAAAAGTCTGGAGTTTTCAAAAAGAGAAGATAGTGGAGCCTGCTCAGTGTCAGTAAGCTAGAATTTGCTTTCTGGTAAGAATCCTAGAACAAAATATTAAAAGAATGGAGTGGTAAACATCTAGAAAAGGAAATGGCAATTGCAAAGAGACAGCATGGCTTCATCTAGAAGTCATATATTTATCAATCAATAAATACTCATTAAGTGCCTACTATTTCCAGGAGCTATGCTAAGTGCTAGAATATTAGACGAGAGATTCTTAACCTGGTGTCTGTGGGTAGATTTCAGGAGATCTGTGTGCTTAGAAGGGAGAAATTATGTCTTTATTTTCATATAATTTCATATAACTGAAATTTAGCATTTCCTTTAACGATGAATTTTAAAAAATACATTATTGTGAGGAGGACCTCCTAGGCTTCACTAGACTGCCAAAAGGTCTATTACACACAAAAAAGCCTAAGAATTTCTCTATTATGCCAAGCTCATTTTGTCTTTGGGGAAGGCTACTAACCTGCTAGATGGAGACACGCTAGGACTGCAATTTACCTAGATTTCAGCAAACATTTGACAAAGTTTCTCATGCTATTTTTGTAGACAAATTGGGAAAAAATGAGGATTATTTGAAGGTGGACCGAGAACTGATTGAATGTACAGGTTCAAAGAATAGTCATTAATGGTATGATTTCATCTTCACAAGAGGGTTTTGGAAGAGTGCCATAGGGATCTGTCCTTTGTCCTCTGGTGTTATAACATGTTGATCAATGACTCCAACACAAGTATAGATGGCATGATAGTCAAATGTGCAGATCAAACAAAGCTGGGAGGCATAACTAACCCATCACATGATAGAGTCAGGATACAAAGAGGTCTCAACAGGTTAGAATTATAGGTAGAATCTAATAAAATAAGAAAGCACTCTTCAGAATCGGGACATGGTTTCAAGGGGCTGCCTCTGATGTGTATTAGTTTTGTGACTCTGGGAAAAGACACTTCACCTCTCCATGCCCTTTATACAATTATAAGTTTCCTAACAGTTTTTCAGCTGCTTTGGTAAAGGGAGTTTCCTTAAGAGAGAATTCCCTACACCAACAGAATCAGATCCAAACCAAAAAAACCCCCAAACCTCACAAGAACGAGATGGGTTGATTGTGGTATGATGTAGTTCATCTGAAAAAGATCTGGGAAGCTTCAATGACATGAAGGTTAGTATCAAGATGATATGGCAGCCAGACAAGCTAGTGAGATGCTCAAAGAAGGGCCTATTTTCCAGCACTAGCAAAGTGATAGTCCCCACTGTATCCTGTCCTGGTCAGACTACATTTGGAGTATTGTGTTTTGTTCTGGGCTCCACATTTTAGGAAAAAATATGAATTAGCTGGCAAGTACCCAGATGATAGAAATAGGGATGATAAAGGGTCTGAAATCATTCCATATGAGGAATGACTGAAGGAACTAGAGATGTTTAGCCTGGAGAAGAGAAGACTTAGAGAGGCATGACAGCTGTCTTCAAATATTTATTTGAAAAGATGTCATGTAGAAGAGAGATTTGGTTCTTTCTACTCAGCCCCAGAGGGCAGAACTAGGAGGAATCAGTGGGAGTTGCAAAAAGGCAAGTTTAGACTTGATATAAGGAAAATTTTTCTTTGAATGGAGTTTTCAAAAGTGAAATAGGCAGCTCTAGGAGGTGGTGTGTTTTCCTGTACTGGTAGTCTAAAGCAAAGACCAGATGTCCACTTTTCAAGTATTTTGTAGATGGAACTCTAGTTCAGTTTCGGTTAGGATTAGATGACTTTTGTTATTCCTTCTGACTCAGATTCTGCAGATTTATATATGTCCTTTTTTAAGCTCTCCTTTTTTAAAGGAGAGTCAAGGCCAGTCATTATTATTATAACTTCAACATATCGAGGTCCTTTTAAATAAGTAATAGGATAAGTCATATAATACACAGACCTATAGGCATAGCAATTTGGAAGCAGTTCGATATGCATATGAAAGTCACAATGGATATCATTTCTGAAGGAAATTACTTGAATTAACAATATGTTATAGCAAGGCTGTCCAAAATGCAGCATTATGTACCTGCCTACAAGCATAGAAATTTACATAAATGCTTTAGTAAATGAAGCCGAGTTCTCACTAAAATGGCAAATCAAAATATATTGTCTATTGTTTCAATAAAAACCTAAGGTTGGACAGCCCTGTGTTATGGTATCAGTTCTTTTCTTCTTCCCTTGGTTTTTTTTTTTAAATGTTCAGGTTTAATATTTTCTTCCCTCCCTTCATCCCTTTTTTCTTTCTTCCTTTCCTTCCTTCTATTCCTTCTTCTTTTCATCCTCCCTCCCTCCCTCTTTTCTTCCCTTTTTATTTCCTTCATTAGCAACTTTCAGGTTTACTGTTTTACAGACCAGCAAATGGTATTTTTTTCATCTCCCACTCTTTACAAATTTGTAGAATAGCATAGCTTATATTAACTACATACTACTTTTCACAACTAAAGAAATGAAATTATATTGAACTCATTATATCAGTTAACTCATCTTTACTCCTTTATATCTTTGTGAAGTTTTTAAGGATCTGAGATCAGATTGCCAAAGGAACAGATGTATCTACAGGGCTGACAGAATATTCTAATCAACTGACTGCACTTCAACTGCACAAATATTTCTAATACACTACTTTGGAATGTGGCCATAACTTTTAAGAAAAAAACTTGATTCTTGGAAACTCTCTAAGTATGCCAATGATCAGCATCTCTTCTAAGAGACAGAACCACTGTTGCATTGATTTCACAATTTGCAAAACAAATCTTGAATTTGAGCTTTGAGATTCAGCCTTCCAACTTTTTTTCATGTTTGCACTTGCCAAGAAATGTCAGCAATGTTGAATGAACATTATTGAATAGTTAGAGAACTGTGAACACATTTGGCTACTTGCATCCCATTTTATCCACACATTAGATAACCTTGCAGACCTTGTTACTGCTAAATTGACTCAGAATTGAGTTCAACCTCTAAATTCGAAACAAAATTTGATTTTTCCCTAATAGCACACCGTGAACACAGACTCTTTTTCTAGTTACTCACAAATGAATCTGTTAATTTTTTTCTCCTTTAGGTTGCATATTTTTTTTTTGTGATGGGTTTTGGAAATATATTTTTTAAATTTAAACTACATTTTGAGGTATGAAAGATGTAATAAATCAATCAGCTGCCAATTAATCTAAGACTATGTCCAGAAAGGATAAGAAATTCATCCTTTTCTTGAAAGCCATTATTCAATAGCTAGATTCCCTTTGGCACTCTTTTTGAGAGACAGTAACAGAGACAGAAAAACAGAAACAGACCAAGAGTCAGGGCAAGCAAAACTACCACCAAAAATATCTTTACTAGTCAACTGATGTAATTACTGTCCATAGAGATGATGTATAAAGTGAAGAAAGTGCCAGATTTAAAAACTATGAAATTTTGCATTTTTTAATATTCTATTGTTTATTTTAAGTGAACTATTAAAATTTTTATTAGTGTTTCTTGATGTTAACCTATATTCCATTGTGATTGGAGGGTTGTTGTTGTTATTGTGGTGGTGGTGTTAGGAGTGGTAGTAGTGGTGGTGTGGTGTGGTGTGGTGTGTGTGTGTGTGTGTGTGTGTGTGTGTTTTAAGTTGGGTTATATTTAGGCCACTGTTATCTCTCATTCTCTTTCTTATGATGAAAAATGATAGATTACTTTTTAGCTTTAAAAGTCTGTAGCCTATCCAGTTACCAACAATTCAAAGTAAATAAATTAAGTATAATATAGATTGTAGATGGGACATCTTCATTGTAATCTGAGACTATGTGACTCCTTAAATGACTGTTGTCTGCACCTCCAAAACATTTTTTGCTCTCTGCATAAAATTTTTACTTCTCTTGTTAAATCTTTTCAGTATCTAGATTTCCTATTTTCCCTATTTAGCCTCCATCTTTCTCCCTGATGCCAGCTCGTTGTGACTCTGCTTTTGGCTCTGCAGCACAGAGAGTGCACACAGGAGAATGTTAGGATCTGCTTCTCTATACCTGCTGAGATGATGGACAACTCTAAAGAGTTTTCTTGTACTTTTATGTGAACAAATGTATAAAATATTAATTGTATCCAATCTCTTCTTTATCTCTTGAGTATTCTGAACTTATTTCTTAAATATTTTAGAAAGGCAAAAAGTAAATTGACCCTTGCAATGATCCAAATCTTGTGGGTTGAAATTAACTACAGTATTTACTAAGAAGAATGCACAGAACATAACATAAAACGTCATTTTCTTGAGACAATCCCAAGGGGCTCCTGTAATCCCATATAATTTTCCTTGGGAAACATTCTATTTTCAGACTACATATAAACTGAAAACATTCAGGAAATGGCATAAGCTTACTTGCTCCTCTCTATAAATCTATTCCCATCACTTCCTCACAATCCCAATTGTCTCTTCCTAAAACCTGCCCTACCTTGACTAGTCCTTTGGTATACATGCTTTCAGTTTTTTGCAAATTTAATTTGCACTATATTAATTCAATCCTTTGCTTTAAGTGTTAAGTCAAATTTGTGTGTATGGGTGTTGCCTTTTAACTAGCCTGAAATTCCTCCAGGGCAGGGAATGTAACTACTTTTAAATCCTCCCACCATATTTAGCACTATTAAGCACTCGATAATTAGTGTGGACTGAACATAATGAACTCAATTAATGACCATACCCCAATCTTATTTCTTAGGTGTTAATATGTTAGCTTTAGGCCCATTATTTGCATCTGTAATTACTTGGAACTTAAGTACTAATACTCAGATAATTGTAGACATAAAAATCTTTTAATAGGAGAATTTCCTCCAGTGTTTCAATTAAATGTTTATTAAATGCCTACTACGTACAAGGTTCTGCACTATGCACTAGGGACACAAAGACAAATTTTTTTAAAAAGTTCCTCCCCTCATGTAAATTACATTCTACTGGAGGATAAAACATAAAACAGATAAATAC
Source organism: Trichosurus vulpecula (assembly GCF_011100635.1). Taxonomy (NCBI): domain Eukaryota; kingdom Metazoa; phylum Chordata; class Mammalia; order Diprotodontia; family Phalangeridae; genus Trichosurus; species Trichosurus vulpecula. Next base: position 137,533,950 of record NC_050580.1, on the reverse strand, counting down.
ATAGAAGATCATTTGAGAAGGGGAGCCAGGAAGGGTTTCGAAGAGGAGGTGGCAACTGGGCTGAATCTTAAAGCTGTGAAAACATATGGAAGTAGGAGATGGAATGCTAAGTTCCCTCTCCTACTGCGAGCATTCCATTTTGGCAAGAGCAGAGCATCCATGGAGGGGAATGTTGTGCCCTAAGCCTGGAAAGCTCTGATAGAACCATAGAATTTGAGAGTTGGAAAGCACCTCAGCAGCCATTTAGCTCAACTCATATACAAATAGAACCCTCCTTATAACATACCTGACAAGCGGTTGTGTAGCTTCCCAAAGCAGCCCATTCCATGGTTGGACAGCTCTTTCTTGAGAGCAAGCCTGAATTTGCCTCTTTCTCATTTTCACCTCTCCTGCCTGTTTGCCCTCTGGGGATAAGCAGACCAAGTCTAATCCCTTCTCCTCCATAGGAAAGGCCTTTCAGAGACAGTGATACCTCCCTGAATCTTCTCTTCTCCAGAATCAATGTGCCCAGTTCTTTCAAATGATCTTCAAATGTCATGGGCTAGATCCCCTTCTCCATCCTCATTGCCCTCCTCTAAACACTAGCTTGTGAATATCCTTCCTAAACCTTGACAACCAGAACTGAACACGATAATGTAGATGAAATCTAACGAGGGCAAAGTGCTCGGAGCTATCCCCTCCCTCTTTGGAAGCTTAATGCAATCCAAGATCAAAGGCAGGCAACTAGGTGCCATAATGGAGAGAGTATTGTACTTGGACTCAGAAAACCTGAGTTTGAATCCTGTCTCAGATATTTCTTTGCTTGCTGAGTGACACTGGGCAAATCACTTAACTTCTGCCTCAGTTCCCTAATCTATGCATTCCAAATAATAACAGCACCTACCTCCCAGGGTTATTGTGAGGATTAAATGACATAATGTTTGCACTTAGCACGGTGCCTGGCACAGAGTAGTTACTTTATCAATGCTTATTCCCTTCCCGTTCCCCACACCCTTCATCTATGTCTCCATCCTCTCCATAGGAATAGTATGAAATATTATTTATCAAAAGCTTTGCTAAAGTGTGGATAAACTATATCCACAACAGTCCTCTCATCTACCAAGATAGTAAAAGGAAATGAGGTTAGTCTGGCATGACCCGTTCTTAATGAAGCCATTTTTCTTTCTAGATGTTCAACAACAATACCTATAATGATTCATTTTAGAATTTTCCAGGAATTGAAGAAAGTGGGCTGGAACTAAACAGTGAAGGACAGATAGGTAGATGGATAGAGAGAGATAGGTGGAACATTTATTAAATGCTTTATTGGGTGCCAAGTACTGTGATAAGCCCTGGGGATATAAATTCAAACAAGCAAGGAAGGCCCTGCCCTCAAGGAACTTAAATTCTAATGGCTGAAGAGAACACATAAAATAGACCTGGAAACTGAAGGATACCTAGGCATGAGCAGGAGAAGAAGAAGGTGGAGTCTGGAGAGAGTTAAGGTGAGAATGAGATGAAGCATGTCCCAGGTCCTTCCCAAAATAGTGAATCTCTTCCTGGGACAAACATTTTTAGAAGGGTGGAAATGTGGCAGGTGAGGACAAGGATGTGGAGTCTAGAGTGAGTTAAGATAGGAATGAGATAAAGCATGGCTATGGTCTTTCCTTTTAATGACAAAATGAAAAGCTTGTGCTTTATCATATAGGCAATGAGAACCACTGAAGGCTTTTAAACAGAGGGGCGAAATAGACCTCTGCTTTTTAGAAAAGCATTTAGGCAACTGTAGGAAGGATAATTTGTAGAAGGAAGTCTAATTGGAAGATTGTTCCAATAATGAAGGCAAGACCTAATGATGTCCTGAACCAGCATGGTAGCTGTATGATTAGAGAGAAGAGGGAATAAATTTAAGAGATGTGAGGACAAGCTTGGCAAAACTTGAGAATGATTGGATTTGCTGGTGGGAGTGGGAATGGTCCCTCTTTAAGGCACTAATATCTAAATCATGAAGGTTACTTCCTAGAAACCATATTCTAAGACTAGAGAGTACACCAAAAGATTTTATGAGTATGTCTAAAGGAGCATTTTGGGGTAGGGCTTTTTTTCATTCACTTTAGTTAATTTATTTCCCAATCTATCTAGGAAAGGCTATCATGAACTTTTATTGTTATTATGTTGAAAATAAAAAGAAATACTCTATTGCCTCACTCTTCCTTGACATTGATATTTCTCTGTAGTATTTGAGTGCAGTGACAGCAATCAGTACAACATCATCTGTAAACAGGAATAGAGAACCTCACCATAAATAGGGTATCCCTTTTCTACCTGGACATCACACAGGCCATTCCTCATGACACTAGTAAACACCTTTGGCAAGCACACATCTCATTTTATGTATTACTGGGGGCCTCCCTGAGGAGGGCTGTGATTATTCATATTCATTTGGGTTATAAGCCAAACACAAAAGCATGAACAAAAACCCAAGAAGATGAACAATGGATATTGCCAAGATTATAACTTCCTGTTGTATGCATAGCCCATTGAGTTAGTCTCTCAGCCAGGATTTTCGGTGATACCATGCTGCTTACTGCTGTAAAAATCTATAACTCCAATATCCACCTAATGATGTAGGGCTACAAATCATGGAACACCAACATCTCAGAAGAGATGGTACAGTGGAGAGAACACTGGGCAATGAGTAAGGAAGACCTAAATTCAAATCCTGCCTTAGACATTTACAAACTGTAATCTTGGGCAAATCCCTTAACTTTTCTCCCCCTCATTCTCTTCATCTATAAAATAAATGGGTTGGACTTGATAGCCTCTAAATTCCCTTCTAGTTCTAAATCTTTGATCCTATGCAGATAACCCAAAGGGGAATGGAAAGATCCATGATAGGTTTAAGTAGACTTATCGCTATTAATGGTGATTTGAATATGTGTAATGGCATAAAATAGATTTTCAAAGATGTGTTTGACTAGAAAGGGAGGAGGGCTACAATAGAGAAAGAATGAAATAAGACAGTGTATAGAATGTGCTGGTATCTACTAAATACTAAAGTAATTGAAGAAAAGCTACTAGCCCATTTTGTTGATGCTTTCTCAATGATTCTGGGGAAGACATGGATAGAAATTGTGCAGGATGAGAAGAGGCAGATAGATTATAATCTGTTCCAGTGAAAGGATTACCCACATCGATGAGATCACATATTCATTGAGGTTTACCTACCTGAGTTTATAGATTAACTAGTAGAAAAGTATAATAAGATAGTTGCGCTGCCTATACATGCACCCTAAAAACATGTTCCATATGTGTGTGCAGATATAAATCTATGTAATATGTATATGTTCTTGACATATTCTATCATGTGTGCTATTTTGGTCATGTGTAAGTACCTGTAAATACCCTCTCCCTTGTTGATTGTGTGGTATCCCCCCATACACACACACGTGCATGTGTACGTGTGTGTGTGTGTGCATGAGAAAACCTTCTTGTCACATCTTGCTGTGATATTTAATGAAATGTCTTTTGGTTTGCCCTAAGGTGTCCTTTGGTTGGCTGGTATAATGAACATGTATGGTGTGGTTTATGAGCTATGCTTTTGAGAGGCTGCTTACCCACGCCCACACAGTATCTTAATACTAGGGTACTATTCAGGAGCGGGAGTGAGGGTGAGGGAGCATCCACAGTTGCTATATTAGTAACCATCTTCAAAAACAAATAATAAAATAAATAAACAGGAAAAAGAAATAAAATCTTACAAAAAAAACTCTTGGTATTTAACAAGGCGGAACCAAATGAATTAACAAACAACAACAAAAAAGTTTTTCTTCTGGATGGGTCTCACTCTAGGTCTGTCTAAAGTTCTGCTAACATTTATTTTTCTTTGTTTCCTTTTATCTCTCTTTTTCCTTCTTTCTTCCCTCCTTCTCTTCCTTTTGTTTGTCTTTCTTCTTTGTTCTTCTTTCCCTTTTCTTTTTTTTCCCCTTTCTTCTCTACCCATTGTCTTAACTTCTCTTTCATTCTCCTTTCCATTTTTCTTTTTTCTCTTTCCTTTAAGAAAATTACTTCCTTCCTTCCTTCCTTCTTTCTTTCATATAGTTAGTCTTTCATATAAATATTCATTAAATGCTTACTATGTGCTCTCTTGCTCCCCAAAATATTTGTACCTTCCTCCCATAATTTCATAATTATTGTTTTAAATAGCACCATAATATTCCTTTGCATTAATATGCCACAATTTATTTAGCCATTTTTCAGTTATTGGACACATAGATTGCGTCCATTCTCAAAATTAAAAATAGAGTAACTATGAATATTTCTGCATAGGTAGGTCGTTCTCTCCTATTCTTCCCCCCCTGTTAAGGTATTTTTAGGATGAAAATCTTGCGATGGCATGGTAGGGATCAAGAGGCATGATCAATTTTGGTTTTTTATTTCATATTTACTCTCCCGAATAATCATACCTTTGACCAGTATTTCAAATGGATATTTGTAGCATTAGAAAACTAAAACAACAGTCTCCTTTCAACAGATATTCACTTCAACAAACATTTATCAGTCACACAGTCCATTTAAGCCATTGGAAAGCCTTTAGAAACCTTGAAGTTGGAAGCTAAAGGAAGGGAATGAATAGTGCAGATTTTTAGAAATAAAATGGGACAAGTAGAAGATGTTAAGAAAACGATTTTTTAAAAAGTCCTCCAAAGAAAAGGTGAGAAAAAGCAAGACAAAATACCTTTCTTTGGAGATAATAAACATTTCACCACTAAGCCAGGATGAAGTAAGAAGTGATTCTCACACGGAACCTCTGAGTCTAGAAGTTTCTTCATTAGAAAGTAAAGATTTTTTCCCCTCTGCTACAGAAGATGAAAATGTACATGTACAAAAGAAAAAAAAATCAGGACAGTCACTACCAGGGGGGAAAAATAGAATTGAGAATGAAACGAAGTGCCATACTTTGTATCTGAAGAAAGAACCAGTGAATGGATTAGAGTCATACATTCAAAGCACTGGGCATATAAAGATTTTTTTTTTTAGGACACAATCTCTGTCACCAAAAAGCTTATATTCTAGACTTGATGTTATACAGTCTGGCTGATAATATATTGTTTGTGAGTTGAACTCAGTCAACTTTCTTTTACTGTGCTGCCACTCAAAAACCTTTCATTTTTTCCAATATGCTTATGAGAAACTATTTGTGACACAAACTATTTGTATCACTAAGGTGAATCTTATGATTCTTTTTTTTTTTTTTGGAGAGGGGAAGGCAGGGCAATTGGGGTTAAGTGACTTGCCCAAGGTCACACAGCTAGTAAGTGTGTGTCAAGTATCTGAGGCCAGATTTGAACTCAGGTCCTCCTGACTTCAGGGCCAGTGCCCTACTCATTGCACCGCCTAGCTGCCCTGAATCTTGATTCATAATCTTGAGATTCACCTTGGTGATATTTGATTTTAACAATTAGTGAAGAAATGTTAGATTATAGACTAGGGTCATAAGGAAGCATAATAGAATGTTAAAGGCAGAGATCATTTAGTGCAACTCATTAATTTTACAAGTAATAAAGCTAAGACCCAGAGGAGAGGATCAAGTGACTCACCCAAAGTCACAAAGCTTACTTACAACAGCACTGGCCCTGGAACTTGGGTATACCAATTTCTAGCCTGGTGTTCTTGATACTGTACTATACTGCCTCCTCATCAGTTTAGATACTATGTATATTCTTAAAGTATCTCTCAAGTTAAAGATCAGGATCTGAGTAGGAATTCAGTTTTGACAAGCTTCTTTGTTACATTGCTAAGTAAATTCTCTTAAGTTTTTCGTGTTACTTAACTTAGCTAAGTCTCAGTTTCTACAGTCTACACAACAGGAATAAACCTTTACTTAACAATGCCCCATGGGGATCTTGTGGGCATCCATAAGGTGATTCCTATAAAGGCTTGTGAAGCACCCAATGAAGGGTGTGTTAGTAAATGATTAATAACCCACTCTATGAAAATGTAAGTCACATTTTAAAATTTAATCTGTATTATCACTTTCCCCATCACTTTTTTTTAGTCTAAACAATTAACAAAACAACAAATCAAGCCCTGATTTGCAGCATTTACTGATTCCTGGGGTGTAAATGCTCACACTGAAACTTTAGCAATTAGCTCTGGAGAGCCTGGACTGCTAGCTAGCTCCAGCATAGACACCCCTGCACCCAACAGAAAGTCATATGTACTATGTTAGTTGTTATGACTTTGTGAAGACTGAGAGCAAACCAAAGCAGTTCCCCTCCTTGGATCTTGCTTTCAGAAGTATGTAAACTAACCATACGGAAAATACAGCTTGTTCTCAATTAGTGCTAATAATGAATCCTGTGAAGCGGTCACATTATTTGAATTCATACTGCATATTTCCCTTGAGCTGGAACCAGTTATCATATTTTACACAATTATAACAGAACAGTATAAATCTGAATATAGGAGACCACTTCACAGGCTTCTTTATGTTAATCAGGGCATAGCTGTACAGCCATGCAGAAGGACATAAGTTCTAGAGAAGTGGGTTCCTTGACATTTGTATTTCCATTCATTTGTAAGGTGGTTATGGAATGTACGGTCAGAAGTATAACTGGCCATTTTTTGCACCTGGCTCAAGTTCTGAGAACTATGCCTCTCCAATTAGTCCTCCATAATTTACCAACCCATAGGAAAACAGTCCTGTAATTTTAGCTATATTTATACATCTCCTAAGATTTCTGTGGTATTTTTTTCTACTCATAACCTCATTCAGAATGTTGTTATTTTCACAGAGGAAATCAAAGAAGGGGGATTAAAATTACAAGTCAAATTTTCAAGTTGGAAAATAGCAATGGTGCATTAAGGCAGCCTGCTTTTAACTTGGACTCTGTACCCCTCCTGGGTTATACCCTGAGTAACTACCTAACCGACAGTGCACAGTGTTAGGGGGGACTGTCAGCAAAATGCTAAGACTACTGTTTCATATGTTTCTGAGCAGATACAAAGTCTATCATCAACTGTCATTTGCTCCATTTTCAATTGTATTTATTTGTTCTTTTTATTAGGGGGAGAGAGAGAGTGAGCAAATTCAGTCCTTTGCTTCCTATCATTTAAATGTCAAACATGTTCTCATTGCCTACATGGGTGCTTCATTACTGACCCACATCCTAGCAAATCTGGTGATATTTTATATGCACTCAGAATGACAGAATACAGGTCTCTCTGGGATTCACGCGCCTCTGCTGGGATTTTCACACCTTTCTGCATGTTAACATGAAGCAACAGCTGGGTTGGAGAGAACTGATAAAAATAGTAATGCCATGCTTCAAAAAAGCTGCATGGGAAGGAAAGGAAATAAATTATTTAATGCTGGGGTGGCTTCATTTCTGTGGACACCTTTTCAAGGAGAAGAGAGTTGACTTCACCATTATCAATCCTATCCCAAAGTGTGTACAGCACAGGAAAGCAAGCCTATTCCTCTACCCACTAGCTCTGTCCACCTTCGGTCCCACCCCGATTTATTTTTTTAGGACACCTGGTAAAGCGGATTATTAAACGGCGGGCCACATAACTGGACAGCTTAACCTCTGTAAGTCTTAACTCTCTTAATTTTTGGAATTTTCATTCCAAGGTTGCTGCTCTCTGGGGCTGCAGGAGCTTCCCGGCAGTTGCCCTATCTTTCCATTCATTAAAGTAGTAGCTTGCAATTAAACATTCTGACATAACATAGCTGAGATTCTTTGGCAGTAATACTAACCATATTCAAGAGTTTCCTTCAGACAGCTCTAACTTTTCATATCCTCCTGAAGGCTTGCCACCTTCTTTTAATAACTTGAAAAAATAAGCTTCTCTCAGGAACTTCATTGTTCCAATATTTTCCCAGCACACATTTGCCTCTTTTAGAAATGGGTAATGTGTGTGTATATTTATAGAAGCTGTGTGTACATATGTATATTATAATTTGACATCTAACATATAAAAAGTCAGCAGCCTGAATAGATCTTAGAGAAAGTTATTAGAAGTCTAATATTTTTCTTCATAGAACCATATTTTCTCTTTCCAAAATATTTGATCATTTCACCACAAACTACACTTAAAAATGTCATATTCAGTAAAACTAGATTTTTAGAGACTATTCACCTTTAAAATATGAAGATGAAATATGTAAAAAAATTAAAACCCTAAATATGAATGATTAGATTGTAAATTTAGGGTTTCTCTCCCCAAAGGAGGAGGAATAGTGAAAATATTTAGTTTCAAAATGTCTTGGATTGTCTTAGGGCACCATCACAAAGCCTTCTTCTTAATGGAGGAATCCAGGAATGGAAAATTTGTAGTTTTCATTTTGTTTGCATTTTAGCTATTTGTATATTTTAAGCTTTCTATTTGGAAAACTTAAAGCAGTTTTCAGCAATCTTACTGAAATTCTAAGTAATAAATAGAGCGCAAAAGGCAATGGAAAGCCAAAATGAACCTTTTTTCAGTGACCAACACAAATGGAAACTTTGTACTTACAGTTTTGATGGCAAGCTGACCAGGGCACCATTTAATTCTAATGTAGCAATCATTGAAAAGTTGGGTTGTTTCCAGTGCATTAACTACTGTTTTCTAAATCTCTTCAAAATATTATTTAAGGTTATAAAAGAAATTTAATTTCTATTTGGAAAGGTACTTTAGTTAGTTGAAATTTTAACCCATGTTACCATTATAGTATTGAACTCAGAAGAGGGATAACACACCTAGTAAAGATGCTGCGTCTGACTCTTACTAGCTGGGTCACTTAAGCTCTCTGCAAGCCTAAGGAGGCTTTGTCTGTTCAATTCTGGACAGGCTTCGATTTCCTTTCTGCCTCTGCACTAGCTTTGCAGATCTAGAAGGTTTTCCAGTCAGGGGTTTAATCAGGAATGCTGTTATAAGGCAGCTTACCTTTGTTGTCTGAATTTATTGGGTTCTAACAAGTTTGTCAATGTGAAAATTAAAATTATTATTGGTTGTTTTGTCAATTGCTTTCTAAAAACATACCACCAAATGGAACATGATAGAAATATGGGTGATGTTCTTGAATTAAATTATTTTGAAATAACTTTTCTTCTGTCAAGTGACTTTACAAACATTATCACTAGCAAGGTTCAGAGAAACAGTTTGGTTTAACAGAGTGCTAGATGAGGCAAGAGGAAGACTTGGATTCAAATCTTGCCATTCACACTTACAAGCTTTGTGAAAGCTTTGTGACCCTGAGAAAGGCACTTAGTTCCGCAGTAGAGGAAATTAGAAGTTCCTTGGGTATTCAAATAAGGTTTACCTTGGATGATTGAATGCTAAAATTCACATATAATTTAATCCAATTCAACAAGCATTTCTTAAGTGCCTTTGTGGCAGGCATTGTGCCATGTGATGGGGACACAAAGACAGAAAGAAAAATAGTCCCTGTCCTCAAGTAACTTACATTCTATTGGGAATAAACAATTTATAAATAGAGACAAGTCAGTAAATACTATAGATAGATAGATAGTATTTATTTACATACACACACACACACACATAACGTAATTTCAGCAGAAGTGCTAACAGTGGGTGAGCTATATAAAAAGGCCCTTATGTAGCAAGGGGCACTTGACCTGACCAGTGGATACTTCTCAGAGAACAACAGAACCTCAGCCGGTTGGTAAGTGATGACCTGTACTGTAAACTGAGGGCACGGCCTATTTTCCTTTTTGTCTCTGCATCTCGATTATTTAACAGTGTCTAGTCCTGAGTAGACACTTAATAAATGCTTGTGGAATGTATTGTAAACTGTTAAATAAATTGTTAAATGTATTACATGTGAACTTTATCGATCAAATATTCCAGGTGAGGACCTGGAGTTAGACAGTCTCAGATCTGAGCCACCAGGATACAGATATAAATAGGAAGACTTCAGGCAGGGATATACTGGTAAATGTTTAACAGCCGGCTCTGTCGGGTGGGGTGGGGGGAGTGTTCACGAGAAACATTTTCAGGTTTAACTTGCATTATTAACATTTTCTCTATCACTTTATTAAGTCTAGAAGATAAAAAAAAACAATAAATCAAGTGCTGATTTGTAGCATTTGTTGGTTTCTGAGGAGTAAATGCTCATGCTAAAAATTTATCAGTGGGTTCTCAAGAGCCTGTAAGAGCTGGCTTCAGCACACCATTGTTAGGAATCAATTGTGAAGTCAGTCACTCTGGATCTTCAGTGGTCACCATAAAGCCATAGTCATATTAAAATCACATAGTGGCACAAAGAAAGATGCATAATTCAATGTCTGAGCATTTTGAGGTGGTAGACAGGGAATCTAGAGGACAAAGTTAAGATCTGGGACAAAAGGGTTAAGGTATCAGGTCTTTTATGCTGAGGCAGCCAAGGTTTATCTGATAGGTCTTTCCTGGCCTGGTTTTATGGGAGCTTCTCATCTCTGATGAGATGTTAACTTTTTGTCAGAGGGCAGGGGCTACATCCTTGTTACATATGAGGAAAACCCCAGCATGTCTCAGAGTACTCAGTTCAATGGAAGGGAGCAATCATGATCTGGGAGGTGGGGTTCAGGCTTCCTAATTGGAGCTTTCTCCCTCCAAGATTCAGACAAGGGTTTTGGGCTGAAGGAACCTTGAACGGGGCATGACAACACTTGAGTTTGATACATCATAGGATATTACTGTGGAATAACCCAACACAGAACTATAACAGTTCAGTCAGCTCAGTTTACTCTGAGTTGTCTTAGTGGAAATCTGTGTTTTGAGGTTACCTTTGGACTTCTGTATCATGAAGCTATGTTACGAACAACACGACTGACTCTATTTTAGAGTAAGAAACCAAACTTGCCTAGCAAACCTGACCCCTCAACTCTTAAGTAGAGTCAATCTTGTTGTTCACAATTTAGCTTAGTGATACATATCACACACACACACACACACACACACACACACACACACACACACACACACACACGCACATTTGTGGGAAGCATGCCTTTGGTGGTTAAGCACATTTATTTATTTATTTTTAATGGCCAAATAGAACCTTCTCCAGTTCAGAGAATCACTTGGCACTACTGAAAATCAATCCAGCCCGGCACAGTGAATAAGGAGCCAGACTTGAAATTAGAAAGGCTCAAGTCTTGTCTCTGACACATGCTACCTGGGTGTCACTCTGGGAAAGTCACTTAAGTCTTCTCAGTGCCCAGGCGACTCTCTAAGACCTAAAGTTGTAGAACGGTTGTTATGTTGGTAGAGGGAGTTTCCTCACCAGGAACTACCTATGCCAATGAAATCATGGGTCAGGACAGAAGTAAATAAATCAATCTCAATGTCAATATGGCAGAGTGGGAAGAATGCTGGATTTTGAATCAAGTCTAATATCTGATGTGACCCAGCTGTGTGACCCTGGGCAAATCACTTAACCTCTGCCTCAGTTTACTCATTTGGGAAATGGGGATAATAAAATCGGTACTACCCATCTCACAGGAATTGCAGCAATGAACCTTTAAACCTTAAATATGATAAAATGTGAATTATTATTTCTCCAAATAAACAAAGCAATGAACCCACACAAAGGTGCCTGGGAGACATTCAGATTTTGAAAACTGTTTTGATGACTTTGAAAGCAAGAAGAACTGGTACATATTTGGGTAGAGGGTGGTCGGACCCAGCCATACCCTGCCCAAGTAGTGTTAGTAACTCCCTATTGCCTCTAGGATAAAACACAAAAATCCTTTTTTTGGCCTAAACCAGCACTTAAAGCCCTTCACAATCTAGTTCCAGTTTATATTTTCAGATTTACTTCACATTATGCACACTTTCACATATGTTCTATGTAAATCTTTCTATTCTCTGGGCATCAATGTGGCAAATTGAGTAGAGAATTGGCCTTGGGGTCAAAAGGACTTGAGTTCAAATCTTGACTTAACACTGTGTGATTCTGGGCAAGTCATTCAACCTCTCTCAGCCTCAGTTTTTCTGTCTGTAAAATGGGGATGATCATAGCACCTACCTTACAGGGCTATCGTGAGGATCAAATGAGACAACACATATAAAGCACTTTTCAAACCTGAATATCAGCTCCTATAAATTCAAGTTATTATAACTAGACAAACTGGCCTACTTGTTTTTCCCGTACAAAATATTCCACTTCCCCTCTTGTTAATTTTTTCAGTCCATCATCTGTGCTTGTAACCCACTTCCACTTCACTTCTGCCTCTTGGAATCTCCATCTCACTTCAAAATTCAGCTCAGGTGCCACCTCCTACACAAAGACTTTCCTAATATCGGTGCCCTCTTATCACAGCCTTTAAATCACTTTCTGTTTACTTATCTGCTGTTATTATATCTGTGCCCACGTTGGATCCTCCTAGTAGCCTGTAAAGTGCTTGAGAGTTGGGACTATTTCTTTTTTGCCCCTGTGTCACCAGTCCTCTAGCATAGTGCCATTTACATAATATGTACTTAATGATTGCTGCCATTTATAGGATAGTTTAAGATCTGAAAAGCATTTTACATGTTATCTCTCTTGACTTCACAACCCATTTCACAGATGAAGAAGCTGAGGCCAAGCAAGGTTAAGTGACTTGTTATGGCTCATGCAGGGAGCATCTAAGATATGATTAAAACTCAAGTCTTCTTGACTTGAAGTCTCGCATTCTAACTGCTACACCACCGAGCTGCTTTACAAAATGCTTGAAGTGACTTGAATTGAATCAGCTTCCAAAGTCTGAAAGGCCATAAATGGTTCTCTAAATATGGGCATTTGGAGCTGTAGACAGCCATACTTTGCAATTCTGGGCAATCATCTTACCTCTCTCATTACTACTGTTTAAACAGGTACTGCTGTTTAAGATGCGTGTAACGAAACCTGCCTGCCTTCTAGAAGTGTGAGGATCAATAAAATGATGTTGACATAGCACTAAAGAGAGAAGGACATACTTTGGAATCTTATTAGGTTATTGAAATTTCTTCTATATTTTTCATTTATAGTGTATTTGGTTAAAAAAAACTTATAATGGGTATAGCCTGTAGAGAATTTTTAAGTCTACATTTTCTCCCTCTATTGTTTATACTTTTCAGATAGCAAAATAAATCTGATTTCTCTTTTTTTTCCTCTGAATTGCCCATACATTGTTACTAACTGCAGGAACATAATCACGCAGCTATGTGGAAGGCTGCTGTGCCAAATTAAAACGCTCAGCATCTCTAAGCACTGTTGGCAGCCTCCAGAAGTATATTTAACAACACTAGCCCCACTGACATGAATAACCCTGACCTCCTCACTACAAACAGAGAAACAGAAGATCTCAGGGCTTTAAATATAACAGGTGCTCAAGAAATGTGTGTTGAATGAATGAGTAAGTCAAAGCACCTAAATTATTCAGAATAACTATAGTTTGATTTCACATTCTGGCCAGCACTTCACTTGATTTTTCCCATATAGGCATAGCCCTAAGTAAAATGGCTGAGATATTTTTATTTGATCTATGTTGTTATACAGGCACCACCATGGAGCTATACTATCGTAGTATTTCCTAAAAGATACACAAGGAGACTGTCCCCTTTCCTGCCCAAATGTTGTATCATGGACTTTTTAATTTCAGGAAAAGTCAAGCTATTTGTAGGAGCTCTTGGGATTTTCCATTGCTTTTGTAGAACACTATGAGGTTTTTTTTTAAGATGATGTATTAATTGTTGGCTTTGTACCAGGGCCTGGCAGAGAAGGGAGGCTCCTTCCTGCAGGCAGAGCAGATGCACTCTCTGGAGCACATGTTACTTCAAGAAGGGCTTAGGTCTCAAACAGAGTGTCAAAGAAGCAACCACGTAGACAAAACGGGGAGGGGAGTGTCTGAACCACACAGACACAGCCCCTTTCATTCAAAGCCAATGTACCTGAGAAGGGGAGGGAAAAGAGTCAACAATATTTCATAAAGAGAGAATTTCCCCAACTCCTTTTTATTCTTGGCAGCAATTTCATGAAAATCTGAGGAGAGACACGGAAATGGGAAAAAAAAAGATTCCAAGTTCCACTCCAACTCAGAGGTGATTGTTTACCCAAGTAAAAAAGTCTCTGGTGAATAATTTCATTTATAATTAAATCTAATAATAAGCCAGTGTAGTTAAATTAATTTTGAGCTAATTCCACTGGAACTCCATGTCCTGGTATCACTTCTGAACAGGAGGATTCAGTGTAGCCCAATCTGACTCACTCATTCACTTACCAATAGCAGCCTCTGGGGATGGATGCGCTTCAGGAGCCTGATAAATAAGTGTTATTATAAGCCAGATAGTATACTAATGAAGTGTGTTGGGGGAAAGACGCCTGCTGCATCAGTTCCAGGCTGTAATTTCGTTGTGGTCATTATTGTGAAGTTACTTGTGGGGCTGTGTGTGCGCTGATCACACAGGAGAATGGATTTTCATGAGAAGTCTTCAATCCACATCCCAAATTTGTACAAAGTTTCTTTGGGTGAGAATGAAATAATCTAAGACAGGAGAAGGCAAGGTGACAGGACTGTGGGCTTTTGTTCACTTTTCTTAGCTAACTAGATTGGACCTACTGTGTGAAGGGAGCTGCGTTCTTGGAGGTGGGGTGCTACACCTACCCTAAAACCCCTTACCTGCTCAAACTCTGCTTCATTCATTTGGTTTAAGGTCTGATTCCCTATTAAAATGTGGTACAGCAGAAAGCCCACTCTCTGGAGTCAGAGGACTGTATTCAAATACTGTCTTTCACATATTAGCTCTGTGACTTTGGGGAAGTGATTTGACTCCCCAACCTTTGTTTTCCTCATAAATTAAAACAAGAGGGAATGGATTCAATGCCTTCTGATGCCCTTTCTAAATCTATGGTTCCCACCAGGAGTATTGACACCTTAAAATGTTTCAGCAACTTTGATGTAGTGGAAAGCACCCTAAACTTAGATTCAGGAGAGACCGAGGTTTGGATCCCATTTCCAAAGCTTGCTGTCTATGTGACAGTGGGCAAGGTATCTCACCTCTCTAAGCCTTATCTGTAAAATTGGGATTTATAATAATACCTGAGGCAACATTACATAGTGGGAAGAACCAGACTTGGAGTTAGGAAGATGTGGGTTCGAATTCTGCCTCTGACACATACTGGCTGTGTGACCCGGGAAAATCATTTCTTAGTGCTCCAGGAAGTTCTGTCAATGGTTTACAGAGAAGGTACTGGTTGGTGGAGGGAGTTTTTTCACTCAGGAGTTGCTTATACCAATGAAATCCTGGTTTCATATCCCTAATGCTCTTGTTAGTACTTACCTCAGAAGGTTGATGGGAGGAAGAAATCAGATAATGTACACAAGTGCCACATGAATTATTGGTTATTGGCATTTGTATTTCAGAGCGAAAAACATTTTGATGCCTTTTTGAGGGCAGGGAAAGAACTATGTGGAAAGGTGGGAATAAGGTACCCACTGAAGGCAGAAAAAAGAGCACATCTGGGAGGGTAGGGATGTCAGAGACAAACTTCCCTGACTTCACACTTTTGTTAAGGATTTCCCCTCAGTCCTTCTGAAGGACAGTATCCAAATTCTTCTTCTTCTTCTGCATTTGTATTCTTCCCCACCCCACCTCCTGGTTCTTAAGCTCTTATCTACTTGCCAAACTATACCAGAACAAAAGTGGCTTTATATAAGTAGTTTTTAACATTTCTCCTAAGTTGTATTTATGGTTCAATTTATTGAATTATCCAGATATCTAGGTCAGAAGTGATATCTTGCCCCTCAGAGGTAGTAAGGGCATAAATCACAGTGTTTGTGTTGTTAAGACTGCAATGACATACAGCTGATAGCCATTAATACACAATATGCAACTATCTGCACTTTCATAAGCACATTAAACACACTTTTATTTAGCCTAATAACTGACTTGACGAATCAAGATTGACTTTTAAGAAGGCTTTTACTAGTATCATTTAAAGAGCCCAAATTAATTTATCTTGATACCAAAGGCTCGTGTTTATCAATAATTATCCAGTGTTACTCCCTCAAAATTAGCTACAGATGTGCAGCTCTTTTGAGCCTAAATTGTTTACTTGTTATTCTATCTAGGCATCTTTTTTGGTGGCTTACAATGTCATGGAGAGTGACATTCCCCAATGTGATTTATTGTGAAGGGAATTACAGTTCCATTCATTGGAAAATGCAGAAGAGTCATGGGAAAAGGGAGCTGTAATACTTTTTGGCTATGATGAGGACTGGGGAGCTTGACATTTAGGTTCCTGTGCAAGATGTAATTTCCAGCTGAATAGCTCAGGCACTTATCCAGCTTTTACTTTGGCCCCAACTGTGTGTTAAGTGCAACTGACATCTCTTTTAAAAGCTCCTCACGACAATCAGAGATGATGTGGCCGTTTTGTTTCCAGCCAGAGGAAGCAGCAGTTACACCAATAAGGAAATTGTGCTTATGCACGCGTATAGGCTTGAGCTCGACTGAGGCACATGAACACTAGTGGCAAGCAGGGGCGATACGAAATCTGCTCGGGGTTTCCATTTAAAGGCTTAAGAAGAAGTGGAGAAAGGCCATGACAGAAAAGATAGAAGTGGTGGCTTCATAGAAAAAAAAATAACCTATTGGTTTCCATGCTTACCCTATCAGCAGCCTGAAAAAATATTAATGATTAAAATGTCAGAATCTTAGGGAATATGATCTTTAAACTGCATGACTCTAAGGAGATTCCTTGAAACATCCCCTTACCAGACTGAAGCTAGCCTACAATACAGAATACTAAAGGTGACCACAGCAGAAGACCAGCTTTGTTTCCAAAACAAATCAGCTTTCATTTGGGACTTTATTTCTGTGGTAGACTTGCTGCTAGTCCTTCCTAGGACCATGAGAGAAACAGTGAGGGAGAATGGAAAGAACACTAACCATAGAGTCACAGGAACTGGGTTCAAATCTTGCCTCTGCCCTTTACTCTCTAGACTTCAGTTTCTTTATATGTAAAAGCAGAGATCAGGGCTAGAGAGCTTCTAGGGTTCCTTCTAGTTCTAATTCTACGAACCTATGCTATTTACTTACATTTATAGCCTGCAGTTGAATATATTTTTATGTTGACCCTATCTTATTGTTACTTAGTTCAGTTTGACATAATATAATTTTCTTCAGCCATTTTATCTTCCTCTTTAAAAATTTGAAGTACTCCAGTTAGTGAGTTTATATGTCGGAGTCCCTTCTTGTCAAGAAATTAGATTGAAGTTGGGTGCTCAATTTATTGACAATAAGAATTTATTAAGTGGTTACTGTGTGCTAGGAACTAAGGATATACCTATAAAATAAGACAGTCTCAAAGTCTCAAAGAACTTACCTTCTAGGAAATGAAACATGTTCACAGATAAGTGAAACACAAAATAAATTCAGTGATAGGAAGGGGGGACATCACAGAATGCAGGAATAAGGAAAGGCCTCTTAAAGCAGGTGGCATGTGAGCTGAGCCTTACAGGGATCTGGGGGTTCCAAGAGTCAGAAGTGAAGAAGATAAGCAATTGAGGCTTGGGAGTGCCATGCTACTCAAAAGAATAGCAAATTAGTTTATCAAAGTAGCACATCTAAAATGGCCTAAAACCTTTTTCTCTAGGAAGCAACGTATCTTGCTGGACAGAGAAATGCTACCAAGAGAGAAAACTAAGTTAAAACTAACCAGCTCTTCATCTAATCTATGATCTTATGAACCCAAAGAATCAGGTGGGAGCACACACAGAAAGGCTCTGGCAAATGTTTAACGACCAGCTCCTCCCCCAAAAAACCAAATTCATGCAGGACACATTTTAAAGTTTAATCTTCAGTGTTAAAGTTTTTTCCCATCTCTTTTTTATGGGTTTTTTTTGTTTTTTTTTTTGAGGGGAGAAGGCAGGGCAATTGGGGTCAAGTGACTTGCCCAAGGTCACACAGCTAGTAAGTGTGTCAAGTGTCTGAGGCCAGGTTTGAACTCCAGGGCTGGTGCTCCACTCACTGCGCCACCTAGCCGCCCCCCCCCCCAATCTCTTTTTTAAGTCTAGGTATTCAACAAAACAATAAATCAAGCCCTGATGTGTAGCATTTACCCAGTTTCCGGAGGTTCGGCTCAGGTGTGAGATGGCTCTAGCATATCACTGGGTACGCAAGTCTTACTTTCTGGCCAAACTAGTCTTCCTTCCAGTAGATAACAGCTGTTTCCAATTCAGTGAGGAATACATTCAACCATTTACCGACTCAAGAACTACCAGAACTCACTACGGACTCATAATCAGTTTCTGATTTAGACAGAGTCTTTCATAGATATTGCAGGCCCCTCCACATTCAAACGTCTAGATGCATTTCCTCCCCTCCCACTTTCTAAGAAATTTTAAATAAATATTTATTAAAATTACCATGTCCTTGAATGAGTCCCTCCTTCAGACTGATTCATACTGTTCTGATTGTAGAAACTTCAAGATGTCCTCTTGTTGGAGCTAAGTCTTTATGTGAATATGTATGTATTTAATTATCCAGAGATTTTAGTCTCAATGTGCTATGCAGTTCTCTGATCTTGTATTCCACTCCATGTGCTTTCCTCTTCGCTTACCTAGAGCTAAGTAAGTTCCTAAAGGGCAGGCCCCTGTTGTGTTTAATTTTGCTTAGTAAAGCCAGATACATCAATCAATCAGTACTTCTGAGGTATCCAGTACTTCACTAGACACTGTGTCAGAGTTTGAGGGACATTATTCGAAGGAATAGCAATAATAAGAGTCTCCCCTCTTTTCCAAGAGACATTATATCTACTTTTCTCTGAAAATTTTGCCTCCTACTCCCCACAATGATTGTCAAAGACCCTGAATTCTGTGCCTTTGTAAAGCAAATGCTAATGATCATGAGATTTTGATTGCTATGTTAATGTGCTATGGGTCACAGTCATTTAGTCCTCCAGTGTCTATTTCTGGAAGCAATATTAGAGAAGTTCCTGAGTAATCTTTGGCAAGAAAGCCAATTGAATAAATGATGATGAGTTTCATCTGGTAGTAAGGATAACTGAGTTCAGTACCCAACAAGGCAAAAAAATTGGAAGTAGATCAGAATTTAAGTTGGCCTTCTCAATTATGCACTGAGTTTTTCACACCATGATCACACCACAAAAAGAGTCCCTTCGATGTCTCTGGGTATGGGTTATGTGCTGTGAAAGCCTGATCATTTCTGTTTCAGTTAAAGTTTTTTTTAAAGTACATTACATGTTCCTACCTCTCAAGAGATCTTGGTCCTAGTGGAAGCTGAGCTAGAAATTCATCAAAAGGGCACTTGAGGCAAAAACCAATGAAATTCTCTATTCTATGTCCCCCAAATATTTTAATTAAGCTTTCTGGAGCAGCAAGAAAAGCAGTGTGGTATAAGGGATAGATGGCCTGTATTGGAGTAAGAAAGACCTCTGTTCAAGTCCCACTTCTGATACATACTGGTCGTATAACTCTTAGAAAGGCATTTAAACCCAGTGAGACAGGTTCAGATTTAAAAAGAAAAAGAAATCGCATAGCATGGTCAATTATTCATGTTGGGTATGATCAAAATAAGAGTTTGAATCTAAATGGGAGGGTAAGCATATGTATGCTCAGAGTATTTGAAAAAAGTATTTCAGCCAAGTGTGGTGGCATACTCCTCTTATGCCAGCTACCCTGGGAGGCTGATGCTGGCAGATCTCTTGAACTCAGGAGTTCCAATCCACATTAGGCTAAGCCAATTGGGTGTCCACACTGAAAATGGCATAAATATTGTGAGCCCCCACTGGAAGTGGGAAGTCAGCAGGTTCCCCAAGGAGGAGCAAATTGTCCCAGGTCAGAAGCAGAACAGGTCAAAGCTCCTGTGCCATTGAGAATGGGATCCCATGAGTAGCCCCTGTGTTTTCAGTCTGGGCAAGATAGAGAGATTTAGTCTTTAAAAAGGGGGGAGGGCTCACTGTAAAGAAATTAGGCACCCTGAAATCTAAGCTTCTAAAATAGATGAATTACAAAGGGTTCTACCATGGCTGCTTTAAATAGTTACTCTGAGGATGTTCCTTGATGGAAAAACTAGAAATGGAAGTAAAAAGAGTCGCTTTCAATTGAAAATGAATCAGAAAGCAAAATATTGCTTCTTTAAAATTATGATGTAAATCAGGGCTGTCCAATCTTAGGTTTTTGTTGAAACAATAGACAATATATTTTGATTTACCATTTTAGTGAGAGCTCTACAGTAGCTCAGCTTCGTTTACTAAAGCATTTATGTAAATTTCTATGCTTTTAGGCTGGCCACATAAATCGCACTGCAGGCCTCATTTTGGACAGCCCTGATGTAAATATAGGCAAAGGAAAAGCAAAATTTAATTTACAGACAGTTTTTCAGAATTGTGAGAAGCAGAGTTGCAGCATGGATAGAGAGCAGGCTTCTTGACAGAGGACCAGGGTTCACGTCCTGTCTCTGATACAGACTGTTGATGTGACCGTGGGCAAATCAATTCATCTCTTTGTGTCCTTGGCTACTTTGCCAAGACTTTAAGTTGCAGAAGATATTTGTAGTTCTGGAGGGAACAACAGTCTTTCCCTACCTTTGGAGAGGCTGAGGATCTATTGCAAGGTTTGAGCTGAAAGGTGGAGTTTCTATCACAATAGTAAAATTTCAAAACGCTACGCAAAAAAAAGCAGGAAAGAATGGGCACAGATGCGAAGATTGAAAGTTGGCAGGTGTGGACAAAATGGTGTTGATGGAGCCCTGGCTCCATCGGGCGAAATGGGAATACAGAACAGGGGTGGCCACACTGTGGAAATACTGATCTTCATTGGTACAGGGAGTTGTCTCACCAGGAATTCCCTATACCGATGGTCTGATCCAAAATTACTACAATAGCATTGTACATAACAGAGTATAACCATACTGTCTATATCGGAGGTATCAAACTTGCAGCCCACAGGCTGGAAGTGACTGGCAAAACTCCCAAAAGCAACCAAATAAATTAAAATGTAATTGGAAAATGTTTAAAAAAATAAATAGTAATGAAACATAATACAACATAGACAATGTTAATTTGTGTTTTCTCAAGTCAATCTGCAGCCTGCAAGGATTCCTTTATGTATGTGTTTGACACCATTGGTCTAGATGTGCCTAGGATTATAGGGGAGTTTGCATGTACATCATTAACCTAAGAACAATGGCCTAAATCTACACGGATCCCTTTCTCTTTACTTTGAGGAACCTAAGAATACAGATTATTAATTCAAAAATCATCACCATATTATGCTTTCATATTCACATAGCTCATCAAAACCTCAGATCTCTAAATGGTTTGAATTCTATGCAATTAAGCCAGCCAATGACATCTACCCAATTCGCCCCTCTCTAAGCAACTAAAGACTTGTATGAATAAAAACAATTGAATGAGCAGGTAGATTACAGAAAAACCTGGAAAGACTTGTATGAACTGATGCAAAGTAAAATGAGCAGAACCAGGAAAACATTGTACATAATATCAGTAACATTGTGTGATGATTAACTATGAATGACTTAGCTCTTCTCAGCAGCACAATGATCCAAGACAAGCACAAAGAACTCATGATGGAAAATACTATCTACATTCGGATAAAGAACTGATGGGTTCAATGCAGATCAAAGCATACTTTTTTCACTTACTTTATCTTTTTCACAGTTTTTTTCCCTCTTGATCTGTTTCTTCTTTCACAACTGTGACTAATATGGAAATGTGTTTTACATAATTGCACATATATAATCTATATCAAATTGCCTACCATTGTAGGAAGAAGGCAAGGGAGGGAAGAAGGGAGGGGGAAAAGTCAGAACTCAAAATCTTTTTTTTTAACATCTAAATTCTTTTATTTAATATATTTAGTTTTCAGCATTGATTTTCACAAGAGTTTGATTTACAAATTTTCTCCCCATTTCTACCCTTCCCCCCACTCCGAGATGGCGTATATTCTGGTTGCCTGGTTCCCCAGTCAGCCAGCCCTCCCTTCTGTCACCCCACTCCCCTCCCATCTTTTCCCTTTCTTTCTTGTAGGGCAAGATAAATTTCTACTCCCCATTGCCTGTGTATCTTATTTTCTAGTTGCATGCAAAAACTTTTTTTTTGTTTTTGAACTTCTGTTTTTAAAACTTTGAGTTCCAAATTCTCTCCCCTCTTCCCTTCCCACCCACCCTCCCTAAGAAGTCAAGCAATTCGACATAGGCCACATGTGTATAACCCTTCATGTATAACACATCATGTATAACCCTTCCATAATACTCATGTTGTGAAAGACTCACTATATTTTGCTCCTTCCTAACCTAACCCCCTTTATTGAATTTTCTCCCTTGACCCTGTCCCCTTTCGAAAGTGTTTGTTTTTGATTACCTCCACCCCCATCTGCCCTCCCTTCTATCACCCTCCCCTTTTTATATTCTTCTTCCTCCTTTTTTCCTGTGAGGTAAGTTACCCAATTGAGTATGTATGGTATTCCCTCCTCAGGTCAAATCTGATGAGAGCAAGATTCACTCATTCCCCCTCACCTGACTTCTCTTCCCTTCCTACAGAACTGCTTTTTCTTGCCACTTTTATGCAAGATAATTTACCCCATTCTATCTCTCCATATCTCCCTCTCTCAATATATTCCTCTCTCATCCTTTGATTTTATTTCTTTTAGATATCTTCCCTTCATCTTCAACTCACCCTGTGCCCACTCTCTCTCTCTCTCTCTCTCTCTATATATATATATATATATATATGTATATATATATATATACACATACATATATACATACATACACACTCACATATACATATACATAAACATATATATATGCATATTCCCTTCAGCTACCCTAATACTGAGGTCTTATGAATCATATATATCATCTTTCCTTGTAGGAATGTAAACAAAACAGTTCAACTTTAGTAAGTCCCTTGCAATTTCTTTTTCTTGTTCTTTTTCTTGATTACCTTTTCATGCTTCTCCTGATTCTTGTGTTTGAAAGTCAAATTTTCTATTCAGCTCTGGTCTTTTCACTGAGAAAGCTTGAAAGTCCTCTATTTTATTGAAAATCAATATTTTGCCTTGGAGCATGATACTCAGTTTTGCTGGGTAGGTGATTCTAGGTTTTAATCCTAGCTCCATTGACCTCTGGAATATCGTATTCCAAGCCCTTCGATCTCTTAATGTAGAAGCTGCTAGATCTTAGGTTATTCTGATTATGTTTCCACAATACTCAAATTGTTTCTTTCTGGCTGCTTGCAGTATTTTCTCCTTGATCTGGGAGCTCTGGAATTTGGCAACAATATTCCTAGGAGATTTCTTTTTGGGATCTATTTGAGGATGCGATCGGTGGATTCTTTCAATTTCTATTTTGCCCTGTGGCTCTAGAATATCAGGACAGTTCTCCTTGATAATTTCTTGAAAGATGATATCTAGGTTCTTTTTTTGATCATGGCTTTCAGGTAGTCCAATAATTTTTAAATTATCTCTCCTGGATCTATTTTCCAGGTCAGTGGTTTTTCCAATGAGATATTTTACATTGTCTTCCATTTTTTCATTCCTTTGGTTCTGTTTTATAATATCTTTATTTCTCATAAAGTCACTAGCTTCCACTTGCTCCAATCTAATTTTTAAGGTAGTATTTTCTTCAGTGGTCTTTTGGACCTCCTTTTCCATTTGGCTAATTCTGCCTTTCAAGGCATTCTTCTCCTCATTGGCTTTTTGGAGCTCTTTAGCCACTTGAGTTAGTCTACTTTTTAAGGTGTTGTTTTCTTCAGTGTATTTTTCAGCATTTTTTGGGTCTCCTTTAGCAAATCATTGACTTATTTTTCATGGTTTTCTCGCATCCTTCTCATTTCTCTTCCCAATTGTTCCTTTACTTCTCTAACTTGCTTTTCCAAATCCTTTTTGAGCTCCTCCATGGCCTGAGACCAGTTCATGTTTTTCTTGGAGGCTTTTGTTGTAGGCTCTTTGACTTTGTTAACTTCTTCTGGCTGTATGTTTTGGTCTTCTTTGTCACCAAAGTAAGATTCCAAAGTCTGAGACTGAATCTGGGTGCGTTTTCGCTGCCTGGCCATGTTCCCAACCAACTAACTTGACTCTTGAGTTTTTCAGTGGGGTATGACTGCTTGTAGACTAAACATTTCTATGTTCCATGCTTGGGGGAATGCGCCAGCTCTGCCACAGCAGCACTCCTCCTTCCCCAAGAACCCTCAACCTGGACTGGACTTAGATCTTCAGCAGGCTCTGCACTTCTGCTCTGATCCGCCACTTAATTCCTCCCACCAGGTGGACCTGGGGCTGGAAGCAACTGCAACTGTAGTTCTGTAGCTGCCCCACCTCCGCTGGCCCCAGGATGGTAGCCGAATTGTAAACTCCTTCCACTCCCGCAGCTTTTCCCACTAACCTTCTCTGTTGTCTTTGGTGTTTGTGGGTTGAGAAGTCCGGTAACTGCTGCAGCTCACTGATTCAGGGCGCTAGGGTACGCTCCACCCGGCTTTTGGTCTGGATGGTCTGTGCTGCCCACACTGGGCTCTGCTCTGCTCCCAGCTCTGTGTGGGATAGACCTCACCCAGAGACCATCCAGGCTGTCCTGGGCTGGAGCCCTGCTTCCCTCTGTTATTTTGTGGGTTCTGCAGTTCTAGAGTTGGTTCAGAGCCTTTTTTTTATAGGTTTTTGGAGGGACTCGGTGGGGAGCTCACGCTAGTCCCTGCTTTTCAGCCACCATATTGGCTCCGCCCCCAATCCTTCCCATATTTAAAGGGGTGATGATTAAGGAGAAAAATTCAGATGAGAAAGAGAGTAAGGGAATATTAAAAATGTGGAAACAAAAATTTGAATAAAAGAAGAGGGGGAAATTGTAAGAAATGGGAGGAGGAGTTTTGTTTCCACAGAACAAAAGGTGTGCGTCCCCGCCCTCCCCCACCCCAGCTTTAGACAGAACTCAAAATCTTATAGAAATGAATTCTAGACCCCTGCTTTTGGGAAAAGAATTCACTATTTGGCAAAAACTGCTTAGAAAACAATAGGACACAAACTAGATATAGACCAACATCTCACCCCACACCAAGATAAAGTCAAAATGGGTATGTGATTTAGACATAAAGGGTGACACTATAAGCAAATTAGAAGAGCAAGGAATAATCTACCTGTCAGATCTACGGAGATGAGAAGATCCATGACTAAACAAGAGAAGAGAGCATTACAAAATGTAAAATAGATGATTTTTATTATATTAAAAAGCTTTTGTGAAAACAGAACCAATGCAACCAATATTAGGAGGAAAACAGAAAGCTGGGAAACAATCTTTATAGCAAGTGTCTCTGATAATAAAGACCTTATTTCTCAAACATGTAGAGAACTGAGTCAAATTTATAAGAATACAAGCCATTCCCCAACTGATAAATGGTGGGTACGATGAAGAAATCAAAGCTATCTATAGGCATATGAAGAAATGCTCTAAATCACTTTTGATTAGAGAAATGAAAATGAAAACTCTGAGATACCACCTCACACCCGTCAGATTGGCCAATATGACAAAAAAAGGAAAATGAGAAATGTTGGAGAGGACGTGGGAAAATTGAGATACTGATACGCTATTGGTAGAGTTGTGAACAGATCCAACTACTCTAGAGCTCAATTTGGAGCTCTGCCCAAAGGGCAACCAAATTGTGCATACTGTATACCCTTTGATCCAGCAATACCACTACTAGGTCTGTATCCCAAAGAGATCATAAAAAGGAAAAAGGACCTACATGTGTAAAAATATTTATAATAGTCCTTTTTGTGGTGGCAAAATATTGGAAAATGAAGGGATGCCAATCAATTGGAGAATGGCTGAACAAGCTGTGGTGTATGAATGTAATGGGATGCTATTGTGCAATAAGAAATGATGAACAGGCAAATTTCAGAAAAACCTGGAAAGACTTGTATGAACTGATGCAAAGTGAAATGGGTAGAACCAGGAAAACATTGTACACAGCAATGTTGTGTGGTGATCAACCATGAAAGACTCAGCTCTTCTCAGCAACACAATGATCCAAGGCAAGTACAAAGGACTCATGAAGGAAAATGCTATCCACATCCAGATAAAGAACGGATGGACTCTGAATGCAGATCGAAGCGTATTTATTTTATTCACTCTATTCTTTCATGTTTTTCTTTTTAATCTGTTTCTTCTTTCACAACTGTGACTAATATGGAAATATTTTTTACATGATAGCACATGTATAAACTATATCAAACTGCTTACCACTTTCAGAAGAGGGGAGGGGAAGAAGGGAGCAAAATTTGGAACTCAAAATTTTGTAAAAATGAATGCTATACTATTTGCTCTCTTTTTTTGTTTTTTGTTTTGTTTTTTCTTTCTCATGGTTCCTCCTATACATTCTAATTCTTCTATACAACATGACTAATGTGAAAATGTGTTTAATAAGAATGTATATGTAGAACATATATCAGATTGCACACTATCTTGGGGGAACGGGGTGGTAGGGGGGCAGAGAAAATTTAAAACTTATGGAAGTGAATGTTGCAAACTAAAAATAAATAAATTAATTTTAAAAAAAAAGATGAATGCTAAACATTTTCTTGATATATAACTAAAGAAAAAAGAAAATGTAAAGAAAAAAGAAAAAAATTGAGTTTGATCTTATCTTTAAGAAAGTTGGTTTTGAAATACTATTTAAATCAGCAAATAATTTAAAAAGAAGAGAAATGTTCTCTTTGTGCTGAGTTGTGTGGTACAATATAGTTAGGGGACAGGAGGGATAGCAGGTAGTCAAGAAGATGTTGGATGAGAGAGATGCAAGTGTATGTGTGTAGTAGGAAGGAGGAAGAGCAGTCCTCAGCTGAAGGAACAGAGGCTGTTTGAGGGTTCTGTACGATGCTTCTGGCTCTAAACTGTACCAGATTTGACCTGGATTTCATCATCTGTCCTTTATGTATATGGAAAAGGATAGGGCCAAAGAGGCATGAGGAGACTTTGCCAGCTTCCTGGTTTCTCAGCCAGGTGAGAATTCATGTCTCACATTGATTACCACTCTCCTTTTCATGTGGTAGACAAAGATGCTGGCTACCCTAGTGGAGCCAAGGTTCACTGAACACAATTTTTCTCTACCCTGGCAACCTACCTATCTGTGCACTTATATCCATCTTGGCCTGCTTGTTTTGGGGTTTTTATATAGCAATTTTAAAATCTCTTATTGTGACAGATACTCTACCCCCTAGCTCAGACCCTGCAACAGAACCTGTCTTTCCCAGGACAGGAAGAGAATGCTGCTCTTCCCAAAACTACAAATCCCAGCATCCTTTGGCTACCCTCTGGACATCTCTCCTTGCACCTGCAGAAGTTAGTCGCTCCTAAAGACAGATGGATGATAGCGTGATATTTAGATGATAGATAGATCTCTCTGCTTGCTCACGTTTTAACTTTAAGACTTGAGCAGCTTTTTGGGGAAGAAGAAGACAAAGTGGCCTGTTCTGAATCTGCCATTCCATGACCAATTTTAAGTTTATTTCCCGTTTCATTTATGTTTATTATGTCTCATAGCAGCCAGCTCCAAACAACAGATTAAAATCATTATCATCTGCCATTTTGCATCAAAATGTATAATAATTGGGCAAAGGAACAAAGTCTTTAGGGGATTTTGTATGGTGATATGGACTTTGAAGCTAACCGGCTGTGTGACCTCAGGCCAGATCTCTGAGGGACATACAGCTCAGAGACAGAATAACCATATGGAACCCTCAAAAGCCTCTGTTCTTTTACCCAATGATTATGCTTCCTCCTTCCCCTTACACACACACACCTGCATTTCTCTCTTCCAACCATCCTCTTGACTTACTCTCTCTCCAACCCCCAACTGCACTGTGCTGTGCATCTCAGTTATAAATCACTGTGCAATTTAAGCATATTTAGCGTGTGTATTTTCTCAGCATAAACGGATGCTTTTGAAACCACTTTCCCTCCTAACAACTTTTTTTTGTTAACTTCAAACCCAATCTTTTCATAAATAATGCATTTGCCCTCTGTTGTCTCCATTACAAGTGTCAGATATCTCTCTGTTTTCAGCCGGAGCAGACTGGCTTCTTCTGAGTTAGCTTTCCTGTTTGTAATGGCCATCATGCTCACCCTTCACTCTGGACCATTTTATCGGCTGAATCCTCTGCTCATGTGTCTCTTTGATTATTACTCTTTTTTTTTTTAAAAATGTAACTTCTGCTTTACATTTCTTTCATCTGAAGAACCAAAATGAATCAATAATCTCTGTTATCATATCTTCCTTTCACCTTCCAGGTATTAGTGATTATGACTCTGCACAAGAAGTTAGTTCACATATCTCTCAAAGGGAAATACTCCAGAACAATTCAACCAGAGTAAAAGCAAGAACCTACAAAAAAAGAAAGAAAAGAAAAAAGATCACATCCTAGCAGTGTTTTAAATGGTGTAGGATGGAGCCAATACCATCCCCTTTCCCTTTAGAAGTGTCAGAAACAATCCCATACCTCTTTCATAGTTGTTTCAATTAAATTTGAACTCTGCAAACATTTACTATCTATGTGCAATGTACAAAGGCACTATACCAGGTGATTAGATAGTTGACAGATAGTTGATTGAATAGACTGATAGGACGGATCATAGATCTAGAGCTGAATGTGTTCTGCTTCAAAGGGGTCTAACTCACTGGCTGTCAGCAGCCCCCAGAACTCCCTAATGCAGCCAGAACTAGATTAAAACAGATTAAAACGTAGCTAGGAAATGTTTAACAAATAAATAAGAAGACAATACAACAGAGATAATGTTAAATTGTTGTTTTCTAAATCAACATTTGGCCCACAGGGATCCCATTTCTATTAGAGTTGGACCTTATTCATCTCATCCAAGCCCCCTCCTTTTACTGGAGAGCACAGAAATTCAATGACTTGCCTAAGGTCACGCTGATGCTAAGAGTTGCATCCCCCTTGACTTAAAACAACACTAGATATTCCTGAGCCCCCGCTTGAGGTCCCCAACTTCATTATATTTTCCCCCATAATTTTCTGAGAATCCATTAAGACATTCTCGCATCCACGCCTTTGATGCCTACCCAGAGTTTAGAATCCACTATCTCACTTCCATTTTTCCCTAATTTCAAGTATTGTTTAATGGGTCCTGTCAGTTACAATGCTGATGTCAGCTACACATTTGAAACTATGAAAAGAGCTTTTTATTAACCCAAAGCATAACCCAAAGATAGGTACGGGTTTGGGCATGGAGGAAGGGAGGATGAGGGTGGGGAGGAGGAATGGTGTTGAGATAGCTTGTAAATCCTCAGTATATAGTAGGAAGTGGATTACAAATTATTTCCCGCAAAGAATTCCAAATAGTGCATGGTACTTCATAGACTTGGGAATCCAGTAAAAGTGCATTGCAAAGTGGTGTTTGTTTGCATGGAGAGTTAACCCAAAATGTTTTAAAATGTGCTTCCAAGACACTGCACTTGTGTACCTTTTTATTTGCCTAGGATTCATTCTTTAAATCCGAAACAGAAAAGTTATAACAAGGTTGAGATAAGTTGTTTCTGTGTTTTAGTCACCCCCTCTCCTCTCCCTTACCCAACCCACTCCTCTATCAAGTCTCCTCCGTGTCAAACAGCACAGAGCCTGGGACAAAGTAAGCCCTTCCACCCTTCTTTTCCTTCCTCCCTCCCTCCCTTCCTTCTCTCTTTCCTCAACTCAGCCTAGCCCATCCTATTCCATGTCTCACTTATTCCAGTGTAGTCAACAGTCTTCAACCCAGGGTGTAGAGTGGTGGCATAGATGTGAAAGGAAAGCCACAGGTAAATTAAGGAAGACAGGCTCAGAGATAATGATGGAGTGATCTTGTGATTAAGACAGTGGGCAAGAGCAGAGAGATTGTCTCTCTGGCAGCTCTGCACCAATGGTGAAGACTTAGAGTTAGGAAACCTAGGATCACTTTGGGCATGTCTCTTAATGTCACTGGTGTTCATTTGCCTCATTCTTCATTTATAGGTCCCTAAGTACGTAATTCCCATGAGTCTATATGAAATTACTTTGGCCACTGGTGCATTTTTAAAAACATTTTTAGTTAAAGTTTGGAGTTCCAAATTCTGTCCTTCCCTCCCTCTCTCTCCTCACCTCTCACTGAGATGGTAAGCAATCAGATATAGGTTATATATGTCCAATTACGTAAAATGTTTCCATATTAGTCATTTTGTATAAGAAGACTCAAATAAAGAAAAAAAAAGAAAGTGAAAACAGCATGTTTCAGTCTATATTCAATCACTATCAGTTCTTTCACTGGAAACAGATATTATGCCTCATAACTAATCCTTTTGGATTTTCTTGGATCATTTTATTTCTGAGAATAGCTAAATCATTCAGAGTTCTTCATCAAAAATACTGCTCTTACTATGTACAATGTTCTCTTGGTTCTGTTCGCTATACATCAGTTCATGTAAGTCTTTCCAGGCTTTTCTGAAATCATCCTGCTTGTCAT
Source organism: Trichosurus vulpecula (assembly GCF_011100635.1). Taxonomy (NCBI): domain Eukaryota; kingdom Metazoa; phylum Chordata; class Mammalia; order Diprotodontia; family Phalangeridae; genus Trichosurus; species Trichosurus vulpecula. The sequence continues at coordinate 137,503,500 of NC_050580.1, read as the reverse complement.
TTCTTATAGCACAATAATATTCCATTACAATCATATACCATAGCTTGTTTAACTATAACTCAATTGATGGGTATCCCTTTGATTTCCAATTCTTAGCCACCACAAAAAGGGCTGCTATAAATATTTTTGTACAAATAGGTCCTTTTCCCTTTTTTGGTATACATTTGGGATATAGAGCTAGCAGTGGTATTGCTAGATCATAAGGTACAGACAAAAAGCCCTTCGGGCACAATTCCAAATGGCTCTCCAGAATGGTTGGATCAGTTCACAACTCCAGTAACAATGAATTAGTGTCCCTCACTGGTGCATTCTTGAATGTATCAATCACAGAGATCCTGGAATTCCTTCATCTAATCATGAATTCACCTGGAAAAGACCTTAGCTTAAAAAGTCCATCTCACACTGTATCCAGGACCATCTCCAGTTGTCCTGATCTATATGGTGCCACTGGATTCAGATGGCTCTGGAGGAGCAAGTGAGGCTGGTAACTTTGCATAGCCCTCCCTCAGCTTAAATCCAATTCACTTGCAAGTCATGGCATCACCTTCCTGATGTCATGGTCCTTTTTGAGAACAAAGGTCAAACAACAGTTCACCTGGAGTAAACCCTGAAACCATCAATGAGTATAACTGAAGTATGAATCAAATTCAAAACCCCTTACTTTGAGATGCCCTGAATTTCTAACGTTCCTTTATATCCATGATCAAGGACAAGGGGATTCTTTGCTCTTCCAAGCATTACTTGGTCCCCATAACTCAAAGCTTACATTACTTGGCTACATAAGTTATATTTTATTCTGAGTTGGGTGTAGCCTTGCATGCAGAAGCTTGGGGTGGAAAGCTGTTTCAGATTTCTCCATTGGGCACCTCGCCACACGTACATGTTGTATTAACTGCTGACAGCTATGCCCATCTAGCTGGCAAGTTGCGAGCCTAACAAACTGTTCAAACCATTTACAAATGCTCACTCTCTCTTTCCTGCTTTAGGAAAAATATGTTGATACTGCATGTCCTTTATGTCAAGAAATGTACAAAATCTTTCCCCCCCAAAAAATACGGTGGAGAAAGGGAAAAGGCAGAGTTCATAGAGCCTGAGACAACCTCAAAAGCTAAGTGATTTTAATGGTTGTAACTGGAGATGTCATTGCATATCCATTATTGTAACATTATAGCATATCATGGTTATTGAAAAGCTATATGATGGTCATCAAAAAGTCATAGGTGACAATGGTCTTATGGGTTGGAATAGAGCTTTCGAAACAGAGGATGGACTCAGGTATTTTCCATACCTAAAAGAGAAAAAATTTGTGGGTTCCAGTGTGTCTTCAAATTTTTCTGTTTTTCTTATTGTCCCACAACCTAGATACACTCCGTATTTACCCTTGCTCCTACGCTTTTGCTGATGTTCTTCCTCCTTTTTTAGTACAAAATGTCTTATGTTTAATGCTCATTGGTTGATTGTCTTCATAGGGCTTTAGTCTCAAAGACTGAGTAGCTTCCTATAATCTATACTATTGATGAAACAAATTCCACCTCACTCAATCGTTTATGAAGATAAAAAATAAAGGCAACCATAAGGGCTTATTGTAGGCATTTAAAGTGAGAATGATGACCCCAAACCCTTCAGACCACTGGTGCGTCTAAGGTATTCCATCCTTCCCTTTAGAAGTCTACCTGTAGCTTAGCAAAACCTCACCCTCTAATGCCTCACAGATATAGAGTCACTGAATGCACAAGGAGGGAACTTCAGAAGATTCATCTGATTAATTTTACAAGGTAAGGGGTATAAGAGAGCCCCACTTCTTTCTGTCACCATTCCAAATAAAAGAAGAAATTATTTCCAGGTCAGTCTGAAGAGGAACCACTGAAAAAGTTCAGTCACTGGGAGAAGAAAATTTTTTTTGTCCCTTCCAGCACTATATTCTTTCTTTGACTTTAATTTCCTTTCCTAGCTGCCCTTCTAGAAATAGTTCTACAAATATTTGTAAAACAAAAACACAACTTTCTTCTTTTGTTGATTGTTCATAATTATTCCCTAATTTTTTGGATGAGAGTCTGTTTGGGCTTTCAGATTTAATTTTACAGTCCAGAGGTGATCTTCCTCATTTTTTTAATCCCTCTCTTCCTCCCCATTCTTGCCTATTCTCAGCCAGTGCACCCACTCGATAAGTATTTGTCTAGTGATTTATTGTTTGACTAAATTAGAGTACTGAACAAACATATGCTGATAATTTTTTATGGTTAGTTTTGGCCATACTTTCGTTTTTTTGGTTTGTTTGTTTCTTACAGGTCTATTTTTTTTTCTAGTTGGATTGACATGATGTGGATACTCGGGAAAAGAAGAGTTGCTCAGTTCATACTGCAGATGAAGGGAAAGGGAGAGAATTCATAGATGGAGTGAAGAGAAAGGAAATGATAGATGGGAGCTGGGAGGTGTAATATCTGTTAGAGTCATTTGCCCAATTCTGACCACACACCTCACACCCAATAGACTTGATGCAAGTACAAAGACTTCCTAAAGGGTATGTGACTATTGTCATGTGATACCACAGGTTCTTTAACTCTATTAGGAAGCAATAGGATGAGGAGGATGTATTGTAAGGATATACAATGTTCTTGTGGACCTTAGGACGGGAATTAGTGATAAGGGAGATGAATACATTAAACATGGTTCCCTTTATTAGGCCTCACTGATGTTTTACTCCTTAAAATTACTTTGTATTCATTTGGATATGCTTTATATTTACTTGTCTATATGTGGTATTCCCTCAGTGGAATGTAAGTTCTTTGAAGAGAGTATTTCTTTTTTTTGGTCTTTGTAACTCCATGGTCTTGTCTAATGCTTCGAACACAGTAGGCACTTAATAAATGTTTGTTGAATTGAATTGACCTTTGGGTGACTATGTAGCATTAAGCGTAGTTGAGTAATGACCTGGCAGAGTGCAGAAGGAGCAGATATCCTTGATTAGGCGAAGGCGTAGGTCAGATTTGTAAATGCACTGGACCCTAGGCAGAGCCTAGGACTTTCCTGGGCAGATGAACCTCCTTTGGGTAGACCAGAAACAGGAAGACTAGCAACTCTTGATCTAAAGTAGAGATAATGTCAGAAGCCTTGGGGCCAAGGGACCAGTCAATCAACAAACATTCACTAAGTGCTGACTAAGCACTGGGAATACAAAAGAAGGTAAAGGACAATCCCTACTTCTAAGAGAAACTTGTGACCTAAGGGTGAAGACAGTACATAAATAACCATGCACAAACTCTATGCGGTATAAATTTGAAACAATCAACAGAGAGAAGCCACTGGAGAATTAAGACGAGCTGAAAAGTCTTCCTGTGGACGGTGGGATTTTAGCTGGGATTTGAAGGAAGCCAGAAAAGCCAGGAGGCAAAGATAAGGAGGGAAAGAATTCCAAGCATGGACGACAGCTAGTGAAAATGACTGGACTTGGAGTGTCTTGTCTGAGGGGAGATGGAGTGTCTTGTTTGAGGAACAGCAAAGATATCAGTGTCACTGGATCAGAATACAAGGGGTGGGGAAGGTGAGGGGGAGAGGAGTGTCAAAGGAAAAATCTAGTGAGATTTGGAAAGAGAGTGAAGGGTTAGAAAGGGTTAGATGTATATAGCTGAAATCTAAGCATATATTTAATTTGAGAGTCATCCAGGTATGCACTGGACAGAATATTTATATTCTGAATAAGTATATTCCTTGTACTCTGTAACTTAATTTTCCCTCATAAATAAAATACTGCCCAAACTTCCTATGCTTGTTAAGAGGAAGAGGTAGGGGACTTGGTATGGAATGCTGAAAGCTACAGGAATTGAATAGTGAAACACAAGTCTAAAATGCTAAAGTAAAGCTTAGCTCAAGATCCAAGTCAAATAATTTCACCAGAACTAGCCAGGGCTTTGAACTAGTCAGAGCAAAGAATCTGGGCAGATTTTACCTCTGAGACAGGTTTAGATGTGATCTGTGCCCCAGGAACAATTGGGCTGAGCAGTGTGTTCTTGTATGCCTGGGTGGCTTTACCCTCAAGGTATAAACATGTGGGAAAATCCTTTTTGTTTTCTCTCTATGAAGCAAGGCAACATTCAGCTTGGACTGAAGATTATCTAGTCATCTAACCATAGCATTTAGATCTAAAGGAATCTTGAAGATACTTTAGCCAAACCTCTGAGGCCTATAGAGGGAAAATGATTTTTTTCCAAAGTGACCCTGTAGTAATCAATTAATCAACTTGCATTATTAATCACCTAGTGTGTGCCAGGTACTGTGCTTAGCATTGGGCATATGAAGATAAAAATAAAACTTGCTCTCAAGAAATTTATAGTCTGTTGGAGGAAACAACTTGTACTCATATAATTATATACAAAATAAATACAGGCAGCTTTATGGGGTGAAGTCAGTATCTTCTATGGGAGGTCAAGAAAGGTTTCATATAGAAGGTAACACTTGAGCAGGATTTTGAATTCAAATTCAGCTTCTGTGACTCCCAAGCCTGGTGCTTTTCTATTGTGTTACAAGTTTTTGAGGGAAACCTGACTTCGGGAGATGTAGGCAATTGTCAACCTTTGAGCTACGAACTTTGAGCCACTAGATATAAGTGGTTATCAAAGAGTTAAAGTTAGCCTGAGGCCTGTTAATGGATTTTATCATATTATTGGGGAGAAATATTTTAATAAATTACAGGGAATTGTTTAGAAATTGTTATGATGTACCATTTTCTTACTTTAATTATATAAACTAAAATACAATATTCATAAGAATTCAATATATATTATATGTTTATCTGTTTTGTTCATGTACATAACTTTTTTAGTTCCTAGGAATCCCAAAGGACAAAGTATAATGCTAATACATTGCAGAACAAAATAAAAAAAAACCTCAAAATATACTGTTTTCAGCAACTCCAAAACTTAAAAATTAGTAAAAAAAAAAAAAAAAAGAAACAAAACGTAAAAGATATCAGGCAGTTCTGAAGTACCACTGTTATCATTAGTTTTGTTGTTGGGGATAGCCATTAACAAGATTAGTTGTGAAGCTACAAAATGCTGAACCAATGGTAATAGGCCTTTGATAAGTGATAATAATAATAATAAACAGCAGCATTGCTATTGCCAGGAGGGTGGATCTTGGCTTTTTTATTTAGCAGACACCGAATCACCTTGTGACTTCATTGTCGTCCTCTAGCTGGGTACCGGCAGGAGGTGGGGAACAGCCACATTTCCCTTAAGTAGCTCTCATCTGGAATATCACATGTTGCTAGACCACTAGCAAATGCAAGAGTCTGGGAAAGGGGAGTTAAAAAGGAGACCACTCAGCATGCGAGTCTGGGAGTAGCTGTCTCACATCTAACTCAGAACTTTCGCAGCCTGACCAGCAACCTTGATATCTCCCCAGATATCCCCCAAAATGGCATCTACTGTCAAGGATCAGCTGATTTTGAATGTCCTAAAGGAAGAACAGGTTCCCCAGGACAAGATCACTGTTGCTGGGGTTAGTGCAGTTGGCATGGCATGTGCCGTCAGTATTTTAACAAAGGATTTGACTGATGAACTTGCCCTAGTTGATATAATAGAAGACAAACTAAAGGGAGAGATGATGGATCTCCAACATGGCAGCCTTTTCCTTAAAATGCCAAAGACTGTTTCTGGCAAAGACTACAGTGTGACTGCAAACTCAAAACCTGTCATTGTTACGGCTGGGGCATGCCAACAGGAGGGAAAAAGTTGTCTTAATTTGGTCCAGGGTAATGTGAATATCTTTAAATTCATCATTCCCAACATTGTTAAATACAGTTCTAATTGCAGGCTGCTTATTGTTTTCAACCAGTGGATATTTTGACATATGTGGCCTGGAAGCTAAGTGGCTTTCCTAAAAATTGTGTTATTGGAAGTGGTTGCAATCTGGATTCTGCCTGTTTCCATTACCTAATGGGAGAGAGACTTGGTGTCCATTCTTCAAGTTGTCATGGATGGGTCCTTGGGGAACATGGAGACTCCAGTGTTCCCGTGTGGAGTGGTGTGAATGTTGCCGGTGTGTCTCTGAAGAATCTTCATCTTGTGGGAACTGATGCTGATTCAGAGAATTGGAAAGATGTTCATAAACAGGTGGTTGAAAATGCTTATGAGGTGATCAAGCTGAAGGGCTACACTTCCTGGGCCATTGGCTTGTTTGTGGCAGAACTGGCAGAAAGTACTATGAAGAATCTTAGGAGAGAGCATCTGATTTCCACCATGATTAAGGGCCTATATGGCATTAATGAGGATGTCTGCCTTAGTGTCCCATGTATCTTGGGGCAGAATGGCATTTCAGATGTAGGGAAGGTAAACCCAAATCCGGAGGAGGAGAGCTGTTTAAAGAAGAGCGCAGACATTCTTTGGGGAATCCAGAAGCAGCTGCAATTTTAAAATGTTTTCATGTGCTGCCATCAAGAGAGACCATGACAGTCTTTGAGGGGTTATGTATGATGCACTTTTCAAATAGGTCAAATCTTTCCTCTGATTGGCGACTGAACACCAGAAATGTAAAACCTGTGAACACACTCTAGTCTCCTCCTAAAGTTAGAAATGGGGAATAGTACAGTGTGACCACTATTTGTTAAACCCTGTCATTGTTTGCATCTGATGCTGGATGTGACTTGTATAGTCTCAGTAGTTGGCGTCAAGCAGAGCCAGCACCCCACAGGTATATAAACTACCTGCCTTGTGTGTAGGTGCTATAGATTCCCATAGGTCCAGAAGACAACACTCCTGGATACAAAACACCACACAGTAGTAATTCTTTATTGATGCATTGATTACTTTTGTGCTCCCCTTCATTAGGGCTCTACAGCATGGCACCATGTATCACCTTTCCAGAAGACCTGATTTTGTCTATATATACATACATATATATACATATATATACACATATATGTATATCAATAGTTGTAAATTTCCATATTATATAAAAAGATCTGTATATGTACAATAATGCAATCAATTCCTCAAGTGTCATACTAACCCTAAATACTGAATAAACAACAAATAACTGATAAAAAAAGGAGACCACTCATTCACTTCTTCCTGCTTTTGCTTAAATGTCTTCTGATTCCCAGTAGAAAGTTAGTCTAATATGATACTTCTTGATCATCCCTCTACTAGGTTCTTAGATTGGCCCAAGAGCAAGTCAGTTTCAGAATAGGTCCTGTTTCCCTGCAGTTCACTCTGGAGGAATGTCGAGGAGCTTGCCTAAATCAGACTTATCTTTAACCCCCTTCCATGCTTGAGATAACTATTTAATGAAGAAGACAAGCTCCTTTTCTTTTGGATTATTGGTCATTGCTATCGGTCTACTGTTTGCTATTCAGCCCATTTCTGCTGTACTCTATACAAGAAAAGCTTGTCCAAATATTTTTCTTGATCCAGTTTTCTGATTCATCGTGTGCAGGAACTGCTGTAATTTCATCTACAGCATGACTCAGACAGAGCTACAGTACACAGGCCTTGTAAAAAGAGAGAGCCCCCAAAGTCTGTCCTGGTAGGAAAGTCGTGCAGTCAGCTGCAAATACTTTTCCCCTGTCGGCATCAGCCAAATGTTTACCCTCAATAAATGCTTTCTCCAAATTGACTACTCTTAGATTAAATCTCTTTTGTCTGGGATGATTAATGGAGACCTGAAAGAGGCCTATGCAGAAGAGTGTGAGGTGCACTTTGTACCTTTTCCAAGGTTGTTGGTATTTTTTTTTGTTTTTTTTTTATTAAATTCATTTGCATCTCATAAATTACCTTGGCTGCAAAATGAAATACTCTGCTGCAATAGACAGGGAGTGTGCTCCACTGAAACTATTCCCCACCCCAACCTCCCACCCTACCTCTCTTTACACAAGGGAAGAAACCCAGGGAGAAATTCTGAACTTTCTGGAAAACAGGGGAAGGGAAGTAACTGAGTGAATGACCTAGATTCTACATCTTAAGGACAGACAGGTAGAGATCACTTGTCTTTTTTGAGGGACATCAGCCCAGTGAGAAGGGGATACCAACATTTCAGAATAATATATAGGAGATCTAGGATCCAGACTTATGTCATTTGTTTCTCTCATGGGTGAAACAATGATTTCCTCATCCAGCAGGGTTTTCTTTTTCTGAAAATCCGCAAAGACGACAAGTTTTGCTTCTGTTTCAATTTCTACCAAGAGACATAGGGGGAAGCTTAGTGACACATCAGCATATGAGCAGGTTGAGCCCGGGATCTTTTGTCACTTGCCTTTCCAAAATAGAAACGGGTATCCACAGTGGGCAGATTTTCAGGCCTAGCAAGGAGGCCACCAGTATAATTGTTTTGTAGTACTGATGAAGTGGTGATGTAGTACTGATTTAAAAAGCCAATGTAAACCCACTTGGATGACTGGATATCAATGAAATGACATACCTGTACCCCTCTGCCTGAGACACTCTTCAGACAACTGACTGAATAAAGAGGCAGATCTCTCCCCGGGCCCTAAAGGTCAACCCACTGGGGTTTCCCTGACCAGAACAGGGCTCTGGGCTTCCCCCAGAGAAAGGGACCTTGCCACCTGCTGGCTTAGATCCCCAGAGCCCTGATCTAGAGGCCAGCTGCAGAAGGTCTCTGGGGATCCCAGCTGCTTGTACCTTCTGAGAGTGGGTCAAGGGGGCTCCTTCAGAGCATACAGCTGTTTCTGTATCAAGGATGGGCTGCTGAAACCCAAGGCCAGGCACGCTTCAGGGGGACAACTGGCAGGAGGGAATTGTTAGGCAATAAATACATCAATTAATTTAGTTTGATACTGTTTTGGCCTACCTGTGAGCAATTACTATTCTTGCAATCATTTAGATCTGTCTTTTATTTCTATAATTACTGTTCTATAGTGGTATTCATATAGTTTTTTTGTGTGTGTTTTGGTAAGTAGTCACCAAAGCATTTTATACAAGGAGAGAATTGTTAGGGAGAATTGCTGTGAGGGTCACCCAAGGTGGCATTGGGGAAGACGGGAGAGGAGGGAACTATCCCCATTTAAGATGAAGAAACAGGCACAGAGAAGATCTGTGACCTGCCTGAGATCTTATAGCTGTCTAAAGGCAGAGCAGGGAACTAAAGTTTGAGTCACCTGCCTCTCACCAAGAAACAAAACCACTGGATAAGGTAGAGGGAGGACATTTTATCCTCCACTTTCTCATTCTCTGCAGGATTTGACTATTTTATATCAGAAGGAAGAAAATGAATTTAAGGCTCCCTCCTGCCCAAATCTCATTTTCTCATGATTCCAGAGTACGTGGAGGTGACTCAGTGTTTAAGGTCACAATGGCACACAGTACTTCCTACTTCCCAACACAGCTGAGAAATACACTCTTGCCTAATAATCCTCCTCCAGAGGATGAAGAGGCAGAAGGTTCACTGTGGAATTTCTCAAGTGATAGGAGAAATAGCTCTGAAAGATAAGACTTAAATGAAATGAAACCTCCAAAGCACTGTTAAAATCCAAGGGTTCTGTGGCAACTAGTCCTTACGGTGGTGTGACTGCTTCCCCCACAGTATGGTGATTTTCTGGAAAAATGCCCATTTCGATAATAATAATAATAATAATAATAATACATAGCACTTTAATATTGGCAAAGCATGTTCCTCCCAATACCACCGTGAGGGAGGAAATACAAATATTATTTCCATTTTACAGGTGAGGATAATAATCACATAGTACCTGAAGTAGAAGTCAAACCCAGGTCCCATTGCTCTAAGTTCAATGCTTTTTTTCCATTGCCTTCCACTAATGGTTTAAAGGAAATAATGTGAATTTGAGGAACTGGAATTATCTGCTTCACAGTGAGGGGCATGAGGACATTTGCTTTTCCAGTGGGCATCCTTACTTGGACAATAAGATCTTGGCAGTAAACTTGGGTTTTTTATGCTTTTGCCTCATCTTTGTACCTCTTCCTTTCAGGACCTAGGAGCCTGCCTATCCAAGAGTTTATTTTCTTAGTTTCAATATACAACTCTTAGATTATAAATTTGTATAAGGCAAGAACTTTGTCTAAGCAGTCTTTGTTGGCTACAAAGAGTAGTCATGTCTTTAGGGTTATAGCATTTAGTGTTGTAAGGCTCCTTAGAGATCATGTAATCCAACGTCCTTATTTTACAGATAAGGAAATTGAGACCCAGAGAAGTTAAATAAATTTGTTGAGAGCCGGAGTGGGAAGCCGAGTCCTCTGACTCCAAATCAGAGCTGTTTCTCCCACACCACACTTAATAAAACCTTTTCTATAGATGTTAATGACCTGGGGAGACCTTCTGGCAAAGCCAGTACAATTAAAGACTGTACAGGAGGCATGCAAATGCAGGCCACTAACCCTAGCATTCTTTATTTGCCTGCAGCACAGTGTGCAAGACTGGATTTGGAGACAGGAAAAACCTGAATTCAAATATTGCCTCTGACACACTGTAGTTGTATGATATTGGACAATTTTTACTGTGAGCCCCAGCTTACACTACCTACCTCACAGAGATCTCAAAGCACAATATAAATGTAAGTAGTTATTTTATATATTATATTTATATGTATGGCTGGATCTTGGGTGGTAAAGAGGCAGCCATGGAATGGAGAAACGAATACAACTCCTGCCCCAGGATTAGGTTTAGTCCTGAATCATGCATTTTTCTCTTCCATTTCTATTTTACAGCACAGGGGAGGGGTTAAACAAAAAAGTCTGCTATTTTTGTGTTGAACAAAGCTCAAGATCCAGAAGGGCAAGGAACTTTTATCAAGTATAGTTACAAAGGGTAATATTTTAAAATGTACTATTTGAGCCAGAAAGTAAATGGGGAGAAAAGGGAAGGAACTTTTATCGAGTATAGTTTCAAAGGGTAATATTTTAAAATGTACTATTTGAGCCATAAAGTAAATGGGGAGAAAGGCAATAGGAAAACCCAAATACCCAAATAACTTGGAATTCCTTCTCTTAATTTGGAAGACAAGCAAATGTAAACCTTGCAAGTGAATTCAAGGTCAATGTATGGTATTTCAATCATTAGACATTCATAGATTAGCAGGTTAATACAAAAGCAGTCTCTGTAGATGAATTACATCCAGAAATGTTGTGTTAGTCCTTGAAGTTGACATTGAAAGGGTTCAGTTATCATAGTAAGAGTGATGCCTATTTAATTTTGATAGAGGCTTAATTATTTTGATAAACACTCTTCGTGTTTAATACTTTCATTTCAACTAGGACCAGGAATGAGATCCTCACAGAATCCCAGAATCTCAAAGTTGGAAGGGATCTCAAAGGTCCAGTCTCTACCTGAATAAAACTCTCCCCTGCAGCATGCCCATGCCCAATAAGTGATCATTCAACATTTGTTGGAAGACCTCCAGGGAGAACAAACTCACTGCCTGACAAGGAAGCTTCTTCCATTTTGGGCAGCTTTAATAGTTTGCAAGATTTTCCTTTTATCAAGCCTAAAAATGCCTCTTTGCAACAATCACCAATTCATTATGCCTCATTCTGCTCTCTGATGCCAAGTACAGCGGATCTTTTTAGACTCTGTTTTCTCTGACAAGGAGAAGGATCTTGACAAAAATGGCTAATAGGGAGTTGATACCTAAGATAAGTAGGGAGATAATAAGAAAGCACCTAGCTCATCAAGTTTAAGTCATCGGACCCAGATGAACTACATCCCAGAGAACTGAAAGAACTAGCAGATGTGATTACTGTCAGTGATCTTTGAAAGATCATAGACATTGGGAGATGCTCAAGAATGTTGTCCCGATCTCCAAAAAGGGAAAGAGAGTAGAGTCTGAAAACTATAGATCACTGAGTCTGATTTTGACTCGAGAAAAATTCTAAAACATCTTATTAAAGAGATGGTTTGTGAATATCTAGAAGAGGAAATGATGATCAGAAAGAGCCAGCATGGTTTCATCAAGAATAGATTATGCCAGGCTAACATAATGCCGCCTGAGACTGAATTCATGTCTTTGGCTGTTCTGTCATGCTGTTTTGATTCATGCCAAAGTATGACCTGGAATCACCTCTGCCTCCTGGATTCTCTGCTTTCCTTCAAGACAGCACAAATTCCACCTTCTACTGGAGGCCTTTCCTGGTTCCCCCATCCCTACCCCTTCACTCTATTACTAATGCCTTGCTTCTGAGATTAACCTCCATGTACACTGTATATATCTTTTTTTGTAACATAATTTTTCTACGTTGTCTCACCCATTAGAATGTGAGCTCTTTGAGAGCAGGGACTAGTTTTTTGCCTTTCTTTATGTCCCCAGTGCTCACCACAGTATCTGGTACATAGTAAGTACTTAATAAATGCTTGTTGACTGACTAAAATGATTTTCCTAAAGTTCAGGTCTAACTGTGTCACCATCCCTACTCAGTTAAACTACACTGTTAACCTATTATCTCCAATAGAGAATATCACCTCCTATAATTAGCACGTAAAGTTCTTTACAATAGGGCCCTATCCTACCTTTCCAGCTTTATTATACAGCATTCTTCTCCATACACTCCAGTCCAACCAAACTGGCCAACTTACCATTCTTCACGCACAATGCTCCATCTCCTCTCCTCATGCCTTTGCAGGGGCTGTCCCCTATTCCTGGAAGGTGCTCTCTTCTAGTGGCTCTTGGAATTGTTGGTTTTCTTAAGGGTTCAGCTTGAGTCACCTTCTGAATGAAACCTTTCTTCAGCCTCCTTCCCTCCCTTCCCACCAATATCATCTTGTTTCTGTTCTGGTTTCTTTTTATAGATCCACATATATGTGGCACATCCTCTTCCTCATTGGAATGCAAGTTCCTTGAGGACAGGAACTATTTTCACTATTATCTTTGTTTCTTCAGCACATGGCAGGGTGCCTGGGCACATGGGTAGTTGATTATTGCTGATTGATAGTGCTTAAGAATAGGGATGTGATAGTCTTGCGGGCTACCCCGCTCAGACCTTTGGAGTACTGGGTTAAGTTCCACATTTTAGGAAGGACACAGATAAGAGTGTCCAGAGAAGAGTGATCAGAATGCTAGAGGGCCCTGGGATCTTGCACGTGAAGGAATCCACTTAGCCTGGAGAAAAACTCAGCCCCCCAACCCCACCTAGCCACCAATTATTAACCTCCAATGGGTATTTCTGCT